>NW_019174416.1:7553058-8248466 GCF_002260705.1 Seriola dumerili | reverse complement strand
ATAACAGTTCTATAATGACTTTGAAAAACATATAAAATACATAAAAAGATACAAGGAGAAAGAAAACATCGATTAAAAAGCACGTACATAGGGTTAATATTAAACGATACAAGGTACAGACTACAAAAGACAGACAATTAAACAGGTTACAAATACATACTGACATGGTTTGTTGATCAGGTCGAGATTACTCCAGACAGACTAACAGAGCAGGCGTTACCAGAATTAATTATAAGGCTGCTTTGTAAAGAGTTCCAGGGGTGTGGGTCAATAAGCTCAGTTACAACGTGGAACTGCTCCTCTGATCGAGTACGCTTATCGAGTGTACGCATGTCCATACGCCGTTTTGACAGCCAGCTCGTCGTAGGACCCGAGATTGCACTACCACAGAGCCATGTGATGTAAGACGGCAGCTTCCCAATACTGGCCTTGAGATAAACAAATACATACAGTATGTCTATTAATAATATGTAAATGTAAATAATATATTAATATAAATTGTAAAAAAGAAACTGGACAAGAATTAACCTTGTGGAACGCCTTTAGTATTCAGTAGAAAAACTGCTCTGACTGCTGAATGTCAGACAAGCAATTCTAGGAACAAGCACTCGAAGTAAAACCAACATTACCTAAATTATATGTAAAAGCAAAGAATCATCAACTGTGTCAGACTGAGAGGTCCACAAAGAAAGCAGCACAATGTCTTCTTTTTTTTTTTTCTCATCCAAGGCACTGGCAATGTTTTATTTACAACCAAAGTGATGCAGGAGCAGTGCTTGCGCATGGCCTGAACCTGGACTGATGTGGGCTCAGAGCAGAGGAGTTTTTTCTGTGAAATTCTTTCAGTTGACAAGTGGACTGTAGAAGTTAAGCTTAACAGGATGATTTGGACAATGGGTCTGTAGTTATTTGGATCACTCCCTTCTCCTGCTTTATGCAAGAGGACGCACGAGCAGATTCACAAGCTCTGGGAACAACATTAGTAAAAAATAGAAAGGTTAAAAATTAGAGTTATTTTTCTCAGCAATTAGTCGAGGCAGAAAGATGAGATGAAAAAAAAAAGGGTCCATATTGTCCACTCCAGTAGATTTTGTTGGGATCAATGGCTTAAAGAGCCTTAATAACTACACTGATAGACAGGATAAGAGTAAACTGAGAAATGTGAAGTACTACATAATCATGGTAAGTGAGTAAGTACGTTTATTTACATAGCACCGTTTACAGATTAAAAAATGTGCTTAACGTCTGAATGAAAATGTTCTCAGATGCTTCAAGAAGACGTCACAGGAGGCGATGGATCACAAGGATACCGGGGAGCATCCATAGTTTAGGTGCCACGGCTTGAAAAGCATTAATCATGATTAGTTAAGAAAGTCAATGTTGGAAGGAGGGGATCCAACTATCCTCATCCTCACAAAACGTGACCAGCTGCTGCAAAGTGTCTATTAGAAGCACAAACACTGAGCAGTCATCAAACTTAACGCGAGTAATGAGGAGGCAGTTATTAGCTTTGGTTCACCCTTCAGAATTTTGCGGGGGTTGAATGGAGCAAGAGAGAAGAGAAGAGAGAGAGAAGAGAGAGAGAGAGAGAGAGAGACCAAGTTCCAGATAATATCAGATTTGGCTTTTCTCACAAGACGTGCATTTGATTGTAATCTTTCTCAAATGAAGTCCAGTGCGTTGCCTCTGCATGCGTCTAGTGAGGGACAAGAGTAAGGATGATAGTTGTGGGGAAAACCGTGGACTTAATGATTATTCACTCTGATGTATAAGAAGATAAAGTCCAACACCAGGAATTTCGCTATCATAGAGGGCTAATTCACTTCTCTTGACTCCATGAATGAGGGTCTCTCCAGGTGTGTGTCCCTAATGCATGCAATAGGACAATGACCACTAATCCCTAAATCGAAAACAACCACTTGCGATGATCTTGCCACTCCTCTTAGAGAATTAAATCACATTAGAGTAATCTTAAAGGCTCTTCTTTAAATTAGGCCTGGTGGTTTCATTGATCAATTGAGATAAATCGAGCTTTAAATAATCAGAAGCAATTAGTCAGCCAATCAATGTTAAGATCTCCCTAGACTATCATTTCCGATGTAGTACACCGAGAGAGTAACTCTGCCAAATAATCAATAGACCTAGCATCAGCTGAAGGAGGTCTATAAACCTCAATGACAACAATGGGATTATTAGACCCACAATTTACCTTCAAGGCAATGAATTCAGAACATTTGGGCGCGCGGCAACACTGATAGAAGAAATAAAAACAAGGATTTGGCATAAATGGCCGCCCCACGCCTCTTCTAAATTCTGTCAGTTCTAAAAGATTATAATCATTTAAGAACATCTAAGAATCACTAATGCCGTTCTTTAAGCCGTGTTTCTGAAAGAGACTAAATATCTGGATCTGGCTCGACAGACTAATATTATCAAGTGATCAAGTTCCTGATGCGGAGGTAGACTCTAATGCTGCAATGAATCAGCCCTAAATCTTTTTCTGGTCTTAAACGTTTATGGATTATTAGAACAGAATGAAGAAGACTTGTGTCGCAATTTAGTCTGAGCAGAGTTGCAGGGAGGGGCAGCAGGCACAGATTCAGGTACATAAGGGGGATATGAGACGAGGCCATTTGACAAGCGTCTTTCAGGCATGGGGCGGTGAGGACGACATAGGACGGCAACACGTGTGAATCGGATTTGATGGTGTTGGTGTGAACTGAATACCTGTTCCTCTGCCATTGTCCAGGAAAAAAAAAAAAGCACAGTTTGCCTCCAGCTGCAAGGACCACTGCCTCCCGGTCTGCACCAACCACCCACTGCCCCCTTGATTATTTTGGTCTTCACAGTCTTCACCTAAATAATGATGAAATAATTTTTTTTTCCTGACCAATGGCAGAAGGAACAGGTATTCAGTTCACACCACACCATCCAATCCGATTCACACGTGTTGCCGTCCTATGTCGTCCTCACCGCCCCATGCCTGAGGACAGCTTGTCAAATGGCCTCGTCTCATATCCCCCTTATGTACCTGAATCTGTGCCTGCTGCCCCTCCCTGCAACTCTGCTCAGACTAAATGCCGACACAAGTCTTCTTCATTCTGTCTAAATAATCCATAAACGTTTAAGACCAGAAAAAGATTTAGGGCTGATTCATTGCAGCATTAGGAGTCTACCCTCGCATCAGGAACTTGATCACTTGAATATATTAGTCTGTCGAGCCAGATCCAGATATTTAGTCTCTTTCAGAAACACGGCTTAAGAACGGCATTAGTGATTCTTAGATGTTCTTAAATGATTATAATCTTTTTAGAACTGACAGAATTAGAAGAGGCGTGGGGCGGCCATTTATGCCAAATCCTTGTTTTTATTTCTTCTATTGTTCATGGTGTTGCCGCGCCCCAAATGTTCTGAATTCATTGCCTTGAAGGTAAATTGTGGGTCTAATAATCCCATTGTTGTCATTGGGATTTATAGACCTCCTTCAGCTGATGCTAGGTCTATTGATTATTTGGCAGAGTTACTCTCTCGGTGTACTAACTCGGAAATGATAGTCTAGGGAGATCTTAACATTGATTGGCTGACTAATGCTTCTGATTATTTAAAGCCTCGATTTATCTCAATTGATCAATGAAACCCACCAGGCCTAATTTAAAGAAGCCTTTAAGATCTACTCTAATTGATTTAATTCTCTAAGAGGAGTGGCAAGATCATCGCAAGTGGTGTTTTCGATTTAGGGATTAGTGGTCATTGTCCTATTGCATGCATTAGGGACACACACCTGGAGAGACCCTCATTCCATGGAGTCAAGAGAAGTGAATTAGCCCTCTATGATAGCGAAATTCCTGGTGTTGGACTCTTATCTTCTTATACATCAGAGTGAATAATACATTAAGTCCACGGTTTTCCCCACAACTATCATCCTTACTCTTGTCCCTCACTAGACGCACTGCAGAGGCAACGCACTGGACTTCATTTAGAAAGATTACAATCAAATGCACGTCCCTTGTGAGAAAAAGCCAAATCTGATTATTACTGGAACTTGGTCTCTCTCTCTCTCTCTCTCTCTCTCTCTCTCTCTCTCTCTCTCTCTTGCTCCCATTCAAACCCCTGCAAAATTCTGAAGGGTGACCAAAGCTAATAACTGCCTCCCTCATTACTCGCGTTAAGTTTGATGACTGCTCAGTGTTGTGCTTCTAATAGACACTTTGCAGCAGCTGGTCACGTTTGTGAGGATGAGGATAGTGGATCCCCTCCTTCCAACATTGACTTTCTTTTTTACTAATCATGATTAATGCTTTTCAAGCCGTGGCACCTAAACTATGGAATGCTCCCCCGGTATCCTTGTGATCCATCCGCTCCTGTGACGTCTTCTTGAAGCATCTGAGAACATTTTCATTCAGACGTTAAGCACATTTTTAATCTGTAAACGGTGCTATGTAAATAAACGGTACTTACTCACTTACCATGATTATGTAGCTACTTCACATTTCTCAGTTTACTCTTAATCCTGTCTATCAGTGTAGTTATTAAGGCTCTTTAAGCCATTGATCCCAACAAATCTACTGGAGTGGACAATATGGACCCTTTTTTTTTTCATCTCATCTTTCTGCTCGACTAATTGCTGAGCAAATAACTCTAATTTTTAACCTTTCTATTTCTACTAATGTTGTTCCCAGAGCTTGTGAATCTGCTCGTCGTCCTCTTGCATAAAGCAGGAGAAAGGAGTGATCCAAATAACTACAGACCCATGTCCAAATCATCCTGTTAAGCTTAACTTCTACAGTCACTTGTCAACTGAAAGAATTTCACAGAACAAACTCCTCTGCTCTGAGCCCACATCAGTCCAGGTTCAGGCCCATGCACAGCACTGCTCCTGCCATCACTTTGGTTGTATAAAACATTGTCAGTGCCCTGGATGAGAAAAAAAAAAAAGAAGACATTGTGCTGCTTTCTTTGTGGACCTCTCTAAGTCTGACACAGTTGATGATTCTTTGCTTTTACATAATTTAGGTAATGTTGGTTTTACTTCGAGTGCTTGTTCCTGAATTGCTTGTCTGATCATCAGCAGTCAGAGCAGTTTCTACTGATAACTAAAGGCGTTCCACAAGGTTTAATTCTTGTCCAGTTCTTTTTACAATTTATATTAATATATTATTTACATTTACATATTATTAAATAGACATACTGTATGTATTTGTTTATCTACAAGGCCAGTATTGGGAAGCTGCCGTCTTACATCACATGCTCTGTGCCGTATCAAACTCGGTCTAACGACTGGCTGTCACTGCAAGTCCCTCAAGTCTGTACTGAGCTTTTGACCACCTGGAACTCTTTACAAAGCAGCCTTATAATTAATTCTTTGGTAACCCTTTGTTAGTTTACTGGTAATCCATGATCACAAACCATTCAGCTTGTATTTGTACCTGTTTTAATTGATCTGTCTTTTGTGTCTGTACCTTGTATCTTTAATTAACCCTATGTACCTGTTTTAATCGATTGTTTTCTTTCTCCTTGTATCTTTTATTATTTTATATGTTTTCAAGTCATTATAAACTGTTACTCGACATCACTGTAAATGAAAGCCAAACTCTCATTGTTTTTTTTCAAGTTTAACCCTTATGTGTTGTTCAGGTGAAAATGACTGTTTCAAATTTAGAAATGATACAAGGAAGCACTTTTTTTTGACCTGTAACTCCAGGGCCTTGGCTTATTTATGTTGTTCTTATTAGAACATGTAAAAGAAAAAAAAAAATCATTGATTACACATGCCACATGCTACAATGTCACCACACATTTATGTCCATCATATGATGTTCGGGCCAGTTTAACCTGCATATACAGTGACACACACACACACACACACACACACCTGCTACACTGTTACAATCTGAGCACAAAGAAGCGTCTTCACAAGAGCTTCTATGCTCAGACGTCTTGGAGTGTAAGGGTGTATTGTTTTCGTCCAAGCGTACGCCCCATTCGCATGGGCGCGAAATCCCAGTAACGCCTTAACGGAACTTCTTTAAATTTGGCACAAACATTCACTAGGAGTCAAGGATGAACTGATTAGACTTTGGTGGTCAAAGGTCATGGTTGCTGTGACCTCAAAAAAATCACTGTTTTGGCCTTGTTTATTTCCATTTGTTATAAACCACCTGCATTTGCGAATTATTTTTTAGAGATTGTTCTGGTCCTCGTGGTTCCTTTGTTGTTCCTCCGATCATCATGATTATAATAAGATAAAGGTGGAAATCAATTGACAATTTCATTTCAATTTTTCCTAGATAAGCATGATTCATGACGCCCAAGACTTTATTGCAACATTAATCATCTATGATATCTTTATTGATTGGAATTGAGATAAAGACAATATGTTAATTTTTTTTATTTCTATATTGCTTTTCAAAGCTCAGTGACGTCCCAGCTGAACAGTAACAAGGTGTCCAAAAAGTGAACATAATTAATGTTCATTCATACCCGCCTTCTTCACATGGAGTGTCCTCCACAGCTGTTGAGTGTGACGTCGTGAAGTGGAGTGAAGGGCTACTGGGGAGGGACCAGCTCGGGGAAAGGACCCCTTCTCTTTCATTACAAATCCTACTTCTGACACTTCATGACACTGAACTGGCACTCAGACGGCCAAAACCAACATGCTTACCTCACTAGCTGCGTCCCACTTCAAGGGCCTTCTGGAAACACTAATGATGCAGCGGCTGTATCTAAATTGCTTTCCCAATTAGTTCCCCAATTAATCCCGCAACAGTGGTCGTCCTGGAGAACAGCATCACGAAGCCGGTTATCACCCGGCTCTGTTAACCTCACTTGTTTTTCCATCCAGCTGTGAGCACACTGATGTGGAAGAGGCAGAGTCGTTAATTACAAGCAACATCATCAGAACCACGAGTGACGCGTTTAATGCGAAATGAGATGAAACAGTTAAATATGCAGGAAAAGCTCATTAAAGTGGATTTCAATAAGGTGAAATGTATACATACAGAAATGATAATAAAAATACAAATAGTTTCCTAATATTAAAATTATAATTAGGTCTAGTAGTGAGTACTTTTTTTTTTTATGTGCATCACACTTTAATCATCAGACTGCTTCTGCTGTCAAAGCTGAGACAAGAATAAAAGTCAATGTTTGATCCAGATGATTCATTTATTATCATCGGTAATATTTAAGTGTTTAAGTGTCCTCACGTTACTCTGAGGTGCAGGGATAGAGAGAGAAAAGCACAGGGTGTGGAATCCCTCTGGGAATGAGAGGATCTTTGTGCAATTAAAATACAGCTTTAATTGTCATTGTGTATTAATTATGGTAAACTCTCCCTCTGTTTGTGTCATGAATCCCTCCAACTCTAAGTGTGTTTTCACTTTGTTTTGTTTCTTGTCTCATCGTTAACTCTCCTGTTATTTCTGATCCTGCTTCTCAATTAGACCATTCACTCTGCTCATCACCTTCACCTGGTTTTCCCGCCCATCTCCACACCTGTGGCTCGTTCTCTCATCAGTCCCTCGGTATATATACCAGTCCATTTTCCCTTCCCCTCTGCCAGATTGTCTTGTGTCTTACTGACAAGTGTGCCAGTGTTACGTTCCCTGAGCTACCTGCCTGTTTTTGGACCTTTGATCTCCTGCCTGCTTCCCAGTGGATTTGTTTGTCTGATCATCTGATTACCTGGTTTGAGACTCTCCTGCGTCATTGTCGTGCTTTTGGGTTCACATCGGTCTGTGTTCGTAATCCTCAGTTTGTTAGATGCTCTGATTTAAAGTGGACACATGGAAAGCCTGGAACTGCAAAGTGATTCTACTGAAAATCTTTATTGCTCTTTATCACTTGTCACTATATTATAAACTCAGGACTTTTATCCCTGTCAGGATAACTCAGTTTTTCCTGTGATCTGATTGGTCAAGCTGTTGGCAGGTTTTGATCTCATCCTCTGAAGTTAAACCCAAAGACAGCTGGATAACAACGCTATCATTTTGTTGTACATGCCGCTGGAAAGTCTGACTATCACTAGAATGCAACAGGTAGTAACACAGATCAGTCGGCTGAAGACAAAATGCTAACTTCCAAAGTAACTTAAAATGAGCTTGTAAATATCTGAAACAGTTAACCTGCAGTTAACCGTAGTTATTTGGATAACTACGGTTTGTAGGACAAAACAGATGCAGCGTCCTGGTATGAGCATCTTGTGTGAAGACAACAGACGTGTGGCTGGAACACACAAGTAATAATATGTAACTTTTCCGCATCAAAATGTCTAAAAACGACTAGACCTATATATATGTATATTTTTCAAACCAGAGAAATCTGAAAATCCGTGTCATTCGGTTGCCTGTTAGTGACATCATATCCCCTGCGTGCATGTGTCAGTGTTGGGTTTATCTGTCAGAAGCACAAAATTGACTTTTATCTTCTTTTAATCCCCTGGTCTGTTTTCTTTTGGAGAGGAGGAGACCTTTGTGGATAATTCAGCTGCTGGTTAAAAATCTCCTGAACCACCGACACTGAAGGAATCCAAACTGGGAGAAGCTTAGAATAATGGTGGTGAAGATGACAACTCCCATGATCCTATGCTACTTCACAACATCACTCAACACCTCTAGTTACATACTATGCATTTAATCACTTAAACACATAGGTTATGGCTTGGGGGGGGGACTTCTTTTGTTCTCACCCGTAACCCTCTATACAGCCATCTTCAGTCCACCAAAGTAAAACACGCCAGTTTGGGATATGATACATTATATTTTTGTCCAACTCGACTTTTGGGGTCAAACTCTGACACAGATATGCTGTAATACTGCAAGACAAACAAGTAAATACACAAACAGTGCCTGCAAAACCAGATTATTCTGCTGGGATGTTTTTTTGTTTTTCCTGTAGCTGAACCCCCCCCCCCCCAAAAAAAATAGCTTTGTAAGCTCAAAGACTCACTGATGCAGACAGCTCACTACAAATGTGATCTGTCTTCTCCAACAACTGAAACAGTGTAGGAAGGTGTCAAATTCAGGTCAACAGTTTTCAAACCTGTCCTGTCATTGTTGACAGATAGCGCCTTGAATGTGGAATACACAAGTTTTACATGCTCTCTCTCACACACACACACATTGAACAAACACACACACACCACAGAACAAACACACTCACACATACACTGTTGAGCAGATGTCTCAGTGTAAGAAGCTGGTCCCAGAGCTGATGCTCCAAAAACAAGCTCTCACTCTTCACACACTGATAAAATAATGCTGTGATGTACAGCTACCCACTGCTTCTCTCTCACTCCCCTCTCTCTCTCTCTCTCTCTCTCTCTCTCTCTCTTTTTCTCTTCTTCATGACTCTTCCTCCTTTAACTCCAACGTCTCTGTTGCATCTTTTTACACTGGCACAACGGTCTTTGAGAGCCACCTCAGCTCTGACCCTCAGTCTGAACCCGATCGGTCAGACTAAATAGGCTGATCTCACTAACCCTAGGCCGGGGGTCGGCAAGTAAGTTTAGCCAGGGGCCAAATTATTATTTTTTTTTTCTAATCCATTAGATGGCAGCCAGAACATAATCAAAGGCTAATTTAAGATTTTTGATAAAAAATGCAGCGGGAATTTGCTTTGTTACTGTTCACATGGTGCTGTGGCTCAAAGTCACATATTATACGTTTTGACTGATCTACTGAACTGGCGTTATTATTCTTTATATAACACATCGGTTTTTCAAGCAAGCAACAAAACCTTTTTGGAACTTTCTGTTTGACCTTTCAGAATAAAAGCTCACGATAGCTTCAATTAAAGCATTGCTAAAAATGAATTATTATTTTGTAGGCAAAATCGCGCTAAGGAGGAAGTTATTCTGTGGGTAACTGTTGCTGCCATGATGGAGATCCAATTTAGCACCAGGCTCTGTGCACTAACCACAGTGCAGCCTGCAACCTGATGTGTGGCTGCTCGTCTGTCATTCACTCTCAACATGGATAAAAGTATAATGAGCATTCTTCAGTCTATTTGGATTGTCAAAATAATGTGGCAGAATTATAATTTTTTTTTTTTTAAAAGCTATTTTTCAGGCTTTTTATGCCTTAATTCTAGATGCAGTGAGAGAGAGACAGGAAAATTGGGGAGAGAGAGGGGATGACAGGCAGCAAAGGGCCACAGGTCGGACTCAAACCAGGGTTTCTGCGGTAAGGACTAAGCCTTAATGGAACATGCTCTACCAGGTGAGTCACCGAGGTGCCCATCAAACTGGATTTTAATCTTTTGTCCATTCCATGTGTGTGTTTAACATTGCAAAAAGAAAAAAAAATACGACATGCAAATGTGGTAACTACTTTAATTCTAATTAGGTGTCTGTTCATTAAAATCCTCAACAAATCCACCAAATCACGAAAAAAACATATTTTTATATTTACCTCCAGTAATATCTATCCATGCATCCCATTTGTATTAATTAAATCTGGATCAGCCAGATCTCACATCTCTGTTGCTCTCATTCAAATAACTAAGTAGGGTGTGGGGCACACAGCTCGTTTGGTCAGGGCAGACCGCGTGCTCGGAACATCCAGAGATCACGTCCGTTTGGTCGATCAGATGAGGGCAGCGTGCCAGAGATGTTGCATCTTAGCTGTGCTTATAATCCCCCCACAACCACTTGTCCATCCAAATTCTTTGAGACAGGCTTCCTACTTGGCAGATTTTAAGAGGATGATTGAGGCAACTATTACACTACCACTACAGAAATACTATTAAAGTAATTACTACATACTTGGATCATGTTCAGAGGCACTGTGCAAAAGAAATCTCTAATTTGGCAGATATTGCGAAATGCGATTTCAGTTGGAATGATCATTTGCATTTCATTTTCACTGGAAGAAAAATATAAAAGTGATGATGTGATTTTTGTTGGGTCTTGGACCAAACAAACATTTTTCTTTATGTCTGGAGAATATGATTTGCAGGCTGGGGCGTCTCTGTAGCACCACAATGCTTATGGTGCTCACAATGCACAACAATGTGACACATTTTACCTATCAAAAAATTGTAGCTCCTGTGATTTTTTTTGCAGCTCATTCCTTGATTAATAAAAAGCTCTCAAACCAAAAAGAACCCTTTTTTTTTTTTTTCCTACCCCCTAGATGAAGGCAAGATGGTGAGATGGATGAAGCTGTGGAGAATTGCTGTGGGAGCTGTGTGATAACCTGATCTAATTAGTTTAAGTTGCCTAAACTTAAAGGTGTGTTTCAGCATTTTGGGGAATATGTTTATTTGAGCGTAAGATGACAACATTAATATCATTTTGATCCACTGTGGATAACATGACAGTGAGCAGTGGGAACAGGTTGCGGTTTGCGGCACAAAGCGGGAAGGGAAAAGAGCAGCATAGCACTGTACAACCTAGAAGGACAGTCCAGGTGGGGAAAGTAAGGAAATAAATGACACAAAAATGGAGGATGGGAAACCCAAACAAGAGCAGCACAGCGGGGGGTGGGGGGGGTGGGGCTGAGAGGACTGAGAGTGGCAAGTGTCCAAATCCAGTTTCTGTACATCTACTCTGGCTAACCTCTAAAAGAAAAAAGAAAAACAAAACAGTGAAGCACATAAGAGTCAAAAGGGAGAGGGAGCTGTGTCAAAGAAGTGGCTACATTGTTCCGTGGACCTCCCTGAACAACCAAGTACTGAGGAGGTGTACTGATCCCCAGAACAGGCATGGATGAAAGCTGGTCTATCCTCTGTCTGACCTGATGTGGATGCTCCATGGGTTAGATCTCCACAAAGTGAAGTCATAAGACTCCTGCCTGTAACTGGCTTCTCATACTCTCTCCTCTTCAACCCCAAATTATTTGATGAATTCATGAAGAATATTGTGTTTCCTTGTTATCCTGTGGGATCACTTTATAGCAGTTATAATAAGCTACCCAAGTTATCAATATAAATTACTAAATCGAAGGACTGGGATTATTTTCCTGACCCGGCAACCACATGGTGACGACAACGTGATGAGATTTGTTGTTTTTGTCATAGTGATTAAAGTGGTTCGAGAACTTTTTTTTTTGCCACTTTTTTGTGTAAGTTAACTACTGCGCCCCCCCCTTTTCTTTCACCTGACCGCTGTGCTGACATGCCCAGGCAGTGCATTCAACAGGCAGCCAAACCACATACTTGACCTTTTGTGTTGTCCATGTGCAAAAGCAGAGGGCAGGTGTAGCTCAGTGCTCATACAGCAACAACGTCATCATGGATAAACCTCCTGAATATCAGTCTGAGGAAGAATCATCATGGTCATACTTCATACTTTCCTTACATGAATACACACTATAAGCTGTTTTTGTTTCAAATAATAGTCATTATGTGGAAAAATAATTAGTTTGGATTCTTGCCATTGAAAAAAATTACATTTTTTTTTTTTTTTTATGATAATAAAAAAAAAAAGCCACTGACGCCCTGCAATTCAACTGTCAACTGACATGTCATTCAACACAGTGCTTGCCTATCTTCAGTAGGGGGGGGGGGGGGGGGGTAGGGCTGGCTCAGTATGGGGATGGGGAGACAGGGCTGCTGAGCCTGAAGCTGCTCAAGGTGCATCTGTGTGATTTAGCATGAATAGTTTGCTAAAAGTTTAACTGCATTGATTAAATGTCGGCAAAACGAGGAGTGAAGTGTAAACATCTCAAATATTCTGTGAAGATATGAGGTAACTGATGTTATGGGGGAGCAACAGCAGCCTGTGTACACCACTCACGGACTAAACGCACCTTTTTGAAGAACTGGGTGATATATTGTCGCTCCATCCTCTCTCGCCTTCTTTTCTTTACCTTTTTGGAATCCAGGTTTGTCTTTATGAGACGACATAATGCTCCACCTGCACTCCTCACTTGCTCATCACACTGATGTTTTTTTTTCTTCTTTGCTAAAAACAAGTAAATAAAAAGAGAGCATTTTGTTAGTACGTTGTAAATAAAATACTATATTAATTAAGGTAGGTTAATAATTTAATATTGAAAAAAAAGAACCCAATGATCTAATATTTCTCAGAGCCCCACAGGCCCTTGGAATCGCCTTAACTTTTCACCCCAATATGGCGCCCCTGACTCCAGCACATTCCCATCAATAGTGGGGTATTTTATTTCTTTGGTTTACGTTATGACCTGTGAACATGTCAGCACTTTTTGCAATAAAGCATGTGACTTTTCTGTATTTTTGTTATAATTTCAAGTAGTTTAAATGACTTTTTGTGAGTAGCTCTAGTTAACCTAACTAGATTTCTCCCGAGGGTTGCCTTGCTGTAATTCAACCTCATCCAGAGTGAAGTAATTGGTAGCTTGCAAAGCTCTCCTTTCTAAGTAGCTTCCCCAACGCTGCTTTTGTTCTTTATTGTAGCAGGCAAATTAAAGGCAAATTGGCTGAAGCTGGGAGCCATTTATCAAAATTAATTTCATGTAAATGCAGGAACAGATTGCTAAAGTGTTAAATTGCGCCCATATAATCAGCTGATTTTATCCTGCGTTGATGATTCAGATCTCCCATGTGAAGCTTGCCCAAATGCTGCCACAAATTGCATTTCAAAAACACATGCACCCGCTATGTGCTAGTTGCTCAGGGCTACATGTACTGTACCCGATAATGTACCACAGCTCTGAAATCACGTTCAGGTAAACTTGTAATTAGTTCCATCTACATGCCATTACCATGAAATGCCCGAGGGGACAACATAAAACCTGTACTTACTGTCTTCCCCTCACTGTACGCCGCTCGCAGCTCGGTGTAATGTCCTGTCGTAAAGCAAAAGCTGATTTTATTGCTGTCATTGTGCTATATTAGGCTTCCAACTCCCTCCTTCACCCTCTCGCTTTTCTCTCTGCATTGCAGTAGCAGTGGTAGCAGCATGTCACGCTGTTTGTCATAATGAATCCATTTAGGGCCGGAGTGATTAGGTTCTGCCTTCTGCTCTGTTCTGCACATCTATCAAACCAGCGTCAAACTCATTTTGTCAATTAATAATTCCCATATTAGCTGTGTGTGTGTGTGTGTGTGTGTGTGTGTGTGTGTGTGTGTGTGTGTGTGTGTGTGTGCGTGTGTTAGAGTTCACTCTCTGCAGCTTGTATATTAACAGTGCAGCATTCAGGGTTTTAAGGTCGATTGTTAACAGTTTCATATTTTCGTTTCTTGACCGTACTTTCTACCTTTTTTATTATTCCATATTTTAAATTCAGACTTTGTTGGTTTTTACTTTCTCCGTTTTGAACCTTAATGGCTTCCAGCTTGGCTTGACAATTACTATGTATCGCAGCAGTACTCTTCAGTGCTTAATGAAAGGAGGCTGAAGGTTCCTAGGCGATGTTTAAATGATATTTCATGTCTAACAGGATTTATGTCTGAAGGCTCAGTTTCTTCAGTGAAGACTATTGTAATTAAATTTATGGCCCTGTTCATGTAATTTACACATTATTAGTATAATTAGTCTAATTTGTACCACCGTTTAATTTTATAGTCGCAAACCTAAAACCTGTAGCAGTGTTATATGATACACAGCTGGGGGATAAAAAGTACCGTTTGGAAGCTTAGTGATGCTCATATAGTGTAGTTTTAGATTTAAGTGTTTTTTATAACAGGATTCTGGCACTCAGGCAAAGGCATTCACTTAACACTTTAATCACCATGCAAACTTACAATTAATCCTGGAAAAGAGAAGAAAAGTGTGTTTAATGGTTTGTAGCTGCAACATGCACATGCTAAAGTTTGCCCCAAATGCTGCCGCAAATTGCACTTCAAAAACACATGCACCCACTATGTGCTATTTGTTGTTGTTCATTAATGACAGCGTGATGCAGAGAGCGTATAAACCAGACAACAACCAGATCATCATTAATAAAATTGCGACCCCCAATTAATAAATTTAACGATGGCTGAATTCCATTTATGTGAGCCCCTGTCCCAGGGTTCTGGCACTGTCTATCCTCACTGACATGGTTTACTGGGAAACTTAATGGAATGGCGTTATCATTAATGTCATTATTTACACCGGTGCTTTTCCTTTCTTGACAAGTCAAAATGTCTGCTGTGAAAAGGGTCTATTATCCTGTCAAGTAATATGCATGTTCTGCTCTCGGCTAGGCCTGCAATGCCAGTCAAAGTAATTAAAGTAGAACATTTTGTTCATTGTCTATTTAATCCCAGAAATCCTCTTTATTGATTTGCATGTTTCCAATGTGCTGGAATGACACACGTGCAATAGATTTGATATAGATGTAATATTTTAGATAGAGAGATAGATACTTCATTTATCCCCTAGGGGAAATTCATATAATATAAAACGTTTTAATATTGTATATTAATACATGCATGCATGGTCATTTTTATTTGATAACAGTGAAGCTTAAATTAGTACATAAATGTTCATTAATATATGTTAAACATTTATTTTTGCAGTTGGCTGAAGAACAAAAACAGAGAGACAGATTCTGGCTGAGTATTAGGAGACATATGTTCCAATTAAGGAGATCTCCAAGGTGTGTGTGTGTGATGCTGTAATGTCTGCCGGGCCTACACGTCTCATCCTCCCCGATCCTCTGGATAAATCACAGTTATACAAAACCACATGACTTTGTACTACTGTGATAATACAAGAGTGAAATTTGTTACTCAACAAGCATGTAACAGCTGCAAGAGTGGAGAACCAGGCTGCTGCACAAAATGAGTGTTTAAAATGGCTTCAGGCTTGTACAGCACTCTGGATTTGAAATCAGCCGTGTGTGTGTGTGTGTGTGTGTGTGTGTGTATTCCACAAGAGGCCCCATGTTAACAAAGTTTCAGTTGTAAGTCCCTCCTCTCCTCTGTGTGTGGTTTTTCCATGCATGAATGAGGGTGTGTGAGTCCGTCAATTTCCGGGTGTGCGTGTGTGTCTGTGATCTCCAAGCTCCGTCATAAATGTCTGTTCTCCCGGGTGTGTGTGCAACGGGGTGAAGCTTTATTGCCTGACAGGCAACAAACGGACTGAAAACGCTCCTCCAAGACGTCTGTCATGTCCTCCCAGCCACCACGCTCTCCTGGGACATCAAGTAACCGACCTGCTTCCACTTGCTTTTCTCCCAAATGTACTGATTTTTTATTTTTTTTTCCTTAACTGTACTTTCTTTCAGTGCAATGAAGAAAGGACATTTCACCACAACTAAAGACTTGGGTGGAGGAGAGGTTGTCTGACATAGTGCACTGAAAAGTTTGTGAAATTTGTGAATACGTACAGAGAATTTAAGCCAATATTAGGTGCTGAAAACTGCAGTTCCTCTAATGACCACTAGAGTCTGGTTCCAAAAGTGAGTCAATCGCCATAGACTCTCATGTTTTAATGTCCATCTTTACAGCACAAATAAACATGTTTACAGCCTGGTACAAAAACCTGTTTTGGTCTCTATAGATAATTTCCTCCTTCCTGACAACTGTACGGGGACTGAATTTTTATGTAACTTACCTGTTTAGATTTTAAGGCTTAAAGTTATGTATAATTCAGGTCGTGCTTCTCTGAGTGACAGGTGGGTGAGCGTATACGTGCCACAAACCGGCATGCACCGAAGCTTCGGCTGAACACACTTCTTTGCCCATTTTTGGATGAGGATTCAGGTACTGCCAAGATGGCGATGGTGGAGCAGCCCACTCTTCAACCCTAACCTAATGTTGAAGGAAATGTCTGACATTTTAGAAAGCATGCTTGTTTGCTGTTTTACCCACAGTCAGATGAGTATCAGTTGCATCTCTGTGTATTAAGTGTGCAGCTATCTTGGCTGATTAGCCAATCTAAAGGATGGAAACACAGGGAAACTGTGAGCTAGCTCTGGCTAAAGTGAAAGAAGCCCTGCCCTCATAATTAGGGGTGAACACCGTTGTACCTCTTGGATGTATAGGCCAGTAGCTTGGTAATAATGAGATAGGCCTACAGTATGCATAAATCAAGATAGTGCTGGAATTTTTATTCATTAATTTTACTTTTTACATTCCTGGCTTTGTGCTTTACGCTAAGATAAACACGTCTATTTCAAAGTGATATGAAACTGATTTCCCTAAATGTCTGACTGTTAACTAATGTTTTGATTGCTCAGACTTACCAGTTGTTTACCTGCAGTACCACTAGCTATCCTTTCATGTTGCACACTGCCAAAGCTGAGGTGGGACTTGAAATTATTGTAACATAGTTAGTAAATAGAGTTATTTTCTTCACCGACATGTTACAAAGTTTATGGTCATCTCACGCATATTTATTGGACTGTATTGCTTTTCTTTCCTCCTTCCTTGTTTTTGTTACTTTCTCACTCAGTCTTCCCTCTTCCCCGCCTCTAACCAGTCGAAGGAGGAACTGTACCTCTGCTTTTTGTTTTCCTCCCTCCCTCCATTTCACTTTTCTTTCGTCATCCCCCCTCTAAACTGGGGCTTTATTGTTGCTCTCTCCTTATCTCCTCTTCCTCTCCCTCCTTTGTTCCCTCCCAGATCATCTCCCTGTGGTGGCTCTCAGGCATATGGGGATGTCAACACTAACTTACACCACACATTCTGTCATATTGCCCAAGGGTGACTGCTGTACACAGCAGAATTAGAATAGATAGAACGGACCCTTCCTCATTAAACAATTACAGATTCTCTTTACGCCTTCGGCACATTTGTGGCCGTGCCTGAATATAGTCCTGATTCAATTAGCAGTTTATTTGATCAACTGCCTTATTTCTCCTATGGACAACACACTACTCTAGCATACCATGGCCACTGAAAACACTGGTTTTCAATTGGCTGGCAGGTGCACATTCAAGTCACATACCAGGACACCTCAGTTGCAGGTCTGTTCAGTAGTTTTAACAACATAACACTTGTTTTTGAGACTAAAAGTAACCTGTTTCCTCACCTAATCACATGAAATGTGATTTGATATTCATAATGTAATCTCATAATCACTAGTTTTGTCAAGAGAAGTGCCTTAGTCTCCTCAGTAGTATCAAGCTTGGATAAATGGCCAGCTGTGGTGGAGCCTTTTCTGCTTTAAGGTGGATGGATGTGAGCTGTAAGGTTTGAGCATTTTGTTTTGATAAATAAAAGATTCTTTGTTTTTCCATTTAAATAAAGGTGGCAGTTTCAATTTGACTTATAAAATGTTTGCGTTCAACAGTATCCAATACTGGAAACTCTACACCAGTTTTCATACAGACTGTAGAAAAACAAACTAAATACGTTCAAGCAGTTTTCTACAAATGTGTAATTTTACAGAGGGCAACAAACAAATGTTTATTAATGCTTCTGGAAGTGGGACATTTTTTTAATATTTTCTAATCATTTCATGTTATTTTGTAACAAAATGTTCAAAATCTGTTATTTTCTTTTCTCTGAAATTAATTATACATGAATGTAATGCATGTAAATACATGCAGTCAAGCACAAAGATCAGCTTTATGTTCATAATATTCTCTGTCTTGTTTGCTTCTACTTCAGGCACAAATCCTGTCGTGATAAAAATTACATTAATCAACAAACATTAATCCAAAAAGACCAACCTAGAACCACTACCATCAGTAAGTAGCTTACGTATATTCGTGGAAATATCTTTAATGTTGGCCTACCTTTTAAAAAAACCTTTACTCATGCTTTTTTCCCTTTCTAACAATTCCAAAGAACAAATTAGATTTCAAGTGACACATTACTGTTAGATGAGGAATATATACACCAAAGCCAGTTGATTGACAGTTTGGCCTTTCAAGAATTAGTAAAAGTAATAGGTAAAAGCAAAACACTGTCTGTCATTCAGACAGTTCAGGAGAAAGGACGTCAGAGCCTTCAAAATACGAGCACGGAAACATCTCTCACAAGTCCAAAATAAAAAGTGTCCTACACTGAGCCTACTTCAGAAATTCTATAAAGCGGATCTAACAGACCCCTGCGATACGTTTGCAGGGGGTGGGCACATATCACTTGTTGGCAGACCACACCATGGAAAAGGCTTGCCACACACACTTCAGCCTTACAGGTAAGACGCACACTCAGACACACCTGCATTCATTCAACACCTGAAGCAACACCCACAACAGTCATGACTGAAATCCCTACACCCAACACACAAACCACTTAAATCACATTCATTCATGGGCACTGATTTGGAGTGGTTTTGTGTGTGTGTGTGTGTGTGTGTGTGTTGGTGGTGGTGGTTAAGTGTGAAGCTGATGAAGACTCACTGCCTAAAGATGCAGTCAGCACAGCACAGCTTGAAAAGTCTTATGGGAAAGTCAAGCAAGTAACAGAAGGTCACAATAAAGTCTGGATTGGCAACACTGAAGACACGTGTGTTAAGGATAGCACAGGAGCTGGAGAAGAGCCACAGTCTTCAAACATATTGACTTCAGTCAGTAAGAAGAATTACTGCTACATTTGTGGAGAACCACACTCAAACTTTATCACTTAAGAATCCATGAGAGGCACTATGTGGCTGTTGCTCAGGTTTCGACACTGCCAGAAACACTCAAAACAAAGGACAAACTATGGAACTGCAAACTCAATACAGATGGCACTGGATTGCTATAACTCAAACACAAACCGGAGAAAAAGTATGGTCAGAAAAAGGGAATGT
Organism: Seriola dumerili; assembly: GCF_002260705.1. Classification (NCBI taxonomy): domain Eukaryota; kingdom Metazoa; phylum Chordata; class Actinopteri; order Carangiformes; family Carangidae; genus Seriola; species Seriola dumerili. The sequence goes on along the minus strand of NW_019174416.1, from coordinate 8,228,875 downwards.
GCATTGTATATAATCGCAGACCGTGTTTCTCCAGACAGTCTCTCTGCTGCTGTGCGAGGTGAATTCTGCGCTCGTCAACATGGATCCTACCACATACGACTATATTCGACAAGAGCTCCGAAGGACATTTCAGGGTTTGATGAGGAAAAGCTGTTGTTCTTAAATTGAGCCACTCATTACAAAAGTTATGTGACATCATACACTGCAGAGCTCTAACGGCAGAAGACGGTGAGCTGAGAAAGTCGACCCAGACTTGTAAAAAACAGTTCGCCGCAAAGTGGTCTGAACTTGGTCCACACACAGCTTTGACCACCTCAAGCTAATACAGTTTACAGTTCACACACACACACACATCTATCTATTTTTAGTTGCAAGTGCGAGGGAACTGTTCGCACTGTTGAGCCCTGCTAAGGTTGGGGGTCACCGTGCCTCCAGAGTGCTTTTTTTCCTCAGGTTTTACTTATGCTTAATGCAACACAGCCATGGTATCAAATGCTGGTGTGCTAAAAGGCGTTGTTCATACAGTAGCTACTAAGAATTCGCTCACATGTTTAGAATATCCCCAATAGTTGTGTAATACACCTTTTGATCATAATTTATTTTTCTGTAATGTAATGTTTTTGCCCTCCTTTCCACTTAATGTTGCATGATCCTACAAGGCTTCGTTTGATAACTCTCGGGCAATGATAATTAGCTATGCCTTATGTAAGTAACCCAGACATTTGAAATGAAAAGTTTCAAAAACCCATAGCCACAGGGCTGAAATTCACATGTTCACATGAATCCACTGGTTCTGTTTCCTCAGTGGCGTCATTAATGTAAGTTTTACACTCATTTGCCCCAAAAATTCATTAGAATCATTTTAACTTGAGCTGAACTCCTCATTAAACTTGTGGCTGTAAATATTTAATGTATTATTTGTAATTCCATATTCAGCTGGTTAAAAAAGAAATAAAGATCAACCTTTATCCTAACATGATTGTAGTGGACATACCTGGCCTGGCATCAGTCACAAGCCATTAAAGGACCTCATTGTAAGGACATGCAGAGTTATGGACCCACAACTGACACTTTGTTTCCTATCAATTTGATAATTTGATGGTGGGAAGAGTAACAGAGACAAAAGACCCCTCTTCCACAAACAGACATATGTTTAGCATGTCCGAACGACACAGAACCAGACCAAAGGTCAAAGGGTCAGCTCCAGAGGATCAACCAATGGACACCAGGCAACTGGAGAATATAGGCAAAATCTCCAGTTTGTAACAATAAGACTTTGTTTATTGATATTTGATTGTTTCTTATATAGTGCAAGTAACAACAAAAGGACTGATTATCACTAAGGTGTGAATCCTGGCCTGTCTGTGCCATGCATGAACACACACACAAGTCAAGACCAACTGAACCAAAACAACAGAAGAGCCTCAGAGTAATTTTGTAACTTTTGAATCATCATCAAGTTTTCCTTTTTGAAGATCTTGATAACTTTAGAGTCATCTGGTCAACGCCAGTGTCCTCTAATGTTATCCAGCCAAAGTGAAGAGCATTAGAGTTTATTTTGCATCAACCCACAAGAGACGCCAGCAGATAACACCTCTGCACGACCGCCTGCAGAGAAGCCGAGCACAAATCAAGAGTGTCACGAGACAGAAAGTTTCCTGGCAAACTCCACCAGAGCTGAACCGCTGAGACACCGGCAGAATCCGTCATCGTGATAACGGGACACGGCCTCCAGGAGAATCCACCTAGATCCCGCGTCTCCAGGGTTACCACGGCAACCACAGCCACCTGGGTTCCAGCCGAGGGTCTTCAGCTACAGCGCAACTCACAGTAGGCCAGTCTTAACACTCTGCTCATGACTGGGTTGATGTCGAAATATAGCAATATTTAATCATCAAACCTAATTCATAGATGTAGTATCATTAGCTGTATAGCCATAGTGTATAGCCATAACATATCCTCTCCCACCATTGCCAACTCATCACACTGCTCATTTCATTATTATTTTCATCTTTATGATTATTACACCTTGCATTCACTCTGTAGATAGTAGTTTAGTTAATAAACTCCTTTATTTACACCCAGTTGTTGTCCTGTTGTGTTCTTTTTACGTAGAGACTGGAGATCCATTGAATCGAGAAGTCATGGCTTCTGATACGAGATTGATAACATTAATCAATAAAGTAATTCATTGTTGTCCTCCCTGTGCCCCCTTTAAACAAGAGCAAATTCTAAATTGTGGTGTTCATGCTACATAATATATTCAAACCTTTTAAAATCAAATTTCTAATCTTAGATGATCAGTGGCAGAAGAAAAGCCAAGAAAATACATTAAATATAAACATATGATACAGAACAGATAGTTGGTCTAACTGTCACCAAGGCCCAATTTCTGTAAACACACTGTCTCTCCTTTTAATAGTCTTTTCAAATCTAACTGTTAAAATTTGTAATGTTACTGTAAATGAGCATGCTGAGATTAGGATTTAGCTCCAATCACCTCCCAAATTAACCATTTCAGCAGATGCTTGTGGAGCTCAGCGATGTCAGCCGCCACGCTCACACAATGCATCCAGTTTGCTCCCGGCGAAGGTGGAACATTAGACTACAGTGTCAGGTCGGATAATTCTTTAGAGCGCAACCGATATTGGATTTTTGGGGCCAATATCGATATTAGGGTTATACAAAGGAGCCCCTTCACCGCACCTTTGTTGCTTACTTGTTTGTTTCCTGGATGCCTATGGGAACGTGATTATGTTATTTGATCCTATACTTAACAGTTGAGCCAAGATAGCCTAATACTGCTGTTGGACATAACTTGAGACTAAGCTAAATACATAAAAAAAGGTCTGTCCTAGGGCTTTTATTAGTTTCTGACGCTGAGAAAGTGGCATAAAACCCTCTCTTTAACCAAATTGCACATATTTAGGCTCATTTACCTAATTTCCTTTTGATAACATATATAATAACTAATATTTTTTTCCCTTCCACTCACTGAGCCCTGACACTGATCTAGACTAAATTTGTCTACACATTTCAAAATAAAACATAAAGGAAGTCTAACATTGTGCTTTGTGCCGTTGCTTCTTTGTAGAGCTGTGTGCAGAGCATTGATTCGCTCAGCCCTTCCTTTCCCCTGCCGGGACTGGGCTCACTGGTCAGTCACAATATGTAATCAGCTCCCCACAAATACAGTCTAATTCTGTGTCAAACACTCCGCCACTATAGTAGCTCTCTGCCAAGGTGCAAGCCCGCCTGGTCTTTAAAGGGAAATGGAAACTAACTACAACCCCTTTGAACAATGCACCTGGTGCAGCTACTGTTTTTTTCCACTGTTGAGTTAGCAGCAGTGGATATGGACACACCCTAAATGCAAACGCACTTGCAATTGGACTGTAAAAAATAGCACCCTCAGTCTTGTTAAATACAGAAGAGAGTAAGTGGTTATGGTGTTAGCCAGGTGCGGTGGTTGATATGGCAGCTCAAATAAAAGATTAATGAAAACAGACAGAGCTGAAGGATATAACACCATTAAATCAGAAATGGTATTGCAAAGAGCCAGGAGCAGATCAAAGGTGTTAGCAGGTTTTTTTTCATGTACAGTTCATTGAACACAAATGTTTCGATAACTGATACCTCACTGAGGGGGTAAGATGCATTATTTATATTAATACTGAAGTCTTTAATAATTAAAAAGTCAGTAGGGGCCTGAGATAAAATTGGATGAAATTCCTCTCAGACAGTTATAAACAAGATAAAACTAGTTTTGTACAGGGATGCAAGCTTGTTATCGAGTCATTTTTCTTAAAATGTGAAGCACTTTGAGTGATGGTTTATTCGGGTGGTCGCTCTCTTACTATAAATAAACTGTAAATAGAAAATTTAATTAGGTAGATAGATGAATAAAGGCAAACACCGAGCACTGACAACTAAACCAAAAACGGACTTAAAATCAATTATTTAACCCCAATTACATTATTTTATTTCCTCATTACAAACCCTTCTCTATCTGATGCTAGTACAAAACCTGCCCATGTATCACCATAACACTAAAAAAAAAAAAAAAAAAAACTCTTTCATTGCACAAAAATTGCAGTCTCATAAAACTGAAATAGAGGACTAAGTAACCAGGAAATCCATTGTGTGCAATTTTGTGAAATACTACATTTATTTTAATAAATTTACTTTCCATTATAAGAAAATTCAAATTTTGATCATGTGTCAGGGCAAGATCTGGGTATCACCGTAATGAATTAGTTGTGAGAGAAGAACAGATGTAACAGAAGGTGGCAGCATTGTCAAAATGGTATGGGACTGATGCCACAGCTGTAGTTTTTTTTTTGTTGTTGTTGTTGTTCAAGAATAAAGGTACTGGCAAATTTTACTTCAGGTCTGAAAGTCATAAATAATGTTATAAAAAAAAGAAAAAGAAAAAAAGAAAAATTTTTTCCTGCAGTTAATGTCTTAACTGCAAATTCAGGGTACAGTGTGCCATTGAAGTAGAAGTTTGAGAATTTCTATTTCAGTTCCAGTTTCATCTTGATGTAACGCTTTTACTGCAACATCATCTGCGTAAAGAAAGAGATCACATAAGCAGGCAGATTTAAAATCATTAACAAAAAAGAATAATGTCCACCGGATACTGAGGTACCCCACAAGTTACAGACTTAGATTAGAAACTTTCCAATTCTATCTCTTAATCTATTCATTTTTGCAGTAAAATGCCATGATTCAAAAATATGTGTTATAATCGATCATGACCATGCCACAGAGCTTACCTGCATCATCCTCTTTTCTAGATTTGGTTGGCCAGATTCAAAACACAGCTTCTGGTGGGCTGTTGCCTTCTAAAAGAAAAAAAAAGGTAATTCATATAAAAATATGACTTGATGTGTACTCTTCAGTCTGTTCATGAATAATTCTCTCCATGACTTCGCTTGACCCTGATTTGTCTGGAATGGCATTGGAGAAGCACCAGCGTGATCTTTGAGGTAGATGTAATGAGCACAACATGAGAATTTAGATTTAGTTTTGTGGAGAGATTAAGGCTGCCGTCAAAGATTAAACCAACGCCTCCAGCACTCTGCAAGTTCTCCATGAAACTTACAAAATGGCCGACTGTGAGCTTCTTTTGAAGGTAGGAATTCATTTAACTCCAGCCAGATATTACATGACCCCCATCATGTTAATACTCATCCTTGATTAAATCATTCATTACCAATGCTGGATTACAGCTTGTCATTCTCTTTTTTTTTTTCCTGAGTCGTTGTATCTGTCTTTCTGTTTCTCTAGCTTTGACCCATCATGACCCCAAAACAATTCTCAGAGGCTGGTTGTCATATTAGATGGATGAAGCCATCAGCAGACAGCCCGTGGTGGAGAGGGGTATTAGATATGATGGAGGTACAGGACATACCCCTTTAAAACAAAACTCAAAATCCACATCTCAGTCCAAAATACAGGCTTTAGTTTTCTTTTCCATTTGGCTGATTCTCCACATAGTGATTCCCCTCCGTGTTTTGACGTGAGGTGTTCATCCCCTGTTTTCTTGTTTCTTCTTCCCACCTCTCTCTTTCGGTGTACACTCACAGGGGTCAGCTGCCATGTTAGATGGATTGAGCCATCAGAAAGCCTGTTGTGACTTCTCACTGGAGATGAGATGAAGGAGAGGTATTAGGACGCGACATCGACCTAATGAAATGTAAACAGAGAATGAAGAAAGACAAGCCTGTGCATGTGAGAAGCGGTGCACATTCAGGCTTCACAGCAGAAACACAGCTATACCCATATACGATCTGCATTGGAGCTCTCACTCTCTCTCATCCACTCTGACCCCAAACCCACTCTCACAGGTCAGCTGCCATTTTAGATGGATGGAGCCATCAGCTGCTCTGACCTTTTTTAGTCCAAATTACTGACTACTGGCTGGCTGGTGGAGTGCAGGCTCTCAATATGTCTCTGTTTCCTTTTCCACCTCTTCCTCATACACTGTCAGTCTGCTTTTTGCTGTGTCTGTTATTTTGTTTAAATGAATGGTCAGAGTATAAGGGACTAATGCACATATGACATACAGTACGGCAAATAGTGGAAAAGTCGCTTACACCTTCAGCAAAAAATCTGGATTTCCTGCCAGAACTTACCTTTATTAGTAGTATGTCTAAACGGATTTATTTTGTCATTAGAGATATACAGCACTTGCGGTGCATGTAGCAGGGGCCTGATATGACCTAAAGTCCATATTATGATCTATTGGAACATTTAGCTTAAAAATTATGAATTAAACCATCACTTTTTTTCCTCTTTTTACAGCATAGGATGAAAAATACAATGAAAAACTCAGAGCTACAAAATTTCATTGAGCATATTTTTTTTCTCACCACATTAGAACAAGATTTACAACCCAAGTGGATGTGACAGAATAAGCTTTAAAACGTAGGTATCCAACACCAGGTGGTAACATAGTGTATCACTTACGATTAAAAAAAGAAAGTAATTATTGACCTGCTTCATGTATAGATTTATTGGAACCAGGTTACTACCGTTTATTTAAATGCATTGTCCTATTACCTGATTTAACTTAATAATTAAAGGAGCTACTTTTAAGTTTTGCTATTGCTACATAGCCAACATTAGCATTAACAGCTGTTTACTTGCCCGTCAAGAAGAAACTTTGTGAGTTCAGCCATAGCTGAACATAGCCATAGCAACCATAGCTCCTTTAATGTCCAGACATATTGACGTGCAAAACAGCGATATTATGATTTTATTTGCAAATAATTAATTTGAATGAATCAGAAACCAGTGTAAAACATGCCACAAATAAAAGGGGAGTTTGTTTACAATAATTGACTACAGACAGTCGAAAACCCTTATGATAAATGTAAGTATTTGATATCATATTTTCTTTAAACTTTCTCTTTGTCTGTGTTCCTGGATTAACACAAAAATATATCCTTTAGACACAGTTTTTGTGCAACAGTGATTGCAGCCAGAGCTGGAATAAAAACACTAACAAATTATCATATCAAATTATTGTGGGTGCCTTTTGAAAACAGCACACATTGCACCATAAAAACCTGCATGCCACTGTGTAAAGGAATCATTAAAATGATATTACTGCCAGAAATCGTTCAAACCCTGATAAGCTCCATTATTATTATTTTTTATTATTATTCATATCTATTCCTTTACTCTCATATACTTCATACTTCATGCAGACAGGGTTGCCACAGTATTGGTGCTACTGATCGACCACACATCCTCATCATGAAGTGCAAGTGAATCTGGCATCAGTCTCCCACGCAACATCTGCACCTCTAAATGTGTCAGACTTTAGAGTTTTGAAATATTTGGCCAACACTTGTGTGTGTTGTGTGTCAGAAATAAGAAATAAATAAGCGCAAGGCAACAAAAAAAACAAACAATAAAACACAACAAACAGTGAATCTTGCCAAACTTTGCAGCCAGCTAGAAACAGTTACCACAGGTTAATGAGCACCGAGTGTACTGTCTGAAACTAGGACAGAAACAAATCTGTCAGATTTTTAGAAGAAACTTGTTGCATTCGAGTCGAGCGCACAGGTCTGCAGTAGCACTGCTTAAGGTGGTAATTTATCTTTCTAAATCACTGACAGTTAGTTTGGTGAATATGATATAAACAGACAAGAAAAGGTCAAAAAGCTTTTGTCAGTGTCGAACTCATAGTGCGAGGCTGTGGCTACTTCCTGAAAAGCAGTGGATAACAGTGTAGACCTTGTATGTGCCAAACTCAAAAATGACCATTAATAAAAAACTATTACATATTTAATGGCAGCTCAAACCAGCATTAACTTTGGCCGCTCGGGAGCAGAAGAAAGTTACGCAGCAACAACAGCAGTCACTCTGAGTTGTGTTTCTGGTCAAATGGTAAATGCAATTTTTTAGTGAGTGTCTTTTGGTCTTCACCAGCTCCTGAGAGAAAATTCTGGTCTCTTCAGCTGCTAAATGCTCCACTGTGCTCAGCAGCTGGTCACTAACTTTGTCTGACTTTGCTGAGCAGGTCGTGTACAGCAGGTTTTCCTGAGCGGTTTCGCTGAAAACAGCCGCCTGCTGCTACTGGAAACTACACCGAAGAGAGCAGCAAGAGTGAGCATCAGGAAAGCAAAAATAATGAGACTGATTGTAGCTGTTGTAGCTGTGGTTTTCTGTATTGTGATCAATATGACTGAAACAACATTTCTGCATATAAACAGATTTTCTTTCACCTTGTCTAAAAATATGGCTTCCCAAATGGAAAACTTGACAAGTCTCAGGAAATAGTTCATGACGACAAACAAAAACTCTGACACCTGTTTCATATCGGTATTTGTTCATTAGAGCAACAGTAAAGCACCAGCATTTCATCTCCAGTCTTCATCAGGCTCTTTCATCAAATTAGTGAGCGGACTACTTTCCTACTTCCTTTTTTTGTCTTCTGGACATTTTATTTTTAGCTTGAACCGAACTGAACATTATCTATTTTAATCTATTTCGCTTGAAGACACGGGACCTAACTAACCTTTTCAAGACAGTATTGTATAATTAAAGAATCTTTAGACACCAGTCTCAACTTTTTTTCTAACTTCTCTGAGTGCACTGTATATTTTGGGAGCTACTGTATGTGACAGTTGACGCTGACTGTATTATGAGGCGTTTGATATTCCTGGCATCGAACCAAACCTCTGATACTGACTAGATAATGTCTAAAATCTGACACACATGGGAGTCTAGGAAAGCAAAGTTTCTTTAGGAAGATTTTTCAAAATCTAATGAGTTTCATGAGGGTTTTTAAATCATGAGGGTTTAAATAACATCAAAAAAAAAATATTACTCTGCTATGATTAATATTTTGTTTAACATGATTTTCCCACATAAAAAGTGAAACTGGTAGAACTGGTAGAGAAAACTGGTGCTGGAAGCTCATCTCCTCTTACTTCCTCATTGAGAAATTCTGGATCAGGCCTTGGCCCCTGCCCACCACCGCTGCTTACACCAGGTTGACAGGTGAAAGAGCAGAGAGTATCATGATGGTTAAAGGATGGAAACATCAGAAAGACTCAGCCACAGACTCAGGAGTTTGTTGAAACCAAAATCGGCGACTTTAAGACGTGTCAGAACGGTAGGCGTTGTTATTTGTTTATGGAGCTTGTTAGCATGTGTCTGTCAGCGGCTGACATGGTGTTACTGCTTATGCTAATGAAAACTCTCGATCTCTGTACTGACAAGGTTTGAGGTTTATTTAGCCCCCGTCCCCCGTCCCCACAAGTTGATGTGATTAGTTCCTTACGTATGTGACATACTGTGTGAAAACCTGGCAGTCTGAACCCGTCTCACCCCGAGACTGACTATCTCCACCTTGAACTGCAGTGAACCAATGACAGTCATGGTGTTGACTGATTATTTCACTCACGATATGTCTGGTATTATATAAAAAAAAACATATGGATGATTTTTATCAAAGGGGGTCTTTAACTTCTGCAAGTTAAACCCATTTAATCAGCAGGAATGAATGACATCAGGAAGACTTGATCGCTCATTCTCGCACGTTGTATTTACCGCCACTGTTTTGTCTCCTCTCTCTTTCTCTCTCTCTCTCTCTCTCTGCCGTCCAACAATGATTTCATCTAATACTGCATCTCTTTGAGGTGCCACTCTTTCCCTTTAACAAAAGACCAGCGGTCGGATGCTGCGTTAGTGAGGGGAAAAAGCTGCCTCGTATGAAATGTGACAGCCAGTTGGGAATATTACTCAAACCTCTGAGGCATGCACCTTTCAAATGAAACGAGAGAGAGAGCGAGAGAGCTGCAGAAAGAAAATGAAAGGTAGGAGGGAAAGCAAAAGAGGGGGAGAGTTTATGATGCGTTAAAATGATCCAAGGAGCAGTATCCATTTATTCTCATGAAGCGACAAAACCCTGTTTCCTTTTTTTTCCCTGCCAACCTCCTCCTCCCACTGTCACCTCAGGAGTCTGTTGTCTGTCTGAGCTTCTTTCTCTTTTGCAAAATAAAATTTTAAGTAGGGAACGGAAACAGGCTCAACAGTGTAATGAATGATCTGATCATGTTTGCAAACATATACAAAGAGAAACAATGATTAGCCATTTCTTACCGTGTAAAGTGGGCTGATTGTAACAGTAACAACCAGTGATATTAACACAAGGTTTTGTTACAAATTAGATGGTATCACTTCACAATTAGACTACCCTTATAAACGATTTATAAATGGTTTAGGGATAGGTTATTAATTTGGTTGTTAACACTTTATACATCATGCATGCTCACTATTTGGCAAGATCAAGTAAATGCTTAATACTCAAACTTACTAATGATTAACTGCCATTTATAATTGGTAAAAAGGAGCCTTATTGTATAGTGTAAAACACATCGCTAACGAGTTACCAGTTATAAATAATAGTAGCCTTAGAGTATGAATCATCATGCTGTAATTTGACCTGCCAAATGAAACTTTTTGACCACTAACCATTGGTTAATTGTTAGTAACTTAATGTGATGAAGCAGCAGGTACAAATGCTGGATGATGGGAGAAGCTCAGTAACTAATGAGATATGAGGCTTAACAGTACAGAGAAATGTGTGCTCACTATTTGGCAAGCAACAGGTCACGGTTGCCCTTTTTATCTAATGTGTTATAACCGCTCATGATGAGGTGATTCAACTATTCAATATTTATTTTCTTAAAGGCTTATGGGAAATGATGTTAGTTAAAGGGCTCTGTCATTTGTGAGCTAAATATGAGAGCATGACAAGAGAACGGTCCATGTGCGAGTCAAGGGATCACGATTAGTTCATATATGTCTGAACATTAGAGAAGGACAAAGACGAATGAACACTGTAGATTACAGCTGAAAAAATTTACTTTAGAAGATACTTTAAGGATATGGATGAAACCAAGTTACAATAATGTAAGTACACTGCTAGTTTTGTCTGTTCTTCCAAAGTGATTGTCACAAGGTGACAGGGGAGGACTTACTGGGTGCACCAAGATGGCTGCCTCCAGCTGCAACCAATCAGCCGCTCATTGACTCGCCCATCAGAGCAGATGTGCTGACGGTGTGTTGAGGCAGAGACTATGTGGTGATTGGGCCACAAGCTGTGTGGGTGTGTATATAACTGCAGGTATCAGACCACAAGAGGGACGGGGGAGATTGCAGAAGGGGGAAGGAGACTGCTGAACAGAGGGGAAAAAGAGACGGCCGTGGAAGGGACCCAGGCTGGCAGGAATCTGAAGGAAACCGAAGCTAAGTGACTCTCTCTCTCTCTCAGCCACATTTCTCTCCACTTGCTGAGCAAACTGCTATGTTGACGCAGCTAAACCGGCTGACCAGTGGAGTGCTGTGAGACCCAACCTTGGCTAGCATGCTATATTAATATTTTTCTTTATCACTGTGTGGAGTGTGACCTACTTTAACCTTTTTGTGTGCTGATGACTCGATAGTATGCCCATTGTTGGATAGGTGGGCCGGAGCCTGGAACAATCGCTGAGAGTCAGCGGACTGGACTTCTAGCTTCGAGAGAGAGAGAGAGAGAGAGAGAGAGAGAGAGATCATTGTTTAACTGTAAAATGACAAATGTTGCAATTTATTATTGCAAGAGCTGAAGGAAATGCAGAAAGATTGACGAACGGGACGGACAGTAATATTTTAGTGATGAGTTCTACCAAAAGTAAATCAGAAATGACTTTATTATGACAAGAAATCCAACATTCCACTAAATGTAAACTCTATGTAGAGAGAGAGAGCTGCTGCAGCAGAGATGCAGCCAGTGTGAACACCCATGATTCTGATTCTTAGCAGCAGCTCAGCGCCGTCAGCCGCCACACTCCCACATCGCATCCCTGCTAGCTTGGATGTCATAAATTTGGCTCTCCATAGTAGACAAGATCTTCACAAGAAACACTTATCTTTATCTCTCTTTTCAATAACCTACAACCAGCTAAGGTTTAAAATCTCACATGCAATCCAGCAGTATAGTTAAGCATTGCATTCCTAATCTTCTAATTAGCAGATTTGATAAATTAATTTTAGCTCCAAAACAAACATATAAATAACGCAACCTTTGTTTAAAATAATTTTACATCACATATAGCAACGTGACTGCGAGTCCACAGTCATACTGGTGGCTCTGTGAGGCTATAGCTTAGCATATTAGCATGCTATCTTCTTTTTTTTGGCATATTAGCATGCTAAACTAAGACCTGTGTAGAGGGAAATGAATAAATCAAAACAGTTGACAAATTAACTCTGACCTGGTGAAGGTGCCAGAAGAAATGTGAAGGGATTGGCAGCATTATAAGAATATATCCTGCAGGGAAACATTAACTGCCTTGAAATTAGGTTCAGACATTCAATAGATATCAAGACATTTCACTCAAACCACAAATGTCAACCACATACTGTGGTAATGCCAGAGGAAAAGTCAGGGGATCATCAAAATGATCAAGAGACATTTTCTGGGAACCATGAACTGTTTGTATGAAAGTTTATGGCAACAGATATTTCAGTGTGGACCACATGAGCCAGTCAAGCCCCTGTGCGCAAGCAAATCATTACCATAATAATTTGAATTATACCAGCAACTCCAACAGCAATACCACATTTAATCACTACTGAATAGTGAAATTTAAGTACCTGAATTTAGTGTGCTGAAATATTTGATTTGGGAAAAAAAAAATCAACAGTAAGTATTTAATAGTGATTTTGTATTCAGTCGCTGATATAATTCAAATAATGGCAGCAGTGATTTTCTTCCATATAGTGGCTCCTTTAATAAAAAAAAAAAAAAAAAAAAAATTCAAAGTCAGTGGTTTCTTTTCTCCTGGCTCTTACTCAAGTGCTCTGAGAGTCAGTGTAGGGGCACTCTGAATCTCTCCGAAGGCTCTGACTCATTGTGTTCTCACTTCTTGATTAATGGTTGAAATTACAGCCTATTCTACTGTTGCCCTGCTCAGCCATTTAGAAAAAAGAGATAGATGCCTTTAATCCGGGATATACTATAATATTTAGCTATGATCATCTTGTGACAGTAATTTATCCATTTATTTTTCCTCAGTTATCTCTCTCTGACTTCTTGCAGGCGTTTTAGTAAAGTGTACCATTAAATGTATTAATATAAGTTAATGATGTATTACAAATAGTGTAAGTATTTTTAACACTAAACAAACGTAACATTTTGTGGTTCCCACACTTCCCACAAGTTTACCAAATTTCAATTACGAAGGTTTTACAGAGCAATTACATTTTTCAAGAGTAGTTTTTTTTCTGTGGTTGTTTTTGTGGCTTAAACACATCTTTAAACACATCGCTCAGCTTCTGTGCTGGTGCTCTTGGCTGCTTCTCTAAACTAGGAGCTGATCTGAATCTACCGCAGGTAATACACTGACTATAGATAAGTACCTCGCACAACCCCATGTCAAATAACCCAAACTATCACCTTAAGCAGGGCTTTGGGAAAGAGACTCGAGAAAACCAGTGCTGTTCTCCCTGATGATGCCACAATCCCTGTTCTTGATCTGGTGGAGAAAAGAGCAGAATTAGAAGTTGCTGACATATAGATGAGCAATCCTGTGGAAAGGTTTGACAGCTGAATCACAACTCAAATCTCTTCTGCTGGGAATCAGCTGCTATAGCTGTCTATAGCTGTTGTGGCTACCTAATGCTCATCACTGGCAATATTCAAGAGCAATGCAAGCTTGTCAGCTGCTGGGTCAATCATATGGAAGCAGGATGTAATGGCCTCAAGCCTGCAGCCTAGTTCATTTATATATATATTAAGTAGCTGGTTATGTATAATATTATCTATAGTAATATTACTATTATTACAAATGTGCTGGACACCTGAATTTACTTTTACATGTAATGGAGTATTTAAACATTACTGTATTGGTACTTTTACTTAAGTAAACAATCTGAATTCTTCTCCCACCACTGGTAAAAAGGAAATCACATATTTGATTCAACTAATCAAAAGCTCTCAGTAAGTACATCTGAGTTTCCGGCTGCAAATACGACCTGTCAGGTTTGTCCTGAGGACTGCAGTTAAGAGCCACTTAGCATTTATGGACACAAATCAGACAAACAAACTGTTTTAATCATGTAGATTCAATTAGTCATATTTGATTATTTTAAATTTGAACAAATGAGCACTTGTGCTGCATGTAAACTACCTCCCGCACCGCTGTGGCCACATCATTAGGCTCCCAGCAAGGGAAGAGGAGAGGAAGGCTGTCGGTGAAGGTTTTTGCCAGGTTGGCCAACCACGGTGCTTTCCAGGGGGGGTTGTGTGCAGTAGATGTCTGTCACGTATGGATTGAATGATGCCACCTGTTACTTCAACAGGAAACTGTTTCACTCTTTGTCTTTTGTGGTTCCCCTCAGTCAGCACATGACGCCAGGTTTCTGCACTGCAATCCTCATTTTATGTCAGCAGCGTATCCACCTGCTGACCACTTTCTGCTCCGTGATGGAGGATATCCCTGCATTGACAACCCCCATTACCAACATCACAACATAAATGGAGCACAGTCCAGGGGTCAACCCGAGCTCGCTTCAACAGGCAGTATACAAGGGCAGAGTGCATCATTGAGACCTCTTGGCAGGATGAAGGCCCGGTGGAGAGCTATCAGATTTTGCCACTGGATTTTGCTCATTGTAGTGGTAGTGACTGTCTGTTCAATACTCCACAATATTTGCCGAGGAGGAGGATGAAGCTTTGTTTGAGCCAAACTGTTGTGGTTTGGGTTTTTCTGTGTTTAGTTTTTGCCCCTGTCTGACTTCTCTCTCTCCCCTTCCTGCAGTGAGTGGCGAGAGGCGGGGCGATCTCCGGGAGCGCTCTTCCACCGGCACACCTGCAGCTCGTTCGGCCTAATCAGCACCCTACATAAGACACACTCCCCTTGTCCCCAGTGCCGGATTATTCCCCTTGCTTATGCTTGTCCCTCGCGCTCCCGTTGATCTCCTGCCTCTCGCCACGCGAAGTCCTTTTGGTGAATTCTTTCTAGTTCTAGTGAGTTTTTGGTGCCTTGACACAATTTTCTGTTGTACTTTGACCTCGTGCATTTTTCCCATTTGTATGGTGATTTTCTGTTCTATGTTTTGTGTTGGTATTTTGTTGATATTTTGTTTGGTAATTTACGCTTATTCCTCCTAGAGTGATTTTTTTTTTTTTGTTGCTACTTTGTTGAATAAACCAGTTTTTGTATTTACTGTGCATCTGGGTCTGGCCTCCCTTTGTCTGGTCCGTAACACAAACACAAGACACAGACAAGGAGGGAAGAACTTACTGCCTTACTTTCAGCTCAGAGGCACAACATGCTGCAAGACAAGAGTATACATAATGTATTGTAGGTGACGTGAGGAAAAATCTAACATGCAGTTGTGTTCTTGGGCTCCTGTTGCTGTAATAACCCAGTAATGAACATTATGGTATAAATATATGTGCGTGTGTATGTATATATATATATATATATATATTTAATTCTTATCAATTCAGAACTCTTTGTAGTCCCTAAGAAATATATTTATATCATTAAACATTTTCTTAAATAATATTAAATCACATAAATAATTCTTTAGAAATAACAATGAATGATGTATATCTAGTCAACCAATCCTTGAATGAATAATAAATTCATTCATTCATTTCAAAGGTCCTGTTCAGACCTTCCGTCTCGGGTGATCTGATCACATGTTGACAGCACTAAGTTCAGGTGTGAATCATAGATTGTATATAAAAAATGGACGCAGGCTGCGGGGCTGAGAAGTGACTTTAAGTGCAATACCACTGTGGGCCGCTAGGGGCTGGCTCCAAAATCCTCTGGCTCCAATACACACCCATTAAATTGCTATGTCATGGGCTACATTCACACCTCTCTGTCAGTGTTCTGGTGGTCCATCTGAAAATAATCATCTAATTAATTATATATTAGGCCTTAAAAACAGGTACTTTTGGGGGCGTGCCTGTTTGATCAACATGCCTGGTCTGCAATGATTGATCAGCTGATGAGACAGGCCGGGAGGTCGGTCACCGGAGGATCAGTCACCGGAGGAGAGCGTGGGTCATATGCGCATCCTTTAGAATAAGTTGTGTTAAATTTCTATTATTTTCTCAATACTTGTCGATGGAGGAGAAATTTTGCACTGACAGTTTTGCTGTTAGTTATTTAGTTTTAATTAGTTTCTTAATTATGGCTCGTTTTTCGGCACAAACAGACTGTAGAGATTCTGATATACGTCCTAAAGTTTTCGTGTGTATGATGCTCCCTAAAAGCTGGTGCGTTTTTTCCCTTCATGTTTTAACCAGAGAAGGAGAGACAGTTCACATCTGTTGACATCCAAATTAAAATTAGAGTTAATGTTAATTACAGATGCACTTTGCTAACCTAGCTAGCTAGCTGATAACTTAGGGTTTGGGTTAGCAGAACATTCAGGTTTATCTCATTAACTTATTTTCTGTCTCCTTTTCTTTCTGGTATCGTATTGTATTGAGTACAATACAAAATCTATAGAAGAACATTATCTTGTAGGGGTTTGTCATTTAATACTGTAAATTCATACACAGCAGTCCTCAGCTGAAGCACCTGTCCTGACAGCTGGTATGTGTTTGTGATTAACTGTGATCCATCGTGTCTGAACTAAAGTGTTTGTCTTTTACTGTCATTCAAAGGAATCCACACTGAAAACTGAATGACTGGTGCCCACAGAAGGAAGGGACTCGTGTATGGACAAAGGAGACTGCATCGACATCCTTAGTTCTCAAATGGGTTCTGATGATGATGATGATGATGATGATGATGATGATGCCAGAAAACCACTTCCAGTTCATCTTCTCCTCTGAAGAGAGGACAGACCAGCTGTTTATACATTTGTTTTATTATTCTCTCTCACTATTCACTGGTTCAGTTTATTGCCTTTTACTTCATCTCTGCTGGTGTTGATGGATGATAGTAGAGACATTCTTAAGAGCAGAATTTATAAATATTAAATTGGAATTAAGTGATGGATCAGCTCCAGCACAGTCACCACCTACACAGGTGAAAGTATTGACCAATTTAACATCAAAATGGTGTTCAGCAGGAAACAGCTACAACTGACCAACCAGAAGTGCAACCTGGAGCTAAACAAGACTCGTAATAGATGTGTGCTGCTGTTACCTCATAGACATACAGTATGTATTTGCCCCATGTAAGATTTTGAAGCAGTTGTCAGTTTACAGCTTATGGGCATTAGTTTTATTCATAACTTAATTGTTGTCATTGAAAAGGTGTTTAATAAATAAACCTACTGTGATTAAATTGTACTGATTGTGTTTTCTCATATTTACCATATGCCTCATGATGAATCTAACGGGACATTTTGGTGAATTAGTGTGTTCAGTGTTATTTAAATTGTTAAGTACATAAGACACATTAGAAAAGCGCAAACTCTAATATATGTGTGAATCCACCCACGATGCATTGAGGTCACATTTGAGATCAGATCACTCAGATTGCATTCAGAGGTGATCTGGGCCACATGTGTCTACGCTCTTTTAGCAGTGTGAACGCAAATGTGTCCCGGGCCACACTGAAGGATCGTCTGCTGACGTCCTCTGCGGCAGTCTGATGAGTCCCAACACAGTTTCATCATGATTCGAAAATATTTTACAGTTTCAAATGGGGGGGTGGGGGGGCACCACCGCTGACTGCTCCAGAGCGGGTTAGCCGTGCCAGGTATAGGTTACCATGGTGATCTGCCATGGTTAAAAGTGAGCCAGCTTTGTGATACAGGAAAACGCCTGAGTTACTGAATAACAGGAGAGTTAATCCCAAAGATTGTTGGATAACCCACTAATCCTGAGGTTGTGGTGCAGGGTCCAGGGGACACTGCAGAATAAAAGTTAGATACATTAAAAAAAAAAAAAAACATTGCCAGAGAGACTCTGTGAAATTAGGGTTTTGGCTTTGTACTCATCTGATTGTAAAGGTTAAATGGAAAATAAAAGTTGATGAGATTCATGGACAGTTTACAGTTCGAAGAATTTCCCAGCCTTGTCTTCCGGGTGCTGGATAGGTGCATTTGGGACCTGATGAAGGACAGAATAATTATATCAGTAACTGGTCCTGTCACACGCTAGCTGCTTGTAGCATTAGAAGCCAGGGGACCAGCAGTAAAGTGCTGGAAAAACCACCTGGCTATATTTCAGCAGGGAACAGGGCTCCATCCATCCATCCAGGATGGTAGTTAAATGTGCCAGATGAGTATGAGGAGTACTGACCCCAACCCAATGGCATTTTCAACCCTCTTAAAAGGGTCGCTTCATCTGAATGCTGACAACAGGATCACTCCCAGACAAACCCTAAGGCACCAGACACCAGCTGCCTTTGAATTTAGGACCATCTGCCCCACTGGACCACTCAGATGAATGGGATGACGCAGAGTGAGAAGAGGACAACCTCAGTTACGACTGATGCAAGAGTGGGAGTCCCAGACACTCCTTGTTAAAGGGCAGAGGAGGAGCACCTTTGACTCCAAAGTCACACAGGTGCGCCACAAATTCTGCAATCCTGCATCCACCCTGAGCCGCTAGCTGAGCCGACAGGACCTTCCCTGACAAAGTGCTCCTGGAATTTCTTCCTGGGGAAGATGAAACATGGGGGACACAGTCTGCCTTGTGCATTCCCAGAGTTCAGTGAACTGACCTGGCGCTGCCCCTTAGTGGCAATTATTTTATCAGGGACTTGGACAGTCGTGGTACCTGATGAACACGTATGAGTGCATGTGTGTATAGTATGTGTATATGGTTAGATGTGTGCGTATATAGTTTTATATTTAGTAGTTATATATTGCAAAATGTATAGCTTGCAGTAGTTTTTAAATGTTGTTTGTTTTATGTATATTAAACCACAGAATCACTGTAGCTTTGTAGTTGTAATGAAATGTAAATTCCACCTGTCTCATCCATATTCCAAGTGTCCTTCTCTTCAAAAAGGGCAGCAGACAAAGGACCGCCTGTGAGCTGTTAGAAGAAATCGGTCACATTTGTTCCATTGAAGCTTGCGGAGCAGGACATGCTGGTTGATGAAGTCGGTGAATGAACAGGGAAGGAGGTGAGTCGATCCTTTCCTGCCATCTATGTTGGATCCCATTAAGTGGAATACTTGCAGCATAAAACTGCAGGCAAGTTTATATGTAAACCTGCGCACCTAAAACAATAAAAAAAAATTGTTAAAAGTGAGCATGAACATGAATTTTTGATGTGGGTGATGAATGTGAGTGGTGGTGTAGTCGAGCCTATGTGCTACCTCCTCGGCACTGGCTGAAATAGCTCTCAGCTGCAGTGTTAATGTATGACTGCAGCCTCCTCTACCGGTCCACCGCGAAGACCCCGTTACGAGGCCTGTGCTCCAGCGGTCTACCCTGCAGTCTATTGGTCTCTCCCCTGGTCCTGCAGTATCTATATAAAGTCACATGGCACACACCTTGTGCTTTTGCTGCACAATGTGACACTGATGTTTCTGCGAGATACGTAACAAAAACCACCTGTTTCAATCGTCCCGACGATGACTCCTGACAGTTAAGACAGACGTGCTTCTGCACTGAGAAACACAACTTGTCATTCACACACTTTTACAGCTTTACAGTGAATTTGCTCACTTACTTACGTCTGATAAATGTTGCACACTGTACATCCTGACACAGCTCAGCATATCAGAGGCGTTTGGGCTCAGAGAAAAATCGCTGGGTTTTTCAAGTTACTTCTACGCCGTCAGGATTTTTACCCGAGAGGTGTGTTTTTTGGAAGAAGTTGTCATCACTGCTGTTTTACAGTTATTGTGGATTATGTCACAATACTGTTCCTACATTGACTGTCATTCCAGCTGACTGAGTTTAAGAAGATTAGACTTGTCCAAATTATCAAGTGAAATTATTAGTATGGTTGTGATGATTGTGATCATAGGATAATCATATATGATGTATATTTATATACGTAATCTTGTTAAACGAAGTCACTAAATCTAGTGTCAGAGTCGCTAAATTGTTAACAGGCAAAGCTCCTGTGTGTCACTCAAGGCAGGAGCAGCAGATCCATTCAATCAATCACACCCACTATAACCAATCCAGCTTTAGACTGAGGAAGGACCGCCTACTTAATTAACATGGGGACATAGAAATAAATAAATGTAGAAATATATAAATACATACATAAATGAACGAATGAATAAATAAATGTAAAAATACAGAAATAGCATTTTTTTTGTTATTACCAAATGTTATCTTGCATTTATTTATGTCTGTAGGCAAGTTATTTATTTCAGCAGACATTAAATTACTTTTGTAATTTTTCGTCCTTCGTAACTCTCTGGCAGACAATAAAGAGAACTTTAAGCACATCGACTTTTCATGTTCATGTTTCATGTTTCATCTGTGAGGAGTTCATACATTAAGTTGGAGGATGAACTGTAGGTTTAGATGTCATGAAAAAGTGAAAAATAAAGATGGATGATGCTTACATGTTACTAAACATATGTTTGGTCATTTATGTTTAAGCCTGTTTATGCAGTTATGTTTACGTACCACCAAGTCACTCATGCAATAACATTCGTTTCTCTTTATTTCAAAAAGGGGCGAAATCATAACCTCCTTGGCGGTAGTAATGACATAAAATGAATGAAAAACACAGCGTTACACTGTGTCCTTCTAACCCATGCATCATCACACTCCTCCTCCCCCTCCTCTGTTTATCTTCCATCTCTTTCCACTTGATTGTGTCCAATTACTGGTCTATTTTTAGCTGGCGCGTCTTCCATAAAATTGTTCTTTTTCTTCTTCCTCTAAAGTGACAGTAAACATCACACGAAGTTGTGTGAAGTCAGGGAGAGTGATTGAACGCAGCGTTTTATTACAGCAGTGATCTTTGAGCGAGTTCTCAAACCTGCTTGTCATTCCGTTTTGTTTGGTTAACACCAAGGTACGAGAGCAGTGTATGTATTTGTATGTGTGTGGATGTTCTGTTGTGTTAGAGTGACAGGCTTTATGTACTGCATGCAAACACACCTCTGAGGGAGGAAATGAGACAGCAGAACACCGTGT
This sequence comes from Seriola dumerili, assembly GCF_002260705.1. Classification (NCBI taxonomy): domain Eukaryota; kingdom Metazoa; phylum Chordata; class Actinopteri; order Carangiformes; family Carangidae; genus Seriola; species Seriola dumerili. The sequence continues at coordinate 8,207,773 of NW_019174416.1, read as the reverse complement.
CAGTGTGGATTATTTTTGGAAAGTACTGAAAGGAAACAAGGCTTTGCCTTCAAAAAATGTGGATGAATTTAATCTTTTTGAAGGTTGAATCTATGAAATTAAACAATGCATTGTTTTACTGTCATCCCAATCATATAATAATAATGATAATGATGATAGTAATTATAATCATAACAGAGTCAATTATACAGGTAATATGAGTGACAGTGTAAATTATACAGAAGTAATGTGTACTATTATAATTGCACAAAATCTTTGTGCATAGTTCTAACGTGACATGTTAGCCTTCCAGTGTCAATGCATCCATGGGGTCCCCACTATAAACTGGGGTCTCCCACCTTTACCTCTCCCCTTTTAGCTGTTGTACTCCATGGTATGGAGGACAAGGGATGACACACATCATTAAGCATTTCCTTAATTTCATACTTTAATAAGCATTACAAATAGGAATTGTAAAACAAATTTATAAATAAATGATTCATCCATCAATTAATACTTCAGATTTAAAAATGGATTTACAAAAACACCACAAAACTATTATTAAATAATCTATTTATAAATACATTTAAAAAATGGGAATACATTCTTGGATTCCCTCTTCAATTTCCCTTTCCTATTTCCAGCTGCTTTTCCTTTTCCTATTAGCTAATCGATTAGCTTAGTCATTTAGCCTTTCTGTCACACTCTGGCTCTTCAGTGCTGCTAAAACCAGGTTAATCACTCGCAATTGGCCATATAGTTGGCCATAACATATCAAACCTGAGCCATCTTTACACATATTGTCTACCTACAACAAGCTGTCTGACTATTAAAACATATCTGGCATGACTTGGATGGTAATCTGTTTCCAAGATATAGCTTTCCTCCCAAGGTCTCCATACAAAGGTAAAAAACTTGTGTCGTATAATCCAGGGAATTCAGACGCACATAATATCAGCTTCTCTGTCGCGTTGTAGCCTCCACTCTCCTATTGATATACTGTACTGGATAGCAGCCATTTTCATCTCGACAGTCTAACAATCCAAATGCTTTCAAGTGCTTCTTCCCCAGAACCTTTTAGTCCAGAGAAAATCCGCAGCGTCTGCTGTTACTTATAAATTCTCATCAGAAATCTCATTTCGTTTTGTGGTTTTTGTGTTGCACTCACAGGTTTTATTTCAGGAATATGTCTAACGCTAACAGAAGTCTCTCACCTCCCACCTATTCAGCTTTTGTTAACCAAACTACGCTCCCCTCTGAGTGACTTTCTTTACTTAATATTTTCTGTTTTATATTGCAACAATTTTTCCTCAGGTGTCTGTTGTTGATTTTACTTTCTGCCCCAGTGTGTCTCTGGCCTTTTGTGATTGCCTGACCCAATTAATTGCACCTGTGCCTCGTTACCTGCTCGTACCTACCTCATGCTCCTGTTTTGTTCCTAGTTGTGTTTCCCAGTGTTCCTGCTGTGTTTATTTTCCTGTTGTCTGCTTACCTGGATTCCTGCTGGCCATCTTGTCGCCACATCAGGCTTTAAGCCTGTTTTCTCCTCACTAGGGATGGGTATTGTTAATCTTGATACCCCTCATCGATGCGGTGCTCTAATGGTACTTTTATCTTTATCTTACTTTTTTTGTCATTTTGTAAGAAAAAAACAAAAACAAATTAAGAACAGAATTAAGTAACATTAACACACACACACACACACACACACACACACCCCTCCCAGGATTAGGAACAGCGTCTTGATCGGAAACGGAGTTGGTGATTCAAAATGCGCAAGAGTAACTTTATGTTGCAATAACAATCAGGAAATCTTTTTTTCTTAATTTCACTAGTACCGAAAGCGGAACCGATAACATTGGAGCTTATCCATACTGTGGTCTTTAAAAATGTAGCGCTGGGGCTCGTTTAATACTGGGTTTCCATACCTATCCCTACTCCTAACTGCACCTACCTATCATTTTTGTTTGCATTTCAGTCCAGAAACCTTAACCTACCTAACAGGTGGAGACTTTGAGAAAGGCTCAAAGGTGTTATTATTTTAAGAAGCCATTTAGACTTTGGATATGTGGTCAAGTTTATCCAAATTATGCCTGTTAGGAAATTTGCTCCGGCTTTTTCAGCGATACGAAGACCCACCTACCAGGTGAGACCTACAGCTGGCATCCTGAGCTGACTGGCTGTTTGATGAGTAACATCCTGATTGATATATCATAAAAAATTCCTTCTTGGAAGATGAAATTTGGTCTCAGATGTGAAATAGCAAATGCTGCCAGTTTGTCTGAGAGGATAAAGCTGAATACGTGAGCTGTTTTACTGAACAGATTTTGTGTTGTTAAATGTATAGACATACCACATTAAAATAAAAATAAATTAATTAATNCTGGCTGTTTGATGAGTAACATCCTGATTGATATATCATAAAAAATTCCTTCTTGGAAGATGAAATTTGGTCTCAGATGTGAAATAGCAAATGCTGCCAGTTTGTCTGAGAGGATAAAGCTGAATACGTGAGCTGTTTTACTGAACAGATTTTGTGTTGTTAAATGTATAGACATACCACATTTCAATAAAAATAAATTAATCAATAAAAAAAAAAAAGATGGACAGACAGACATACAGGTTATATGTCTGTCCGTCCATCCCATCGTGAACACAATATCTAACTCGAGGATGAACTGATTAGATTTTGGTGGTCAAAGGTCAGGGTGGGTGTGACCTCATCAAACACTTTTTAGCCAGTACTAAAGACTTCACACAGCAATTTTGACAAATTTCACACAGATGGTTCATTTTTTCTGATTGTGGATAAACAGGGATGTAATCTGAAACTAGTCTGAGTGGAGGAGGCAGACAACTTGTTAAAAGCCTCAAGTGTGATAGCTGTAGTGAGAGAGAGAGAGAGAGAGAAAGAGAGAGAGAGAGAGAGAGAGGGGGAGAGGGACAGGAAAGCCAGGTAGAGACAGAGAGGATGACACACAGCAAAGGGCCTGGGGCACCCCTATATTTATATTATATCATATCATATCATATCATATCATATTATATTATATATCCAAAGGGGTACAAGAACAGTAATTGTTTTATTTTCGGTGTCAATTCCAATGTTCCAATGCACAAACAACAGGGTGATTTAAATATTCATTAGTTGACTGAGGTGTGTGTGTTCGTGTGTGTCATATGTCAGGGTGTGAGTAAAAATTGTGTGTTTTTGAAGTGTAATTCATTTCAAGGATATAATGGCCTTGCACGTATGTGCAGCTTTAAATGTGTGTGTTCTGCTGGTACTGTATGTGCATTTTCCCTTCTGTGATTTCTGCACTTTTTGCATGTGAACATAACCACACGTGGTACACGAGTCCAAGTGCCTGTGCGCATCTACATGCCTGTCAACGCCTGCATGCTCATGCTCGTCTTTATACGCATCCATGCCTCCGAGGGAACATGCGTTGAGTGTGTTGCGTGTATGTTTGAATGTGAACGTGATCGCGCGTGTGTGTGTGTGTGTGTGTGTGTGTGTGTGTGATATATCAGTGTGAGCCACCTGTTCTTGAAGCACTGTGGAGAGTGAGAGGTCTGGATCAGTGTGAATCCTGTGGAGTTGACACCTGTCAGCCTGTCAGCCCGTCTGCTTAACTGTCCTGTCCTGCACTGGATAGCAGCTTCCAGCGCTGATAACCCACAGACCATGTCTAACACTGACAGCTCCACCACCTTCCACCAGGACATCAGGGGGAGACACAGACCACAGAAGACGGAGAGAACCAGCACAGAGCTCAATAGGTGCTTCATGTTACCGAGAGTCCTGTTGTGTTAAGGTGAGACACAATTGGAGGGCTGTGGAAAACAGGCATGAGCAGGGTTTTTATCCTTTATGTGTGGACAATGTACAATTGCTGCATTTGTGTGTCCTGTACAGCCTTTCAAAATAAGGTCTTAAATAGTGACTGAATGATAAGGCATATTATTCCATTTTTTTTAATCATTGTCAGCAAATCCCATGAAAAAAAGATTTCTTAAACAGTCTGTACATGTTCCTACTGATATTTTTTAAATATCAGTCACAAATATACTGAGTAAAAATAAACTACAGTGTGTGTATTCATGGTAAATGAATGAATATGTCTCACTGTTTATCATTTTAATACTTTTGGAAAAACAGTGGTGATATATACCACAGATATAAACTAAATCAGGCCACATATGTATATATATATACAGTATATATATATATATATATATATATATACATGTACTAGTATGAAAAATAGGTTGTTGGTTTTGGATTTTCATAGGATGTGCTGATAATATGAAAATAATAGATTATTGGTGCAGTAGCAGCAAGCAGAGCTGTGATACTGTCAAATCAGTTGTTAAGGCTTGATCTGATTTCTTGCAGACTTTTTATAATAACAATGTCTTTTGGTGTCATAAAAGTGCACGAGCATAATTACCTCTGGAGTGTGTAATGATAGCTAAACAGAAACTCAGTGGGGTACATGTCAAGTCAAAATTAGCCTTCACAATAATTAAGTAGTTTCAACTTTATGACAGTATTTTCAGACCAAAAATAAGCTCCATCTCACCCAAGCACCCATCATTACATGTGTGTCAGAGTGGAAAAAAACAAACTTAAAGCTACTCAGATTCCCTGACTGTTACAAAGCTGTAAACAGGTGGCTAACATTAGCTTTGCTTTAGCTGAACCAATGCTAATTGTACCTGGATAGATTTACTTACTATTACAGCTACTTCCAATTTGAAACATACTTTACTTAAATGAGTTATATCCTCGCCGTATGTACCATACATCGTTGGCAATCATTGTGCAATTGAGGTCAGTAACTGTAACTGTAACTGCACATTCTGTGTGGTCATTGGCTAATCAGTTTTGAGTTTATTTTGTAGTGTGTGTAGCCCTTCCCGTGTGGTCCTGACCCAGGGGAAACTATAGGAAACAACATGGATCATACCTTGCAGGAGAGGCCATTAACTGTTGTTCATTATGACTGTCAGTGTTAGAGTTAACTGTTTTTATAGTTTGCATTTTTATATTTGTATGTTTATATCACTATTTCTATGTTTAATTTATTTCATCACAATCTGCGCCTGTGATATTTAAATCTTGTAATTAAAGAAAAATGCAATAGCTCTGTTGACAAAGCAAAACAAAACTAGAAAAGATACTTCACAAGCAAGTTGATGCCAAAATTCTCAAAATGTGACAGTCAACTTTTTGTACAGCACTGTAAGGTACAGTAGATGTCGTGGGTACAGGAGATGAGACACTTCTGGGACTGATGAGGGCAGCATATAACCTTATAAGTGTTCTGGTCCAACATCAAACCCACAGTGAAGAAGACACACACATTGAACACTAGTATGAACATGGATGGTAGGGGGTGAGTCCAACGGGTCCGCCGTGACTTCTGGAAGAACACAGGAGTCAGGTATGGAGACGTGTTGCATTTGACGTGGATCGTGCCAGCATGCAAATGGTGTCAAAGAGCATTTTGAACGAAAGAAGGAAACACCTCCAAACCTAAGCACCTAAAAGACAGACGTCTGGATCTGTACACAGAATTCATTTGTTAACTTTATATTAACATGTCGGCACCATGTTCACGTCCTGCAAAAAAGATCCGGTTATTGTTTATGAATCATGACAGCGGGCATCTGTTGCAGCAAAGCTCCACACGCAAACTTCACAAAGGCTAATGTTAGCTCGTAGCTGTAGGCTAACGTACCGACAGCTGACAACCTGAACTAGGTGCTCGCAACATTATCCGGCTACTGTCATCACCGTTCAGTCCGTCAAAATATAACACTGACTTTCTAAATGAATATTTTCATGATATAATAATAATAATAATAATAATAATAATCATCATAATAATAATATAATATTTCACTATGTGGAGGTGTGTGTGTGTGTGTGTGTGTGTGTGTGCACATGATTTTCTTTCCTTGGTACCAGTGAGGAGGATGTTGAGCGGGAGAGGCGTGAAACTGTTGCACTTTTTGGAATGTTATTATTTGTTTTTTCTCATTGCTTCTGTTTTATTACTTGACGGCCACGTGCCACTGTCGTTGTTGCTATTTCCCAGGTATGTTTATTTTGAAATTCATTCATTTGATTAATTTACGAATCCAAGAATTTCAATGGTATTGGTTCTAGGGTTGTGCCGATGGATGATGCCGTGATCAATGATCATCAGAACGCTCGCTGATAGCTCTTGCGTTTGCAAATGTCAAGATGATTTTTGACTTGTTTTAACATTAATATAATAACTTATTACTAGAAGTATTAAATTAATGTTAATTTAAATTGCCTGCCACAGTTTCACATACATAACCATATATGACCATATATGACCATGCTTGCAATACACGTGCATGCACACACACACACACACACACACTCCGATCAGCTGATTGTAATGAAGCTGCTTGTTGTGTGTAGGAGCTGCGCTGTGGTTTAAGAGCGGAGGAGATCCACAGACAGACAGAACACCTCATTTACTTCAGTTTCTGATGCTGCTGCTTTTTATGGTGCTGAATACAAGTCAATGAGAGAGAGAGAGAGAGAGAGAGAGACAGCAATAATGCGACACACACTCGCTTTTTTGGTCACTCCTCTTTCTCTCTCGCTCACAGGGTAACATTATCGGCAAGAAAACATTCCACCTTAAATGTGTCTGGTAGCTGCCGGTAGCCTCTGAGCTGCACGGACTAAAAAGCAGAAAACATCCATCCATACACACATAAAAAGCTCAACGTCACGATGTCATAAATGCATGAGTTCTTTTATAAAGATCAGCTCTGCCCGTGATTAAAACCGAGCAGAGGGACGCAATCCCACCGATCATATCGGCAATTTCGCAGGGTGGACCATGCTTAAGATCACGCAACCCCAATTGGTACTCGCATCAAATTTCTGATATGACACCCCTACAAAAAACTGAGTTGGGCATGACAGCTTAACCAGACTTTATTATCATAAATGGTATGTTGACTGTATGTTGAAGTTAGTTTCAACAACACAGCCAAGTTTGTCTGCTGTATAAAACTATGTCCACCCTTCTGTGGCTGGATATTTGGTTTGTAAAAGGATTTTTTTTTTTTTTTTCTTCTACACAAAACATAACTCTGGACAACAAAGGCTCTGTGAGTTTAGAGACCTCTCACGTCATCTCTGGGGAAAAAAAGTTTAAAGGAGAAGTTTCTGTGAGCGTGTTTGGCTCAAATTCACGTCATGACAGTGTGAGTGATGTGCCTCTACTGGCGTCATGCATCATCCACAGACAGCAAGATTTAACTGATTTACTGTGTGTATGTGTTCGAAAACCACACCTGCTCACAGATTAGCTGTCATGACCACACACACACTCACACTCACACAAAGACACTCACACACACACACACTTAATACTGGCGTCTACACCACCTCTCTCCTTTTTCAGCATGTACACACAGATGGACTACTGAACCATGGCCTTATGTGGGAAGGTTTGGCCACACACACATACAAATAGCAAATAGGAACAGGCACAGTTACTCCTACAAACACCCACACAAACATGCAAAAGCATGACCATCCAACACCATCACATCCTCTGATATGGTCACCAGCAGGGCTCCTCGTCTTTCAGTGTTGATAATGGCAAAAGCTCCTCTGCAAAAGCATCATCCAGAATGGAAACTTTTCAGAAAGTGTCTCTGTCCGTTTTTCTTTATGCTCCGACTTGTTTGAAAATTCTGGTTTTAAAAATATCATTTACAATTATGACCGAGACCAGTGGGAACTACCAGCAGCTCATTTGGTGTTTAACCATTCATGAAGTCCTTAGGTGGGAGGGGCATCTAAAAATATTCAATGCAAATGAAACGAAATACGATTACTCAGGCAAACCGTGAGCGTACACAATAGGGATTTTGACTGATTAATACTATCAGTTAAACAATTAAAAAATATCTGCTGCCAGCTGCCCAGGCTGGAGTCGTCCGACGCCAGGTCAATGCCGTGACGTTGCTCCTGGGAGACGACTACAGCACCCCTCAACAAGCTAATGACCCAGAGGCAGAGGTGGACACCTTTTTGAGATACAATACTCCCTCATTGCATACTAATCCTCTTGACGGCTGGAAAGCTAATCAGATGCGCTTCCTGAGGCTGGCCACTCTAGTGAGGTGCTATCTCTACATTCTGCACATAAATAAACCCCTTATTACAAAAAAAAAAAAAACTTGTATTGGTATTTTTCAGTGGGTCACAGACACAGATCTTGTCGGTTTACGGTTAATGGTCGGACAACGAGCGTCGTCTAATCAGTCAGGAAAAAAATTCAAAATGAGCATCCATAGTCCATAAGAAGTACAGCTGAACAGAAAGTTAATCGGTGATCTTAAACTGAAGTTTAACTAAACTAAACACCTGACTGCTTGTGTTTGTTGCCCTGCTGGATCTACAGTATTTGTAGCAATAATCCCGTTCTCAGATATCAGCATTTACTCTGGTGAGGACGATCTTATCATCACAAACAGAACTGATGGCCAGAGCTACGAAAATGAAACCCCAGTGAAAATAAATCAAAGTTTTTCTACAGGCGCTGTCCATTAACCCCACAGAGAGATGTCTCATTAAACATCACTTCGAAGCTATTTTACAAATATTTGTTGCACATAAACCTTAGCAACACTCTCCTTACACTAGCTCTGCTTTGTGGGTTAAACATCACAGGATGTGCGGTGAAACAAAATAAAATGAAAGGAATGTTCACTTATTCTAAAGTTATTTAACTTGTCTTATACTCCTGTGCACACATCAGTCAATTTAAGAAAACTACTCTGATTGCTTAGCTTAGCTTATCATAGAGACTGGAAATGGACAAAAACAGTTGGCCTGACTCTGTCCTGAGGTAAAACAAGAAAAAAGAAAGACAGTGGAAGTAACCCGACACATAAAAACACATCTTACAGTTTTTATACTTTGTTTTTTGCATGGATTAAACAAACTCAACAACCAGTCCTCCAACCTGAACAACTACAAGTCATTTATTCCAATCCTCTAATACGAGCCATAGGAGTTCTATCTGTGTATGTTCTGTTCAGTCAAAGGATTAGGAAGAGTCGAGGCCAGGACAAAGCTTAAATAATGCAGCCTGACCTGATATTCAAGCAAATAAGTGTCCCTCTGTTTTGTCACTCAGTACTGGGCTGGTTTGGTGGCCTTCTGGCTCTGCAGCCGGTCTCAGCTGTTCCCCTGCTGACTCAATGAGCAAACATTACTGGTGTGTGATTGGTTAATTTGTGCCAGCCACCTCTACCTTGTTATCGGGGGAACTGTCTTGCTGGAGTGCCAGACAGAATGGTACCCTGTGGACCAGAACCCAAGAAGATAAACCTGTTCTACACCGATCATCAGCCAAGGTGAAAAACGAATTTACTTTCACGTTTTGGGCAATTATCCATTTTTTTTTCCTTCCAAGCAAACCTGGGGAGTGATGAAAGCATCTACACATCCTTGTCAACTCTGCCCTTCAGTTTGGCTTAAGGCCATGTTTTTTCAAGGACGGCGAATGAAGACTGACAAGTTGAATGGATATCAAATGGAAGATGAAACCACGAGCTATGAACGCCAACTTTATTCTGACGTAAGAAGGATAAACCTAGTGCTCAGAGATGTGTTTTAATGTGTTGGGATGTGTTTAAAATTTTAATTATACCATTCTATTTAACTTATTTTGTCTTTTTCTCTGTGTGACTTTGGTGGGTTTCTTTTTTCCACATTACAAGCTGTAATATTTTCATATTTGCAGGTGAGGTTACCTTTCTTCATCTGAAATGGTCAGAGACTCATACAGATTATGTACTGTGAGCATGAATAAAGAGACGATTATGTTTCCCTATTTAAGAATGATGGTGCATTGGCTCTATTTACATGTAGATAGTAATGTAATTATATATAGTTATGATTTTCAAATTGGTTGCTTTTGGGTCAGTTCCCTTACAGATATATCCTTGTTTTGATTGATAACTACTGCTATACTATGTTACAGTGACATAATTTAACATCCCATTTGACCTACCTACTATTGAGTTTTATTATTGTGGTTATGTTTGTGTGAATATTGCACAAAACCAACAGCTATCTGATTTGTCCTAAGTAGGAGGTGTTGCATCCAATTCACAGTATGAGAGCTAAAGTTGCAACCTCCATTCCTATTTAACTTCTGTTTACGAAGGTTAGAATAGTTAAAGGTCCCTTATTGTATAAAGTGAGATTCCCATGTCTTCTTTGATTATAAAGCAGGTCTAGGTTCTATATTAATACTGTGAAAGTATCAAAGAGCTCAGTCCACAGAGAAATGCACACAGCCTGTATTCAGGATCTGAGTTTTAAAACCAGCCGTCAGAACTTATGTAACTTTGTGATGTCAAAATAAAGCAGTCACTGCTCTCAGCCATGCCCAAAGCCCCGCCCACCTGGGCCAACCGGGATCCAACCTTGCAGGATTTGGTTTCTCTGAGTGTTTAACTGAAATCTGCTATATTTTTATTGGATCACTCAGAAAACAGTCAGCCAATCAGAGGAGATTCTCAGAGCGTCCCCCCAATTGGCTCACCGACCTGTTGTTACTAGACCTCCAGAGAGAAGCCTGAGAGAGGAGATGTAAAACTACATTGAGAAGGTTTTTGTTCTTAAAACCACAAATATATCTTCTTATCAAAACTTCAAATAAAACACCAGACAATTGTATAATACAGTGTGTGACCTTTAATATATTTTGATGGAGCATTTCTATTTTTAACCTGCACAGGAACCTTTAGCATTTTTTGTTTTTTTCAGGTTCATTGTCAAAATTGTACAATATATACAATATATTTTCATGTTCAAAGCTTGTGTTCCTTTGAACAAAAGTCAGAGGCAAACCTGGCCGATTTTTAGGCCAGAAATCGTTGGCTGTTTATCATGGACATAGTGCAAGCACTGCCAGCACTTCCTAAAGAACCTAATTAACAGTGTCCCCGCGGCACGTCAGGCAGGTGAAAGTGAACGCCCCCGGAGAATCAGAAAGTATTTAACTAACAATGTGACCCTGCTCTGTTGGCCATAAGGTTTTCAAAGCAGTTAGAGTTGTCACCTGTCAGGGGACGGTGCACCCGCTACGCCTGCATCTGTCCCTCTCTCTCTCACACCTACACACACACACACACATGCACGCACACACACACACACACACGCACCACACACAAATAACACAGTCCTTTCTGGATACAAATACAGATGCTCTGTGCCCCGAGTGTCTGACCTCCAGCACCTGTCCTTTCTTGTCCACCGTGTTAAAGTCCACGGCCTCTAAAGTGCCGCAGCAGATGGGAGCTGATTTCCAAACTCACCTCCTGACACTCCTCCTGTGTACTCATTTACCCTCCAGGCACCTTCGCCTACATTAGCATACAATTGCCTCTAATTATTATTTCCAACTTTTTCAGCATAAAGACAAAAGAAAAAATGGTTAAAACTGCTCCTTTACAGGTGGACAGACAGGTTTAATGTTGTTATTCCTATTGATTATTGTTTGTAAAGCCTCACTAACAGCTTTGTATTCAAGAACCTAACCACTCTGCTGCAGCCTTTTACTAGGTTTAACACAATGTGCCAGTTATTCAAACCTGTATGAACCAGGATCTTGAGATTGAACGATCATTCTTTTAACTGTGGGAACACTCAATGACAAAACCATCTCAAAAACAATTGGAAACCTGTCAGTGAGCTTGTACCACACATGACTGTAAATGATCCAAAACAACATTGTTTTTCATGGGAGACAATGACTCTATCTTCTACTGTAAACTCAGCAGGATGTTGTTTTTCATTGCTTTGCTTTGTGGGTTAAATCTCTAACCCTTTTCCATTTAGTGTTCTTCTTGTAGCAGTAGTTTCTTTTTTTCAGTTCAAACAACTCTAACAATTTAGGCCTGGAAATCTGTCCAAAGAGTGCAGCACTGAACACAATGTACAAGTGTAGCTGATGGGAATGGCATTAGTTTACTGAGTTTTTGGTAACGTTAGGAGCTTTCCAAAGTTAACTACAATACACCCTGAGGGGAACATGAATGGCCAACAGATTTAAATTTGGTAATCCATCTGATAATTGTTGAGACATTTTACTCTAAACCAAAAATGGTGACACTAGACCAAATTTAAGGGGATAACTGAAGTCAATTATATCAGGAGAGACTTCAGACACTGAGTGAATTAATCGTTTTAATTCCCATGTGTAAAAACAAGAGAAAAAAGGTGAGAGATGTGAAAGTCTTTGGCGATTAGACCCCATCCTCATGTCATCATTATGTGAAAAGGTGAGGCAATGTGAAGTATAGGAAACTCTCTGGGGTCTAGACACTAGCAGTGGTGATGGGAAGAAGAGAATGATGGAGATCTGGACATGATGGGAAGTGGACCCTGATGATCTCGACCTAAGCACTGGATATGAAGACTGAAAGTAGATGAGGTGGAGGAGGGTCACAGCAATACGTACTGAAAGGACAGTTGACAGCAGAAGAGAGAACAGGTTCACAGCAAACACCCATATTCAGCTGATTACATTAAGTGGGGTGAGAGAGGGAGAGAGAATTGTGAATGAATGAGGCACAAAGAAGGAAGTCTTCCTGATTGAACCTATGTTGAACTTCATAACAATTTATCATCTCCAAACCATTTTGTATCTGTAACAAATTCACCTCTTGTGGCAATCTTACCAGGAATCATCCACTGTACAATGTGAAAATCCTAACTAATATTGGACAGATTACCAATTTTGTGAAAAATCTTTGGTCTGGACAAAAGTGGTGTACTGGGGTCACTGGGTTCATGTCAACACAACATCTCTTTCAGAGCACACAAACAGTGTTAACACACCTGTCACCTGCCCAGCACGGTTACACCTGAAACACTGCAGCTACACTGTAAATCGGGATGAAACAGTGAGCTGCAGCCCCGAAATAAGTTTGACAAACACATCACTGACTGATGCGTCTCACATGGAGGCTCCAACACTTCAACCTGGATAGCTGCATGGCAGCTAACAGCTCACTCTTCCCCCCCTGCTTTTGTGTGTGCGCTCTGCAAATGCATGTGATGACAATGTTCCCAGCAGTTTAGTTTGTGTCCTCTCCAAACATAAAGGCAAACCTGTCTGGTAAAAGGAGTCAAAAACTTTCATTTACCCACATTTCAAAACCTGCTTATACCTGCTTATTTTGGTGCAAAGAGGGTATGAAAAACAAAATTAAAACATGAAATAGCTTGAATTCAATGTTAATTTTATCAGTCTATGTGCTCACACATCAAAACTTTAGTACATGATGAACATGTATCCTCTACTAGAATCTATATGCTAGTTTTGATATGCTAGTTTTGATATACATTTTTGAGATAAAGTTCGCTATATAATTCTTAATATATTCACAATATTATTTGAATTGATACAAGTTAAAAAGAAGATGACATAACTCCAGCACATACAAAGAGTCAATAATGTCCATCCATCTTTTTTGTATCGCAGCACTTTCTGTTGCGTAACTACTTTAATTGCAACCCTTTAACCTGCAAAGTTGCTGGGAACAATCAGCTCCTCATTAAAATTTGAACTTGTTTTCTAATTCATTAAACTTTTCTTGCATAAAGGAGGGGCAGGAGGTGGGTCATGTTACAATTTTCTGACTCAGGGGTCACTTTCAAAGTTCTCAGTCACAAACAAGCACCTTATGCTTTGCTGTTTTTTTTTTTCTTTGCACAACCTGCATTTGGGGGCGTAGGCTAATTATCTAAAAATAATAATGTCATAATAACATTTAAATCACTTGTTAAAAGTCAGTTGTTTTGTCATGCTTTTAATCTGCAGCCGTTTAACCTGTTATTAACCCTCTGTTTTTTCTTTTTAACACATTCTTTCGTGAGATTATTTGTTTCTGTTTATTTCTGACATTTGATTTCATTTGACATTTAAAGCACTTTGCACACTCTCTGAGCAGCTAGATCACAGATGGTGAAGTGAAGTTGGAGGCCAAATTAAAAAAAAAGGTAAAAAAAAAAAAAAGTCATATTAAAACAGCTTTGGAGGCTGTTTTGGACTGGAATTAGTGAAAAGTGCTTCGACTGCATTGAACCAAACACATAGTAGAAGCCCTATGCTTTGCAGAGAAGTCACTTTGTGTCAATTTGTGGTTGATTTTGGAAGAATTTAGCAACTCTGGCACCATGTTTTGTTCCCAATTACAATGATGAAGCATTCTGAGAACACTTCAAACATACATGCAGCCAAGGCTTATGCATATCTTAGCAAACTGAATAAAACACCTAGAAACTAACAATTAATTATAATTAAAGGTCAGTGGTCTGTAAGTCAGGAAACATCTCAAAACCTCATCCTGTGACACAGCCACGAGTACATATGTAATTAGACAGTTTAATTTTAAAGTAACCCTTGCAAGGTTAAACCCTATATTTTATTCTATCCCTATCACCCATGCTTTTACTTTGTATGCCAAGTGTAGCTTCCTGTTCCAGGGCACTGGTGGCAGCTGGGTTCACAGGTGTGGGGGGTGTGGCCAGGAGAGCAAAGGAGGGCGAATTGTTTGGTGAAGGAGGACAGAGAGAGTGGGGAAAAATGCTTGTGGAAGTAGATAGAAAATTCGAACTGTCTTCAACAGGGTAGGGAAAAGGCATTTATCCCGTTTTGTGGTTAAGCCTCGTCCACACAGAGGTCATGGGAATTCTGTGAGTGGAGGACTTAAACACCTGAAGCTGAGGACCAGAGATCGACTCTAGGCCGGAGTCCTAAACCCCAGTGCTGCATCTGGTGAGTTTGATTCCTTTTTGATCTTTTTATCCCCTTTTTTTCTACAATGCATTGATGTTCCTGGATTCAAATTTTTGCATTTTAAGGGGAAGATTTAAATTCCATTTTTGTTTTTATGGATTTTCTTTAACAGGATTGCTGCTTTGGACTATATGGGACAGTCAAGGAAGGGGTTTTGTTTGAGTTGTTTTAATGTGGCACAGGCCAGTGGACTCTGAATTTCTTCTTTGTGAATTTAATTTGGTTATTTTGTTTTGTGTTCATAATGAATTGATGTGATAGATCACATTTAAGTTTCCAGGCAGTATGCTCTGTGGGAACTGTTAAGAGATTTTTAGAAGCATTTGAAATCAAATTTCTTTAATTAACCAGGTCTGAGAAAAATAACACAGTAGCACCTGAATTAAATTAGTAACTAGGCTTAAAATTTAAGATGTTTGTTGTGAATTCTTGCACTTCTTTTTTTTTTTTTAGCTGTGTCACTGTGGGACAAACAGAGAATAACAGAGCAGCAGGCTGTACACTCAAAATGACCCAACTACAAACCTAAGTGTGATGGAAACAGAGAAGGGAGATGGAAATGGAGAGCCGAGCGATGCAGTTCAGTGTGTGACTCATATTTGTATGCTGCTCTGACACTCTTGGCTGCAGTGTTGAGTGGTAGCAAAGTCAGCTGAAATACTTTTGAACAAAACTCTGGCACCACTTCCTCTGCTGCCATCCGGCGTGATTGATGCTCCGGCTGACAGCTGTCAGCAGCCATGCAGGACAGGCGTCTGTGGTGCACTTGGATTTTATAACTGAACTTTGACCGGGACCCACATTTATTTTTATTTCTTTGACTGATCAAAGACCTGGTTACACTCTGTGCCATGTTGGGATGGGATCTTGACTTGTTCCCTGTCAAACTTTATTTGTTCCTATTTAAATTCAAATTCTGTATATTCAAATTTAGCGTATATTTTAACCAAATTTTCACAAAATCAACAAAACAAAATATGAATTATTGAGTGTTTCCATCTAGTACTCTAATGTGAATATTACAAATTGAGCACATCGTGATAAACAGCTGCCCTAATTAAAGGACCCCAATTCTTCAGTTGGGTGCTATTAAACCACAGCAGAAGAAGAGGGTGGCAAGATCTCAAATGAACAAAAACTGTGTGGAAAAAGTTGTACTGTTAGGATAAGTAAACCAAATGCTTGGAACCAAAAGAGGCCCCCGATGGCCCCTCATATTGGCACATTTTGCAATGACTACTATAAACCCCCTTAGACCTCCCATAAAGACACTGTACAGTGCACTGCTGTTGCCCCAAACCCCCCATAAGTGGGACCCCTGATAATGTGTGCTGCAGCTAGTGTCTACCCATTGCCTGCATGTGAGGGCATTCAGTGAACATCTGTGTGTGTGTGTGTGTGTGTGTGTGGAGAGATTCTTCAGTGGGCTTTTTAGCCTGGGCCCCTCACAGTCTTGGATCACCACTGTGCTTGTTTCATGTTTTAATTTGGGAAATGTTTGTCTCCCCATCACTACACACTGATCTGAAGTCTTCATATGGGACTATTTCCCATCACAGTGGAGCAGAAGCTTGAGTGTGTACATTTACTTGTCAATGTTAGTTGTGATTAATTTACTATGCTTCCATTCCACTTTGTCCCATATTGTTTTAATTATTCATTTTATCTATTGACTTTTGCAGCTCAGACAAGAGCAAAAGTTATTTTTCTGTAATTGTTTAAATTTCCGTCATTTCCACTAAGGTGTCTTTTATATGCTAATTGAAAATGTACTTGGAGAAGCGTCCCGGTGGCTCACCTTGCAGAGCGCATGCCACAAAGGCTTAGTCCTTACCACAGTGGCCCGGGGTCCAGTCTGGCCGGAGGCCCTTTGCTGCATGTCATCCCCTCTCTCTCCCCAACCTTCCTGTCGCTCTCTCAGTACAGCTATAATAAAGGCAAAATTAACTTAACAACTTTAAAAAAAGAAAATGTACTTGGCAATAGAGAGATGTAACACACGCACTTACAGGTAATTTGGACATTTGACATGTAAGATGTTGAAGGAGTGAAGTGTGGGCAGGGTGCTCTTGAAGGTGTAAAGATGGTGTCTCAATTAAACACTACTCTTAAATGTAAATAAGATATATAAAACATAAGTAATAATAAGTGTTTATAAAAAGGAAAACGAGCATGTAACAAAATAAAATTTATAAATCACGAGGAACACTCTCCTCCAACTTCCCCAAAAGGTGGACTATTCAGCTCAACATCAGAAACGAAGAAGAAGGAGAATTCTGATTCAGGTACAGCCCTAATTAATGTAAACCATAGACTGTATAGGATGTAACCTCTGTGATGTCATCCACAGGTTTCTGAGGAGCAGTTTTGAAGCTCAGAGTGAGCTGCTCCACCGGTGCCATTTTGGCAGTGTCTGACTCCATGGAAGCCCCGGTTAATCCAATAATCGGCAAAGAGGAGGGGTGTGTGTGGAGCCAACACTTTGGTGCATGCCAGTTTATGGCAAGAATACTCTCACCCAGCTTTAAGCCTCAATAAAATTTAAACAGGTGAGTTATACAAAGATTCACCCCCTGTACAGTTGTCGTGAAGGAAGAAATTAGCTATAGAGACCAAAACAGTTTTTGTACCACGCTGTAAACATGTTTGTTTCTACTGTAAAGTTTGACATTTTAACATGGGAGTTTATGGGGATTGACTCACTCTTGGAGCCAGCCTCAAGTGGCCATTAGAGGAACTGCATTTTTTGGCACTTCTGTGTCGGCTTCATTTTTCAGCCCCTTAATTGAAACTAATGACCATCATAGACCATATCATATATTACATTATCCAGAACACTGCTGTGTTTTATGTTCAAGATATAATATATATATATATATATATATATATATATATATAAGAGATATAAAACCTTGGAAAGAGAATTTATGGTGGAAAAGTTACTTCAGGAATGAACAGCTCCTCCCACGTCCCAGCTCTAGTTATGACATGTAGAAAAAGTGGAGCAATGACTAAAGGGAAAATAACCTGATCCAACTCCCTCATTGTGATTCTGTGCATCCAGCCCTGGTTCCCCATATTCTTCCCCCCTGTTCAGATTCACCTTTTAAATCAGTGAAATGCCACCTGTGTTTTATTTGCTGGTGTGTGAGGGGGAAAAAAAGTGTGTGGAGGTAAGTACCACTTCCACAATGTGCAATGAGAGGTAATCTTATCATTGAGATATACACACAGAGTGATATATTAGTTCACTATCCCGCTATCAGTAGGGGTATCATTAGACCAGAACCGCTACTGTGAATACACAACATCACGATGCATGGGGCCTGATCAACATGCGTTGCTTTAGTGTATGTTGCACAGCAGAGGCTGTCGCTCCAAGAGCCAAATGATGATTGCTCTGATTGCTTGTTACTCCAAATCAAAAGATAATGCCTTTTCTTCCCTAATGCTTGTGTCCTTCCCTCTCCTTTGCCTCTCATCTCGCTCATCTTCATTGTTTCCTCAATTTCTGTCTTCCCACTTGTAATTTCTCATCCAATTTGTTCTTTTTTGTCTCTTTCTTCCTCCTTTTTTATTTTTTGTGTGTCTTCTCTGTAGCGTTAACGCCATATTTTTAGAATTTACTCTCGATGAAATGGGGCACCAGTCCTCTGGGAGGACAACAATGAATTACTTCATTGCCAAATTTATCAATCTCATATCAGAAGCCATGACTTCTCGATTCAATGGATCTCCAGTCTCTACGTCAAAAGAATACAACAGGACAACAACTGGGTGTAAATAAAGGAGTTTATTAGCTAATCTATCTACAGAGTAAATGCAAGGTATAAAAATCATAAAGATGAAAATAATAATGAAATGAGCAGTGTGATGAGTTGGCAATGGTGGGAGAGAATATGTCATGGCTATACACTATGGCTATACAGCTAATGATACTACATCTATGAATTAGGTTTGATGATTAAATATTGCTATATTTCGACATCAACCCAGTCATGAGCAGAGTGTTAAGACCGGCCTACTGTGAGTTGCGCTGTAGCTGAAGACCCTCGGCTGGAAGCCAGGTGGCTGTGGTTGCCGTGGTAACCCGAGACGCGGGATCTAGGTGGATTCTCCTGGAGGCCGTGTCCCGTTATCACGATGACGGATTCTGCCGGTGTCTCAGCGGTTCAGCTCTGGTGGAGTTTGCCAGGAAACTTTCTGTCTCGTGACACTCTTGATTTGTGCTCGGCTTCTCTGCAGGCGGTCGTGCAGAGGTGTTATCTGCTGGTGTCTCTTGTGGGTTGATGCAAAATAAACTCTAATGCTCTTCACTTTGGCTGGATAACTTTAGAGGAGACTGGCGTTGACCAGATGACTCTAAAGTTGTCAAGATCTTCAAAAAGGAAAACTTGATGATGATTCAAAAGTTACAAAATTACTCTGAGGCACTTCTGTTGTTTTGGTTCAGTTGGTCTTGACTTATAAAAATAAAAGATCGCGCATGGAGACAAAAATGACGTTACTTGGAGCTTGTGGCAAAGAAAAATAAGACGCAAAAAGTGCAAAAATGACTAAGAGCCATGACTTTGTGGCGAGCAGCTTAGAGATAAGAGTTTACATGGCTACAGAGCCGGGCTTTGAGCCGGGACTCTGAGCTTTGAGCAAAGATCTCAGCTTCTAGTTTCTGCATCGTTTTCTAGCTTCAGCTTTTCAGCCTCTAGGTTTTAACTTCGTTTCTCGCATCTTCTAGTCATCTGGGTTTCTCTGACTTTTCTGAACTGACATCTGACTAATGTGTTAAATGATCACGACTGTTTTATCCCCTGGGGGGCTGGCGCATGTTTCAGGAGCGTCACTCATCTTCTCCTGTGTTTCCACTTGGAGAGGAGAGTAATTTTCCACTGAACTTTGGAATAATTTAAATCTAGAGTTTACTTATAAACTCGCACATCCGTCTTCCACCATGACCACAAAACATTAAGTGAAATAACATATAAAACTACTTGCACTAATAATGGCAGAGAGGAGTAATAGGAGTGTTGATTTCATATTACATCTTTCAAACCTGGAATTAATCATGATACAAGTGGTTAATTGATCAAACAACAATATAAACATTTCCCAAAGCTAATAGTCTATACATGTGGATTACACAGCAGTTCTTTGACTGTAATAATAATAATATGGACATGCTGGATGTCATGTAGTGTGTGTTACCTCGTGTGAAGGATGCTGACAGTATGGTCACATGAAGGACATTGTCTTAAAATCTACATGTTACATTTCAAACATTCTATGGGATAGAAGTTTGGGATTAAACTATTGCATAGGAACATCTC
The DNA here is from genome assembly GCF_002260705.1 of Seriola dumerili. Classification (NCBI taxonomy): domain Eukaryota; kingdom Metazoa; phylum Chordata; class Actinopteri; order Carangiformes; family Carangidae; genus Seriola; species Seriola dumerili. Next base: position 8,187,582 of record NW_019174416.1, on the reverse strand, counting down.
ATGAGTTACAGAACAGCTAGATATTTAATTTTACATTCTTCCTTAGATCTGTGTCTGTGAAGAGAGTTCTGCTGGTCACTACCCATGATTGGGATGTGGGTTGTAGTTTATGACTCTTATCTAGAGAGGGACAGAGGAAGGGAGGTTGGCGTGTGTGTTCATGCATGGCACAGACAGGCCAGGATTCACACCTTAGTGTTAATCAGTCCTTTTGTTGTTACTTGTCCTATATAAGAAACAATCATTAGACAGAGTCTTATTGTTACAAACTGGAGATTTTGCCTATATTCTCCAGTTACCTGGTGTCCATTGGTTGATCCTCTGGAGCTGACCCTTTGACCTTTGGTCTGGTTCTGTGTCGTTCGGACATGCTAACAGCATGGTCTGTTTGTGGAAGAGGGGTCCTTTGTCTCTGTTTCCTGTCAATCTGATAGTTTGATGGTGGGAAGAGTCGCAAAGTGTCAATTGTGGGTCCGTAACTCTGCATGTCCTTACAATGAACTTCCTTAATGGCTTGTGACTGATGTCAGGCCAGGTATGTACGCTACATCTCCTTTTCCAGTTTTCCTCCCTCTCATTCCTTCTTCGCTCTTTCAGTGGTGCAAGTGAAAACTGTCCACCTGTAAAGCATCATCTCTTCCTCTCTCTGTGACAGAATTCCCATCGGGATTGTTCTGAATGTAAATCTCTGGAGAGCAGCAATGTATGTTAAGGAAGCTGTTGTATTCTGGATGGTAAATACTTTATATTAACTGGTCAAAATACTGCCTGATCTCTTTATAGCATAAATTCTATCAGAGCAGAGGGCAACGTCGTTCAGTCAGTCCGTGACTTTCAGTGCACAATGTATTGACAAGGATTTGATGGACTGCCATGAAATTTTGTAATTTAATTTTGGTCTCTTGAGCATGACATCTGACTACATCTATGATACACATGACTTTTCATTTAGCACCTTCATGAGGCTGACATTCTTTGTTTTGCATGAACTGTCTTGACAAAAATGGGATGGATTATCATGAACTTTCATGAAGATATTCAAGGTTCCCAGAGGAGTGGATCTTCATGATGTTGATGATGCCCTCACTTTTCATTATCGTTTGATAACAAGAAATTGGTACCATGATTGTTACCATGAAATTTTTCATAGTGACATGACATTCACCTTCCTCACAAGATCAATTGCAGCAATTAGTGATGGAATTAAATTTAAATGGCTATACATACAGACATTTCAGTGTACACCATCCTGATACAAAAAACAATGTGATACTACCACACACAACTCTGAGCACTTTTGTCTCACAACTAAGGCTACAGCTAATAGTCATTTTAAAGGAAGTATTTGCAACTTTTGCTATTCCTACACAGCCAATGTTCGCATTAGCAGCTGCTTACTTACCAGTCTAGAAGAGTTAAGCATCAAACTTAATTCCTTTACTCACCAAGAGCTGCTTCCAAAGGTGGAAGACAACCCTTTTGTTTTACATCTATTTCTATCACTACTTTTCTTCTACTGACTAGTTAGCTAGACCCAACCCAGTTGGCCCGTCTCATCACTTTCCAATACAGAGTCACTGTAGTCTCCAGTCTGCCCTGAAGAAGTAGATCTGCTCAGAGGGTGTATTATAACACCTTGTCTTGTAAATGCAGCAATGACGGATTCTCTTGGCTTGGACTGGTGCTGGACTGCTAAGGTTGGCTACGAAGCAACAATAGCAAAACTTACAAATAGATCCTTTACTATCTATCTGTGGATTACTTTTGTTTAGTCTTTTAAATGTCAGAAGCTATCAGGGTTGTGTTGTCTGTTTTTCACAGATATTTTGAAATATAGTTATTCAGTTAAGTTATTCAATTTAACATCAAGAAAAAATAAAATAATTAGCATTATTGCATGAATAAGTTGCCAAGAACCCAAGAACAAACTTTGGACCTCAACTTTTTTCCATCTTTCCATTTCTTTACCTTGAGCACTACAACCTCAAAGCAACCTCAAGTGTGTGGGTGTAGACGCATATGTTAAAAAAAAAAAAAAAATTGGGTGAATTTCTTTTTTTTTTGTTTTGCTATATAGTTGAGGGCTAAAAACTCAATAGTATGCAGCAGTGACTGAATTAATAACCTATTAATTCAGTTATTAGCATCAATCCCTTTATTGAATTAACTGATTTGAAAATGGAAGTACTAATTAAAAGCAAAATATTGACTCAAGTGCTGGATAAGACTGGGCAGTTTGATTAACACATACCAGCTGTTACAGCGTTATGGAAATATGCTGGAAATTACTACAAGGCTTCCTGCTTCTAGTAATGGTGAGACTAACAACATTCGCACTTGTCCACAAGCATTTTCTGACTTGTTGGGCATTTTAGAGTTTGAATTATTTTGTATAATTTTCTGTGGACAGCAGCAGAAACACCAGCGGGAATGAAAAGCTCATCTGTAATTTCAGCCAGTCATCCAGATGGTAAAGTAATTTACTGGGGGACTGTGTTAAACCAGGGACTCCCACACACATTTAACCCACAGCACAGCAGAGCTGTCCTCTCCCCACCTTGCCACACCAGATGCCCAGATGTATTATTGGCACCAAGTTGTGTTTTTCAGTTTCAATATGTCTAAATTCAGCACAGGGATTGTCATGAAATGTCTGATTTTAATTTCATTTTTTTTTTCTACAGTGACCCTTTACATTACTGTTCTGCAGTGGATGTAAATTTTTGGCACTTTGGGACAATGTCTGACCCACAAAAGAGACAATTAACATAGTATTCCGTACGTCTTGTGATCATTTGAACATTATATTATGTAAAGTGATCGTTCAGGTTATTTGCTGTGGGGTTGTGTGAGGTAGTTATTACGAAAGTAGCATTACCTGCAGTAGATTTAATTCAGTGTGTTTGAGGTTTAGAGAAGCAGCAGTAGCACCGATACAGAAGCTGAGTTATGTGCTGCTGTGGATGGGGCCATCCGCAAATCATGTTTTAGCCACTTTACAACATGCCCACAGAAAGGTGTACTCTTTATTTTAAATTTTTTCACTGCTTTATCTTGCCATCAAACAGCCCTTTCTCCTTTGGAACTACATTTTTCCAAATGTTAAACTACTGTATTCCTGTGCACAAAGCAGTGAAAATATTCAAAATATAGCATACACTTAAACTGATATTAATTCTTTTCTGTGGCTAAAGTGGCCAAAAAACGCTTTTTTGCTGTCCCCGTCCACAACAACACATCGCTCAGCTACTGTGCCAGTACTCCTGGCTGTTTCCCCAAACTGGGAGTGCACTGATCCAAATCTACTGCAAGTAATACACTGACTTTAGATGACTACCTCACTCTACCCTATGTCAAATAACCCAAACTCTCTGGTCTGAGATGGTCGTTAGCTTAGCCAAAAATACAAACTTAATTGTTCAGTATGTTCTCCAAAATGTTGAATGTTATAAAGATGTAAATTGCTAACAGTTGGCAGCCTTTGCTAGGCAGATATGTTGCAAAAGGAGAAACAAATAGCTTTTTATGAATGTTCAGAGTTCGAGGGTATTACAGTTTTCCAGTCGCATACCATGTGTGCAGTCCTAAGAAATTTCCAGCAAAACACTTGAAGCTTTTTATTGTTTCCATAAATATTTTCTTACAAAGTGTAGAGAATTCAAACTTTATTGACTTAAATACAATGGAGTCTCTTTAAATGTTTTGGCCGCCCCTGTACAGAACCCCAGCTAAAACATTAGGGGCCACAAAGCTGTTTCTCCTGGTCCAAAGCTCTCCCCAGGCTTGAGTCTTTGTTGGCCTCCCCACCTCCACTTTTAGAGCCTTATAGCTCATCCTGAATTCTGCTCTCAAGCTTTTCTTAAACCTGCCAAGATTCAGTCATGTAACTCCTCTCAATCCTCTCTCCACTGGCTGCTCGTCTACATTTCAAAACACTGCTGCTGCCAATTAAGCAACCTAAAGGCCATGATTCAACCCTCCAACACTCTGGCCTGGCATCTGCACTTGGCTGTTGCTAGTCAACCTCTTTTCCTTGTGAAACCGTGCCCTACAATGTCTCCTCTCCCCTCTTAGCACCACAGGTGTGGAATGATATTCTGACATTGATAAAGACTTCACAGTCTGTATCTAATTTACTTAATTTCACTTACTGAAAATCCTTCCACAACCACATTTCTCCCTGAACTAAAGGCGTCTACCAGGGACTATAAAGGATCCCAAACAGAAGAGTCCGTAATGCCAAAGATGGCAGTTGTCTGACACATATCTTGCCCCCCCCCCCAAAAAAAAAAAAAAAGCCAATCACTTGCTTTATAACAGCCAAACCAGGAAATATATCAGGCCACTCGTGTTGTTGCACTGATGCAAGGCACAGTTGAGGTTTCAAACTCTTTGACTGCTGATTCTATACATTAAGTTTTTATATCTCAGTGACCATTAAAATACACTTTTGGCTCTCCCCCCATTCATTTAGATAGGGGCCTGGTCTTATTAGCCTTAAATAACGGTCCATGGGCATTGCCAAGATTGCTGCTGAATGGCGAGACTTGCCTAAAAGGACTTTGCATCTAACCAACCCTGACTTCTTCCTTCACTCCCTAGATGCACTGCCCTTGGTGTTACCATATTTTTGACAGCTGATGTTATAGATGTTCCTACTTAACTTTCTTTACTAATGGTAGGTAGATTGTAGTCTGAACCACTGGGCTATTTACCCATTTGATGCTTCAGGGAACTTTACTCTTTTCTCTTGTACTAAATGCTTGAAAGTTTGAATTAAGTGTCTGCCAAATGCTTAAATATAAATTGTAATTATGTTGGGGTCATGAGCTGGTATATTCAGTATCAGGTAAAGTGGTAGTACAGGAACTACATTTATGAATGTGAAAAACTTCTGGTGAGCTGCATGACCCAAGGATGGGATCAAGTGGACCCACTACTACTTCTACTTTTTTAAGGAATGGCTGCTCCAAGCAACAATAAATAATACAGTGAAAACTGTAAATATACTGTATATTAAAAAAAGAGACTATATTATGCAAATTATATCAGACAATTGAACTGATTTAATTTTCAGTTACAGTAAACAAATGACAATTTTTACTAAATGATTAAGTCCACAGGTATGAAAAATAGGGTTATCAAGAGAGTACATACCAATCTACAGTATTAGTGCTAATATCACTGATATTTTAAATAGGTTTTTCATTATCCAAATTGTTACATTCAGAAAAGAATGGAATATTTACTATTTATATGTAGGTATATGCAGTTAAAACTGAAATAGATATTCAGATATTACCTAAACAGCAGCCTTCCACCCATTTGTCTGCTGAGCTAGAACTTGGCAAACATTAGCTAACATAACATTTACTAACATTAGCCAACATTAACTAATGATCTAATTTCACAGACTGAAAGGTCAAACTTGTCAGCCCTGATGTCCTAATTACACCTGTGATAATGTTGGTTTCTTGGTATTTTTTCAGGCTACTTGGGGCAGCAGGAACAAGTTATGGCAAAGTTAGCGTTGGCACCAAACAACTGCTTCTTTACACATTCAGCAGCTACAGAGCAACATTATCGTTCGGATTCATCCACCGAAAATATCCGGTTGGAAGGTCCGATGAGGGAATCTGCCGACGGCCTGGATGTACCGGGCAAGTCGATGAAAACTTTTTAAACGCTTCTTCGGACTGATGTTTGTTTTTTTTTTGTTTTTTTTAAATACGGTCTAAGGCATCCTGCTTTTACCACTTACACATTTAAAATAAAGACCAATCTTCCTGTGGACTTCCGGAATTTCAGGGGCGTGTCTGTGACGCTTTTCCGGTAATGTATTTGGGAGGCAGCGCCACCAGCGGGATGTCGTTGTAATATCACCTTCATTTAGTTGCATGGAGTACAGAATAAATATTGTTTTATTAAGTACATTTTTCTGCGTGTTTACAGGGATTCAGTTGTCAACTTTACCTCCGGAGACTCCTGTGACGTCATGTTTGCCCAGCTGATCAGACGGACATGCGCACGTGGCAAGGAGACTGATCGGAGGTAGGCTTTGTATATTTTATTTATGAACGACAATTGTTGCAATCGCGATATAAATCCTATAATAATCCTAAAGCTTAAAGTATAACGCACTCAGAATTAAAGCAACATTTTCTCTCACCGTTTTTGTCTCAGAGGGGATACCAAGGAGAAATCTGATTCGTCCGCACCAACCCAGAACCCTGGAGGAAGAGGACCTCCCTACCTACGTCGGAGAAGTGCAAGAACCCACTCCGTCAATCCTCAGCATCTGTGCGCGAGCAAGCGCCAAGTCATTTTACAGTTGGGTCTGGGTCTTTTATCCACCTTCGTAGCTGTGTGTGAGAAGTTATAAAGTAAGGTGTGACATTTCAACATGGATAAAGAATTAAAATTGGGTTCTATTTATGACCTTTGTCAGTCTGATGTAGTTCCGGCCGAATTAGAGAAAGCTGTAGAAGAATACAACCATATTCCACCCGCTTTTCCAGTAGACATTAATGCTAACATAGTCAAAAATTCCTCAGAATCTGATCCTTTTGCAGAAATCCATCAAATCTGTTATACAAAAAACTATTTCCAACCTATAGAAGATGCTCTCACTCATCGAACAAACCCCATCACCCACCCCCTCACAGCAGCACAAATCTAACACTCGAGCCTCTTTCACCGCCGATGTATCGCCCACTCCTTCTCCTCACGCCATGCCAACAGAGACTGATAATGAACCTATTTCCCCTCCCTCAGATAAGTGTTTACAGTTCTTACTCCTTGAAACTTGTCTGTTCCAGCTCAATTTTACCAAGACGTCATGAAGATCCTCAAAGACCTGGCCGACTAAGTAAAATTAAAGGCTAGACGGAACGACGTGATACAGTTGGAAGTGAATGGCGAAAAAATGCAAAATCACGTTAACGTGGCCGTTAATGAGGCTGGTGAAGCTATCCTTTTGAAGGCTTACTAGAGCTCTTAGTGCAATCCAACACAAATATTGTCTCAGATGCTAGCCTGTAATTAATCGTTCAGGTGGTACGAAACCCCAGAGGGAGTAAGAAACGAAAAGCGGTCAAATCTTTAGACTTTGTAATAACAAATAGGAAAAAACATCTGTACGTCGTAAACAATAGGAACGATCATCTCTGCTTCGTCATCAGTTTAGCTCATCTCATCGACCCTCAACTCAAATTAGAAAATATTGTTAAATGTAAAATTGTGGTGTTTTCCAGAACCCCCGACAACTGCTCCCTCTCTCAATTCGAGACTGACTGTTCTGATCGTTCTGACCGCATTTCTATTTACATTCCAACACCACTACTGTGAAATAAAAAAATCTCAAAGCCTTTATTGGGGCCGGACACATCTGTCATTATTGTTACAGAAGTTATGAAAATTCCCACACGCATTGTTGCAAAGGTTACTGCTCCACCTGCAACGACCCCACCTGCGTTCAGCAAAAGTTAGCATCTGTACTCTGCGCCCACTGTCGCAGGACGTGTCGCACGCCTTTGTGTTTTACCAGGCACAAAGAGCCTAAACAAATGTCTGTGCCCCAAACATACTTCAGTACTTGCGATTTGATAAAAAAAGATGCCCGGAATGCTAAAAAATGTACCGTGTTGCTATTAGTAAAGGTAACAATTGTCACGGGTATTCTATAGAGTTTAATTTTGTAGTTTGACTAACTCACAAATAAACAGCTGATGGAAGAACAACAACCTGGCTAACAGCATCCATCATGTCCTTTTTTTTTTTATGAATGTCAACTGGACACAGTGAGTTTGTCATGCAATCCTTTTTTTAAACATCTCATCATGTATCATCCCACTAAAAGAAAACAGCTGTGAGGTGAATTTGATGCCTTTAAGAAGCAAGTCTAGAATAGATGTTGCAATGATACAAAGCAACACCTTCCTTTCCTGCCTCTCGTCCCTGTTCTGAACTTTGTTATTTTAAGTGCCTTCAGTGAAACATGACAGGAAGTCAAGAAATGCTGCCGGAGGAGGACTGTCGAGGCTATGAAGCATTAAATGTCCATGCAGGGTTACTTCAGCGCCTGGGGATGAGTTATCATAAAGACAGAGTTCCAACTGTGAATGTGGCCTACACATAATAAAAAGCATATAGTCCAGGCATGTACTGTAGATAATAATTTAGCTGTTTTCTTTCTTACCATTACTGAAATGTCTGGTTATTATTTTCCAAATGACACATCAATGTCCTACAGCCCGATCCAGTATTACTCAATGACCTTATAGTACAAGTGCATTTGTGCATGCATGTGTTCCTTTCATTAGTCATGGGACAAACTCTTCTCAGAAAACCCAGTGACATTTGGTCTGTTTCAGTGTGTCTGAAACTTTATATGAATGCATAATAATGGGTTTGTGTGTGTGTGCGTGCCTTGCTTATGATTGCTCATACATACGTGTGTGTGTGTGTGTGTGTGTGTGCAGAGTATATTTTTGGTGTACTGAAGCAGTCTCTGGATTAGTTGTTGTTGGAAAGGCCAACATCTCTGTCACAAAATGCCAACTGTGTGTGTGTGTGTGTGTGTGTGTGTGTTTGGTAAGGGGTATAAAAGGGGGCACAAACCTGGCAAAGGTCCTCTCAAGTGTGTGTGATTGTTCCACATGTGTGAGGAGGCCTCTGTGTGAACACACTCTTGTACGAGAAAAAGCATGAGTAAGCGTGTGATTGTGCGGCTGCCTTGGACTCAGGTTGACTCAGGTTGTGAGTGTGTGTGTGTGCTCAGACACAATGGCAAGGTTAATGATTGTGCTTAAAAACTGAAAGGCAGTGAGACACATTTCCGATTTGGCTTCGGTGAAGGAAGGCGGCAATGCCAGAGTTGCAGATAGACAAACTCTGGCTGGTTGTAAAGTGGATTTCTTGTTGCTGCTTCTCTCTTTAACCTAGTCAGGGTCATGGACAGAAAATGGCTGCCAAGTAGTTGTTTGTGCTGCTGCTTTGTTCTGCATCATTTTACCTTCCAGTCCTTTTTGGCCGACTTTTATCTCTGAATTATTGGTTTATAACACAGTATAATGTGGCTGTAGGCAAATATGTGATTACTTTTAAGTGTTTATTAATTTATTTATCAACAAGTACAATTTCCCCTATAAACCATCTATGTATTTATTCATAAGCAGGTGATTAATATGGATAAGGCAGGATAATGAAGCAGTAAGTATACAGTATATAATGCGATAATATTTGCAGTAGTGGCATTCTGCAAACATGAAATTATATCTAATCACTTAAGTAAATAGTTAATAAGGCAACATGTTGGGACAGTATTGACCTTTATATTTGGGGCGTTATATTATTGTCTTTTGAGATTAAACAGTGCTTTGTGGAAGTGAGCTCTTTTTACCTTCCAATTTATTTAAGGGTTTGCTTCATCCAAATTGCAAATATGTTAATAATCTAAATTAAGTCAAATTATATTGAAATTAGCATGCTCCCTTATTGCTATCTGGCAATTTAAATAGATTGATTCAGTTTGTATTATATATCACTGAAATATCTCCAATACAACTGAGGTCAGTGGAATTTAGTTTGTGGTTCATCATTAAATAACATGACAGAAGATTCAGCAGTAATGGCTGTTTACAGAATCAGTGCCAATGTTACTCTGGATAACACACTCTGGAGAACACAATGCCTAAGGTTTTCATTGGAACTACTTTCTTCTGAAAAAATAGTCCCTGTGTATCCCCCCCCAAGCCTCACAGGACAGGGACTCCCCTTCCTAACAAATCCCATTCTAATTCACAATGGTAGTCTTCAATATCCCACACAGGACAACCAGACACATGCATGCACATGCTTAAAATTCCACATTGTAGATGTACCTGACATATAACAATATTGAATATGCAGACTGTACCAACAGCAGCCTACCTGTCTTTCTCGCCATGGGTACTATATAATAGTTGTGGCTTGGTTAGGTGTAGGCACAGCAACTACTTGGTTTAGGAAAAGGAAGTACTTCCTTAATGTTACACAATCTTTGTCGTCATGGTTACAATAATAATGTGGTTAGCTTTGTCAAATGGTCATGGATAATTGAAACACCATAAACTTGTGTGTCCTCTGTTTTGTTGATTCATCCGTCCACCAAAACCTTCTGCTGACATGGACTTTGTCTAACTTTATACTACATCACTGTACATTTCCCTTTGTTCCTGTCATGATTACTACGACCACTAGACATCGCCTAGCAACAAAACATAAGTATAGGTCATAATAACCTACTGCGACCTATGGGCTTGATTTTTTTTTTTTTTTTTTTTTTAAAGGACAATTTCCATATTGAGCGTCTCCGTGAGGTCACCAGGTTTGGGTCAATTATCCAAAGAAAATTTATGTCCATGAAGGACATTAAAAAAGCACATGTTCCTCTTAAACTACACTGAGATGAAAAATAATTCTTCAACAACCTAGACTTTACCCATTAACAGCTACCTGTCCAGCTAATGTTAATACAAGCATAAAGTAAAAATCAAGAAGTATGTAATATGAAAATCCATTCCAACCAGGTCTGTACAGCTAACGGACCTGACTGCAAACTGCAATTGTTAAAGGTTATTGATATGCAGTAGAGTAGACTGACATTTACACAGCGCCCTCACTATCACAGCTCCTGTTTGTCCTTTTACACCAGCAGTTATGTAAAGCAAAACGCGATTTCCACCAGAAATCATGCTTGGTCATGCCCGGCCAGATAACCTCATGTAGAGCTCATGCCAGTAGATGTCTGCTTCATCTGTATTCACCACAGCAATCTTTCTTTTTTTTTTTAATTCCCTTTCAACTTTTATAGAACTGTAACACAGCGAGGCTTTAAACTACTACCTGCTCCTTTCTCTGCTGCAGTGAATGCACGCACCTCCCTGCAATCAACAGGAGGAGATTTCAGGTCTTTTGATGATGTGTGGTGATGTGCAAAAAGGGGTCAAGTTCAAGCCAAACACACAAAAACAAATTTCTCAATATGGCAAAAAGTCATCTCAGCTTCCATTTTGGCAGCGAGCAACTTTGAAAGTATCCGCAGGCAGTCATGTCAACATGTCATAATCGTTAGCAAGGATGGATGTAAGTCAGATAAAGTGAGGTTGAAGCTAATGTTGGAGGTGGATCATGAATGTAAGATTATTAACAGTGGTGCTTTTAGATATCAAGTGCTTATCAGGCCAGGTGCACTTTGCCAGGAGAGATTTCTAACAGAGTAACAGAAGTACCATCCATCACCCAGCTGGCTAGTGTTTCTATTGGCAACAGGGTGCTGAAAACACTGGCAGTAAGGCTGTTTGGGGAGCAATGCTGAGGACTTAATCAAATGTATAACTTGCTCTGGGGTAACCGAGCAGAGGGAAATGGCCTAGCCACTACATTGCAGTTTAAAGTGATATTAGATAAAGTGCCAGGTTAAAGGTCTACTATACCCAAATTACAAAAAAACACACTTTGTTACTTAATCCTTGTCATATCCTGCTATGTAGATATTCCCTGTGGGGTTTCTTTCCTGTGTGTGTGTGTGTGTGTGTGTGTGTGGGGGGGGGGTGCGACCTATTAAAGGTCCCGTATTTTACACTTTTACTATGTTTTAAGAAGAGGATGCATTTGTCACAAGTTTGACAAGAAGTTGTTAGTTTTTGTGCCCCTTTTCTGATTGGCTGAATGTTTTCTAAGTGACACACGGCCAGGCCAACCACATGTAACAGATTGTGACCTACCATTGTAGCTTAGTAATACTCGCCAGAGACGAAATGAACCGAACAGACGATCAATTTCAGATTGAAATGCTCCGGTATTTCAGAAAAGAATTTACTTTAGCCCCTGGTGTCTAATATTACTATCCATGGATGACCGCTTGGTGTTATGTTGCTAATACAAAACAACAAAACAACCAAAACAAGGTTGGACGGTGGGTCTGGGTGGTCCATGCATCAATGACAACTGTGACTATATAATTGTAACAGTTACAAGTTACAGAAGTTTTGATGGCTCAGTTGCTAAATACAGGCTGTGTGCATTTGTCTGTGGACTGAGCAGTTTGATTCTTTCATAGTATTTATAGGTTTTTTATAATTGAAAAAGACATGCAAAGCTAATTTTTCTACAATATGGGACCTATGTTAGTTGTGTCTTGAAATCTATGATTTTTCATCGCTTGTTTTTAAAGGAATACCTTGATGTGTTGGGAATTTAGCTGGAGCTAGAGGCACAAGGTGATTAGCTTAGCTTAGCATAAAGACAGGAAGTATCGGGAACAGCTAGCCTAGCTCTGTCCAAAGTTAAAAAATGCACTTGTTGCACAACACATGTTGTTAGCTTTTCTGGAGTCTCTACTGCCTGGTGTGATGGTGAAGAAGAAATTTCCAGTAAATCTACAACATTTTTATGTTTTGTGTTTGTGTACAAATGAAACTAAATTAGATACATTTAGAAAGCAGATTTTATCACTTTGGACAGAGGCAGACAAGCTCTCCCCCTTCTGCTTCCAGTTCATTAGCTAGGCTAAGTTAAGCTAATCATCTCCTGGCTGGAACAAGACGGTGGTATTGATCTTTGTTTTTTTAAGTGTTTCTTTTGCCAATATGTTTCAGGGTGATACTCAGATTAACAATAAAATTATGAGGTAGTGAGAAACATGATGAGGCGGCAACATCTACAGAGATAAGAGCAGCACTTGCAACCACTGCCAGGTTTAGGAACTGTGTTGGCCCAGTGTCTGAGAGAGAGATAAACAGACCAGGCTGAGGACCAGATCTCTATCTCTGCTGTCTTAGCTGTGGTATGTTCCCTCAGAGCGAGGCTGTATTTGGGTCAGCCAAGTCACAATCAGACTAGATATGTTTCAGCTTTCAGCACCTGGCAGGTACTGTTTACCTGTCACTAGAAGATAACCGCTGACCGCTGGTGCCAATGTAAAGGAAGGTCTGCCTTACAGTTTGTACCTGATGTTTGAATGAATCAATCAATATTTCTAAGCCATACTTATTGTCAGACAGCATGTTGATATTAGACACTTTTGAACATTTAAAGCCAATTCATACAGTATTGTCACATAGCAACCAAAACAGGGCAAAGATATAGCAAAGACTGGTTATACCACTATTATTACTACTGATATATAACTGATATATAAGATATATATAAAGTATGGCACAACTAGGTAACTTAAACAAAGAATGATTACAGATGCAGTTGAAAAGGCAGCATTAACTGATGGGACACAAACTCTCATCCAGCACCTTGATGTCAACACAAAACCATAGTTGTAAGCTGAATGGTTATAGCGTCACAACAGAGCCGACAAGTGTACGTGCCATTTCTATGCCATAGACAACACCAACGGTGCTACTGCAGTCTTCTCCAGGTTTCCACTGCCTGTGACTCTATATCAACATGCCACAACCCGAAGGACAGTGAGTGACATCGACAGACATGCACAAATAATATACTGCAAATATATGATTAATGTATATGTGTATATCACCTCTGAATTGATTTAACATGATTCTAATAATATAATATTATGTTGTCTGATTAGTGCACTGGGTACCTCTTAAGTGTCATTTTTCAACGTGCAGAGGCAACCTGTTTTCCTCCTGGCAAGAGTCGCCAGGAGGTGCTTGGGGTAGATGGTGGATGTACAAAGCACCCGACTGTCACACCAGAGACTGGGGTTCACATCCAGAGTCATGTCTGGGGTTAGGTTTGGAGAACAAAAGTGCTTAAGGTTAGGTAAAGACTGTGGTGTACCGTGGCAGATTCCTATGTGGCCACTTGGGAGTGAAACTTTCCCTGAGAGGTTATGTGATTGTGACCATTCATGCGTTTGTTTGTATCTCTGGAAAATGAATGGTCAGATTGGTGTAGAAATTGCTGTGGCACATTTGTGTTGCCAAGGGGAAGTTATCTATTGATTTGGGTGACCACTTCACATTTCCTCCAGTAGCATCAGACACCATCAGGTAAAACTTTTCTATTAGTTCTCTCATAAGGGTATCCTGAACCTTTAAACATTGAAGTGTGGTTGTTCACATTTTTATTTCCAGAAATATTAGGAAAAAAAAATCATTTTTGTTTTGTTTCATTTCTCTGTTTTTACCTCCATTATATGACCGCTGAGGTAGAACTGAGAGGCTCCAGTAGCCTCTCTTTTCCATCAGTCCTGGAGTTACTGGCTCGGCTGCACAGCATACTGTCAGCCATAAGTGATGTTGTGGGAAAGTATAGATTTGCTGATGCTGAATTGATGTGACAGGTTAGCATTATTGAATTTCACTGCCGGCAGTGTTGTGGTCCTTCAGAGAGTATTCACTGTGATACTGGACTCTTATGAAATGTCCTGAAGGACTTTGCAGAAACATTTAAAAGCTGCCCCCTCTGGACCTCTGATCTCCTGCCTGATCAACAGAATAGAAAATCTTTACAGCTGAGTGTTTGGCACTTAACACTGAAATCCATAATGTGTTTTTAATTAACACTTTATTGTATCTATCTAGATGATGGATTGTGGTGAAACACTGACAGTGGTTGAAGGTGCTCTTGGTAAACAGTGTTGATTGTGTTGACAGTGCTGTCTAGTCTCATCACTTTATTCATAACAATTTCATTTGTTTCCTTTGTGTCATGTTTCCTGGGTAATGACAATATTACTGTATATGTACACACTAAAGGTTAACAAATGCACTGTTGTCTTGGCTGTAGATTGAACATCCAAGTTGCAGAATGCAATTCAAAGCTGCACTAATCAATATTTTTACATGGATAAACTATTGGTAACATGAAAGGTTTTACTAGTAGGGATTCATTCATTCATTCAGGGTGTTCAGTTACTCTTTAAAGGAACTATTTGTAAGTTTTGTTATTGCTACTTAGCTAATGTTAGCATTAACAGCGGATTACTTACTAGTCAAGAAGAAATGCATCAACCTTAATTCCTTTACTCACCAATTGTCGTCTCCAGTGGTGGAAAGCAACACTAATGTTAACTCTTGTCTCTATCACATCTTTTCTTCCACTGAAGTTAGCATGCTAACCAGCTAGCCCTGGGCCTGGCTCGTTACTTTCTGATAGCGATCCACTGTAGCCTCCAATCTTTCCTGAAGACATGGTGCTGCTCAGAGGGTGAATTATAACCTTTTGTATTATAAAGACAAAAATGGCTGAAGCTCTTGTTCAGCAGCAGAGAAAACCTATAAATAAGTGCTTTAAAGTTGAGGTTGACAGTTAATTTTTAAGCCTAAAAACAGCAGTTCACAAAGTGATCTCCACTCAAGGTCCATTTACTTGCTTGTTTTGGCTTGTTGTGACTTGATGCACTTTAGCCAAATGCCTGTGAGTTGATTAAATAAACTCGGGCTTGAGTGAAAATGCAAACTAACGATGCTTCTTATTCACTCCTCTATTATACCTACTAACAGACATTCACTTTTGCTGATAATACATTTAAATGAATAGTTCTGTATTGCTGGAGGTGCTACAGCCAGTCACAGTTACGTATGTCTCCACTTTGACTGTTCTTCAGTTGAAGGTTGATGGTAAATCCTCGTCCCTCTGGCTACTGGAAAGGGAGTCTGTTGAGTAATTTCAGCTGTAATGTCCATGTAAAGGGTAAAGGAATACTATATTTCAAAACTTCCATTTAGTCTCATTCCCCTTTAAGTGAATAGTTCAGCATTTTTTAATGCCGCCACAGCAAAATAGAGCTAAATCTCTGACTCTCACTCTCTGAGCCTTCTGTTCCATGAAATATGGATTTTTAGACAGCTGCTGTTGAATTGATGTAGCAGATTAACAATACCGCATTTTAAAGCTGAGGGCGTTTGACAGGAAGAGTTGTGGTCTTTGTGAACATGTATCCACTGTGAAATCTTATTTCCACTCTGCTGAAACTCCCTCAGATATACTGTGATGGTTTCATCGTTTGAATTGATCAGTTTGCTCATTTGCCTTTCTGATGGGTGATCTATTATCGTAACTGATAGCAGGAAATTGTCCTTGCAAAACATTGAAATTACTAGAAAAACAATCCATTTAATTATCAAACTCAGGATGATAATGTGCTGAGAGAGGTTTAAGAGGGAAAGGACATTTGTATAGTTTGTGCTGGTGTTGTTCTAAAAATCAATATTTGAATGGTGTTCCTGTTGAGATATCATGAACGTTTTGTCCTCATTGCTCTTTTTCTGACTCTGACATTTAACAGAGCCTTGATATTTGTTGGAGTTGGGGCTGAAACGTCCTCTCAAAATTACTTTAAAGAAAGACTTCAGAAATCCTGAGCTAGATCAGCCTCTTCCTTACACTCGTGGTTGTCTAATTATGTTGTCTTTCACTCTTTTTTTCATTTCTGTTGAATCAAACGGAGCAGAGTATAAAGGTCAATCCCGAGATTATGCCTCCTTTAGAAATCTAACCAGTGTGTCATCATCTTGAAAAGAAATGACATCTTCACCGTAATCTTTCCCATCAGCCATAATCCCACTTTGGAACAATCCTATTTTCTGTATCAGTCAAAAAAGGAAGAAAAAAAAACAGATTTTTCTCCTAAAATGAAAGAAAAGAGGAGTTGAGTCCCCTCTGCAATAATGGCTTCGTGTGAACTTTGACCACCTACAAGTCAAATACAATACTACCTGCACAGAATAGTAGACCGAGTTAATATAATTTTTTGCAGCTCAATTTCCCTCTCTATAAAAAACAAAAGTCCTCCATAAAACAACAATAATGTTTTCATGATTTTTGGCCCACAGATCCATTTATTCTGGTAAGGGGTTATGAGCAATCTCTCAGTTTCTCCGGGTTATCATCTCACTCCGCAACTTGCCACGACATACTGCTCTTAAAGGTCCCATATTGTATAAATTGAGATTCCCATGTCTGTGTTATAAAGCAGGTCTAGGTTCTATATTGATACTGTGAAAGTATCAAAGTGCTCAGTACACAGAGAGAAATGCACACACTTTTGTTGCTAGGCTATATCTAGTGGGTGTGGTAATTATGACAGGAGCAGAGGGAAAAGTGCAATGACATAGTATAAAGAGAGACAAAGTCCACGTCAGAAGGAGGTTGTGGTGCATGGATTGGTCAACAAAACACGGGAATGTGACACAGGAGAGTGGTGTTCCTTTGCCATCCGGAAGTAGCAGTTCATGTTGTCTATTATCCAGGACCGCTCGACAAAGTTGACAACGTTATTATTGTAACCATGACAACAAAGATGGTCTAATGTTGAAGAAGTACTTATTTTAACTCAAACTATGATCTTTTCCTCAATTTATCCAGGCCATGACTGTTTAATAGTAACCATGGCAATGAAGGAAGGTACATCGCTCTTGATACAGTCGCGTTATTGGCACTGTAGGGGCACTATTTCAGGAGACACTGCTATGGGTTGTATCAGAGGGTTGAGAGAAAACAACCTGTGTGGTTGTTCAGATTGGAGGAGCTGTTGACCTGGACCCACCAACCAGCCTTACAAGATTTGGTTTCTCTGAGTGTTTACCTGAAATCTGCTATATTTTTATTAGATCACTCAGAAAATTCAAGCAACCAATCAGAAAAGAAGCTCAGATTCTCTCTCCTGATTGGCTCACCGACGTGTTGTTACTAGAGCTCTATAGAGAAGTCTGAGAGAGGAGATGTAAACCTACACTGAGACGGTTTTTTGGTTCTTAAAACCACAAATATATCTTCTTATGGATCAACACTTCAAACAAAAAAACAGGAAAAGTGTAAATTATGGGACCTTTAAAGTTGGGATACATCACTATGTAAAATTGATTTAGGCAGTCTGAGTGACTGGACTCAACTGGACCAGTTGGATTTGACCGCTGGGAGACAAAATCATAGTGTATGGTGCTTTATGATTGTAATTGACTGGCCCCGCTGTTTTTAAAATTATCTAAAATATTTAATTTTCTCTTTACAGTACAGATAAACAGGCACAGGTGTGAATACTAAAACTATTAATGAAAGCTAATTAGCTGCTTTAGCTGTTTTAGTCTCAAGGTCCCGGTATTGGCTTGCTATAAATGTATATATGTAGTTCATGATTTTCCTCTCTGTCCTGATTCTGCAGGTATCTCTGACTCCAGAGCTGCACAATCCACTATCACTCAATACTTAATAATAATAATAATAATTGGTAGCTATCATTGCTGCTGTTATTATGGGAAAACGACTCAACATTCTACATTTTTTTGATCAGCATGAGTCAGTGTCTGAATGTAAATGTTTCGAGCCAGAAGTGGCAACACTGTGATGCTGAAGGATCTGAGCTCCACCTCCTGACATCCAAATTGCACCCTGCTGAATTTAACCTCTCCATCTCTATCTTTCTTGGTCCTTGTTTACAGTAATGGTTCCAACACTGTGTCTGCAGAGCTGAAGCAGCAGCTTCAGTCTTCTGTCTGTGTCTACACTGGATGCATTCAGCCACACTGCTGTTGTTATGCACTACAAGGGTTTGGGCAGTGATCGCAGACTTTTGGTCACAGTTAAGCAATCAAGTGTAAGTGAAACACGAGCCTTTACATGAGCCATTGTTTCTGCAACAAGTTTAATTTTGACTTTTAACTTTAACTTTTAACATTTTTATCAAATATCAGCAGTTTTACAAGGTGAAGGACTGACAGAGACGAGAGAAGGTGAGATTCCTTCTTCTGCACTACGACAAACATTGACAACTGTTGACACAGAGATAATTAGTTCTCTCACACAGCTCTGGGGAGAGCTGGTGACTAGTCAGAATGTGTTGATATCTGTGTTTTATAATGTGTTCATAACGGATGACTCTATATAGAACTCCATATATTTTGATTGCTTTGGAGCTCAGTGTGGCGGTTGTATTGACTCACACTCTTGCTTGAGTTCTCTCTTTGTCAGTCACTATACCACTGACTTAACGCAGGCATAGATGAGTCCCTGCTGAAACTCTCTGGTATAATTCCAATGCTGAGCTGTATTCTTACTCTAATGAGCTGCAAACCAAGCACTCGGACTACACAAACACTTTGAGATCCACAAGAAATATCCAGCATTACTCCAAACCCTGGGCAACAAAACCCTTATTCATACACAATGTTTCAGTGTGTATTTGGTGAAGAAAATACCTCAGATGTGTGAGATACTATATCAAGTGCCACCAGATGTTCATGAACAATGACCAGCAGTTAGTGGAGATAATGACACTAGAGAGGCAGATGAGTTCCTGTGAGTTCAAAATTGGGGTTAATGGAGCTTTCTTCCACCTCCAGATGTTGAACCATGAGGCATTAACTACGAAACACATCTGACTTGGTTGATTCAGACAAAGCTGCTGCCAGTTTTTATTTACAGGACCTTGATAATTTGCTTCCAAGACCAGTAAAGGAATTCCCCTGTTGATTATAATGGACCTTGTGATGATTCTGGACTGACTAAAGGATATACAATATGAACCATGTGTTTTTTTTTCTATGTATGAACCACATATGAACAGGCATCCAAAACACCACTGACTATCTAATTGATCAACATGATCCATTCAATCTGCTATAACAAGAAGCAATGTCCCTTTCCTTCTTTTAGTCATCTAACTGATTGTCCTTATGCATAGGTGTGGTGCTGCTGGAGTTTACGTGAACAACGCACCGCCACTTTTTTCCCCCCAATTAATTAAATAAAATATCGACAGTTCACATAATCCGGTTGAAATTCATTTCTTTTTTTTTTTTTTTTGAAGCACTTCCAGTCATCAGCGTCAGTAAAAACAAACTGAATGGTTAAAGTCATGCCATATGGACATTTAAGGTGTATGTAACATCAAGCATGCATTGAGTAACACCCAACGAAAAAAATTCCACCTTAAAAGTTGCCGGTAGCTGCCTGTAGCCGTTTCAGTAGAACAGTGAATTATAACATAAAGATGAAAAAGCCGCAAAACATCCTTTCATTCATCATTAACTGTGTATCCACTGCTGTTTGTACATTTAAGGCAACTTGTATGTGTGTTTGTTTCTGTACATTCTGTACAGCTCTGCAATATGTTTGTTAAGAATTAAATGTTAAAATATTAGTTTTCATATTGTAACTTTATTGAAAAAAGTGTGTATGCGCGCACTCAGCCATGTAGTGTTTTCCTTCAGCCCCTCTTTTAAACTTTCAGAGACACATATTCATCATTGCACAAATTTAAACAATCAATTAAATAATAATGCAGGACTCAGAGTTGTATTTAAAGTCGGCCGTATACAGGGTGAACAGGAACGGAGCCAGAACAGTCCCCTGTGGAGCCCCGGTGCTGCTCATCACTGTCCCTGAGACACAGTTACCCAGCCTGACGTACTGTGGTCGTCTTGTCAGGTAATCCACAATCCACACAAAGAAGGGAAGCATGGATCCACCCCCATCCCTTCCAGCTTGTCTTTAAGAATGGGGGGGTTGGATGGTGTTAAATGCACTTGAGAAATCAAAGAACATGTGATTATTTATACAGTATGGGACCTTTAATGAGTCTATTTCATTAATATCATTATGACCTATCCAGTCTTTGATGCGTCATCCTCAGTTCTTTCCACTGATTTTGTAATGTGGAATAGCACACGTGCTAAATCGAACTAACCTTAAAGATTTTGCTGCCTGTCTTTGCACATTCTGATTCATGACATTGATTTAATGTCTTGACAAAAATCTTTACAACACACCTCATGGTGACACAATAAAGAATTGAATTAAAAAATTGTCATCTATGATAAAAAGCATTTCTGCTGTACAACACCTGTTTTATTAAAGACTTGCAGGACGTAACTCACATGCATTCATTAGTTTTCATTAGAGTTTCAAACCACCTCATTATTTAAGTCTAATTATCAGCTCTTTGGAAATTCTATTTCCTTTCCCCAACTTTTCTCCCTCTCCAGCCGCCCTGTGCCCCCTCCCCTTCTTTCCCCTTTCTCCCCCTCTCAACCATATGCTGGCTTGCACAACACAACAGCCAAATCAATATGGCCGAGGCGATTAATGTGCTGGCGGTGGTGTTGTACTTATAAAGAGCTTTCATGGCCCAGTGAAGGATGAAATCACCCTCCGAGTCCTGAGATCTTAAAAACCTAAGGTGCACCGGCAAAGACAGACACAGAGAGGAAGAGAGAGAGAGAGAGAGAGAGATCAGTGTACAGAGTTCATTGGATCTCTTCCAATAGGTGAAAATGCAGAAGGAAAGAGAATTTTGAAATCTTTCGCTGGACCTTCTCCAATAACAAAGTAAAAGAGGCATGGCTCCTCTTTTGACAGGGAGAAAGGTGTTGGAGAAAGTGAATGAAGCAGAATGCAGCAGGGGCTGAGAGCTTGAGGGAGAATGATGTGGCTATTTGTGCTTTCGGTGCTACTGTAACTCCTCTATTTAACGGCCTGCTGCTGCTGCTAAAGATCTGTGGGACTGAAGACAAGCTTTCACCATGTTAACAGTCACAAGTGATTTTCTTCTCAAATACGGTCAGAGTGAATGCAGGAAGAAAGAGTTTCATCAAAAATGTGTGTCAGGCGAATGAACATCAACGCAACCCAACTACATTTCCTTGACACAAGAAACTTTACATTTTTATTTATATAAGATACGTTATCTCAAGGCACTTTACAGAGTGAGGTCAAGACCTTGCTGTTGCTGTAATGGTGTTACAGTTCAATGACTTCAAGACTGATGTAGTGAAGTACCTTTTTAATGACAAATGACGGGCTTACAAGAGGGAGGGAAGAACAAGCAGTGAGATTGATCAATGAGGAACTTGTAGGTGAACCAGGCAACAGGAGTCTTCACACGAGGCACATGAGGGAACAGTATGAGGAACAAAGCCAGATGAACTTACAAAGCGTGAGGGGAACACAGAGACCAACTGAACCCTGGTTGGTTTTCCTGCCTCGGTACGATTCATTTGGGCTGGTGTGAAAACAGTAATCCAACTCGGGTGTGGACCAAAACAATCGGACCAAGACCTTTTCGAGGAGGTGGTCTCGGTCCGGTCGCAAACGAACTCTGGAGCGTTTCGGTTTTGGTTTGAAAGAGTTCTGAACTCGATTGCTACCACTAATGTGTACAGTATTCTGACCAGTCACCTGTCTGTGTGCTTAACATAGACTTGATGCTTTTTGATGCTCAGAGTGAGTTGCTGCAGTGCCTGACTCCACCTAACTCCTGGCTGATCCAATAACAGTTTAATAAATACAGCAAGCATTAGCATTGTTGCCATAACTTGGTGTCTTGCTCGAAGGCAAACCCGAGGCGAATTCATTTTCTGGCTAATTAGCTAGTTAATGGACTAAGCTAACAAGCCAGGTACAGTGAGCACAGTCACTGCTACCTACTCATTAGTGCTTACATAACAATAAAATAAGACTAGAATTTCCCTCACCTCAAAAAACAAGAGCACAGACCTCCTCATGAGCTGTTAGTCAGTTAACTTCACAACAAGCCAAAATATTGTCTGATATTTACATATAGTCAGTCAGACATAGTCAGTCAGACTAGTGTGGACTAGAGAGACCAATACATAAGAACTGATGAAGCCGCTTGAATAAGAGGCGAAACGTCTTCCACAGACAAATACAAGTCCAGTTGCCTTCGATTTAATTTGAGAGAGCCTTAACAAAGTTACTCCCATTGTCCGTAACTGTGGCCCTACTTTGTGTTGCAACTTGTAGTCTGCATGTATTTCACTGATTTTTGCTGCGAGGACATCAAAAGTATGCCGTCCCTTCACTCGTGCACAGGCCAGTGCTGCTGACTTCCTCTCAAGAGTGTCCTCCTCAATCCAGTGGCATGTCATACCAAAAAAACTTCTGTTGTGTGCAGTCCACAAGTCTGCTGTTGTACACACATATGCCACTTTCTCAAGTGTTGCAGTCAAGTTTTCTCTCATGGCAGCAAATTCCCTCTCTATACGCTGCACTAGTGTCTTTCTGCACATGACTGTTTTGCCACCACTGATTCCCTCTATGAGCTTTTTGAATGAAGGCTGCTCAACCAAGGAGAAAGGCTGAACATCATCAATCACAAAGTCAAATATCAGTCTACTAACAGCACTCTGGGATGTGCTGTGTCCAAGTTCAAGTTTTACTTGTTTGAAGGAAGGATGCAAGACCTCTTGTCCATTTTCAGATTTACTAGACTGTTCATTCATCTCAGATGGACTGGTGTCTTCCTTGGTCAGATGCAAGTGTCTTGGATGCTTCCTCTGCAATAACACAAATCAAAAATTAAACAATTGTAATATATATATATTATGCTTAATCTATTCAGTAACTCGTAACTCATAACTCATATAATAGTGACAATAATAACAATACCTATGATCACAAAGATTTTTATTGTTAGTCACATTGGTAGTAGGTGTAAGAATCCCCACCTGAAAGAGGTATTACTAACATATCCCAAAGTTATCTACTAGTCATTTCCCTAATGCCAGTGTTTTAATTTAGTGATCATGTTAACTGGGCTTTTCAGCTTAATGCATCTGCACCTGTGATGATATTGAAAAGCCTAACAGCCTTGATTTTGCTTAAATGTTTAATACGTGTGTGTGTGTGTGTGTGTGTGTGTTTTCTGTCTTATATTATGTTTACTTAAACCATGTAGCCAACAAGATGTATTAAGTATCCAGGCAATTAAGAACATCTTCTTATTTACAATTACAAATCTTACTAATCATTGTGGCCACTACGTCACATTCACCCATTCACACACATTCATACACTGATGTCAGGTTACCACGCAGGGTACTAACCTGCTCATCAAGCTAACCATTCATACATATTAATTCAACATTGACGCAGCAATTTGGGTAATTAAGTGTCTTGCTCAAGGACACATTGACATGTGGGAATGTGGGACAGACTTTAATTACCAGCAAACCAGAGCTATTGTTTAACAAAGCATATACCACTCAAAATATTTTTCAGAGGTAGTAGTTGTCACACTGCAGTGAGGTCAAGTTGGGTTTTTGTCCT
The DNA here is from genome assembly GCF_002260705.1 of Seriola dumerili. Taxonomy (NCBI): domain Eukaryota; kingdom Metazoa; phylum Chordata; class Actinopteri; order Carangiformes; family Carangidae; genus Seriola; species Seriola dumerili. The sequence continues at coordinate 8,163,555 of NW_019174416.1, read as the reverse complement.
GTCGCCATGTTTTGTATTGTCATTTCCTGTTTTATGTTGAAAAGTAACTCTCCTCTCGTTTCAGGTCACTTGCCCTTCCTCACGTGTCACCGGTCTGATTGTTTTCCCTGATTCCCGATTGTGTCCACCTGTTTCCCATTACCTCCATGTGTTCAAATAGTCTGCATCTCCCTTTGTCTTGTTGCCAGTGTGTTCGTCTTCGTCCTTGTCTACGTGCGTTCACCCCAGCCTTTCCACAGTCTTGAGCATAGTCGTTTCATGAATTTTGTTCTGATTCCTCCAAGAGAGAGATTTTGAGTTGTAAGTTTCATATCTTAGTTTTATTCCATAGTTAATGTTTTCACAGCCTTTTGTTTCCTCCGTGTGGAGTGATCCTTTGTTTGCTTACCTTTTCATAGAGTAGGACTACATTGAGTCGTCACTGAATGCGGGGCTCATCCGCCCATCTTCGTCACCTGCAGGAGCCGAATTCTTCTTTGTAAGCAAAAAAGACGGGTCCTTAAGACCATGTATTGATTACAGCTCCCTCAATGACATTACTATAAAGAATCGCTATCCACTCCCTTTAATGTCGTCTGTGTTTGATCAGCTTCAGCAGGCCTCAGTATTCACTAAGCTTGATTTACGCAATGCTTACCATCTTGTTCGGATTAGGGAGGGGGATGAGTGGAAGACTGGCTTCAATAATCCCAGCGGTCACTATGAGTATCTGGTCATGCCCTTTGGTCTCACGAATGCGCCTTCCGTCTTCCAGGCCATGATCAACGACATGCTCAGAGACTTTCTCGACCAGTTTGTCTACGTTTATCTAGACGACATATTAATTTACTCACCGGATCTAGACACTCACAAACACCACGTTAGCCAAGTACTCAAACGTCTTCTCGACAACCACCTGTATGTCAAAGCGGAAAAGAGTGAGTTTCATGCCGACACCATCTCCTTCCTGGGCTTCATCGTAGCCCCTGGAAGGGTGCAGATGGATCCGGCTAAAGTGAGCACTGTGGCCGAGTGGCCGACGCCTGATAGCCACAAGAAAGTTCAGCAGTTCTTGGGGTTTGCTAACTTCTACAGGCGGTTTATCAGAGGCTTTAGCGCAATAGCTGCTCCCCTCCATGCTATGACCTCCCCCCAGGTTCGATTCAACTGGGTCCCAGAGGCGGAGGAGGCGTTCCAGACCCTCAAGCGCCGCTTCACCTCTGCGCCCATCCTCACTCTGCCAGATCCACAGCGTCAATTCGTGGTGGAGGTTGACGCAACTAATGAGGGGATTGGGGTGGTCCTATCTCAGCGTTCAGAGGTAGATGGCAAGATGCACCCCTGCGCCTTTCTGTCCCGGCGACTGAGTTCCGCGGAAAGGAACTATGACGTTGGCAACCGGGAGCTGCTGGCGGTCAAGGTCGCCTTGGAGGAGTGGAGACACTGGCTGGAGGGGGCACAGCAACCGTTCATTGTGTGGACAGATCACAAGAATCGTCAGTATATTAAACAAGCCAAGAGACTAAATTCACGCCAGGCCAGGTGGGCATTGTTTTTTAACCGTTTTTGCTTCACGTTGTCTTACAGGCCGGGGTCCCGGAATTTCAAACCAGACGCCCTGTCACGCATCTATGACCCTGAGCCTGCCACCAAGGAACCAGAACCCATCCTCCCACTGAACCGTGTGGTTGGAGTGGTTATTTGGCAGACAGAACAAGAGATGAAGCAAGCGAATGGTGAGACGCCCCCACCTAGTGGGTGCCCAGAGCATTGCTTGTTTGTCCCTGCTGATCTGCGCCCACAGGTGATTCATTGGGCTCACACCTCACTGCTCACTTGCCATCCGGGAGTCCGGAGAACCATGTTCGCCATCTCCCAACAGTTCTGGTGGCCGTCCATGGAGTTGGGGGTCCGGGAGTACATCGAGGCATGTTCGGTATGCGCCCGCAACAAGACGTCCTCCGGGTCACGCATGGGACTCCTGCAACCTTTGCCCATCTCCTCCAGTCGGACATATCTATGGACTTTGTCACAGGGCTCCCAGTTTCGAAAGGTAACACCATGGTCCTGACCGTGGTGGATCGTTTTTCCAAAATGGCACATTTCATTGCTTTACCTAAGCTGCCCTCAGCTAAAGAAACTGCTCGAATTATGATGCAGAATATCTTCAGGATCCATGGATTTCCTAAGGACATCATGTCAGACCGGGGGCCCCAGTTCATCTCCCGGTTCTGGAGGGAGTTCTGTCGGCTCATCGGTGCCACAGCAAGTCTGACGTCAGGGTATCACCCAGAGGCCAACGGCCAGACCGAACATCTTAACCAACAGCTGGAAACCGGTCTCCGATGCCTTGTGTCCCAGAACCTGACTTCGTGGAGTACCCACCTGGTCTGGATGGAATATGCCCACAATTCACTGCCCACCTCTGCCACAGGTTTCTCCCCCTTCAAGTGTGCCTATGGCTACCAGCCTCCTGTGTTTGCTGACGCAGAGCCAGAAGTGTCAGTTCCCTCTGCCCACGCCCTGGTTCGCCGCTGCCGCCGCACCTGGGCCGCCGCCCGTCAAGTGCTTATCCATCAGGGGGACAGAGTCAAAAAGGCAGCAGACCGAAAAAGCCGTCCTGCACCCGAGTATCGGCCTGGGCAGAGAGTGTGGTTGTCAGCTAGAGATCTTCACCTCAAGGTCCCCTCTAAGAGGCTGGCTCCGCGGTTCGTTGGTCCTTTCCCCATCACCAAAGTCATCAGTCCAGCTGCCGTTCGTCTCCGTCTGCCCAGGTCCCTCCATGTCCACCCCACATTCCACGTCAGTCAGGTTAAGCCCACTAAGGATAGCCCAGGTCACTTGCCCTTCCTCACGTGTCACCGGTCTGATTGTCTTCCCTGATTCCCGATTGTGTCCACCTGTTTCCCATTACCTCCATGTGTTCAAATAGTCTGCATCTCCCTTTGTCTTGTTGCCAGTGTGTTCGTCTTCGTCCTTGTCTACGTGCGTTCACCCCAGCCTTTCCACAGTCTTGAGCATAGTCGTTTCATGAATTTTGTTCTGATTCCTCCAAGAGAGAGATTTTGAGTTGTAAGTTTCATATCTTAGTTTTATTCCATAGTTGATGTTTTCACAGTCTTTTGTTTCCTCCATGTGGAGTGATCCTTTGTTTGCTTACCTTTTCATAGATTAGTGCCTCCAGTTTTCAGGAGAGTTTTCTGTTGTCTCTACCTCATTTTGCTACTTCTTTTTCCTCCGTAGTGGGCGTGATTTTCTGTTACTGTTTACGTTTTATATAGTCTTTTGGGTTTCCTCCTTTTAGTGGAGCGATGATTATTTTGGTAGTTTTGCAGCCACGCTTCTTCCATTTTGTAAGAAGTGCATCAGAGGAAAAATTTCATAGCCTGCTTTGTTTACTCTGTCTTGGAGTTCAGAACCTGTTTCCCTCAATAAAGACTTTTTATTGAAGAACATGAAAACCCTGCATCTGCATCCTGCGATTTAGTCTGGTCGTGACAGTAGTTGTAGCAGTATTAGCAGGTACGCTAGCTAACTAAAGTTAACTTAAGCTAATATTAGCATTCTTACCTGTAAATGTTTCTTCAAATTAGAAGTGGAGTCCTTGGATGATGACAGCAGTTTCACAGCTGGAAGGCATAACTTGCACTGTACGGTGTTGTTGTTCCCCTTTTCTGCTTGATAAACAAAATAATGGCGAAATTTCCATCCAGTAAAGGCACTTTTTTTCACTAGAGGCCATGCTGACAACTGCAAAGTTTCATAGCTGGGTCACGGTTCTGTGAGTCTCATTAAGTGTCGTAGTGGTGCGCGCGCTTGTCATGTGTGTGAGACATGCACGCCCCATCTCTCTCTATCTCTCCCGTTTCAGTGACAGCATAATGAAATGATGATTGACACATGTCACCGCAGCAATGGCGCAGCTGCAATTTGTATATAGGTGTGTGTATATATATATATATATATATAAATAAAATTGTAATCCTGCAAAATAATCCCTATTTTTACTAAATGTACCTGTAATCTGATTATGTCTTTTTTTCTGTAACTGTAGCGGAATACAGTTACCTTTTTTTTGTATCCTAATTACGTAACGCTGTTACATGTATTTCGTTACTCCCCAAGCCTGCTTAGCAGACAGCTAGCAGGCTGTGACGGCAATAACCCGTCACTCAAAGCGGCCACACCTTCCATTATGTAAACATGTTCATTTCTGCTGTAAAGTCAGACGTTTTAACATGGGAGTCTATGGGGATTGACTCACTTTTGGAGCCAGACTCTAGTGGCCTTTAGAGGATCTGCAGTTTTTGGCACTCCATTTTTCAGCCCCAGAGGTTGCTGCTTGGTACTTAGTCCAGCAATTAATGGAAATTATCCTCACTTTAAAAACCACAACACTGGTCCTGTGTGACCTCTTGTGAAATCAATTTGAGAATCTCTTACTTCTCTGAATTTCTAACTACTCTCTAACTACTCTAGTATTATGAAACATTAAAAGCACAGGAATGTACAGCAATTGTTGCAGAATAAGCAACCTTCCCTTGCACACTAACATTGTTTTCACATTGTCTTTTGCTAAATTGTCATTACAAAAATATGGATCATAGTCAGTGTGTCATGGTTTGCTATGGCAGACACCTTTTGTTAGTTTTGTTTGGACCTTTTGCACTTTTATTTTGTAATTGGTTTCCTTGTGTGTCAGTGTTTTTGCTTCCCGTCTTGGTCCTGTGTCTGTGTGGTGATTGTCTGCCCCGCCCTAATGTGTTTCACCTGTGTTCAATCACCCTTGCCTCCCTTGTCTATATAGTCTTTGTGCTCCCCTTTGTCTGGGTCGGTTTGTCACTGTTGCAATTGTTGTCCGTGGGTTTGTCATTAGCCTGTTCACGTCTGTTGATTTCTGGATCTTCCTCAAGTTGTTCAAGTCTGGGTTGTCTTCAGTCCATTCATGTTACCTGTTGTCATCCCCTGTGGTTCCCTGTGCATGGGTTAGCTTAATAAACCTGTCTGCACTGTCTCCCATGTGTTAGCTGCATTTGGGGACAGCCCTTACCCCTCAAACCCTGACAAACCCTTACAGCTGTGACACAGTGGAGAGAAAAAATGGCCTCTCAAGATGTATTTATTGTAAGCGTACCTTATAAGTTCACATTTGCCTTTAAATTAATGTGACTTATTCAATCACTATGTATGAATCACTTTGTATATTGACACATATAAATGATATAAATATAGATATGAATTGCACAAACTGATATTAAATATTCAACTGTCTAAAATACTTACAAAAAGGAAAAACTATTCGAAAGTATTAGTTGGTATAAGTTTTTAATGTTGTTTAAAGTGTGCCATTGTGTGCCTGTATAAGGATACAATTCGGTTGCGTGAAATGAAAATGAAAATAAGGCCATCACTGTCATTGGCTGTTAATCATTTCCATTGCATTATTGGATACATTTTTTAAAAATATTTATGGAATCAAACATGCTCTCTGAATTCTCTGTAATTTTTGTCTCGTTTAAAAAACAAAAAAACAAAGGAAAACATTTTATAACTTGGTGCAACTTGAATGCACCTTAAATCTGTGGACACAATGCTGCTCTACCCTCTCCCTCACACTCGCATACACTGTGACTGATAGTCATTTCCTTCCTAACCCATGTGTTGTGATGAAATGTGGTGATCAGCCTGCGCCATAAAGACTGCCCTCCACACCGGATGGATGACAGAGAGAGAGAGAGAGATGCATGGGTAATATTAGAGAGAGAGAGAGAGGGATAGAGATGGATGGGTGGGATATGGGTGAGATGGGGTCGACTGATGTGTGGCGCTGAAACAATGGATGTCTGCACACACGAATGCAAACACATGCCATTTTACCGCACACACAACAACAATACAAACACACATACACACACCTCAATCATATGGACATTAATGCTGTGGGCTTAATAACAAACAGGTTGGTAGATGATGACTTGTGTGCATGTGTGTGTATTCATGCTTAAAATTAATAACCTAACTTATTCCCTTTCCATCCACCTCTCCTTCCCTCCATTTCTTTTAATCTTCCCAATGCCCTCCTTCCCCCTCATGGCAGAGCCAGAGGGTCTGGAGGAGGAAGTGAACGGTGGCTCCAGGTACAGCGGGAAATTCACCAGTCGCCATGTGAATGTTTGATGGTGAAGTCGGGGCAGCCAGAACAAGCTGCTGAGCGGCGGTGCAGAGGGCCAAAGCGCTGACTTTGTGTCATCTTTCCAGAGACTATTTGGCAGGCAGATTTTAAAGAGGGGTGGTTGGCCTCATGTGAAGCTCTTTGACCCTGCTGAACTCACCTGTGGGGCCATCATTACAAACACATGTTGCAGGGGAGGGCGCTGTTCAAACCCGCAGACCTCTGTATTTTACATTGTAGTCAAAGAGACCAAGTGGGACACAGAAAATGACTCACAATTCTGAATGTATTCAGGATCGGAGGCTGTGGTCAACTTGGATTCACATTGGTTATAATAGATTCCACTGGTGAGCAGCTTTCATGGTGTAGTAGCAAGCAAACCTCACTCTGGCAGCTTATTCCACTTCTCCAGTCTCCATCTGTATCCTCAGAGTGTTCCAGCACTTAAAGTATAATGTCACTGCTCATTATCTTATCTTAGCTGTATAGGATGGGTGAAATCCGGTGTTGTCTACAACAACATCACATGCTCTTTTAACGCTGACACTGTGTTCTCACACGCTGCAGGTTAAACCGCTCCTGTGGTTTAGTCTAAACTCAGTTGCTGTGTCTTAAACATATTGGTCCAACAGAAGTTTGTGAGGGCAACATAACCAATATTGTCAAATTGAATTCTTCAATTATGTGTTTTTCATGGATCTATTATTTCTTTGTTTGACTGGTATAAATATCTGTATTTTGGACCCATATCCTTTTACTTTATACTCTTTATGAATGATCTCCAAAGCCCTTTCTCTCTCAGTTCTTTATTGATCAATGGCCTCAGTTTTGAAGTTTTAAATACATGTATTTTCTGCATCTGCCAAACAATAAGAATAATAATAAACAACAAAATAGGTCACATCTATTTCAAGTTCCTGCAAGAAGGACATGCTGTCAGTTTAGTGAGTATTATAGGCAGGTGAATTGTTCAGGCAACTAAAGCTGTAAAAAGCAATTCCAAATATACTGTATTGTTCCACTGCAGTTAGGGACATAGTCAGTTGAAATAGAAAATCACAAACCTTAAACCAGCCTCCATAATTGTTATTTTCTACGTGAAAATACGGCACAGTTCATTGATCAGCAGCTTGAACTGGACATCCACTAATTGCAGGGTTTGTGGTTAAAGCCCTTCCTGTCCTGATGTCAAACACAAATGTCCTTTAGCAAAACACTGTGTGTGTGTGTGTGTGTGGGTGGGTGGGTGTGTGTGTGTCTGTGTGTGTGTGTGTGTTTGTGGCTAACTGAGAGACAAACTGTAAAGTGGTTTGGATACAAATGCACTCCATTCACCAGTCTGTTTATCTAGGTTTCAGCTTAACTTGCGCTCGTTTTAACAGCAGTTAGGTCTAGCTTAGCACAAAGCTGCATTTAATCCCGACAAGTCGTGGTTAAACTGAATTTGTTCTAAACTGCGTTCAGTCTAGTGTGAACAGATGTGTTCAGGATCCAGACAAGGTAATGTCACCTTGAAGTCAAGTGTATAGGAGGGTGTTTGTTCTTCTAAAGCTTTTGGATGGGGTATCACATTAGGGATGAGTTTACAAGTACACTGCAACTATCTGTAGCTATAGTTCTGAGCACTCAACCTTTGTGCTTTGTCTAATGTGGATAGTTGCTACGATGGTTCAGTCGGACATTCAAAAGCTTGTTGCGTGATGTCTCAAGCCTTGTGCCACAGTGTTTTCAGTGAGGAGTTACACTTCAGGACTTTCCTGAGTTTGTGCAGACTGAGATATTAACTACAATAAAGTAAAAAATAAAAATGTTTCTCCAAATTTTGCTTCAACAAGGTTTGTGAAAGTACGATCAGCACCATCTGATAATTAGATATAGGGACAGATGGACCGCAGCTGAGCCACAGATCCATTCCTGGCTTCATTGTGGTGGAAAAAGAAATACACTAATTGGTCTGTGCCTCCAGTTTCATCAGCTGTGTGTAAGAAAAAATAATGGGTGCATTTTGGAAGCAAACCAAGCAGGCAACAGGATGAATTCAGTGTACTTTGCATAGAAAAGTTTGAAAAACGGCTTTGTGCTTTCATTAAACATCTATGAACTGTTTTGCAAATTTAATGGCGTAAATCCTCCTCCACAATTTTATGTGCAAAGATGAACCTCATGGCTGTCTTTGGTTGAAGTTGGCTTTGACTTTGAGTATTATTGCAGCCAAGAGCTTGCAACAAAGCATAGTTTGTGTTTTGGAAGGCTTTGAAAGGCTGTGAATTTCCCAACTGGGACTACACAGTGGTGTTGTGCGTGACTTTGGGAGTGTGTGGAACTTCCAGAATTGCCTCAGCAGCACTGATGTAAAACCTCTACAAATAAAAGCAACCAGAGGATGGGAGAGTGACTTTTGAAATTGCAAAGGGACATTGTTCCATTATTCCATTGGCAGTATGTGATGAGTAGGTGATGAGAAGTACAGATAAGGAGACCTAATAGGTGTCAGTGATGGTATTCCAGGAGAGTCAGTCTGGACAAAGAACAACAGCAAGACTTTCTTTCAGTCACCAATGCGCCTTTTAATTTGGAAGGACAATGCCTTTCCAAGGAGACGTATAACACGATATGTTACGTTGGTATGTCTTGGTCTAAATGGTTCACCCCTGGTGTAGATTTACAGAGAAACTGTAGTGATTAAAGGAAATATGCGTAAGTTTTCTCTGCAGCCGAACGGGATGATTGTCGCTTGACAAGAGCTTTGCCCATTGTTGCGTTTACAAGACAAGAGGTTATAATACACCCTCTGAGCAACACTATGTCTTCAGGGCAGACTGGAGGCTACAGTGAGTCGCTATAGGAAAGTGACAAGTCAGGCTGGGGCTAGCTGGTTAGCGTGCTAACATCAGCAGAAGAAAAGATGATTCATTCTTATAGCCCTTCTTCTTGAGGGCATCCACAAAGGTATCCCCCATTTCATTTCATTGTATTGCTCTAAGTGTGTCACTGGCCATGTGACACACTTAGAGCAATACAATGAAATTAAAAGAAAAATGTTTGTGTGTGTGTGTGTGTGTGTGTGAGAGAGAGAGAGAAAGAGAAACAGCAAATTCATGAGATAGAAAGATGGATAGGTGAGATTAGCACCAAACAACGGATACTGCTGTCATTCTGACGCACAATAGATGCACATATATCACACACGCTAATGCCAAGATGCACTAACTGCAGCTCCAAACACACACACACACACACACAGACACACACACACACACACACACACACACACCAATCACTCTGCCAGGCATAGAGGATTTGTTTATGTGCATAATGTCCACAAACACCTTGAGACTGAATGTGAGCGCTTGCGTGTGTGTGTGTGTGTGTGTGTGTGTGTTTTAATACTAGCAACCAGTCACCCTCTTCACCTTTCCTTCCATCGAACCGTCCACGTATCAATCAATCGCCTCATCTTTCCCCCGTCCTCCACCTCAGGCAGGTTATCTTTAAAATTTCAACCTATCGGAGCGTATAGCGCTGATATTAGCCAATCAGAGGCAACCCGGGAGGATTTATGAGAGGGCAGACGTGACATTACCAAAGGTTGGGTCAATCAATGCGCTGTGTGCATTTCGTGCTCGTATTCACGGCAGCAATGTGAGGTCATCGAGCATGTGTGAGTCAGTCGTGTTTTTTATCTATTTCTTACGGCGTGATTATGCATTCATTCACGTATGTGTGGATGCTTTTGTGCCTGTAGGTCTGTGTATGAATATGTAAATTTTTGCAAGATGTGTTTGTTGTGTGGTGTGTGTGTTCCTGTCCTCTTTGTGTGCGAGTATTAAACTTTGGTTACATTTGCAGGCAGGATATTGAAATCCAGCGTGTTTATTTAATTTGGATGTGTGCATATTTGTGATTATTTGATTTTCTTGTTTGTGTGTCTGTATGTGCAGTATGTGTGTAAGTGAACGTGTCTCCATCTACATGTGTAATTCTGTATGTTTGTGTGTGTGAGAGAGAGAGAGAGAGAGATAGAGAGAGGGAGTGTGTGTCACCCCCCCTCAGGTATTCCCTGCAGCCTCTATGAGCTACAGAGAAAACAACTTATCACCGCTGGCTGTCAGGAAGCGCTGTGTCGCTCTGCTTAACCCCGGCCAGCAGTGACTCTCAGCTTTGGCTTTGTTACTGAATCAGATTTAATGTTTGTTTCCATTTTTCATTCCTCCTATTTATTTATTAGCGTCCCAAAAATCTAATGTGAGAATCTGATGTTTTTCTTGGTTGTACATTATAGTAAATTGAATATTACTGGGTTTTAGACAAAATAAGACACTTTCACATTTTTTTTAATAGATCAAAATATTAATTGACTGATTGAAAAATAATCTGCTGAATAATCATTGACAAAAATAATTGTTATATGCAACCAAGCAGCAACCTCCAGGCCTGAAAAATGAAGCCAACACAAGTGCCATAAACTGCGGTTTCTCAAATGAGGATATCATAGACAGTTAGATATAGCAATCTATAGAGATATTAGCAATGGGCATAAACAAATGTTGTCACTCAGTGTGTTTCCATTAACCTGCTTAATGCGCAATTTGAAATTGCAAACTTAAAAATGAGTGATGGAAACACATGAAAAAACTCTCAAATGTCACGTTTACTTGGAACAATATCGCGAGAGGAGAAAACCCCAGAATTATTCGCATAACTAAGGATGCTGTGATTAACCGGTTTCACTATGAACCGCGCTTTAAAACATCACGGTTAAGTAATCTTAAGGCTCAGCTACACCAAGTGGGTTTCTGCTCTCACTCCAAAAAGGGACATTATGCTGGGACATTATTTTTTGTGAAACCTGCATGGAAAAAAAACAGTAATACCAGTGGTGCACCAACTTTAAGTGCAGTTAATCAATTAATGATTTATTATTTCATACTGTATTATGTATGATTTCTGTTTTAAAGGGCAGCAATAAGTAACACATTAAAATATCTAAAGAATGCTCATGTGATTTAATATATTAGTGGTCTTGTTAGATTCTTCCACAGGCTAAAATCGTACCATAAAAATATATAATCTTTGCATCCCTATGCATAACACAGTCTTAATGGAAACGCAGACTTTTCTTCACTTTCTCCACTATTTTGTACAAAACTATAAACGGAAACTTGGCTGTTGTCTGGCAGTAAGGTTAATCTTTCAGCCATAGCACTCTTAGAAAAAAATAAGCATGAAAGTTCATTCTTGACCTTCAAAAAGTGCTGACAACTGAGCAAATATTTTAAGTGAAGTTTGACTTGAGATTGTTTTGATAAACTACTATTTCTGACCTCTAGAAGGAATTTTCATGCTTAAAAATGACTTTTTCTGTTGTATCAAGTCAAAAGTTTTCCTCTTTTGTTCGTGAAAGGCTTCAGGAACATGTTCTTTCCTGGAAATAAAAAGACACAGTGCAGACACACTGTGCAGTGCATTGATCAAATATTTGATACACTAAAAGAGGTCACACTGCCACCAGCAAAGTATTCCTCGTAAAATGTTTTATACAATGTTTTATGCTGACTCCGCGCAGCAGTCATTGTTGTCATCAGTCATTCCAGTTAACTCAGTGAAATGGAAGTTGTTTTAAAAACTTTGTATGCGCGATGCTACCTGTCTTTTCCTTTCTCCCATATTTCCAACATCTAACAATTGAGAAGATTGCATAACTGATTTGACTGACACCTGACAGATAGTGATTTGGTGTGTGTGGGTGGGTGGGTGGGTGGGGGGGGGGTCTGTGTATTTGATTTAGTTGCATTTGGAGTAGATTTACTGAACTACTTGTAGCTCAGGAAACCATGTGTTGAAGACCCCTGCTTTAAAGTTTTTAGAAGAAGCTGTCTGACAGCTCACACACTGGGTCGCATTAAAAGAAAATACGTACATACAGTTCAAACTTGAATAGATGGCTGAGAAAGCCTATGCAAATGCATACATTAAAAAAATGTCAATTCAAAGTGAATCATTAGCAGAATCCTGCGGTCAGGCATTAATGTAATCTCATCACTTTTAACCCCAGAAGCGATCTGAGCATGTTGGTATTATATTAGGATTGACTCGAAAAATTCAAACCCCGGCTTTAGACCTGTGTTTGCTGTTAAACTAATCCAGTCTTAACATGGATTAAAGCAGTATTTCACTCCAAAGCTTCATATTCTGATCAACATGAAACACATATTTCAGTCAGTATTAAACCAGCATTAAACCAGCAACTACAAATTTTACTTTGAAGAACAAAAAGATTACGTAGCAGAAACGCACACACACACACACAGACACACACGCACACCCACACACAGGCACTAATGTGTATGCATAAATTAATTGCCTTCTCTAAATTTCAGTAATGTCCAACTAATCAGAGGAGAAGGCGACTGCTGGTGATCTGTCATCAGAGACAATTTAAAGATGACACACACACACACACACACACATAAGAGAGATACAGATAATGATGCATTATATTCACTATTAACATCATTTAACTGACTGTCTGACTGACTAAGTGACATAGTGATTGAGATCAGTGTGCCACTGAGAGTGACCTGTCATTTCATGAATCATCCCTACAGTGTAGTGTAGTGAGGACAGCCCTCCTTTTCTTAATTCCACTAGGACCAAGGTTAGGTGGACCACGGTCCGGTCCCAGACCTATAACTTATAGATTATTGAGAATTAAAGATCCCATATTGTTTAAAGTGAGATTTCAAAGTCTTGTTTGATTATAAAGCAGGTCTAGGTTCTATATTAATACTGAGATATGCACACAGCCTGTATTCAGAAGCTGAGCCTTAAAACCAGTCGTCAGGACTTCTGTAACTTTGTGATGTCACAACAAAGCAGTCACCGCTCTTATCCCTGCTCCACCTGGACCCATCAACCAACTTTGCAGGATTTGGTTTCTCTGAGTGTTTACCTGAAATCTGCTACATTTTTATTAGATCACAGAAAACAGTCAGCCAATCAGAAGAGAGGCTCAGAGCTTCCTCTCTTCTGATTGGCTCAGTGACTTGTTGTTACTGGAACTCCAGAGAGAAGCCTGAGAGAGAAGATGTAAAACTGCATAGAAATGGTTTTTGGTTCTTCAAATCACAAATATATCCTCGGTGTGTGAGAGGGAAATAAAGATAAAAGAAGGTGTTAAAACTGTTTTTTACGATGTGTTGAGATTGTGTATTTAAAACAATGTTGAGACTATTAAGATGTGAAATGGAGTTAATGAAAAGGGAAACTCAAGCTGCACTTTTTATTTCATTCTTTTCTAAAGCATTTTATTTCAAGATGCACATTTTTTTCAAAAGCTCTGTGTTATGTACTTATTTTTCATTTATTACAGCCCTTACTTTCTTTCAAATAAGAAAAGAACATTTAATAATTATTATGAGAGTACTTATTATTTATAATCCCTCCAGTTCCCCTCACCCTTCCACTTGAAGGACCAATGTTCCAGGCCTTTGCTTGAGGAAATTTTGTCTAACTTTGAATTTTAATTGAATACCACTGCACTAGCAGATAAATGGTGGATTTTAAATGAAACCTTTCAGAGACCTGCCACAATAAAAATGCCAGAATTAACATTGACCAGGCATGGAAGCACCTCTCTTCGGCCTGAAGAGGCAGATGTTCTGTCATGATAATAACATTAACAGCAGAACTGGAAAACCACTTTCCGACCTTTTGGGGTCACACTGCCTGTTAATTCTAAAAAATTGACCAGATAAGAGAATCACGCTTATGGTACAGAGAAAAGAGCTCCATTCAACGAAGTGGAAATCATCAGATTTAAGCACATCATTTTCTTTCTCTTTCTCTGTCCCAAACACATACACACAAACTGCCTTCTTCCCCTTTCTTTGTCCTTTTCTTCTCGTTGGTAAAGCACACATCTCAGTTAACATGAACTATTCAGTAACCCAGGTAATATTACTCAGCAAATGTTTTTGTGCAAATTAATTCAAGTCCCACGTGTGTGTGATCTGAAATGACCAAGTTATGAAATGTAATGCATTGTTTGTTGTGACCATGGACAGCTATGTTTCTGTGACCCTTCTGTTACCCTTAGGGCAATGCTTTCCAACCTTTTCCGACTCATGGCCCACTTGAAAATCTCAAAAATATTGGCAGCCCATATCCGACCCCTTCACAATACAGAGGACAAGTAATGCGTATCTCAGATCACTTGTTATGTTAATGCTGATGATCAAACATTCACAACTGAACTGAAATCAGGGGGAACATATAGGAAGCTCAATTCTTCTTTTTTATTTGATGGGAGAGATCACTTGTCCATTCACAATCTCTTGACTCTCTTTCCTTTTAATTCTTCCTGTTGCTAACCAGCTATCTGTTTTGCCATGGATGTGATCAGGCTGAGATAGCAAACGTGTACACCAGTGGCGGCTGCTGGTCTTATAAGGAGGGGAAGCTCATTTTCAGCCTGCATCATAAAATGTGTCCGTTTATTTATATGTAAATTCGCAGAGTGACAGAAGAGAGTCGCCAAACACAACGCTAGTCGTTTTTAACAAAGACAAAGTGGCTGAGGATCAGTAACGTCTCCAGATCAACTCCGAACAACGGAATGAAAAACTTGAAAAAATGCTCAGGTGGATGCTTATACTTCAAGATCGCTGATTCGCTCATTTCGCTGTCAATCAAAAAGGGACTCAGCCTCAGACAGATCATCCAATCATCATGCAGAAGCCGAGCGTCCGGGCCAGCCCACTGCCCCATAGACCCCCAGAGACGCTGAGCGTCCAATGGGCGGGACAAAGCCCAGCATTTATCCAATGACCGTCTAGTTTTGCTGCAGTGGAACAACCCACTCTATGCTTCCCCGTTGAAGTCAGTAGACGCTCGGCGCCTACACTGTGTAAAGCACTGTGACGCTGCGGGGATGAATGAGAAGGAAGTCATGTCGGTTACCTGTGATAAGTAGCTGATTCTGAACAAAAGGTGAACGTGTTCTAGCGCATATTTAGTCAATGAAATTTCCACACAACAGCACATATTTGACCACTTATTTTGTTGACATTTTAGGGGAAGCTGAGCTTCCCTTGCAGTCTTAGAGCAATCGCCACTGGTGTATACAATGTGGTCCAGCGGTGACAACATAAACGTTGACAGTGACAGGCCTTAATACGAGAAAAAAAAACAACAACAAACGAAAAGGAGTTTTTAAACATTTTTAATGTTTAACATTTGAAAACATTTTATATGTATATCAAATTGTCCTGTTTACCGATGATTTGTCGATCCACTGTTGGGCCGTGGCCCCTAAGTGGGGAACTGCTGCCGTCAGTTTAAGTCCTGTTCATCTATCAGCAGTTTGGAAACTCATCTTGACAGTTAATCAGTCCTGTACATGACATGATCTGCACTGTGATTACTGTCAAACCATATGCTTTTCTTCATATTCTAACATTACATTCATGAATTTCCCCTAGGGGATAAATAAAGTATCTATCTATCTATCTATCTATCTATCTATCTATCTATCTATCTATCTATCTATCTATCTACAGTTTCTGTTTAGAATCATCGTGGAGAGATTATATTGAATAAACTGAAGTGTGAGCAGTGAGCTCTGACTTCAGAGTTTACTGCTCCTCGTTAGAAGACCGGTTAATGTGTTTTATTTATTTTCCCTCAATAGAAGGTGGTGCCCTAATTTGCAAATTTAAATTCAGTGTATTATGCACTACCAAAGACTTCACAAAACTTGGCCAAATTTAATAAATCCTAGTTTCACAAACACCCCAAAATGGGCAGTGGGCCTACTGCAGGATATAGCACTATATTTTTAATGGGCCTGGCCCTGAAATTTGTCAATTGGATGCTGAACAAAAAAAGTTCTACTGCAAAGAACAAAGAGTTGAATGTATTTTTAAGGTCACAGTGTTTCATGTTAGGTGATATAACATCAAAGTACAGCACTGTAAATCATTTAACAGCGCAACCATTGTTGGCAAGTCCAGCTTTTTTTAGGCAAATGTTTATTTGCTGTTGTTTTAGAGAAAGTTTTTTTTTTTTTTTTAGAAAAGAAGCTTTTCAGCCATGAGCCATATCCAAAAAATAACCATATAAATCTAAGCACACAGAGGAGGATCGATGGTGTCTCACTTAGGTTGAGCATGATGGCTCACTTTATGATTTAAGTGGACAAGAACGGTGTACTCTGTGAAAAATCCTGCCTAGCACAGCTTAAAAACTTGAAGACCGGCTCACTCTGCAGAGCCCAAACCAATGATTTATTGAGTGAGAAGAAAGTATTGTAGCTGTTCATACAAGTATGTCCTCTAAATGATGTCACATTTCACTCCAGCAAACCCAAGGCAGTTAGTGCAGACAGATTCCATTTTCTCTGACCTTGATTTGCCCTGCAAAAGTAAACTTGTCACTGCATACTCATATAGTCAAACCAAAATCACCAGCGCCTTCGACCACTCAGCCACCACGCCTTTAAGTGCCCTTCTGCTGTGTTTATAATCAGTGAGGAGGGTAAAATAGGCAGCATAACTTGAGGTGTTTCATTTGCATGTGACTACAGACATCTAACTTTAGACTCATGTGACAATGAGTTCTTGTTCTTCTGAAAACATTGAAAAGACATAATGAATAAGTTAAAGAGTGAACAGACTCACAGAGTTATCTTTAGCAGAGGATGGTTTCGATCCATCGACCTCTGGGTTATGGGCCCAGCACGCTTCCGCTGCGCCACTCTGCTTACAGCTGTGCAGTGTGTGGTTCTTCTCTTATAGCCATGATTCACAGCTCAGTGCCTGCACTGTAATGATACTTGGACAAGTTTAAATCAAGTAGAGCTGCACAAAAGAGAACCAGACCGGCAACTGCCTTTATATATATATATATATATATACATATATATATAAACCTAGATTAATCTGCAGTCATCCTTTGTTATAAAAATGCAGTATCATCAAGTAACTTACATATGATTTCAACATCTTCCATATTAACAGATACCAATGTTAAGCATTTGTCGGACATCGCAGTGATCGTCTCTTTGATGACTTTTCAATCCACAGTTCACTCCCAACAGCCCCCCAAGTCAATCCAGAAAAGAGACCACCTGACCAAAAGAGTTTCCTTCAAAACAAAAAACTGTCAAAGTTAGGTATAGAAGAACTAATGCCACCAGCTGCTTGGGACAAATATACGATGTCCACATTAGCACTGAGGAGGGAAGATGTGAAACTTGCGACAAATGGATGCTTAGTTCTCTGAAAACGTGTAAGTATGGATGGATAAGATAGTGGCACATGTTGACACACTCCAAGATTCTTTATGGCAAGTCCAGAAAGCACAAGTACGTACAAATAAGAAAGGATGGCAGTCATGGGATTTTAACCCAATCCTCAATATAGACTGGAGCCTAGATACAGTGCCTTAGGCCACGCAGACACCATAGTTTATATTCCAGTATTGCCTCCACTCTGCTCACTGGTCTACTATAAGAAACTCTGGTCAAAGTATTCAACTGTCAATTTTCACTGTAACAGCAATGTGATTGCCTTCTAACCAATCAGACAAGAGCAACATGTAGCAGCTGACACCACCTGGATGACAAGGGTTTCCAAAGTGAAATCAATCAGATATTTATTTGTAGTTACCAGGGTTTTCCATGCCATGATGACTGAGCGCTTCAAAAGGAAATTTTGTATTTACACTGATCACTGATTACTCCTGAAAACCAAATGATTTCCTTCCAGTTACTAAACCAGGATTTGAATCTTTGCCACAATTATCATATATCATGTCCATTGATGAAAACTGGATTATACTGGAGGAAGAATCCATGAAACATGTGAGTGTGGGATTCAGATTAGGGCTGCACAATTAATCGAAATATTATCTAAATCGCAATATGGTCAAGTGCAATATCAAAACTGCTATTTTTTTTTTGATAAAGGTAAAATGTGACACAACATGACATAAATGAAGCATTGTGGTGCTACAGAGACACCCCTTCCTACAAATCATATTTTCCACACATAAAGGAAC
Source organism: Seriola dumerili (assembly GCF_002260705.1). Classification (NCBI taxonomy): domain Eukaryota; kingdom Metazoa; phylum Chordata; class Actinopteri; order Carangiformes; family Carangidae; genus Seriola; species Seriola dumerili. The sequence goes on along the minus strand of NW_019174416.1, from coordinate 8,145,344 downwards.
ATCGTTATTATTTTTCCAGTAAAAATGACATGAAGGATGTTTTTTTTATATATTAGAATGCATTGAAGACTTTGTGAGTAATGGATTTATGCTTAGCAGAGGATGGTTTTGATCCATCGACCTCTGGGTTATGGGCCCAGCACGCTTCCGCTGCGCCACTCTGCTTTCAGCCAAACAGCCTGGGGCTCGTCTCCTGTAGCCATGGTTCACAGGTCAGCGGCTGAACTATAACGATATTTGGACAAGTTTAAATCAAGTAGAGCCGTACAAAAGAGAACAACTGCTTCTTTTAAATTTTTAGATAAAACTGGTGTAAACTGTGGCAAACTTATAATTATTCAATCTGCAGTTGTCCTTTATAAAGAAAATTGATTTGATTCAAAAGATTCGAAAAGTTAAGCATGGTGGTGAACATTGCCGTGACATACAAATCATAGTCTCCAGATGTAAAGGAACATGCTTGTTTGGTACAAGCCCCCAACAAATATCACATCATCATCAGTTTAAGTGCTATGGCACAAATGCTCTGCGTTCATGATGCATATTTAATTCATAATGAATTTCATGTAATAAATAAATGAGTTAAATATGCTAATTAATAAATAAGTAATGTATTTCATGTATGGTTAAATCTTAGATTGTTAATCAGATGTATAGTAGATAGTAGTTTACATTCATTTGTTACAGTTAAAATGTAATAAGACGTGAAATGGCTCATCTCGTGAGAATGCACCGTCACTTGTAGTAACAGGACTGCACACCAGCGCATAGCTCTTATGAGGGTCCAGTGTTTACATTAGAGTGTGGATTATTGACTGTCTTAAGACTCGGAAAGGCTCACAAACCTCCTTTCCGTGCTATTCAGTGTATGATATGTTGATGTGTCTTTGTTATGTTTCACTCACAAACATAGTTCTCTCGGCGTCACTGAGGCATAATGAAGGTGTGGAGACATCAGAGAAACAAGATGTGCCAAAGCAATAAACGCCCGTCTCAAAGAACCAACCTGTGTCTGTGTTGTCGTGAAGGGAGCTACAAATGTTTTTATATTTTTTTAGGTGAAAATGAAAATGCAAAAATTTCCATTCCACCTGAAAATCATGACTCACATCACAATATGTTTTTTTTTTATTGCATTACGTTTAGCCCTAATTCAGGTTATGCGTTATAATACATTGGAGACTTTGTGAGCTGCAATGCAACTTTTTCTGTCTATTCTCTGAGTTATATGAAATGTCACAAGCCAGGCGGTAATTCACGGCAGTGCCTGGATATAAGAGCAAGAGTGTCACACATACATATTCTTGTTGTTTGTCCTCTAGCGGGTCATGAAGACTTCTTTTATTTACATCTCGGTATTTTTTGCTCCGGCTCCCCCTTTTCTTGTTTTCCCTCTGTCTTCTCCGTCTTCCTTTGTCCTTTCATGCCCCCTACGATTCAGCTCTCTGTTTATTTTCTCCCCTCTGTCTCCGCGTCGCCTTCATCCTCCCTCTATTCGTCTGCGACTCGGCTTCACCTCGACATGGACCTCCATATTTCTCTGCCTCCTACTTCCTTTCACTTCACTCCAGTATATATATATATTTCCCACAGTCAGACAGTTCATGGAAATGAGCTGTCAGCATCTGTCAGAGACTCCCAGCAGTGTGGAAGGAGAGCTGCTTCTCTTTCTCGCTCTGTCTCTACTTTTGACTCTCTCTCGGTGTGGTGGAAGGAAGGATGCCTTCCTTTATGTCTTTCTGCTTTGCTGCTCCGGGGAACCTCTCAATGCAAATAACAAAAACAGACGCACATCCACAAATGCATATGTACAAACTTGTAGACATACATGTAGTAGCATTTGCATGTCATGAATGAAGCACGATATTTTGTTGCTTTTGAGGTATGCACAAACCCTCAGACTACCTGACTGTCCTGCTCTTTGTTCACCTGCTGCTGTATGTGGGAGAACCGGAGTGCATAAATCTCTCATAAATATACAGGCTAGGCAGATAAATAGAAGCAGACAGATGAGACATTCATCATACTTTCCGGGGATGTTTGCCTGTCTGTTTGCGACAAATTGAAAAGTTTGGCAGACTGCAGTGCAGAAAAATATTTCTGGGTTTTGATGTGCTGGTGTCTGTGCATTTTTGAATGAGACTGATTTTTAGTGGGGGAGCTGTTTACATGCATGAGTAATTCATCAAGCTTGCATTGTGATCTATTATTCAGCCAGGGGGAAAGTTTACACAGCACTCAATTCCAAAAATTACAATTCTCTTTTTCTTTACATACAATTTGATCTTCTGAATATATGTATTTTGACGCAGCAGTGAGGCTCGGTCCCAACAGCATGTAAAACAGCTAGATTTCACAGCAAACACAATTCTTCTCAGTAGAATAAACGAGCAGATCTGCTCACAAGGACAAATCTATTGAACCTCAGCAGGTCAATTTGTGCCAAACTTCCAGCCAACCATGTTGACAGTTCTTACCTGCAATTTTGCAGCGTTCAAAACACACTACTCACTGTTACACATATTTAAGTTTCATATATTACACTTGTACTGTGTTTATTTGAAGTGTTCCATAAGAAGATATATTTGTGGTTCTAAGAACCAAAAACCATCTCAGTGTCGCTACATCTCCTCTCTCAGGCTTCTCGCTGGAGCTCTAGTAACAACAGGTCAAGCCAATCTGAGCCAATCAGAGGAGAGGAGGCTCTGAGCCTCTTTTCTGATTGGCTAACTGTTTCATGAGTGATCAAATAAAAATATAGCAGATTTCAGGTAAACACTCAAAGTTGGATGGTCCAGGTGGGCGGGGGCTTGGGGCATGGCTGAGAGTATGAAAATGTCGCTTCAGTTTGCCGGTGTGCGCATATATCGTAAGAGAAATGTGTGCCATGAAGCAGCCTGAGCATACAGATGGATTAATGAAAACAGCAGCATATCTGTTCCGCCAAGACGCGTGAGATGGACAAACCAACAGGAAACGGGGAGCAGGAAAGTCAAAAACAGAGAAAGCATAGCTTATAAGCTGTGTCCCATCATCCACTTTTATATGACCACTGCTCCTCCAGAGCATAAACTGCTCAACAGAGGAGGCATGGTTTTCATTTAGTTTCAAGCAAGAGGTTAATGGTTCAAACATCTCTTGACGTCTTTCATCGAAACATCTGGTTAGTTACCTAACTTGCTAACTGTTAACTTGGAAAGCTATTGTGGCTGACTATCATGATCATGTTAATTCCTGGCTGAATAGCATTTAAAATCAGGTGAGCGGCGAGTGCATCTAAAAAGCATGAAGTTGTGACTACAGAGTTGTATTGTTAGACAAGTCTTACCATAGAAATGTCATCAACAAGTATTGTTGATGTAACTTTCTCATAGTTCCTCCTGGGCTCGACCACTTGTAACTGAACAGTTGCAAAATGTTTCATCACACAAGGGAAACATTTCCACATATGCAAAATGTTTCTTCCCCAGCCTCGTCTTTGACATGTGATTGACAGGTTCATTACTTACTTGTTACAGTTGAGAGAATTGTGACTTCTTGATAGTGTTGAAAGGTTTGGGGTAAAATATTTCCATTCGTCTGCATTTTTCACCATATATTGAAGCAACTTTATTTCAACTTATTCCATATTGTTTCTTTTATTCCATTGATGAATGTCAACAAAAAAAATCTGAACTCTGCTTGTTGGAAGAAACCAGGATATTCTGTCAGCACGAAACAACGTTTTGATGATCGGGGACATAACATTAGGATGCATATGAGTTTAAATGAGTGGTATGTCAGTACAGAACCTGCCTGTGTGTACTCCAGCTTCCTCCCACAAACCAAAGACATGCACGTTAGGTTAATTGTCAACTCTAGATTGCCTGTGAGCGGTTCTTTGTCTCCATAAGTCAGCCCTGTGATAGACTGGCGACTTCTCCAAGGTGTACCCTGCCCTCAACAAATGTCTGATTGGCTTTTGATTTTTATAGTTTTTGGCCTTCTTAATTTCATTTACTGTATATGATGGGAACGCCACTAACTTCTTGGTGTTTGGATATCTGTCAGAAAAATTAATAAAGCTTTTTAACTTTTAACAGGGTACCACAAGCACAGTAAACAAAAACTGGTAAACATATATTTCAAATGGTTCCATTTTTTTTTCTGCTGACACTTGCAAGCTGTAGAGGGTAATGAGAGAAAATGTTGTACTTAAACAGTCAGTGGCCAACAAAGTATTGGTCTTCCGCATATTTCAGATACTGTCACTGTACACAAGAAGTGACAGATTTAAACCGGAAGGGTGAACCAAACAGCTTTACTCTTAAAAAGCAGCAAATTAGTGGTCCATTCAGAACAAACGGGAATTCACCAAAGATTACTGAACCTCTTCATCACCTGCACCTCCACCACACACCAGGTGAATACATTTCATTTGTTGTTGTCAGCTTATAAAAAGAACAAGAAAAGAAAGTGCTTCCGGCTGAATTAGATAGGCTATCTGTCCCTTCCAATCAGGCTAGCCAAAATACAAAGTTGCCAAGTACATTAAAGGGTTGTTTAGCCTGAATAAGTGGACTGAACATTAAGTACCATCTTCCAAGAACAAAATAACATTTTACCAAGTATTTTGGGAAACAAAGATGTTTTGGGAATGTGTCCAACATCGCCCATGTCCTCTGATTTCTCAATTTTAGCACTGCTAGCGGAAAGGCTCTGGGTTTGGCAATGTTGGTCCAGACAGAAATATTACAGCAATTTCCATGGATTGCTATGTATTTTTGCACAAACCATTTATTTTTCTCTGGCATTTGGTTCACCACTATACACCATTAGTTTTGTTCAATAACGGGTTACTGAAGGGGGAAAATCAAGCTCTCTTAGCTAAAGAGTTTGGTCAGTTAGCAAACTCATCAGCTCATTAGCTTAGCTCTGTTGCTAGGAGGACAATGAGTTCAGAGAGTCAAAAGACTATTCCTGCTCTCTGATGGACGCAGCTAATAAGCTATGTTTCCGTCCCCTCAAAAGTCAGCACCGTCAAGATGGCTAAGAAGTCAAACTTTATGCGGAGCATTCATGCAGATCAATTTTGAATATCTACTTTCCAATGGAATTAATTAATATTGCCACAAAATATAATTTTTTTTTTTCAAATTTGTGCTTTGTCTAAGCCTTTATTTTTAAGCATGTTAGCATGCTGGTGTGAGCAGCCTCCATAGAGGCACTAGCGTGGCTGTAGACTCTTTGTCTTGATTTTACAAACAGTCTGTTGTCCACAGTTGGCAAGAAAAAAACAGCATTTCTCCACATAAAAGGGAAAAGGTCAGTGCTATTGAACTTATCTGCTTTGTTTTGAGTCTCCAGACTTTTTGAAACATCTAAACAATAAGATGTTCCAGACTGAATCTCAATCAACCACACGTTTAATGAATACTAAATACACAGAGAGACCAAGTGACTCTTCCCCCATTTGGGAATATCAATGAATCAATATATTCAAAAGACTGACCTTCCAGTCACAATCCTGCCGTTATAAACTCTGACACTGTCCCTCATTTCAGCTCAGACCAAAGTTTGGTCATTTTCTACTGAGGGCAACTTCACAAGTGCTACAATTAAATTCTCTTTCACTCCTGATAGAGCCTCAATTTGAGAGTGTGTCTATCTAGTTTATGTGCATTGTGTCTCGTGGGTATGTGTGTGAGCATATAGAGAGCCCAAGTCTGTGCATTCATGCAGGCCTTTTCCAGCAACAGTTTGTGTGTCCGAGTCAATTCAGGATTTACTTCCTGGCACACTGCGTCCGTCTCAGACTTCTGTTGAGAGTTATTGTGTATGTGTGCACAGGATTTGTGTGTGTTTGTGTGTGGTGAGTGTTACTGTCTCAATAGCCCATTTCCCTGAAGTCATTTCTCATCTCTGTGATGGTCTTTGGTTCAAGGATGCAGGCTCATAGCCTGAGTGACTGTTTTACCACCCCAACCAAACCACCAAATAAAACTGAACTGCCTTGGTTTTCTCAAACATTATTTTTTATGACGTTTCCGCTTCATTAGATGGAACAAAGAGGAGGATGACAGGGGAGACAGACGGAGTGGCATGCCACTGAACCCAGGATGTGATGAGCACGTACAAGATTATGCATTTTGGTCTGATGAGCTGTAAGGTCACCTTGCAATTTAAATTTGTCAGTAAAGTTAGTGTATTCAGTAGCTATTGCCACTACACTCTGCATCTATCCAGTAACACTACAGTACAAAAACACAATGGTAAATGTGTAGCAACTCCAGTGACCATAATGGCAAAGGCAGACATGCACTTATAGAATACATCCAGTAAGTATTATTTTTTGTTACAACACATAATGCAGTAACTTTAACACAGCAAACAAGAGTGACTGGTGGTGTCGTACTAAAATACCGCTATGACCAGTTAGACATAAACACCTGTCTCTAATAAAGATCTGTTACCTTCTGCAGTTGAGATAATTAACATGATGGTCAGTTTTACAGCAGTTCCCCAACAGTTTTCAACTACATCCTCAATTTCTATTTGACCATATGCAGTCCAGCCATATATTAGGTTTTGACCTAGTCTTTTCTTTCTTTAATTTACCATTAGTTCATATCTGTTTGGGTCTTTGAGTGTTGAGAGCAGCAGTAAAACTGGTACACACAGACATCCTTACAGTATGTGGCACAAACACAATAGTTGCTACTGTGTTATTTGCCTGCCTATATATATATATATATATATATATATATATATATTAATAACACAAAATGGTGAGCAAATATACCAGAAACTATGAAACTTAAAAAAAATACAAAAATGACACAATGACACAACAAATGTTCAAAAAGTCAGGAGGGAATGAGAAACACACTTCAGGCCTGACCTTCATCATTTTATATTAATACCAACAGTGCAGCAGTTGCTGGATGCCAGCTATAAGGATGTCAGACCACAACAAAGGCATGATGCAATGTGTGGATAAGGCCGGCCAGACCTGATTGCTTCTCACAAATGGAGACAGAACTCATTTTCTGTTTTGAAAGATTGCAACAGTAGAGGTTTAGAGAGATAATATGGGGCCGGGAAGGGCCACACTCATTTATGATCATCTAGCTTAGACACGAGTATATGGCTTTGATTAGTCTCCATGTTACACTATACTGGAGCGATGGTGATCACTTAAAAGAGAGCAGTGTGTCTTCGCAACAAATTGTGGTTGTGCTGTACGTGCAGGGTCAGTGTGGGAGCTTCTGGCGGACAAAGCAAGGATACACAGTGTTTCCCTGCTGAATGATCAGATACATTTGATTGCTTCTCACACATGGCGACAGGACATATTTTATGTTGGGAGAGATTACAATAGTGAGCTCAGGAGATGGAGTGGAACTATGGATTTTTATCTGTGTGTGTGTGTGTGTGTGTGTGAGAGAGCGAGAGAGAGAGAGACAGAGAGAGAGAGAGAGAGAGTAGAAAACACAGAATTCCCTTTGTTTCCTAAATAGTATCCTTTAGGATACTATGACCTGGACAAATGAGAATATGCACAGGCTAATTCCCTTCGTTACATGTTTAGAAATCTGGCTGAGAGGGTAACCGGGTAACTTCACTACATTTGATTACTTTTTTTGAAACAGGCAGGACTCAATCCATACATTCCAGTGGGTGGGTGGAGGAGGAGATAATAGGAGGAGTTAGCTTCACTGTAAAAGCCTCAATAGCCAGTATTCACAAAACTGATGATCCTCGGTGTGAAGAAATTGTCTTCATGGACCTGAGACTGAGCCAAATCATTAAAAATGTCCTGGGAATTTTCTGTAGAGCTGATGACATGACATGACATTAATAGTTCTGTCTGAAGCTTGTAGACCTTGATTTTGTTCAAAAGGTGCAAACACTTCTTGGTATGCAGGACCTGCATTTACAGAGGTATCACACATTCAGCCTCAGTCCCAGCTAGCATGTTACTGAGAGGCAATCCCCTGGAAACTCAAGAGACATGTCCAGCCAGATGAATAACTCATGTACAAAGACAAAAAGGGAATTCATTTCTCTATGCATCATGCTTTACTAAATAAGTGTTTATTTGATCACCCAAACTCTACAGTAATGTGACGACATGAATAGCTCACACTGAATCATAAATAAGACCTTGTGCTGTGATTTTTATTTAAAGACTGTATTGATCTAGTGCACTGAGCTCAACTCCTCTGCCTCCCAAACCACAAATGCGGGTCCCTCTGAAGCCCATACTAAAGTCATTCCTTGTAATGCAATCAATGATTAATGTATGATCATTTTCAAACAAAGCCCCTTATTGTACAGAGGATCAGCAGCCATTGACTATCAGTCATTTATTAAATAATCTGCTAGACATGAGGTTACAGAGCTGCGTCTGCTTGGCATGGGTGGTGTATAGTTGTGACATCACAAAGTTACAGCAGTCCTGATGATGTGTTTTAAAGACACAGCTTCTGAATACAGGCTGCGTGCATTTTTCTGTGAGTTGAACGTTTTGATAGTGTTAGGGTTAGGGCTTTCACAGTACAGCACCTATATCTGCTTTATATACAACCAATACCAACTCAATCTCCAGAGCCAGTGCTTCACAGGCAGGACATCACTGTTCAAGGACTAGATCTCCAGAGGAAACGCCTCAGTCCAGCTGACCGGGGTAGAGGTTCAGGACCGGGGCAGATACTGATGCTTCACCAATTCTGTTGGAGTAACCAAGGTTTCATTAGTTTTCATTTCGATGGATTACTGTTTGATTATCTCAGAGACTAACCACAAGTCAGATCTTTTTTTCTGGGTTTAATGACACAAAAACTTCTAAAATTAATGAATAAATCTTGTTCCTGTATGACTCAACCTGCTGTAGCTGCTCTCTAGTTGAAATTAGCCTGTCATATCTTTTCAAATACAGTTTCTATTGAATTGGCCTGTAGAGTGTGTTTTGTTGCCCTCTCCTAGTTGATTTTTGGTATAGGCAGTATCTTTGTGTTCCATGTATCATGTTTCCAAACTTTATAGACTGTATAAACAGTTAAATCACAGACACATGGTCTGTACAGACACTAGGCTTGTATGTACATTGTAATCAAAGGTTCAGGTGAGGTGATATCTTTACTTGAGGAGAGCTATACAGGTGTATCTAGTTTAGAAATGTAAAATTCTCAAGTATGAAGGAAGGTCGGTCTCTGAAGGCTGAAGAGAAGAAAAATACACACAGATACCGACTGTGAACCACACTATAACACTCAGAGAACAGTCACTGCAGTCAAGGCCCTTCGGTAGTTTGAGTCTTTAAGCCTTATGGAGCTTTTGTGTTCACTGATGTGTTGTATGTAGGATGTGTAAGCAGTAACACAAGAAACTGATTGGGGGTCAGACCAGGAAACATTGTGTCATCTCCACTTTGTCTTTACACCTTTAAGAGAAAAACATCTGTTTACTTCTTGTTGCCAGTAAAAAGATGTTGGTGTCATGCCAAAGTCATTTCCCCCTCATCAATCTACACTCAATATCCTAAAATAATAAGAAGGGAAAACAGTATTTTAGAATTTTTTAAATATCGCGTTGATATTTTAGCACAGAGACTGCTGACCTCCTGGGATTTTTTCACACACAACAGTTTCAGAAACACTCAAACTGAGATCTAATTCTGCTGTTTGATGTGAACATTAACTGATGCTCCTCAACTGTATCTGCAGGATTTAATGCACTCCACTGCTGCCACATGATTGGCTGATTTGTGTCAGGTTTTGTTATGGCAGACACCTTTTGTTAGTTTTGTTTTGAAATTTTTGCACTTCCTGTTTTATTTTGTAATAAGGTTTCCTTGTGTGTCTGCGTTTTTGCTTCTTGTCTTGGTCTCGTTTCTGTGTAGTAATTGTCTGCCCCGCCCTAATGTCTTTCACCTGTGTTTAATCACCCTTGCCTCCCTTGTCTATATAGTCTTTGTGCTCCCCTTTGTCATTGTCAGATCGTCTGTTGTTTAACTGTTGTTTTTTCCTGTTGTTGGTTCTGCTGTTGTTTAACGACTGTAGTTACCTGTTTTTTCCCTGTTGTTTTTTCCTTGTTGTTCATGCCTGTTCATGCCACGTTCTTGTCACGTTCATGTCACGTCACGTACGTTCAAGTCTGGATTTTGTTAAATAAACCTGCCTGCACCGTCTCCCACGCGTTGGCTGCATCTGGGTCCAACTTACCTCGCAAAACCTGACAGATTTGATTTCCTGCCAGTTTGTCGCACAATCCAGGCCTGTTTTCCTGTTTTATACCTGCCCTGGTTTTGACCTTTGTCTGGCTGTTTTTACATATTTGAACTTGGTTGCCAGATCTGACTGCTTATCTGTTTTCTGTAACATTAAACTGGCTCAGTAAGAAGAAATAATAAAAAAAAAGACTGTTTTTGTTGAACCTGTTCTTATGTTTGACATTTATGTTTGAAACAAAGTAGACAGAGCTATGTAAGTTGACATTTATTTATGGACAGTTGTGTGAGTGAGCATTTGGCCCCTGCACACGCACACAGATTCATGCTGACTAAGATCCATAACCTGGAATAATGAGCGTACTGGGCATTATAAATCTGATGTTAGGGTACACAAACCTCTGCGTCTGTGCATGCACACAGTTTATTGTACTCTTTGCCGGGCTTCATACAAATGTACTGGGGAGTGCTGTGACAGTTGATTGAGAAGAACCTGTGGAACATGTGGTCTCGCTTCAATCTATAGTGGTGCAGAGTTACGCTCTGGCAGTATCCTTACACAGTAGTTATAACAAACCACATGTCAGCCATATCAAGGAGCCAGTCACTGTTGCTGTCGCAGACACTGAAGACATTTCACAGGAGTTTTGAGGAGCAATGTTGTGAAAATAGCATGCATGCCTGAAGAGAACCTTTAAAGCTCTAAACGCTCCTCACAGCCATACATGTGCCAGTGTGAATAAATTGCATAGCAGAAGCCGTTTATTGTGCTCGACGGAGCCCTTCCTCACTGTTTTCTATCAAACTTGCATTTGGCTGCTCTCAGTTTTTTGCAGGGAGATTGTTGGAGAGAGCTGGTTTCATAAGTTGCCAAAGGCCATATGTGGATTACACAAGCAAAGCGGCCAGAGTAGACAAGTTTGCATTTTTTTTCTAAATGTGGACTAAAGTCTTATTTTTTATATTTCCATGTAATTGGGGAATTAAATGTTGAGTCATAAATCTGATTTATGAACAGCAGAATTAACGCACATTTTTATTAATCTGCTCCTCTGTCTCCCAAATCTGACGTAAAACATGAAACTTAAACAGAAAGTATGGCGCGCTGTGTAATTCCCAGTGGAACTGTTTTTAATTGCATGCATAAGCAATGCCCTCTGAATACATTCCATTCTGCTGCTCTTATTGAATTTAATACTTTTCAAACAGGGAGACTTTACAAATTTTATATCCCATGCTGTAGGCATTTGGCTGTTGATGATCTGAACTCAGATTGAACTTGCAGTTTATTTTAGCTCTCAATATTTAGAAGACTGCAGTGGCCAAATTAACTGTGAGTTACTGTAGTTCCCTTCAGAAGTCAAAAAAATGTGCTGAAAGTTCTGATGTAAAGGACCCATATTATATAAAGTGAGATTCCCCTGCCTTTTTGATTATAAATTAGGTCTAGGTGAGAGCTTGCTGATGCCATGAGAGCCAAAGTAGCCAGAAATATAACAATGGGTGGACCTAGCATGTAACTGGGTGCACAAGGAAAACTTAAGGCCCCATATTGTATAAAGGTAGATTTCCATGTCTTCTTTGATTTTAAAGCGAATCTAGGTTCTTTATTAATACTGTGAAAGTATCAAAGTGCTCAGTCCACAGAGAAATGCACACAGCCTGTATTTACAAACTGAGCCTTGAAACCAGCTGTCAGGATTTATGTAACTTTGTGATGTCACGACAAAGCAGTCACTGCTCTCAGCGCTTGGTTTCGCTGAGTGTTTACCTGAAATCTGCTATATTTTTATTTGATCACTCAGAAAACAGTCAGCTAATCAATCAGAAGAGAGGCTCTGAGCCTCTCTTCTGATTGGCTGACTGACCTGTTGTTGTTAGAGCTCCAGAGAGAAGCCTGAGAGAGGAGATGTAAAACTATAATGAGATGGTTTTTGGTTCTTAAAACCACAAATATGTCTTCTTATGGATCAACACTTCAAATAAAACACAAGAAAAGCGTAAAATATGGGACCTTTAATTTACTGGGCTATATGGTAATCAATTATTTAGCTACCACACGTATATAAATATTAGGTAGATCTGCACTGGCATTAGTCAAAATGAAATCTGAATCTTTCTATAAGTTACCAGGGCTTTCCTGTGTCTGTAATTTCATTGAAAGTTAACAACGCAGCAAGAAATCCTTTAGCCTCTATTTCATCAGTGTCATACTCCATGGACTGCTGGTGCAGCTGTTATTCATGCATATTCACTGATTCACTGATGATCATAATGATCACAATAGACCAGCATGGCTTGATGTCTTGAATGCTTAATGTCCAACAAGTGTGTCTGCTGGAGGAGGCAGATATCATCTTCCTGTTCCAGTTTGTCACATTTGGAACATTAAAGGAAACAATGCTCAGAATCAAAGTCAGTGACATAGAAGGTGAGGTTCAGTTCATTGAAGGTTATTAGTTTTCAGGAAACATCATAACATTGTTACCAAAGGATTCATGCCATTCGACATAAAAAAAGTGAACTTTTTGCAGGGGCTGGAGGAGAATTCACAAAAATCAGTAGAATTCATGGTCTGGGAACCATGTAAGCGTGTGGTCTATACAGAAATGCATTGCAATCCATCCAAAAGTTATTGAGACTGCCGTCTGGACAAAAGTGGTGGAACAACTGAGCGGCAAAACATTTCCAGCCCTAGAGCTACGCTGCTAGCATGGCTAGAAGTACTGGTTTCAGGTACTATACAGCACTTGAATGGAATGAACTGCAAACTGCCCTCAAAGCGTCATTATTTTACGTATTTCATGACCATTGTTTTTGTTAATTATTTGTTTCTTAATTTTTCTTGTATTGTATAGTTCTATTGTCTTTTTGTTGGTTGTCTATTGTGACTGCTTCCTGTTCTCTCTTGGAAGGAAGATTTTAATCTCAAAGAGACTGCCTGGTTAAATAAAGATTAAAAAAATAGAATAATTTCTTTCCCTCATTAATCTACACTCAATACCCCTTAATGACAAAGTGAAAACAGAACTTTACAATGTTTAGCAAATTTATCACATTAACGTTGTCAGACCCTTTGCTATGTAACTTTAAATTTAGCTCTGGTGCCTCCCATTTGAGATGTTTCTACCTGTCGACTGGGGTCCACCTGTGGTAAACTCAACTGATTGGACATGATTTGGAAAGGCGCACACCTGTCTATATCAGGTCACGCAGCTGACGATGCATGTCAGAGCAAAAACCATGAGGAGGAAGGAACTACCTGCAGAGCTCAGAGACAGCATTGTGTCGAGGCTCAGATCTGGGGATACAAAAGAAAATCTGCAGCATTGAAGGTTCTCCAGACCACAGTGACCTCCGTCATTCTTACATGGAAGAAGTTTGGAACAACCAGGATAAAGCTGGGCGCCCGGCCAAACTGAGGAAATCAGGGAGAAGGACCTTGGTAAGAGAGGTGACTAAGAACCTGATGATCACTCTGAGTGGGCTTCAGAGATCCTGTGTGGAGCTGTGGAGAAAAGAAAGAAACTTCCAGAAGTACGTCCATCACTGCAGCACTGCACCAATGTAGGCTTCATGGGAGAGTGGCCTCTCCTTAGTGAAAGTTTGCAAAAAAAAAACACCTAAAGTACTCTCAGGCTTGTGAGAGACAAAATTCTCTGCTCTGATGAAAGCAAGATTGGACTGTTCGGCCTCAATTCTAAGCGTCATGTCCTGAGGAAACCGTGACAATTACAAGTGTTCGTCCTTCTGGAAGTTTCCAATGTCATGTAAGAAGCAAAGGGAGATTTACAGTGTACTTGATATCAGATAGACTGGTTTTTACTGTTGAGCTCCTCAAGATGTGAGTTGACTCACAGGATGAAATTCTGTTGTCATGACAACCAACTACTAAGCAATTTTCACAATGAACTCCCTCAACGCCAAGAGTTCATCAAGTTTAACTCGCCCCTGAGAGAAAAATACCTGCTGACAACTTCTTTATAATTCTGACTCCTGCCAATAAGCGGTAAAGGATTGTTGACAAACCTTTTGGGTAAGTATTTAATTCAAGTTTTTAATTAAGTATGTAGTTTACAGAACACTTAAAAGCTTAAAAGCAACATACAAATTACAGCCAAAACCAAACATGATCATAACGTGTAATTTAATCCATTCGGTTTGAGTGGCTGGTGTTTTTGTGTTTTATGTTCACATGTGGGTAAAAAAGTCTCTTCTTGTAAATCTGTCTGTGCAGGGCTAAAAGTGGCTTGAAATGTTTTCATGTTTTTCTTTTTCTTTCTTTACAGCTTCATGTACTTCTGCCAAGAAACACGCTCTCAGCAAACATAATCAGAAAGCATTGGAAACTGATTACTCCAGTGTGACATTTTGAGATGGAGAGCTCTCCCAGCTGCTGAATATATTTTGTATGATTGTTCAAAATCAACAAATGGGTTTGGAGCAGCCAATTTCCGTATATCATGGCAAGCGTGCGTCATCGGCCTCAGGGTTAATTTGTGCATCACTTGGTGTTGGGTACTGAGCCACAAATGGACAGTAAATGGAAATGAAGATAATACTCCAATCTACCATAAAAACATTGTTTCTGTTTCTTAAGGCACCTGATGTTTTGTACAGTGGCTGGAAATTTAAGAGGGGTGAAGGGTAAGGTTCATAGCCTGTGTGTTGGCCTTAAAACAGAAGTGCAGGTCTGATTTGATGTTAAGGTTAATCAGTCTCTGTTTACTCAGTAATGGCTGTGTCCCTGTCTCATCCATAAAGTGACAGAAAAGAGTTTCCTGTTGCCACTGTAATTTGTTGCTTTTTATTTATGGGTTATGATCATATTGGTAATTAGTTCACATTCTAGGTGTTGACCTTTGACCCCTATGAAGTCAGAGAGGTCAGTGGCATAGTTTGACTGGAATTCGCGCAAATGTTTTTTTCTGTAAAAAACATATCATAATAGATGTGAAACGGTTATAAATACACCTGCCCTACGAGTTGATCCGTGACCTTTGATCTACCTGTTTAGCCTTTTAGAGATGTTGCTCATGATTGATTAGTTATGCCTGCAGAGATCTGAAGGGGGTGCTCTCTCGGCCATGGTGCTTCATTCTCGATGAAGCTGCCAGAGAGGAAGCATTGTGTCCGAGCATCTTTATTAATATTGCTCCTTTTCAGGTATGTAATGAGTTTTCATGATTTTGAACTATGGAAAATCTTTGCTAAGTCATTTTGTGTGTTATAAACACTTTAACTGCATTTTGAGTAGTTGTGAAGCATGTTTAAATCTGTAATCTGTATCAGTGAACTGCCGAAGCTGCTAGCTTAGCTCTGCCACTCCACATGGAGTAGCACCTCGTGAAGCACGTGTATGACGCATGAGGCGTGCATGTTGAGATGTTGAGCAGTAAGAGATGTTATAGCATAATGTTGGTATTGTGTATGTGTATTTGGTTAATTCCTACCAATTTGTGAGTTAACTTGAAAATGTTTCTGTAAAAATTATAGTAAGATAAGACAAGAAATAAGGAATATGACAAGCACAATAGAAGAGGTTTTACATATATTTTTTACAGTACATTTAATTTTAATAATTTAAGTCCATGTTTATTAGTTTAAAGGACAATTCCGTGGGTCCTGACCTGTCACAATTGATTTCACCTTTTGAAAGAAGACGTATAATGATAATATACTTACCTGTTAAAGGACAGAGGAAAAGCAGAGTGGAAAATGGAAATAAAAATGCATATTTTGGTATATTGTAATATTCATGTTTCAAGAACTTTTGTAACTTTATAAGTACCTTTGAAACAAATACATTCTCAATGAAGCTGCAGAGAGGAAGCGATGTGCCCGAGCATCTTTTTTAATATTTTCGCTTTTCAGGGTGTATCATGAACAAAGTCACACCTTTCACTAATTAGCTGGATTGCCTTTTTTTTAGCTATAAGCTACAATGTTTGACACCTTCACATTTATTAAAAACTAATTTTTAACTTCCACTTACAAACCAAAATCTGCATGTTTGTATAATGTTTCTACTAGTTACATTAAATGTTAATTTTTCAATAAGTGATTAAAGAAAGAAAGGAAGCGACACTCATCTATTATGCACCTAAACTGTGCAACACCCAAGAAATATGAGAGGGGCGGGCTCAGCAGACATTTTTAATTAACAATTGAAAACATACCTTCACAATACACTTTAAATGTTTTTCATTCATTTTTTAAAAATTATTTCTTTGTCTTAACTCCCTTTCTCCTTTGAGCTGCATCGTGTGTATGAAAAGTGTTATACAAATAAAGATTTATAATTGATACGACTACAAAATCACAATTCTTGTAATAACAGTGTTAATGCACCATTTAGCTCCAAAATCATTAAATAATTATTAATAGGTTGTGTTTTAGATGTGCAGACAGTAACTGACTATATCTTTCTTTTTCCTTTTTTTTTCACACAAGAAGCTCTTTTTTCTTTTTTTATCATGGATGAAGTTGTTACATGGTGTCTGCATCATCATATCCACCCTTAAAGTCAAAGTGGAACTGAAGACCCAAAAACATTTTTCCACATGTTTTGACAGACGGTGTAATTCAACTCACAAAGCATGAATAACTCCAGACAGACATATCGGTTCACAGGAGCTTTTGTGC
The DNA here is from genome assembly GCF_002260705.1 of Seriola dumerili. Classification (NCBI taxonomy): domain Eukaryota; kingdom Metazoa; phylum Chordata; class Actinopteri; order Carangiformes; family Carangidae; genus Seriola; species Seriola dumerili. The sequence continues at coordinate 8,128,489 of NW_019174416.1, read as the reverse complement.
AGACTCCGTTTGTACTTTTTCATCTCACTTCTGCCTCACAAACATCATTTAGCTGTCCACTGCAAAAGATTCCTGAAGTTTAAGAGAAAATCCAACCTGAATTGTTGCTGTACGAAAGCAATAAGCTGCTTTAAAAAAGCTTTAAACACCTCATTCACGTCACTCAGTTTTTCAGGAGTGCTTTCAGGTGTGTTTTTCATACTGAGTGACTATTCTGTACTTGGAAAAAGAAAAATGCTGCTCTAAGACGATTATATTTGATATATGGCTATCCAATCCATCATGACTAAACCTGTTAGAAATGGAAACCAAAAGTGTTTCAATGGCAGAGGTGCAGTCTGGGAAAAAAAATCTTATTTCTCAAACTTCTGAAGAATAAAAATGCCTCATCTTTAGAAAGCCTCATACTCTTTAGTGAGGTTTCAGTGGGCTTCAAAGAGGCCATAAAACTTTGTGTTGTTTCTTTACATTATCATGACAAAAAGGGGAATTGAGTATTAATATGACAGTTGTGTTATTCCTGTAGCTTCTGTGAACACTAAAATTCACTGAACTGTCAAAGTTATGAAAGGTGCAGTCATAAAGCCGTAGATGGCTGAGATTTTTCTCTCACTTCCACTGTGGTGGGTGGTTATGTCAGCTCTGTATACAGTTTTTGTGTGTGTGTGTGTGTGTGTGTGTGTGTGTGTGTGTGTGGGTGCGTGTGTGTGCGTGTGTTTCTGGTGTAAGCACACAGATGATGCAAAAGTCTTTGACAGGTCTTTTATTTAAAAGCTCACTTTTCATTTCCATAAGCATCCAAAACCCTACGAACAAAATGCCATGAATAAAGAGGACAGAACAGAAAAAACATGCCTATTGAGCTTTTTTTTAACCATTAAATGATAACACCGCTCAGTTTACGAACTTATGTTACTGTGATTTTTCTGCACAGTGACACAACCATGTAGAAAGTCTGCTAAAGTGCAGCGTACTCAGTTAGCGATGCAACAGGTATTTCATTATTCAGTCATGAAAAAAAAAGGAAACACGATCTAATACTCTGATCCATAAAAACAGCACAGCATCAATGTTTATGCACATAGTAATTAAAAATCTAGACTATCAGCTCAAAAAGATTGTCAGTGTTGAAACAGCATTAGTACTGTTGTGATACCTTTAATTATATTTGGGGTGTGTTACTGTGCTACATTAAATGTTTCGTTTTAAATTATCCACTGACAATTTCAGTTTATAAAATGTCTTTTTTTTTTCTTCTTCTTTTTCTTTAAAGTTAATTTACCTCAATTAGCATATAAAACATATATGTTTAAGACCAAACGTTATTTCAAACGTTTTATTATATCTTAGTAATAATTCTCCCTTATTTTTTTCTTTATTCTCATACTCTCTTGTTAAAGGAGCTATTTGTTCATTTTGCTAATGGCTCATAGCCAACGTTAGCATTAACAGCTGTTTACTTACCAGTCTTGACAAGAGTTTCGGCCATTCACAAAACAAGAGGTTAAACTACGTCCCTTGAGCAGCGCTACTTCTTCAAGGCAGACTGGACGCCAAAGTGACTTGGTATCGGAAAGTGATGAGATGGGGCGAATGGGCCCAGGCTAGCTGGTTAGCATGCTAACTTTAGCGGAAGAAAAAAAGTGATAGAAATAGAAACCAAACAAGAGGGTTGCTTTCCACCAGTGGAGACATTAAAGGAATGAAGTTTGAACTCACAATGTTTCTTCTAGACTACCCAGACATTCCCAGGTGAGTTACCCAGGTGTCTGAGTATACAATAATGTCGTCCAAGTAAACCGCGCACCCCTGCATGTCACTAGTAATGGTTCATTAGACACTGGAATGTAGCCGGCATCAAAGTATATGAATATAGACCATTGGTGTTTATAAAGGCTGCTATCTCTCATGCTGGGACAAGGGAACCTGCCAATATCCTTTTAGAAGCAGAAAAGAGTCAGTTGTAGTGACATTTTTCCCCTTGCGAAAGTCAGACAGGAACATGTTATCTGACTTTGGGACAAGCAGCCATGGCGATGACCAGCTGGAAGAACAGGGCTGCAATTCAGTTTTCCTGCCTATACTGAAAAGCAATGATTTCCTGTTTTCGCATTTACCCAGTACAACATTTGTTTAATTGGCTTAGCATCACCGCCATCGATATTGTGTTCGATTCAGTGAGTGCAGCTAGGTGTCCCGCCAAACAGACATGGAAAACCCTGGATCAGCTGGATCAGCTCCACCCTGGTGCGAGTCAGGCAAATGTGGCAACAGTTTATCTATGCCGTTCTCATTAGACCCCAGCAGGGTGGATGGAGACACCAATGTACCAGCTACACAGATGGCCTGAACATCTGGCTGTGAACCCAAGGAGGTTAGCTTAGAGGTGCTTGCATAATATACTTGGAGCAAATTCACGTGACAAAGCGGGCCAGTTGATCGTCACAAAGGAATTACATATCAACAATTGCTGGAAACAAACAGAACGTCAGCACTGACTTTGTCCTAAAACCCTGGATTATTCAATAATACATGAACATAGTTGGTAAAATTGATTAATTGAATCCAGACAGTAAAACTGTGGAGATTTGGACCCCACTGTACATGAATCTTTACCAGACGCTTTCCACTATGCTTCAGTAGTATCCTTTCCTTGCCTTAACATCCTTACCACTTTCCTTTAGGTAATTAACAAAAGCCCTTTATGCAAATGTGCCCGTATAGTTGGTTAAAATGACCTTTGAGCCCATGGAGGACAAGTTGAGGATAGCAGGACCTAGACTTGTGAGATTACAGCAAAGGTAACGTTAATGTATGGCTTTTATCGACTTACTTAGCAAATGTAGCTTGATCTTCTAACCCCTCAAAGCCAATATATTGATTCAAGTCCATGTATATCATCAAAGTAACACCCACTAAACCACCTCAGGTACTGTCACCTTGTTTGTATTCTGTCCCAGTCTTATTTCAGACTTTGGTAGTCCTTTACAGACATTTATTGAATTGTCTAAGGTCATAGCAATTATCGAATGGAGTGGCATTTTGAGATGTTTTTTTTTTTACCTTTAAAGTAAACAAAGTGATTAGTTAAGTGAACAAGGTTAGACAATAATATTGAACACTGAGTTATTTGTTTTCTGCTTGTCAAAAATGTAAACGTAAATGAGTCGATGTGCTTTCTTCATTTCTCTGTCCTTCTGCGAGTGCAGATGTGAGGAGCTGCTGATCACAGACACTTTATCAGAGCCGAGCGGCTCTCACTTCAACAGCACTTGACGGTAAATGGCAGTTAAAAGTGCAGACAAAAAACAGTGCCATCCACAGCAGGTGTTGTAGCCCCCCCGCCCCCCTTCCCCTCCGCCCCCCCCCCCCACACACACACATACACACACACACACAAACTGACACGCTCTCCGTATTAGAAGCATAATAATGTGAAAATGACTTCAGTGTCAACTCAAGCGGATGTAGAGACAGTCGGCTGCTCTTTCTCACATCAAACGGAGTCAGCAGACATCTGCTGAATGGCAGCTGGGAAGGGTGTGTGTGTGTGTGTGTGTGTGTGTCTCTGTCTCACACACACACATGCACACACAGAATGGTGGAGTAGTTGATGGAGAATAGAGAGGATTACCAACCATGGCTGCAAACATACTGACACCGCATCACACACACACACACACACACACACTCATTGCCCTTGGTAAAGGACACACTGTCTACTCATGTTGGGATGGACATTTTTATTATTATTATTAAATATTTAAGCCTTGATAGCAGTGTTGTTCTAATGATGACAATGTGGGTTTGTTCTACAACTATTGGTTGGCTTTTCATTCTAGTTTGTACAGACATTCATGGTGCCCAGAGGAAACATCCAAATGATTTTGCTTATTCCATGACTTATGCCCTAGTGCCACCTGGAGATCAGAGTTTTCATTTATCCAGTGAAATATCTCAACTACTGGATGGATTGCTATCACATTTGGTTCACACATTCATGTCCCCTGCAACTGTTTGTTTTCTTGACATTACCTCTAGTGCCATCACCAGGTTAGTTTTATTTTTTATTTGTAGTTTATGTGTATGTATCAAATATCTGCAAAACCAATGACATTCCATCAGCTTCAACTGTACCTTGCGTTTAGTGTTAATTAGAAAATGCTAGCATGCTAACATGCTAAACTGATATTATACGGAATTTGGCATCCGCATGTTAGCACTGTCACTGTGGCATTGTTAGCATGTTGACATTAGCATTTGCCAAAGTTCAGCCCCACAGAGCTGCTAGCACAACTGTAGACTTATTTTGGTAGTTTTCAGATACTGTCTTCCTGTAAAAAAACAAGCCCATAGGTCATCTGTGCAGCAGGTTATTATGACCCATAGTTACATTTTGTTGCTAGGCGACATCTAGTGGCCGTAGTAATTATGACAGCAAAGGGGAAAGTGCGGTGACGTAGTATAAAGAGAGACAAAGCCCACATCAGGAGGAGGTTGTGGTGGATGGATGAATATGACACAGGAGAGCAGCTGTTTATGTTGTTTCTATTATCCATGACTGTTCAACAAAGTTAAACAAGTTGTTATTATTGTAACCATGACAACATAGATTGTGTACTCTACAGTATTTTCTTCTCCTAAACATAACCAAGCCATGACCGTGTATTATAGTAACCATGGTGACAAAAGTCTGGTACGTTGCTCTCGGTACAGTCCGCATGTTTATCATTGTAACCTGTCATGAATCCCTCCAACTCTTACATTGTTTTCACCTCGTTTCACCTCGTTCACCTCTCCTGTCATTTCAGATCCTGCCTCTCAATTAGACCATGCACTCTGCTCATCACCTTCACCTGGTTTTCCCGCCCATCTCCACACCTGTGGCTCATTCTCTCATCAGTCCCTCAGTATATATACCAGTCCATTTTCCCTTCCCCTCTGCCAGATTGTCTTGTGTCTTACTGACGAGCTTTCCAGCGTTACTTTCTCTGCTCTGCCTGAGCTACCTGCCTGTTTTTGGACCTTTGATCTTCTGCCTGCTCCCCATTGGATTTGTTTGTCTGATTACCTGGTTTGTGACTCTGTCTGAATTCAGTAAACTGAGCTTTCTTTGAGACTCTCCTGACTCATTGTCGTGCTTTTGGATTCACATCGGTATGTTTTCGTAATCCTCACATAACCACGACAACCAAGGTCCAGTATGTCTGCCACTATAGGGGCATTATTTCAGGAGAGACAACATTGAGATTCGTTTGAAGTTGTGTTTCTGCCCAGTATTCATTCTTATTTCAGGCCCTGAATGATATGGGATGGTGTGTCTCCAGCACGAAAACATATTAAGCTGAAGCCCTGAAGTCAGTAAAGACAATCCCAGGGCCCGTCAAGGTCATGGATACACCGTGGAAACGATTTGTTCCAGGCTTCATTGACCATTACAGTTTTCATGGCTCTATATCCAATGCATGCATTATCTTAGTAGACTTACCCCTGAAGAAAAATAAACACAAACACATACACACACCCTGACTGACACAAAGAATATAATACCTTTCAGAAAACTGTAAAAGTTGTTTTCCTCCAGGGATTAACCTTGATGACGTCTTGCTCCAAAAAAGTTCTTTGCTGCCCTTCTTCAAGTTAGGGATTTGTATTGCCCTGCCTTGATCCCATAATGCAAACTGACAGCACCACTATCATCACACTGTTTAACTCAAGATTTTCCTTTAGAGATAATAATGAACGCAATAGTTTACATTAAACATATGAAACATTGTGATGAGAATCTATAGTAATATAGGAGAAGGTGAGTCCAGTGTGTGTGTGTATGTGTGTGTGTGTCAGAGGGACAGATGCTGGCGTGGCGGGGGCACCATCCCCATGACAGGTGACAACTCTAGCTGCGTTGAAAACCTTATGGCCAACAGAGTAGGGTCACATTGTTAGTTAAATACTTTGTGCTTCTCCAGGGGGATCGCTTTAACCTGCCTGACAAACCTTATGGTGAACTGATCGGGGCCGTGCACGGCACGGCAGGGGCATTTTTCTCAACTCACCAAAAAGTGACGTTTAGAAAAGATATTAAGGTCACATTTGGAGTGAAACACTTTGTGGTTCTGTTTTAAGTTTTATTGAAATCTCAAAAGTCATTGCCAAAAACAATTGTCAAAATGACTTTGAAAATGATTAGACCTAGTACATTTTTCTTATTGGAAGAAAATAAAGGTCTTTGGAAATCCACTAGAAATGCTCAGATAGCTCCAAGTCTCTGAGTGAGTAGGCTGTTTTATGTTGGGTGTTTGATTGACAGCTTGGCCAAAACAGCAAACAACTTTAAAGCCAAGGACAGACTGTGTTTTGTTAGCAATGGTGCTGAAGAATAAGACAATACAATTTAATATCCAAACAGACTAGGGCTTCAACTGAAAATCTTTTTCAGTACTGATTAATCTGCCAATTAAGTTTTGATTGATCTTTGATGATTTATGAAACAAAAGCAGCAAATTTGTGATATTTTCACAGTGTTTGCTTGAAAAATGAAACAATTCATTAACTATCAAAATTGTTGCTGCTTATTTTTGGGCTGATCAATCAATTAATAAACTCATTGTTTCAGCTATAAAACAGATCACTGTTGACATGAATTTGCAGATTAATTAATTTTTAGGTTGTTCAGCGAGCTACAGCTGACAAGCTAATTATCTAGCCTGCTAAATGATGCAGACAGAGTGCAAATGTTTTTGCGGTGTATCACCCCAAACAGCCAATATACTTACTGTTTGGAGTGATGTGCAGACATCTAGCTAGGTGCAGATGTTAGCTGTAGCTAGCATGAAATGTGTAGTTTAGACTATTGACTGCAAATAACTTCAGTTGTTTCTGTTATGTGACTCCAGTGTTTCTCCTTTTTTTCTTTTGCAACTGTAAACACTTGGGATGAGTTTGAATCTTTCACTCACATTGATTTTCAGAGACAGCCATTCACACCAGCTAGGGCAAATACTATTTGTGTCCACTCACTTTTCATTGATTTTCCATGCAGTTGCACTGCCTTTAAAATTTGCGCTGCAATCAGTGTCACCAACAGCCGGTGACAGGACAGTAATGATTTGAAATTAAATTACTGGCAACATGTTAAAAATTTCTGTCACCAGCAACACCAGATTTCTCCTTTATACTGTAGCAAAAAAGTGTAGTTTAGTTTCTGTCTTTCTGTCTTCTGTCTGTATTTAAAAAGAGGCTATTTGTATGTTTTCTCTGCCGCTGAATGTGGTTTCTTGCTGGGAACAGGTGGTGGTGATCGTCACTTGACAAGAGCTTTGGCCATCATTGCTTTTACAAGAGGTTATAATACAATCTCTTAGCAGCGCTACGTCTTCAGAACAGACTGGAGGCTACAGTGAGTCGCTATCGGAAAGTTTGATGCTGAACTCAAAACATTTCTTCTAGACTGGTAAGTAAACAGCTGTTAATGTGAATGTTAGCTATGTAGCGATAGCAAAACTTACAAGTAGTTCATCAGGTCATATTGCTTGTTGTTTTAAAAAAAACAATAACATGCTGTAAAGCTGTCTTGACTTTGCTTTTTGCTTTACAACCTGGTTTTCATTCTAATAGTTCTGGTTGTAATCCCTTCCTGTTATGATAACACTTTAACCACTGGTTCCATTGAAAACACCAGTCATCACATAGAAATTATCCACAGCTCTTATTTTGAAGTGAAAATTAAACATCAAAGTTATTACCCTGCTCCAACTGTTTGTCATTTACAAATACACCCACATAATATTCAACATTCAAGTACTAAGCATAAAATCAGGCCCTTCCCTACATGCCCAGTAACACACACATGCACACACAGTGAGCAAGTTAATATGCAGCTGTATGTGAAGTATGTTTCACTACCAAAGGGATCTAAAGAGGCATCTGCAGGATCTGCTGATCCAGCAACAGCTGGAGACTAGAGGGATGATGGATAGAAAGAAGCATGCATGGGGAAGAAAACTGATAGAGATAGAGCTGGGAAAAGGCAGGAATGGTCACAACAAAAAAAAAAAAACAAAGCTCGAGGGTGTAGAAAGGATACAAATGGAAAGAGAGGGAACCCTTTCTTATCGCAAGTAATAAAAAGATTTAATAAAAAAAAAAAAAAAGGTTTCTCTGTGAATAAAGAATATTTGTGGTGTCGTTTTTGGCAAAGTTTGAATGAGAACCCTGTCTTGACAAGAAGTGCTTAAGGAATGGAAAATGTAATAGTATCTTTGGACTGACACAGGAGCAGGGCAAGGTAACAATTTTCTGGGTTTCATTTGCCCTGCTGTCATGAGACTCGGTCAGTCCAGAGAGCAGGCCGGGAGCTTTACACTGTCATTGGAACAGCACAAAAATTGGAAAAGCAAGGACCAGTAAAAATGTATCCACCCAGGAGTCATGTATTGACTCTTATACTAATAGAACAGAAGTTTAGTATTGACCGTGAGGCTTAAGGCTTCTCATTAGCAAAGTCATTAACTATGGTTAGCAGTCCATGTATTGACATTAAGGTCAGTTTGTGGTGCTCTGAGGTGGTGTAGAGATTTAAGATCACATGAGAAGGCTCTGAAGGCTGTTTGCATTTCCATCTCATTATGTGCAGTAGAACTTAACTTATCATTAGTAGTTTATACCTTTACCTTTAAAGCTGCTGCCTTGGATAAGGTGTTAAAACCTGGAAAGAAGGTTTAAAGGGTAAGACAAAGGTTATGTTTTCACTGACAGCAGCCTCAGACATATAAAGCTCTGTCAGCCTTTTGACTGTCTACACAGTAACTCAAAACACTTTTGTCTGGAATGGTGTTATGTACTTAGACCTTGTGGGCGGCGTGGACTTCAGTAAAAGAGAGGAAGATACACTCACTGGCACTGTAGATGTTGGTGAGAATCAGAGTAAGTCTGTTAGGGTAGGTGTCACAGCCCCTTCTGTGACTGTTAGACTAGACATGTTTTTCCCTGTATGTCTTCCCCTGTGTCTCCTCCCCTTTTTTTTTCCGTAGCACTGGCTACCTGGTTCACCTGTTTTCCATCCATCATCAAGCTCTGTATAAAAACCCCCGGCTCCTCACTCACTCATTGCCAGATTGTTCCGCTACCCATGTGGTGACACTTCAGGCTACTACTAGAGCGCAGCTAAAAGTTGTGACTAATTACTTCTGTTGTCTTGGATTATCCCTCACCAGTGTCTCTCTCTCTCTCTGTTTTCAGTTACTGCCTGCTCCAGTGCTGCTGCTTGCCCCTGTTGAACCCACTGCTCCCACTCAGACCATTCACCTGCTCCTCACCAGCCATCCTGCTGCAACCAGGATTCTTCGACCCCCAGCATTCCCTGGTTGTTCAGTGCCTGAATCTGCTCTGGTGTTCGAACTGCATTTTTTTAGTCGGTAAGAACACCCACGAAGCAGTCTTCTTTCTTCTTTCCTAAGTATTTTTATTTTCCAATGTGCGGATCAGTATGCATTTGAGTGTATGTGTCTGTATATGTGACGTATACAGAGAACAGGACACTTGAGATTTTTCTCAGCCAAGAACTGAAAATAACATAAAGCCAAAACCCAAGCAGAGCGCTGCACTTTGTAGGATTCAACAACAGAAGTGTTCAGTTGTTCAACCTCAGTGTGATCAGGCCCAGCTCAGTGTTTGTTGATGGGAGACTGGTCCCCTCCCATCTCATCACTTTCTCCATCTCTGTCTGCCTCATCTGTCTCCCGACTCTGCTGAGGAGCCATTCAGCAGATGTTTGTTGACTGTGCAGTACAAAGAACGGCTTCACAGTGTCACTATATCAGAGAGTGTTGACAGTCAAGTCTTTCTCACACAGTTATATGATCCACAGAAAGCCGGGGTTATGTTCCTGTGCTGATGTATGGTTTCATTATCTCAATCCTGTCTGTTCAAACTGCTGTTTAAACTGTGTCTTTCAAATCTTTATTTACTTTCACAACAGTTTCACAAATTACACTGGTTGGAAAACTAGTCTGCATTAGATTTGTCTGCATATCTGTTTGCAAGCATTAAGCTAATATCAGATGTAAATCCTCTCTACACTTAACATGCCAAATGCATTCATCCAGTGATCTCCAACCATCTCCATTCCCCAGTATTTCCTCTTCTAATGCTATTCCACTGTCATGACCCGCACCATTGAACCTCCTTACTATATTACCATATTTACTCTATTAACTTTATTTGTTTTCAGTCTCTCTGTGCTGATCTCAAGAGCCCACTTACTGCAGAACGTACGCTTTGTCAGCATGCATAATCAACTTTAGACATTAGATTTTATGCAGCTTCTAAACATGATTTATTTTCTTTGGGGAAGGAGTGGCACTTCTCTATTTTTTTTTTAAATTTTATTTATGTTTTACTCACCAAGTCATGCTTTAGCATCATCCATCACTGCTCTGTGAGACTGCTCCATCTGTTCTGTGTTTTTCCAGTATTTCCCAATCACTGCTACACATTAAAACTTTGTGAACCTTAAACAAAGTTTGGTAGTGCAGCATTAATGGATGGATAAGAAAGATGTAAATTTCCCTACAGGGATCAATACATGGCTTTTATGAGGTTCACGCGAAAGACTGGATCTCCTCTTTGAATCCAAACCGGTAGAAGTTTGGTCCAGCAGCATGTTCAGAGACACAGCAGATTTTTAGCTGTTATAGCAACCCTATTTGAATCGCACAAGCACAGCAACAAGTGCAAAGTGGTTGTGCGCGCGGACTGTGAGGGCTTTTCACCTGCTCGCACCTGCTGTTTTGGTTCATGTAGGTGTAGCAGCACAAAGTGCAAAAGGGTTGAAAGGAGGGAATAAAGATCGGAGGGTGTGTAATAAATGCACTCACAGCCAGTCACATCAGGCTCTGATGATGACACCAACTCAACATATGAAGAGGCCTCTTGAGGAATTTATATTGTTGTCTGGATGATGCTGAACTGGTGGTCTGGGGTTTTATTGACGACAATAATAATTATAATAATAATAATGATGATGATAAAGAAAGTTAATGAAGCTGATTGTATAGCCACATGAATATGTTGCTATTTCCGTTTCATGTCATAAATGGTCACATCACATCGAAGTTTGAGTCATCCACTCTGTAGATGTAGAGATAGACTCGGACTTGGTGTCGATCTTTCCCGGTCCTCATTTAATATGCAAATTTGATACCAATTTACACCTCTACTGGTTGGAAATTGTTAAATGGTTTATTTATGTATATTGAAGCATTATTTTGTAATCGGTGTGCATTTACACTCCCAGTATTTAGTTTACTCCTGCTGACAAAATCACCAGACTGGCCTCAAAGCGACATGCCAGAAAAAGACTGAAAAAAATCTTTTCACAAAAATACCAAAAACTTCATTTGTGCTGCCTCATTTGAATAAACCTCACACCTGTTTGCACCTCTCCTCCCATCAATCAGATTTATCACAGCTTTTTCACTGAAAACATCTGCCTTCTGCTGCTTGTGATGAGAGTGGTGAGACTGAACCCAAACAGTAAATCTGCAGCCTTTACAGTTAATCAACATGAGCGACCCCTTTCACATAGCATGTGAACATTTGACCCGCTGAACATACAGACATTTTGATTAAGTGCAGCATTAATCAAAAATTGTAAAGTTAAGTTACTTTTTATTTTAAAATCAGCATTAATTTCATTTCAGTTTTTTGTAAGTGTGGCAGTGCTTTCCATTTGTAACCCAGGTTATTTTCTGTAGCTTTAGTTATAGATTTCCCTAAATGCCACTTATGCAGATAATCGGTAAATCCTGTAAATTACTGATGTTCTATGTTATATTTTTCTTTGGTACTTTTTCCACTGAGATCTCAGGTCATTTTTTTTCGTTCTTGAAGCCAAGAGAGACTGAAAAATTAAAGGGAAAAACTAAAACTGACAATTGAACTTTTAACTGAAACATAAGTGTATTTTGGTCCACTTGTGGATACATTTAATTTATGTATGAAGCACTGAGAATTGAATATTCTTTTATTTTCAAACCACTACAAAATTTGGTGAACCATTCATTTGTGTTTATCCTATTTTTATGGTATTTTGAGTTAAAGATTTGGGTCAAACAATCTTGTTCTTTTGAAGAGGTACTTGAATATATATGAGAAAGGTATCTGAGAAGTGATATGCCATGATATGATATTTTCATAAATACATTCTCCATCTTTTTCTACTAAGTCAGTGGTTGTGTGGGTTGGAGGTCTTACGCCTCTCCTCGTAGAGTCTGTTTCTGCCAATCTCCTTACCGAACCTAGTGAATAGTGAACCTAGAACCTGAGTAAACCTGTAATCATATTGAACTGTGAGGTCTTTGGTCTGAGGTATTTCAGAGAATCCCAGAATGAAATACTGTAGATACTTAAGCCAAGATCAGCAGTATAGGAACCCTACTAAAAGGGAAGGTGACGTGCAAGTTACACATTCATTACCATTATTTTAAGTATTGTTGATCTATGTTAGTTTGATTTCTGACAATATACATTACATACATCAAGTTTAATTTTTTTTTTTTTTTTTTAAGTGTAGGTCTCCCCACAGAGGAATAAAATACATCACCATCACAGTGTAATTAACTAATATGATTCGTCTTTCACTTTCCTGTTGTCATTCCTAAATGTTTTTTTTTATTTTTTAAACAGACCATTGCAGTTCTTTCTGTCTCAGTTATCTATTAATGAAGCTCCTTCCAGCCTCTCACTCAAACTTTAATGAAACAAAGTTAATCTGATGTTCTGATGAAACACTGAAGATCCTCCACTGAAACTTTGATTGGAGTGTCATCATGCGTGTGGATGTTCTGCTGTACCAAATTTTTAACAGACTAATAATCAGAGATTCAGACTGGATAGGGTTACTCACAATTTAATTGTTTTGGCAGACCTTCTAGTTTTTCACTTATTTGTTTATTTTATTTATTGAGTCTACTAAGTGCTAAAAGAAAAGTAACCGTGGCAACATTTCTAGAACTATTTCCTGGGTGTGAGTTGAAGCCACCCAGCCTCAGACAAACTCTTTCACCCCATAGCTCATTCTATAGACATTCAGACACACTTCTGTGGTGTCATAGCAACTGACCTGTTGCAGCACTTTAATGGCTAATGGATGCAATACAAACAGCTTTATGTGTTGTGGTATTTTAAGATGTAGAGAAAACGCTTACAGCTTCAAAATGCAGTCTGATATAAATATTTTATTATTCACTTTGCAGCAGCTGCTTTGACGTATATGAAGTCATTTGTAGCAATAGCAAAACTTACAAATGGCTCCTTTTTTTTTGTGAAAAATGTTATGTTAATGGCGAGCTGGTGAATGTGTGGTCAGTAACTTTACGCATTCATTATTTTGAGTGTTGATCTGTGAGCTGACCCAGGCAGTTTTAGTAATTGGTATTTTACATTATCAAGTTTTGAGAGGCTTTTGTAGTGTTTACCTGCCCATATTTACAACTATGGGGGAGCTCTGGTTCTAAGCTTATTTCACCTGGCATATTACCTGTTCATGTTACCAAGCCTTCACAGACACTGCTGTACATGAAGAACAGATTTATCTTTCCTCCCTGGTGGTAAGCAAAACAAATGGGCCTGCTAATGTTAAAAAAACTGTACCATATTACAACACATTAAGGGCTCTCACACACACACACACACACACACACACACACACACACACACAGTTGGAGAGCCTCTCTTGTGGGAAGAATGCTAGCTAGAGTAAGGCTTGCAGAGGAGAAAAGCTGCAGCACAGTCACCCGCACAGCTGCTCTCTCTTTTCGGGGAGTAAATATGCTTTTAGTGATTATGAGAGCACCACGAACCTCTGTGTACTTTCCTGCAGAGACACAGGAGTGCATGTCTCTCTTCATACTTATTACACTGACTACAACTATGCTGCCTAGTGGCAACACCTCGTGGCACGCCAGCTTATCTCCCCTCATTTGCTGCATTTATTTATTTAGTTTTTTTGTTTTTTGAAGATTCTGAAGTGGAAGGTCCTGGCAAAAAAAAACTGAAGGTATACTTACTCTTCAATGATTACAAGGGTGCTCCACCATTTTAGCATTACACACATTCTTCTTCCCCGTCAAAACCTGGCGCCTAAATAACCCATAGTGCAACTCAACCAAAGACAGTTTGATCAGAGGCTGAAGTGTGGTATAGCAATTAATATAGCCTCCAGTCACCAGCCTCAAGCAGAGATGTTTTCTTATCTTTTTAATCATTGTCAACAAAAAGCTTTATACAACTTCATTTTCTTTTACATGTGCAGTAGTGCCTTCCCAAGAGCAGACTTATAGTGTGTGTGAATTTCCCCTTAAAAGGTTCCATATTGTATAAAGCGATTTCCATGTCTTGACTGATTGTAAACCAGATCTAGATGCTTTCACAGCTATATAAATGCTGTGAAAGCATCAAAATGCTCAATTCATGGAGAAATGCACACAGCCTCCTTAACTTTGTGATGTCAAAATGAAACAGTCACCGCTCTCAGCCATGCCCCCCCGGCACAGACCATCCAGACCCACCTTTTTTGTTGTTTTTGTTGTAACTATATTAACAACACAACACCAAGTGGTCATTGTGTTGCTGAGCTAGCAGGAAATACTGCGTAATCGTTGCATGCCAGGAAGCCAATATATGAAGGAAAACCAGTGGCTGAAGTTTATTTTTTCTGAGCATTTTAGTCTGACATTAACCGTCAGTTCAGCTCATTTCAGCTCTTACTATCGGCATTTGCATTTACTGGTGACTTTTATCAAGCTACAGTAGGCTACAGTGTTTTGTCTGTTTTCTGAATGACATATGACAAAGCCAACCACAGTCAGCCAATCAGAAGAGAGGCTCAGAGACCATCACAAAATGGTTGTTCTTGCTAGAGCTCCAGAGACAAGCATGAGAGAGGAGATGTAAAACTATATTGACATGTTTTTTTTGTACTGAAAACCATTCTTATGGATATAACAACACTGGAAAAGTGTAAAATATGGGACCTTTAAGATTGTTGTTTACACAAAACTGATGTAATCTCTGAAAGAGAGTGAACAGAGTCTGTAAAAACATACAGTATGTACTCTTTGTGTTTCCACTCAGAGTAAAACTCTTCTTGTCCTTTAAGATGTGTTTAACTTTGAGAATATGGGGGACTTGTCTCCTATGGGACCCGTTGTGGATTGCTTCTTTGATGACACGGACCAATCCTCATCCTCCCAGTATTAATGTCATCCAGTTGCGAGAGAAGAAAGGATGCCCCCCCCCACCCACCCACCCACCCACCCACACCCTTGTGTATAGCGTGGGCACGGTGACATGCGTGGGCTCTGCTGTTGCCATGACGCGCCTCATGTAATGCAATGCTTCCACAGTCGCCATGGTAACCCAAGTTAGACAGCCACAAGGTTAAAAGTAGAACATCCCCTTGGAAACACATACATACTTGGAGCATTGTCTCATCAGTGGTTGTGATAGCTGCTGTTCTTTTCATGTTTACTTAGCTGTTATTAGGCTAGCGGAGAGTTTTCTCAGCAGACCACATGTTCCTGTATACCCATGGTTAGTTCAGCTTTATTCACTATCATTACGCAAATAATGGTATGAAATGTGCCCGAAGACAGAGAGTGAGAGAGAGGAAGGGAGAGATACTTTTTCCTCTGCCTTGGTTCTTGGGTAATGCTATATTTCTCAGTAGTGTCCCAGGCTGACAGAGTTCAAGAAAACCTCCTTTGATGTTTGTGCTTCAATAATTCTTCACTCCGGCTCCTTATGTCATATTACTGCAGCAGCTGCCAAAAGGGGGCTTTCACCTCTCAGGCTTCTCCATGCAGCACTGACTTGGCAATGAAAAGATGGTTGTGAAGCCTATAAGCCAGGCCTCTCGGCTCTTTAAGCTACCAGTTCACAGCTCACAACCACTACAGAGCAATTGTGCTCAGGCAATTTCCACTGAAAACTACAGATCAGGACCCATATTTTCTTCTCAGTGAAAGCATTAGGAGGAATCCCACGCTTGTTTTCACGTCTGCTGTGTTGAAATAGTTTAGTGGACTGAACACGGCTCTCGTCTTCTAGTTGGCTGGCTGCGACTCACGCCCCATTGAAACCCATGTCTTAGTCTATCTTGGTTTCTGAACTCACTGGTTTAAATGGAGATTGGAGTTTGAGTTGTACAAACATTTCTGGGAGGCAAAAATATTCAGGAGGCAGAAATAATCTCATTAAATGAACTGGAGCTCAGTGGGAAGAGCCAAAGAAGCATAGTTTATATGGCCAAATAAAGTAATATCACACAGAAGCCTGTTGGAAAAGACAGACATAGCTAATATGTTAAAGGTCCCATATTGCATAAAGTGAGATTTCCATGTCTGTTTTGATTATAAAGCAGGTCTAGGTTCTATATTAATACTGTGAAAGTATCAAAACACTCAGCCCACAGAGAAATGCACACAGCCTGTATTCAGAAACTCAGCTTTATTATGAGCCGTTAGGACTTCTGGAACTTTGTGATGTCACAACAAAGCAGTTACCCCTCTCAGCCAAGCCCAAACCCTGCCCACCTGGACCCACCAACCTTGCAGGATTTACTTTCTCTGAGTGTTTACCTGAAATCTGCTGTATTTTTATTCCATCACTCAGAAAACAGTCAGCCAATCAGAAGAGAGGCTCAGATCATTTCAGAATCCTTACCGCAGATTATTTTCAGTCCACCTGGAAGCTGCTGTCGCTAGAAGCAGTTAAATTCATTCTTTCCAAGACGATCAAAGAAATATGTAAGTTTACTGGAAACAACCTGCAGAACATGCAGCACTCTCATGTCATGCTTGACGTCATATTTTTGGCCACTTTTCTTTTTCAATGACAACTGAAATGAAAACTAACCCTAACCTTTTTCATGGATGTAGGTAGCTTGCTATCTATAAGATGTGATGTAAACAACATCTTTTTAAATCGCTGAACAAACTGAGGATGTGGTAAAACTGCTGATATTTTGCCCAGACTTTAAGTTGTTCGGGGTCTCTCCTTCTGTCTAACGAGCATCAATCCATCTTTAGTTTTAGAGGGATTTCTAACACGTGTAGGAAAGCTTTTATTGCACTTAGCTTAATGAGTTGTCAACGTGTCTATCCTCCACTCCGCTCCGTTTGTGGGGAGGGGCTAAGACACACGAAACACAAAGCACAGAGAAACGCCACTGTAAATGACAAGCAAAACAAAGTAGAAACTCTAACACTGAGCTGAAATGAAACCAGTGCACAGGGGAAACTCTGGGGTGTTAGACTGGTAAATGACTGTGTGTGTTTTTGTGTTTGTGTGTGGTGATTTTCTTAAGAGTGTAGGAGCTGTGGACAAACCCAGGACAGTCTACCACTGTGCATGAGAGACTGCAGCTGGGTGTTAACGGGAGTCGTATGTTTTGTTTTGTTTTGATCTATGCATGTATATTCATCGCAGAGACAGGAGCAGAGAAGCTCCACAGGAAGGGAACGCTGCAGGAAAAGACTTTGCAACCAGCAATTTTTATTCACATGCAAACCAAAAACTTGATGTTATTCCTTGCACGAGTACTTTGGGCTTTTGAGTTTTCAATTTCTAAGTGAACAGTCGGTGCAGCCAGGCAGTAATGCATCGTACTTGTCTCTGCTAGAGTAAACAGTTTTCAGTCTCGTCACACTTCATTTCGTGTGAATACATTAACTAGGAAATTATACAGTATTGCAGTATGCAGATAGGAAGCGCATTCAGCTGTATGAGCGCGGCTGAAAGGACGTAACTGAATGACACAGAATGTGCACAGTCTAACTTTTGACGGTGGAAATGGTAGACTGGCTACATGTCTATAATCTAATGGCCTCAGGTACAAGCTGACTGTGGTACCTTTTTTATTTGAAGTCTGTGTCATGTTGTCCACCTCTGACATGATAGATGGGGTGTAGATGGACGTGATAGATGGTATACTGTACTTGTAGAAAAATTGATCAGCAATGTACAGGTTGTATATGGGCAGACCATGACCTGAATTTAATCTGTCGTGACAGTTATTTATTCATTCGCTGTTTTGGTTAGTTCTGTTGGTTGTTATATGTATCATATATTTGCTAATTAGCACACAGCTGATGTTGATGGGAATGTCATGTTGATCTAATGATGGAGCTCGATGGAAAGCCAAGAGTTCCTAAATCCTCTGGGGACTATGAATGTGTGCACCAAATGTCATGACAATCCACCCAACAGCAGGGTGAGATATTTAAATAAAAAACAAAAATGTCAACCTGCTGTCATCTCTGGAGGAAAAGTCAGAGGATCACCACATTACTGTTCATCATTTGTGGACCATGAATGTCTGTGCAAAATATCCATCCAAAAGGTCTTTATGTAGACTAAGAAGTGCTACTTTTGGTCACTAAGGCTACAGTCACCTGTTACTCCTTCACACTAACAGCCTTACAGCAGATGGCTGGTGGAAAATGTCCTAGACTTGATTACACCTGAGCAGAGAAAACAGTGTTACTCTTGAATCATTTACATTTAGACATCATATTAAAAATGTCACCACGAAACTGTGGCAAAAACTCAGATCACATCAAAACAGATCCAGATTCCCCTTGTTTGCATTACAGGAATCGTATAGTTAAGGCAGTCTTTCTATCAGTCCTAGAGTTTGGTGATATCATCTACAGACATGCTGCTTCCACTCTGAAACCCCTAGACTCAGTTTATCATTCTGCCATCAGATTCATTACCAGTGATCCCTCACTGTCGCATTCTGTATAATGCAGGTCCTCTTTGGTGCAGAGGCATGATAAACACTTGTACCTTTTCATCCACGAAGTACGGTGGCCCAGACAGGTCAACACAAATGCAAAAGCCCCAAAACGTTTTCACTTACTTGTCAAACTGCTTGAGACACGTTCCTTGTCAAACTAATATACCGAGCTGAGAGTGTCTCGGTAGCCGAGTGGTTAGGGTGTGTACCACTTTCTGAGCAGCGAGTCCCCATCTAACTCAGTGACATCACTTAATGAATTCTGTGATATAGTTGGGGAAGTTGGAAACATGCACTCTTAGATGTGTTACAACCATCCCCGGTCTCCCCGACCACTGAAGCTATATCCACACTAGTACGTTTTAGTTTTAAAGCACATCTCTTTCGGTACGTTATGGCATGGCGTCCACATTACTCTGGAGTTTTTGAGCATCTAAAAGAAAGACTTTTGGAAACGCTTGCTGGCCCTGCATCAACTACCAGCATCAAGCAACTTGAATGATGAAATACAAGCGTTATTGACCTTGTCTCTTGCAGTTAAATTCTGCATTTTAATCCTACAAGTGTCTTTGCTATTCCTCGTTCGTAGTATTTTCTGCAACTAATCAACTGCAGAGTCACCAGTTTGCTTCCTGTTTACACCGGCACACGCATTCCCAGTGTACATGAGCGGTCATGTATGTACTCATTTTCAGGTGTGTTAGTATGGACAGATGTCATTTCTGATACGGAGCTAAAACTGTCATCTGGACGGAGATCGTTGGACGTAACCTGATTCACAGAGAAAGAGGATTTCGCATTTTCATAGACTTAGACAAGTTATACTTTTGGAACGTGAGGGTTGGATATGTGGTGGTATGGATCACTTTTGATAAAAGAAACAACTGGATGGAGACGGATGACATTTTTCACAAAAACACTTCCTGCTTCTAAGTCAGATGTCGCTAAATTAACCAATCATAGATGAGGAGGACTCAGACTGAGGTAAATCAGGGGAAAACTAGAGATTGATTCAGGAGGTTACCATAAGTGTTTTTTAAGATGCACTTGTAAATATTTTAAACTTGTAAATAATTCACTGTATAAACACTGAATATATTTTCTAGTACATTAACTCATATATACAATATATAAAAAAAGAAGTCATGATTTCACAATACTGTAGTGAAATGACTTATGTTAGATGTTCCAAGTGTGAGCGTCCTGTCAGTTTTTGTTCAAAAACATGCATCTTGTTGAGAAATCTTTGCAGCTTTATATTAATAAACACACCAAAACTTCAACTAAAATCATTTTGAGATTAGAGATGTGTAAAACATTTTTTTATTCTGTATTTAAACCACATAATATCCTCTCAGTTTAATAACAAATGTGATTCACATCCAAATTTCACACCACTGTCACACCCCAAAACAGTATTTTGGCTTTGACATGCAAGTCACCTCTAGAAGCAAATGTCAACTGTAATTAGGTCTTTCAAGCTGTAGCTGAGATGACTATCAGATCGGAACAGTGACGATAGTAGCTATTAGAGACAATTAGAATGATAATTAGAAAGGCAGGGGGAGACTTCTCCACAGTGTGATACAGAGTGTATTACTGTGTATGTCAAATGTGGGACTTGGCGCCTTGCAGAGCCAAACTTTGTGTTGCACAAGCTTCATGGTGGTTAATTGAAAGCATGGCCTGGTGGCCTCAGCAAACAGCACTTCCTGTTGACGTTCCCCCTCAATCTCACCCCTGTTTTTGTGTTCTCACAGTGTGGCTTTTTTTTTTGTTTTGCTGAGTTTTACTGTTTGACTCGAATAGGAATAAGCAGCAGCGTGATGCGAAGTTTCCCTGCAGTGCCACTTTGTGAATTAGCATCACAAAATGGAAATTCACAGTTAAACTGGATTTCTGCTTGAATATCACTGACTTTTGTGACTCACTTACATATATTGATTCGTTGGGAGGGTCTAAGTTCATTCTTAGCATTTGAATCAATTGTTTCAAGGTCACGACTGAACTTTGAACTCCAGCTGATCAGATGCCCACTAACTGCTCCAAAATTAGAAATTTTAAGATCAGCCATGACAACTGAGTAAACTCCATCTGCTGGTGAAGACCACATGATATGATGGGAAAGCTGCTCAGCTGCTACTCAACTGACCTTTTTTGGGTGAGATTGTTTTCTGACTTTCATTTCTTGAATCCCACACCCACCTGCCTCTTTAGAGATTTACATCGCTCCCACCCTCAACACTTTCAAACAAGTCATCACACCAAAATGATTCAACAGGTCATTTTGTCATCGGCTTCCACAACAACCCCACATAAGCATTTTCTGATCGGGCAACACAATTGGCAGGACTACAACAAAATGTGACTCATCCAAAAATGGTTTGTAATCGACGACCTCTATGTTTAAGGTCCGTTTGGTTTCAGGAACTAAAGCTTGTTGGTTAAAGACCCTCCCTAATCACGTTGTCTTTAGAGCGTCATTACTCCGCAACGGTTTGAACTAGAGATAGAGACGTACATGAGTCACTGGCTTCGATTAAGACACTGACATTAAAAGTTATGAAATATTTGGAATAGTCTTACCGTTTGTCTGGCGCATCCCTGCTTTCTGTCCGTATGTTTATTGATCTGATTCTCATCCGCATTCTTTGCCAGTGACGTCCAGAGTCACGTCACTCTGTCACAGCCAATCAGAGTGTCTGATTCAGAGGCTTGGCCTGCCTTGGCTTTATACCCAGACTAAATGTGAGCATTTGCTGTTTTATTCTGAGCTCACAGTGAGGAGTTGTTCAGAGTTTATTGAGGTGACAGAAAAGGATGTGACAGTCAGATATTTAGTGCAGCGGAGGCTTTGCAGCTGATTTTTCAAAAAGACAAAAAACACTCATACTGTTCCAGAGAATGAACAAAACTTATGTGCAGAGAAAGATAGAAACTTCAAATCACTTCTAAACAGTCCAAACAAATGTGCAACTTTGTTATAGTTTACAGTCCTTTTATATATAAAATAAGGAACTTTAAAAACACTATTTTTAAATGGGCTATTAACCTCTATTATTAACCGTCTTTATTGAGTGACATATATAATTAACTGAGGTTATGCTGATTCTGAATATATGTAGCACTTGGTGAAACTTTTAAAAATGAGACCTTTATTAGGAAATACACAAAGGTATGAAAAAATGAAAAAGTCCTATTATGGGCCTAAGAGGTCTCAGTAAGATCATTGTTGTGTTTAAAAGAAACTGCTTTGTTAATTTAGAGTTGGACCCAAAAGCAGACGAGACAAGTTGGAGTTGGTTTAAGGCTGGCAGCTGGCATAGGGGGTGAACATGGACCGGCTGGAGATGCAGGCAGGGTGGTTTGCAGCGGTGGTGGTGTGGGCAGCTTGAGCCGGCTGGAGGCAGGCACCGGGATTCTGGGCAAAAAGAGACACAGGTAAGGATTAAAGCTCGAGGAGAACAACACATCAACACCCTAAAAAAACTTACTCTAAGAGCAAGAATGGCCGAGCACGCTGCCGCTCAATACACTGAAACAATCTGGCCATGAGTGGAGGGTAGCCGGGGGCTCTTGAACTGGAGCTTGATGAGTAGATGAGTCGCAGGTGTGGAGTGAAGCCAGGAGCCAGGAGTGAGAAGCACCCTTAATACACACAGACAGAGGAGGAGGAGGAGACACCAGGGAGAAAAACTAGTGTAACGGCAGAGCTGTAACAGATTCACAGTCTATGCCGACGAATACTTTGTTACGCTTCGTGGTGCATCACGTGACCGCCGCCTTTGCTTCTGAGAGATTATTTCGGCCCCAAAGTCAAAAGGGACACACCTTCCAAGACAGCTTTCTTCTACCTGAGACACATTGCCAGAGTGTGCCCTTTTTTTAACGCAACAGAATGCGGAGAAGCTCATTCATGCTTTTATTTCAACCAGATTGGACTGTAATGCTTTGGTCTCCCGAAAAAGTCAATTGAGAAACTATAGCTAATTCAGAACTCCGCTGCGTGACCTTTTAACAAAAACAAGGAGGAGAGACCGTATTACTCCTGTACTGGCCACACTACATCCGCTCCCTGTATCTTCTACAATCAAATTCTAAAGTCCTTTTACTTGTATACAAAGCATCATCACTGATTGTCTGTCAGTTTATCATCCTTCACGAGCCCTTAGATCATCTACAGCAGCGCTTCTAAATGTTCCAAATGTCCCCCAAAATAAAGCTGCGGAAAGGGGCCTTCACCCACTCTGCACCTAAACTGTGGAACACCCTACCAAGAAATGTTAGAGGGGCGGCCTCAGTGGACACAGTGGACGACTGAAAACATACCAGCTTTTAATTGGCTCTTAGAGTTTTTATGTTTTTGTCTTAAATGTTTCCCCTGTTTTTTAATGATTTCCCTGTTTTAATTCCCTTTCTCTGTTAAATTTGTCAAAGCACTTTGAGATTATCATTATCATAATTATTATAATTATTAGTATTACAATTATTGTTATTTGCATTATTACAAGAGGTCACTTTTCAGAAAAAATATAAATGTACATCCATTGTTTGTATATTTTTAAAGTCTACCTTCATGAAAGAGTTCTTTGTCAATGTAATGTCTCCTAATCACCACACTGAATTGATCCAGTCCTAATGGTACAGCACTATAAGAAATGTTCTGTTCAGCAGACACACTTGAATGTACAACAATGTTTGACTTTCTTTGTGCTCTGTTTCAAACCTCCTGACAGGAAGTGGATCGACCACTTTGAATGCACACAATGCATTACTGAGATACTTGGAGGTGTGTGCTTTGGCTCCTCCGGGAGCCTCTGTAACCTACAGTTACCCATAACACCCTTCTCTGCGTATGTTTGCACAGATGTTTACAAGCATATTTGCGGAATCAGAATTCCAGCTTTAGACGGATGAAGCCTGTCGATTTGTTGCAGATTCTGGGGCTCAGCGGCGTATCCTTGTGTCACGGCTCAGCAAAGAAACAAGCTCCAGGAAAAAAATACAGGAGGAATTTTTGTTTTACATGAATATATTATTATAGACTAAACAGCAATGCCACAGTTCTTATTGACAGGTGCGTAGTTCAAAAACTCTTGACTTTATTGATCGACTGCGCTCACGTTGCTCATGACATTTTGTTTCTTAGGCTTTATTGATGTGAAATTACTGATGAAAATGTTTTTCTTCAATAAGATAAACTGAGAGAAATCAAACTCTAACCTGTGTTTGAAGCTGTTTATAATTTGGTAAGGTTAGTCTTGTTATGCATAGGTCAAAAAAAGACACATGTGGTCTTTATGGAGTGGGACCTCAACATGGATGAAACATTGTACATCCTGGCCCTGTTTCTCTGATAGTTTATATTGTTCCCCATAGCAACAGATGCTGGAGTGTCTCACTGCAGAGCACCAGTAATAGCACCAACTGGGTCTGGATGAGGGCAGCATTTTGTTTTAAGTTTCAGTTTTTATGTAGGCCAGTAACATTAAAGCATTTGATGCTGTATTTAGAGACAGCTAAATCAAAGTAAATATATTCCACACCCCAACATTTATGTTTTGTCCGCCGAGTCCCAGCACTGTCACAGCCCTCTTCTTCCCTGCACTGCATATTTTGCTCACAGTCACAGTTTGTTAGTCACAGCAAACTGACACATCACGCTCAAACACAGAACATGTCCGCTCACTCCATCTTCTCACACCAACACCCACTAACACTTTTATGAACTCATGCGAGGACATTAGGACAAACACATAAAAAAAAAAAAATAAAAAAAAAATGAACAAAGATACACGTTTGTCATGAAAAATGACGCTCTGTGGCAGCTACTTGCTCTCTGGGAGGCAGCTTGGGGTCTGAGAGCGTTCGAGGAGGACTCCGCGGCAGAGTCATCACACACACAAGTTGTTGCGAACATGCACCACTAATCAGGATACTGACAAATAAGACGGATTACAGGCTGCATTAACTGTGTAAACCAATATATCATCGTGACACGCCCGTAAACACGCAAACACGCAGAGTACACACGAGGCAGTCAGTTACAGAGCTGTGAGGAGAGTCTGCGTCATCTGTCTGTCCACACGGTGTGAAATAAGACTGGAGGACTAGGAGACATGAGGAGTAACAAGGGTGACCAACAAGGACCATGTCTTTACTCCTCTTCCTCTTCCTCCTCCTCCTCCTCTGAATAATAATATTTTACAAATAGTGTCTAAATTATGATCATATTCCTCTGATATTTATGGGGGGGTGAGTACATTTGTTTGAAGTTTCACCAGCCACTATAACTTAACTAACTCTAACTACTAAGTCATTTCTTGCCTTTTATTTGAGCAGGTAACATTCATTTCCTCCCTGTGGAATTAAAAGGTTCTATCTTGCAAAGCATGAAAAGAAGCAACGTTTTTCATGGAACATGAAGAGCATACTAATAATTTTAACAATTTTTATCACATTCTTCTTGTTTTATGATGAATCATCTCTTTCTTATTCAAAGAAGCATTGCAGGTTAAGTATAAAGGTCAGATCTAAACATTGTACAGTGCAGAGACCAGGCGGAAGGAAGGAACCATTAGCTTAAGTTTCCTTTAGGTTAGACAGCAATTAAATGTAGCAGGTTAGTATAGAGGCAGTATTAGGTTTTTGATTTATATCAGAAATGTTGACTCTGATGCATCAAAATTTGACTCATTTTGGAGGAAAAAGATGAATGAATGAATGAAATTTGTGTTTATCTTGTAACTAAGACTCCATCATTTTCTGTTCTCTCCACTGAGTTTTCTGTCTTGTCTGCCCCTTTTGCTGTTGTAACTGAACAACGGAGAAGCAGAGGCTGATTGGTCGTCTAAGTGCTGATTTGCTCAGAAGTAGAACCTTATAAAACCAAGTTTAACTTTGACTTTGGAGAGAGAACCGTTGAGAGGACGCTTTTGGATTTTGGAGTCTTTTGGACACTTTATGTTTAATTGTTTTGGATTTGACTAATGTTCTGTTTTATTTTGAAATCTTTTCCCTTGTGTGTCTAATGTTAATTTACTTCCTGTGTTTGTCTTGTTTCCCTTCTTGTTAATTGTCTGATCTGCCCTAATGTGTTCCACCTGTGTTCTATCAGCCTTGCCTCCCTTGTGCAGTGAAGTCTCTGCCTTCCCCTTTGTCTTTGTCAGCCCTTCTGTTTCTCCTACTGCTGTCATCTTGATTTTCTCTGTTGACACTCAGTTTGGATTTTTATCAGTTTCAAGTCATTTCCGTCGTGCTGCAGTGTTATTTGTTTGTTCTTATGTTTCTATACCTGGTATTTGGATTCTTGTTTTGTAAGTAAATCACTTTTGAATCACTTTTTCCAAGACAAATTTTTGTTTTCTAAATAAGGAGTCCTAAGATGCATGCAACTAAAAAAACACCTCACATAATGTTAACAAGTTGTCACCGAATAAAAACGTGTGAATAACTAAATTCTGACAAAAAAGTCACATAGTACCTCATAATTCCTAGGGGTCGATTTGGGTCTAAAATAACCATAGTGGCCTAATAACTGCACTTCATAGTCATGTACTCTTGGTGCTGTTCTTCAAGGTTTAGGTTTGTCCCCTAAATGCTGCTTTCTGCTGACATTTTAGACCATGAATAAGCTGCATCTATACAGAGATTTTATACAAAGAACTTTATAATTTTTTTATTATAGCATTTTCATGCTCATTGTAGTCAGGGGTTGTTTGTTTATTCTGTCACATTTAACCTTGTTGTCAGCGTACTTTCAAACAGTTTCACTGTATACAGTGAATTATTCATTATTCTTCCATTTATTATTCTTATTGTGAAATATAAAACAACCCAGCTCTTTGTTCAAAAAGCTCCAGGTTAGATTGGTCTGTACCAGCTCGTTGCTCTACGGTGGCCCAGAGGGTCAAAACACAACAGCATCTCACACAAAACACTTTGACATTTCATAAAACACAAAACACAACAACATTACATAAAACACAACACTTCAGAAAACACAACATAATGGAAAGGGTGGGACAACACTTGTTGTTTGTGATTGGTCAAACCAATTCAAAGTTTATTAAATGGCTGTGTTGAGGTCGGTTGGTTCTAGACTCGACCAGAAGGATGCTCTAGACTCTGATTAGGTGTTTCGCTGTCAGGCAACTGATGATGCTCTGGACATGTGTTAAACTTAACAACAATGTCAGCTACTCAGAAGTCGCTTAGACGACTAACTGACCAATCGTTAAGGCCTTTGGGGGGTCACTGAAAAAACTTCGCCTTTCAATCTCCCCTTCCATCCTTTCAAACTCATGCAAGAACATTGCTGAGAGGTGCAGAGTTCACACAGGAAATGACATTGAACTGTCACTGGGGACTTGATTTCTGTCCAATCACAAACAAGTTGTTGTCCCACCATTTCTGTAATCTGAAAATGTTGTTAAGCTTTGAACCTCAGGGCTACTGTATTACTCTGTTAGTACAGAGCCAAAGTAGACAAAAGAAAGAGCCCTGTTGACAGCACTGGCCTAATACATATAGCACAACATGACCTAAAGACATTATATCAGATTGCATTCAGCATTGAAATATTTTACTTTACACTATGGAGGTGTTTCTTTATGCTTATACGTGACACCAACACTGCACAAAAAGTCCATGGAGAAGTCTATAAACTTAAGAGAATATAAAACAGTAGAAAAGCTGGAATACATTTCTTTCTTTCTTTCTTTCTTTCTTTCTTTCAAACAAATGAAATGTCAACAAAAATGCAACCACATATTGCATGTTGTTTTTGTGGCAACAGGAGATTCTTTCTTGTTTCAACATGACAATACCCCCATCCAAGAAAAGTTTTATGTGACTTTGCTGACTTCTACCCCATCTAAATCCCTGCAAAATACTATACTGTGCACATAGATTAAAAAACAACATGGCAAACGATCATCTTTTAGGACTTTGTACATGTTGCTTTACTGCCAGGTGTCCACATACTTTAATGCAGCTTTTTATTTATTGCCTGTGCTGTATATATAAGACATAAGTTGTATCACAGTCTATTTTTTCAATGACTCAACAAACATTGTAATTTTGAAATTTTTAAAATGTGTCTGCAGCAGCAATGAAAATCTCTATCAAGTCTCCAGAGTGTCGCCCAGAGAGCTGACTGTCACTCTCTGCACATAAGGTTTTCATGATACATCTTCAAAATGTTCAAAAATATTATATTATAAAAATGTTCATTTCGTTTGATGTTGACCCACAGGTCGCCTCCTTTGAAATGCATGCTGGGTGCAAGTACAAAGCGGTACGTGCTAGAGCCACCAGCACAGCCTGGCAGCTCTGCTGACTCTCATAGGATCCACTGGTTGCAGGCAAGGATACAGTTCGCCTCAGGACGTTAAGTCAAGATTCCCCTCATCAGACATCACTCTTTTTTCCCAGCCGGAGCCTGAAGCGAAACAGCCTAGTTGATGGCGGAACATTTAAAGGATTTAGTATTTTTTAACTGTGTCATCCCCTCTGTTGTGTTTAGTCTTTTAAAAATAAAGCCTGAAGGAAAAGCCGGGACACCACTGCTGTTACATGCGCATCTTTGTTTATCTGCAATCACACTTGCTCCAAGATGTTTGTCATAATCTGGAAATGTATTAGACCAGACACATGCTTGTCCTCCCTGACTCTCCATAATGTGACTGAGGGGGTATCATGTCCTTGTTTTGTTGTTTTAGGACAGTATGTTGCATGGAGGCATTTGCTCGAGGACTTCAAACATGTCATCCATGGGTGAACGAACACACCGCACTTCTACCACATATTCATGTCTCCATATTGATGTAATATACTTTACATGAAGTATTTATGGGACAAAATTTTTAAGAACTGGCTGAGGATGATGGAATCTTGGTATCTTATTCTTTTATGTTTCTGTTAAAGGTCCCATATTTTACACTTCTACTGTATTTTATTTTAAGTTTTAATATAAGAATATATATTTGTGGTTTTAAGAACCAAAAACCATCTCAATATAATTTTACATCAGTTTTGGAGCCTCTCCTCATTGTTTTCCGAGTGACGCATCACCAGGCAAACCACAGGTAACAGATTGCAGCCTGCTACTGTAGAACTCACTGGTAAATGCAAATGGCGATGGTCTCGTCTCTAATATCAGTATCCTAGGGAAGGCTGTGTAATGATATACTTCATTCCTATCTCAGAGCTTGCTAGCTTAACAACAGAATGAATGCTTGGTGTTGTGTTGCTAATACAAGTTAAAGGTTCCATATTTCACACTAATCCAGTGTTTATTAGAAGTGTTGATCCATTAGAAGATTTATTTGTGGTTTTAAGAACCAAAAACCATCTCAGTGTAGTATAACATCTCCTCTCTGGAGCTCTAGGAACAACAGGTCAGTGAGCCAATCAGAAAAGAGGAAGCTCTGGGCCTCTCTTCTGATTGGCTGACTATTCCTGAGTGATCAAATAAAAATAGATCAGATTTCAGGTAAACACACAGGGAAACTAAATCTTGCAAGGTTGTATGGTGGGTCTGGGTGGGCGGGGCTTGGGGCGTGGCTGACACTAGGGAGTGCTTTGTTGTTCAAAGTTACAGGAAGTCCTGACAGCTGGTTTTAAGGCTCAGTTTCTGAATACAGGCTGTGTGCATTTCTCTGAGCGCTTTGATTCTTTCACAGTATTAATATAGAATAGAATATAGACCTGCTTTATATTCAAACGACACATGGACATCTAGCTTTATACTATATGGGAACTTTTTAAAACAGCAACAAAAAGGAGTTTTGTATTGTGGGTCTGGGTGGTCCATGCTGGGGACATCAATAAGTGTAGTAACTGTATAGCTGTGACATCACAGTTACTGTAGCCTGAATACAGGCTGTGTGCATCATCTGGATTGAGCATTTTAATACTTTCACAGTGTTAATATATAGCAGTTCGATCTGCTTTATAATCAAAAAAGACATGGAAATCTCACGTTCTACAATATGAGACCTTTAATGGTGAATAAAAAAAACCCTGAACTTGTACCAAAAAAAAAATATTCAAATTTTCACTTCGTTTTATTTTACTTCTCCCCGTTTTTCAGCTTATCTGCCATTCTTCATTCTCCCACCTCAAAATGACTCACACGCTGTAATAAATTAATTTTCGCAACGTTATTCAAAAATTTAAGGCAGTCATAACAGAAATTTAATTCATGCATATGCGAAGTAACCTGAAATGAGCTGGAAACACATTTGAGTGTGGCAGCCCGCGGTGTCAAGGCTGCTGGCTGGATGGCTTGTCAGATGTAATTGACTTTCCACAGTCTTTCCTGTCACTCTCCACTGTAATTTGATAGGCTCATGCAGAGAGGAGCTTTGAGAAAAAGTACACTCGGTAATGAAAAAGAAAATCTGTGTCACAGGTAGAGTGTGTTGATAATCTGTGAGTAATGGTGCATATGAAGCTGGGAGAATAGTTAAACCTGTGCTTCTGCTGCAGCAGTCCACGGGAGCAAGCAATGGAAGACGACTGAAATGTTGTGTTTATGCAAAAATACTTTTCACAACCTGCATATGAAGGAATGCCAATTTTTCCTTAACATAAACTGAGCCAGTAGATGGTGCTATTCTGTAGGTGTGACCTGTTGCTTGCAGAGGAAATACAAATCCCTGCCTCATTACTGTTTGCAGAACTCCGTATAAGAATCTGAAAGAAAACTCATTTAAGGTAAATCAATTCAGATAGCTGTTGAGAATCGTGGTGCATTTCATTCAACCTACACTGATTGAATGTTTGGATACTTGGGGCCAGCTGAACAAGCTGTAATCACCTTATAAAGTTGGTGTGGTGAGCTTGTTAGCAAACAGTTGCTTATTCAGAAATCCCACAGACACAGAGCAGCATTAGCATTCATTCCATTTCATTTCTCTCCCCTTGAGGAATGTACGTCCAATATTCACTTTCCTTTAACCGTGCTTTGCTCTTCACTAACTTTCCACTGTGTTTACCGGCTGATGTCGACCTGTGTCTGTCTGCTGTTTTGTGCTGAGAAGGTTGAGAACTGTGGTGTTTTGAGAGATGTTACTCTGAGACCTGTTGTCTGCTGCTGCCAAAATCGAAGAGACCAAAAGTTGAAACATTGAAATCAGCGAGTGAGAGCTGAAAGATGCTAAAACGCTTCTCTATGTCTTTGTCACTGCAAGTGACCCCATTCACACACACATAACCGCTTGATCCATTCTCACTATACAGAGATTAAAGGTCCTATCTTACTCTTGCAAGTGTCTTCGCAAGTGTAACACTTTTTGAATGATGACAATGCTCATCCAGGTGCCACATGAATTTATTGTTCTGTAAATACAACAGAAAGAGAGTCTTAGGCTAGAACCGCCTACTAACGTACTATTCATACTAAGTGTGACGTCAAAATGAGTATGTAGTGCGTTCCAACTGCATAGTATGAGAATTTTGTGTATGTGTGAAATACCCGGATTTATACTAGATTAGTAAGAATTTCTGAGAATGCGCTGTGAGCATAATGGACTTACTGAACTGCCCCATGATGCATTACGGCTCTTCAAAATAAGATGGCGGGCTATGAGGCGGAGGCTCCTGGCACTAACCAGCAACAAATTGTGCACAAATGTGAGTAACCAAACTGTAATACTTGTATGGTTTGTATGTGGTAAGGTAATGTTTGAATGACAATTTTGCATTCACAATGAACTTAACTTTATCGTTGTTGGAATTGCATGTATCGCTCGACTGCCCTATTAGCCTACATACTAATTTAGCATAAAGATTTGCTAGTTGGCTAATAACACCGCAGTAACTACTGAGCTGTCAATGTGGACATGTGACGAGTAACTGTGATTAGCAACGCTGTAGGTTGTCCGTTTCCTCAAGGGACTGATGAAGATACAGGGCGCCTCATTAAATGGAGGGTTGAGAATGAAGACAGGTTCAGGGGCAGGAGAAATGCTGCAGTGAAAGGCTTTGAGTAAGAAAATTAACCTTCAAGTGTTGTCATTTTCATGTGCATAGCACCTTTTATGTTCTGCTCTTATATTTTGCAGCTGAATGATGCATGGGTGTAAAGTATAGTTAGGGGAGACTGCTCTCCTGAGATGTATGATTGTACATATTTTGCAGGTGACAAAATCGTTAAGGGATCTTTGCAATGACCATATTGTTGTCACATTTTTTGTGTAAATGCTCATCCCCTCTCAAACGTTTATACCAATTTGACCAATGTTATGCTTGTGTAGGATGTTAATCAAAGAAGCTGGAGGGAAAGGTGGAGGCTGGGTGGCCAAAAAAAAAAAAAAGGGAGAACCTGAAGCTAAAATACAAGGTGAGTTGACATATTGAAAGCACTACAGTCTTGACGTTTAGCACAAAAACAATGTGATGATGATGTTCGCCTGATTATTTTGAGGAAAGTAAACATCATCAAAGTCAGGGCTGGCTAACAGTATATGAATTTGAACAAATATGGATATAAATGATAAGTGGTGAAAAGTTTTGCTAAATAAATGATTATCAGATGACTGCTGCGCATGTTTTATAGGAGCTGAAAGCACCACGGACTGATGTGAGCACTGAGGGAGAAGAGGCCACTGCTGCAAATTGGAAGTGGTTTGATGCCATGAATGAGGTGATGGGGCAGAGACCATCTATCACCCCACCAAATCTCATCTCCTCATCCATGGTATCAATTGCTGCAGCAGACCACTGCTCTCCTCCTGTGAGAGAATGTAGGTCACCAGCAAAGAGGAAGCGTGGGTCCGAGTGGCTCACATTCCTCACAGAAGTCCAGGAGAGAGGGGGGGGGGGGGTCTGAATAAAGGGAAGAGAGGAAAGAGAGAGAGGACCTAGAGAGAGAAGAGAGGACAGAGAGGAAGAAAAGAGGAAGCGATAAGGCACATTGAAAAGAGGGACAGAGAGTGGAGAGAATTGCGTGATTGACCAACGTATAAACTTCCAAATACCATGTTGCATTTAGAGCGTCATTACTCTGCAGTGGTTTGAGACTAGAGACATGCTGTTTTTTTGTGTTAAACTAGAGAAACACAGATTTCCAGCAAGGCCCTGTTTGTCCATGAAAGTTATGTACCTCGGTCAACACACTAATTTGTGAATTTGTAAAAGATTTAGATTCGCCTGGCACATTGTATAGCATGCATATCAATTCTCATCTGCCATCTTTGCTGATAACGTCTAGAGTCACATTTCTGAATCAGACACTCTTATTGGCTCCAGTGGGTGCCCTCACAGCCAATCAAAGTGTCTGATTCAGAGGCTTCGCTTAGAGCTGCTAGCATATTCTGAGCTTGAAGCAAGGAGAATTTGGTTGAAAAGTTTATTTTAGTTAATGGAAAGAGACAAATATTAGAGAAACAATATATAGAAATATAGGAGAAAAATACGACAAGGAAGACACTCAGTGCAGCTGAGGCGTTGGAGCTGATATTTCAAGGTGTTGATGTCGGAGAAAATGACTCAACGCTTGAGTCGTGCTTCTCACAGGACAAGAGGAATTTTGGTGATGGGATAGATCCTTACAAGGACATGTATGTAATGCTATGAATTTTTCCAAACTGTGATGGATTTTGTGTGCTGTGTTTTCCCTGTAAGCAATACTGACCATTACAGCATGTAAACAGACTATTATTGTAAAATAGTATATGCTGGAAGTGAATGTGAAACAAACCAAATAGTACTGTAAACTATTTTAGTCATTTCAAACCCTCCAGAAGTCTGTGTGGGTGAACACACAGAGGTGATGGGGGTTGGTGTTTGTAACAGTTTACAGTTGTGGCAGAGGAGGTGGCGGTGGAAAGTAAAACAGACAGCGACAGAGGTGTTTCAATGGAGGGAGGTGGGTGAGACCACTTGGGAAGTCTATGTGTGTTTTGGATAAGGCTTTGGGTAATTATTATTACCCAGTTACACAGTAGTTTTATTCATTTGTCATGTCTTATAGTGCGGATACTGATGTGGTGGATCGAGTAGGAGAAGGAGGAGAAGAGAAAGGCCATCTCCACAGATGTCAGATGTCTCCTCCGGGACCTCCACCTCAGCCCAACTCGTCCAGAGACAGTCCCAAGAGGAGACGGGGAAGAAAACAACCCCCTCACCCCAATGTCCCTGAACAGGCACAGCCCACAGCAGGGGATGTGATCAAGGCCAGGTTACAAGGCCACCAACCCAGCCAGGTTCTGCATTGAAGACGGAGACAGATGCTGACATTTCACCTGATCTCCCAAGGTTCACTCCAAAGCTCAATCCTGGTGTGCAGCCACCACTTCTGCCAGTCAACAACACAAGCCCGCTGGAGACATTCAAAACTTTTTTTTTGATGACAGGACTGTAAAAACCATCACCCACAACACAAACAAAGATTCTCCTTGCTTGGATGTACATCACTCCTGTGGAGTTTCTCAAAATCTTGGGACTGCTGATATTGAGAGACACGGAGGGCGAAAAATGTCCCATTTCCCATTTCAAACAGATTCATGGCCATCTCATGCATCTTTGCATGAGTGAAAAAAAAGGCACACAGGAATATGATCCCAATATGACTCAATTCAAAATTCCTGTGTACAATCCTCTTCAAAGCTCATCTGTGGATAAAGGATCGTCGCAACAAAAGGCCAAACTCAGACTGACACGGTACCTTAGGCTCAAGTCATCCAAATAGAGTATCAAACTCTTTGTTTATGAGTGGAAAAGGACTCTGTTTTGAAGGTCACTACTGAAAAAGGATTTCAGTCGTGATCTGCCTTTGGTTTGACTGTTTTTTGGACTTTTGGAATTTGTTTGGACTCTCCGTTTAGACATTTGGTTTAATTCCTGTTTTATTTTGAAGCCATTGATCTTGTGTGTTGACCTTTGTTTCACTTCCTGTCATCTCGTTTTCCCAATCAGTGATTGTCTGCCCCACCCTAATGTGTTACACCTGTGTCTTGTTACCTGCTCCCCTTATGTGTGTTTTGTCCCTGTGCTCCCTGTTGTCTTTGTCAGTTCATCTGACAGTTGTGAAAGTTTCCCCTGTATCTCAGTGTTTTGGATTTTCATTTTTTGCTTGTGTTTTGCCCCCGTCAAGTTTTCTAGTGTCTCCTGGTGCTTCTGGTTTTTTGGTCCTATGTTTTTGGATTGTGTTTTGCAAGTCACCTTTTATTATTAAAAAAACTATTTTTGTTTCTGGTTACCATATATACTGTGACAACTTCTACACCGACCCAGCTCTTTTCAAACACACCTGAGGGGCCCGGGCTTTGGCGCATGTGGCACCTACCGTGAAGGAAGATTGGGGACCCCAACAGCAAAAGAAAATGCTCCCACAAAGAAGTCGTCAAGAGGCTCAATAAGGTGGGTAAGAGATGGCAAATTTCTCTTTGTTAAGTGGATGGACACATACGAGGTGACAGTGTGTTCCACTATTCACACTGCATACCTTAGGGAAAGGAGGACCAACGACGGTGGATACGAGAGTAGAGCCATTCTAACAGCTACCCGTCTGACGGACCAGTAAGGACATGCGAGATTTGGATTTGTCTGACCAGCTCATGGGATATTAGTTGGAGCACCACAAAACCATGAAATGGTACGAACATCACTATAAACGGCCACAGTCTCCACAGAGAAATGTGTGCAGTGATACAGGATTCATGCATGAAGCACCAGGGGCCTCATTTATAACCATTGCGTATCCATCCATTATCTTCCGCTTATCCGGGGTCGTGTCGCGGTGGCAACAGGCTAAGCAGGAAGTCCCGGACATCCCTCTCTCCAGCAACACTTTCCAGTTCCTCCTGGGGGATCCTGATGCATTCCCAGGCCAGAAGGGATATGTAATCCCCCCCAGCGAGTTCTGGATCTATCCCCGGGTCTCCTCCCAGTCGCACATACCCGGACATGTCTATGCTCTGTTTCCTTTCATCATATACCTATAAATAATGACTTTGGAAAAGGATAATGCTTTCCATGGGAAACCCCTGCATTGTGTACATCTCCACTGTATAACTCGTGTTAACTCTAGCTAGGAGAATGAAACTCATTTTAGATATTCTTCAGTTAAATTAATTCAGACTACAGAGTCTCTAGGTGGATTTTATTAAGGCAGCATAATATTAACTTCCAAATTGTATTGATTTATTGTTTGCTTTACATAATTATTTTTGTCCAACATGCACAAACTTACAACTTCCATTCAAAAGTAAAATAGCAAACTGACAGTAAACAGGAAGTAAAACGTATTGTTTATTACATGAGTCTAACCTAGGGGGAAATTAAAAGTTGAACTAAAAGAAAAGAAGAATTAAACAGGTCATGCTACATGCAATAGCTAATAGTGTATGTGGACACAGCAATCCTTTATGTGCTTGTTACCTCTACAAGCTGAAACAGAAGTTGACCTTCACGCTGAGCTGAGGCGTATCAAAGAGGAGCAGCAGCGTCTGTTGGTGCA
Source organism: Seriola dumerili (assembly GCF_002260705.1). Taxonomy (NCBI): domain Eukaryota; kingdom Metazoa; phylum Chordata; class Actinopteri; order Carangiformes; family Carangidae; genus Seriola; species Seriola dumerili. Next base: position 8,092,220 of record NW_019174416.1, on the reverse strand, counting down.
GAGACAGCGGGGAGGGTCTGTGGAAGAAACTAATGAAATTCACTGGAGAGCAGTGATCCACTGACCGACTGCTGCTCCCGGTGGGATCAGAACGCTGAAAGGCAATGAAGCGAAAGATCTCTCTGATGGAGGACCAACACAATGCTGCGAGACTGATGCGCTCCGCTCACAGGTCGCCAGCACACCATTACTCTTACCTGCTCAGTCCAGCCCACCATGCTCCAGTGGCCACACACTGAAGCTGAATTCTGCTTTGGTTTTGAGAAAGTGGCACAGTTTAAAATCTGGGTTTACTTAAAACCGAGTAGTCCATTAATAATCATAACCATAGGCCAGACTGAGTCTCAGACTGAACTGTTCTTAGTTAAAGCTCAGTTTATCTGGACACTTTGGTAGACTACTTAATCTCATAGATGGTTATCAGCTAGAAATGAAAAACAAAATCATTGCTAAAAACCTTGGGTATAGGCTACTACTTGACTTAAAAACTTGCCAATTTGCCATTATTTATACCTAATTACTTTTTAATAAAATGCTTTGGCTTTAGTTCACTGAAATATTGACTGCTGTTAGTTGACCAATTCAGTCCAAGACGGAATCTGTCAATAAGATAATCAAATCGCAATGACTTCTCATCAGGGGTTCCCTCCCCTAAAATTGACAAATAATGTCAAGTTTTGATGTTAATTGTATCATTAAACAAATGTTACAATGTCTGTTAAAAGTCAGTGCAGTGTATGCTAAGGTGTAAATACTAAGGGCACCAATAGAGTGCTGCAGGGATGACGTATTTTTGTAGGTCAACCTGGATGCTAGCATCACTCTGGTTCACTCTGGCCAATGGGAGTTTTACTTTGGCTTTTGAATTCCTGCAGAAGATAAGACCTTTCTTCTTTCTTTAGGGGGATAAGGAATTAGGATAGCCTAAATACCACCAGAAGTAAAAAGCTAATGTTAGGCTATAAACATACTACACCACAGTCACATGACTTCAACGTCACCACCACTAAACTTCCAACTTGTAGTTTGATTAATCTCTTACCACTTCTACAAAAGTTTTTCCTCTTACAAAGTTAGTAATAGTTTGCAAAAGTACAAGTATAAAATAAGCAGCAACCTCAAAGGCTGAAAAACACAGAAGTACCAAAAACTGCTCTTCTTCAAATGACCACTAGAGTCTGGCTCCAAAATTGAGTCAATCCCCATAGACTCTCATGTTAAAATGTTCAACTTTACAGCAGACATAAACATGTTTACAGCCTGGTACAAAAACTGGTCTCTATAGCTAATTTCCTCCTTCATGACAACTGTACAGGGGGTGAGTTTTTATATATATAACTCACTCCTTTAAATTTTATTAAGGCTCAAAGTTCTGCATAACTGAGTGTGTGACGCTTTGAGCTCCACATGTGCTCCTACATATGCCTGCCAGAAGCCAGAAGGAACTGAAATTTCAGCTCCACATGTGCTCCTGCTCTTTGCCCATTTATGGATTAGCCGGAAGTTCGGTGGAGTCAGGTACTGGCAAGATGGCAACTGTGGAAACGGCCCACTCTGAGCTTAAGAACTGCTCTTCAGAAAACCGATGGGTGATGTTACATCATGTTATGTCACACCGTTAAATGGAAGACAAACATTTTCTGCAATAGCTAAAGTAGGGTTTTACAGATGATCGGTGATCAACGATATTAGAACTATCGTTCATTGCTCATGCCTTTGTAAATGTCAAGTCATGTCAAATCGGAGATCGACAGACAGACAGAGCACGTCACACAGTTCGGTGTCTGATCCTGCTGCTTTTTATGGTTGTAAATAGAACTTTTGGAGTCAATGAGAGAGAGAGGCAGTTGATCACTGCTCTCTCTTTCTGGCTCATAGGGTAACGTGAGATAACGACCCCCAACCCTGCCACATTTTTTCAAAGTTGTAATATTGATGTTTAAGGCATATTGATTGCTTTCCAATCAAGTATTGAGTAACACGCAAGGAAACATTCCACCTTAAAAGTTGCCTCTGAGCTGTTCAGTGAATTAAATGGTTAATTAGTAAAGATGGAAAAAACAGAAGCTAAAGTCACAAATTAGCCTAAAAATTTCCTCATTTCCTCAGCTCAATCAAATGCAGTCTTGAGGAAATTAACCATAGAAAATGACTGCTGGAACATTCTGTAGTCTTAAAGTTTCTGCCTCTAATTTTCTTTGGTTTGTTGGATTGCAATCACAGATAATGTTTGTTCCATTTAGATTTACCCTTCTTAGGCTTAGCAAGCTCCCTCTACTCCCTGAGAGGAATTTAAAGTGCAGTTCTTGTACCAAATGCCATGACTTCAATTATCCTCATTTCGGTCACAGAGTCTCTCATAAAAGGTGGCATCTCAACTGCAATAAGGTGAATCGTTCCTTGTGTGGGCAAAACTAGTCATGCAGTACAGATTAGCATTATGATTTCGTTTTTTCTTTGTATTTCTTTTGTTCGTTTTTTTTTTTAAGGTATCTTATGAAGACGTTAGAGAACTCACTCTGTTTATAATGTTGCAGCAAATCAGAGAAGGTAACACAGCCTCACAGTGGGATTAACTTGAGTATGCATCTAGCGAGATAGTAGATATTGGATACTGCCCTACAGAACGAATTTAGGAGATACAAGCTTGATTAACAGCTATGACATTGTTTCTGGTATTGGTTTCACCTTGTGAGTTTGTGTGTGTGTTTGCGTGATCATGACTGTAGCAGGAACTACCACAGAAGTGGTTTTGAGAACTTTGGCAAGTGTTCATGGTGTGATTTTGTCACTGCAATAACATCACATCTGTGATAGGCAGAGTCATGAATTTTTACAAGTGAGTAGTTGAGATCAGAATGACGGCCGAGGCTGAAGATGGATGTAGTCAAAACGTTGATATGCTGACGGGTGTCGCGGATGGTGTGATCCAAGTGGCTACCTCAGGGGGTGAAAAAAGAAGCCAATACCAAAGTGCCGAAAACTGCAGTTCATTGAGTGGCAACTTGAGGCTGAATTCAAAAGCGAGTCAATCCCTAAAGATTTATCTTTTTTTTTTTTTCTTATATTAAGACCTATCACTGTGATAAGCCAGTGGTAGGAACTTTCATGTTATCGATGGCTGAATACTTGTTTGCTATCTCAGTCTGATTCCGCGCTAAACCGCTGCATCCATGGCAAAAACTGTAGTATCAATATGTGCTCTGTTATCTGGCCTCAATACCGTTTGGGGGTTGGATGTGGGCCACCAACATTTTTAAGATTTTCAAGTGGGCCATGAGTTGGAATACTCATACACACTGCTACCAATTCATGGCCCACTGCTACAGCTAATTTCCTCCTTCATGACAACTGTTCCAGGAGTGAAAATTTATAAAACTCACCTGTTTAAATTTGGTTAAGGCTTAAAGTTCTGCAAAATTAAGGGCGTGGCCACTTTAAGGTGGTTGAATGTATGCTTGCCACAAACTGGCATTCACCAAAGTCTCGGCTCCACGTGTGCCCCACCCCTTTGCTTATTTTGGGAGCTAGGCGGTGCCAGGCACTGCCAAGATGGCAACAGCGGCACAGCTCACTCTGAGCTTCACAACCAACATCACGGAGGCTATGTCCATCTTTATTTACCGTCTATGGTGTGATCTTATCGCAAGACAGGCTCCAGTTTGAAGACTGTTTTTAACTGCATCTTCAGATGAATGATTTATTTTAGATGGTATTTGTCTCCTATTGGGTAGAAGTGTGTAGTATGTTTGTCTGTTGCTGTTATTTTCCTAATAACCACATCTCCCGATATTGTATTTTGTATGTTTGGAAGCAATTTGATTGACCACTGAAAATCATGCATTTGAGGACACTCATTTTTCATTTGTGTGTTCCTCTGTTGAATGCATATGACCTGAAGACTTTCCGATATTGTTACCTTAATGAAGACATCCCCATGGAAACCTTTTAGAAAGCGTTATTTGCTCTGAGGCTTGAATATGTGGTGCCTTTATGACGATCAAAAAATCTATCCCACTTATCATCCACTTTACATATAGAGTGTGCTGATGCACATTCACTTTGGAAAAATACACACAGATAACTTAATATCACACTAATAGAACAGTCATCTTGTGGCAGTTATTTATTGATTTGTAGTCATTAAAAAAAAAAATACATGTATGCCTGGCAAGTATTTGTCTCTCCTCTTCAACGGCATCATTAAGATGTGTTTTTAACAGTATCTTATTTTCAGCTGAAGCAAATTAACATTAATGGTGGAGGTTATGATTGGCGCACACAATAGGGTTTTAAAATCTCAACCGAACCAGAGACCACAGATATAACGACAGATTTAACTGATTTTAAATATTTTGATTGTAAGAATGCACACACCAGATGATTCGGGCGAGAGGCAGCAACACAGAGTTGGCGTTTATATTGAACCTTTTCAGAGACACAATTCCAGAGACTTGGGATCTCACAGAGCTCACAAGAGGAAAACAAACATGGAGGAACACTCATAATCAGCTGGCTGTGCTTGTGTGTCCTATGTTTTCCACTGAAAAACAAAATGAGAAAAAAAAAAACCTTGGATCAAGTCATGGCTGAGAAGGTGGAATCAGCATGGCTTATACATTTTGCAGTTGGAGATGAGTTGGAAGTAAAGTTTTATTTTTAGTCACACTAGTGCAAGCTATTGTGATTTGTACACAGGGGAAATCTGGAAATGTAATTTCTCTGACCTTCCACTGCCACAGATGTCCCTGCCTTAAACGTCCTTGCCTGTGCTTGTGATGACAGAAACTGATTCAGGGATCAGCCAAGAGTGACTGCAGAGGAGTTTGAGGTCAGAAGGATTGCACCCCTGATAACTAAGAAGGTCACAAAAAAGGAGACTTGCCGTAACACTGAGATTCTTGGTTTTTGTTTGATTTCACTCTGTGACTTAACTTCATTCCCTATGAATTGCATACTAATATAATAGGTTTATTTAACGTTGTGACACAGCAGCAGGTTTGGTTTTTGTTGGCACGCTGCTGTACATATAATGCATAGTCTATATTCAACAGTAACATAATCCTCCCAGTGGTACATGAAGGCAGATCTGAGCAAGTGGAACCGAGGAGAGTGTGAATAAGTCAGCAAAATCCTGGTGATACATGGAGCTACTTTAGGGTGTGTGCGAATGATGAATGACGGTTCGTCCACTTGTTAATGTGCACCATTGAGTCACCCAACCAGCCGGGTTAGTTTCCTGACTGAACTTGTTCATTTGTGCTTATTTGTATTGGATGCTTTCTTTTGTTCTTCTCTTTTTTCCTTCTAGAAAGCCACTTTCATCTTTCCATTTCCCATACAGGATTGGAGAAGACTCAATGACTGTTAGTGAGTGAGGCCCTGCACCAGACCCGTAAGGAGGAATTTCTAATGGTAAGCTTGATTATAATCATACAATCGTCCTCTCAAAGCTTCTGCATTTTAACCTCTATTTGTCCTATATGTCAAATATCAGATCTGTGTCATTGCACCTTTGGGAACCTGATGTTGATGTTCTTAAATGTAATATACTAAAATCCAGACATTACACGATGAAGCAAAGTAAATATATAGCTTTGACCATAGTGAAAAAAAATGGAAGGGTTATTAATTCTTACTTCAAGTGCGACTTAAATCCAGGCCACTTTTGTGAGTTTGTTGTTCTTTTTAAGGTTGAAACTAGACCCTAGAAGGCTACACACATACTAGACTGACCTCGGTAATGTCAACAACATAGCTGCAAGCAGGTAACAGAATTAGATGTGCATGTGCATGTAATCTCCGTTGCCTTGGTGCTGTTGATGAGAACACACATCAGCATGCAGCCACCAGCACACAGTGGAAGCACCTTGCACCGCTCCAAATGTCAGTTCTCCATGTAGATGATTGCTGCTGTGCGACACAACAGTTTAGGAAGTTGAATGTGGCCTCACAGGACAGGACCTCAATTGCCTGAATCTTCACCCTGGCAGATTTAAAGGGAGCGCTTGACCATGGCTTCCCCAACATTCCCTCCGCAAAAACCACTGCCAGGCTCAGCCACTGAAGCCCCCGTTATGTTTCTGGGAGATGATGCATATCCAAGCTGTCACCTAATGACGCAATTTCCTTTCCGCCAAATGGACCATGTTCAGAGGGTGGTCAACTACGGACTAATCTGAGGCTGCAGAGTGGTGGAGAAAGGTTTTGTCATTCTCAACCAACTGGTGGAGAATAATCTGCTCCACACCAATACCCAAACCTCGAATCAGAACTAACGGGATGGTGTGCCACTCTCTCAAGACCAAGAGGATTATTTATTGATAATGACTGGACCAACTGACCTTCATATGTCCAAGAGGCCAACACATTATTATGAAGAAAGCATCTACCAGGCCCTCAAAGTGTAATACCATATGACATGCGACTCCGGTTCACTGCTGCACCCTGTTTTTTTTTTTTTTTCCTGTTTTGCTCTCTCCCTCGTTCTTCCCCCGCTCTCACTCTTTGCTTGTCTCTCAATTAGGAGTCCAGCACCTGTTGACAACTGCCGTCAATTACATCCTGACAATAAAAGGAGGGACCCGAGAAGCGGACCAGCTGGCTGTCACTGTTGCCACCCACCTGGTGTTTGGGAGTGGGACCTCCTCCCAAACTGATCCATGTTTTCCAGCTTGTGCCAGGCGGCTGGATTTTGTTGTTTTTTGTTTCTTATTTTTGGCATGTGGGTTGCAGATCGGCAGCAGTTCAATTATCATTCTTTTGTTTTTAGTATAAGGTAGTTTTTGCACTGACTGATCGGAGGATGATGAACACAGGCTCATGGAGGGTAAATTCCACCTCTTCCACCTGGAAAGGCTCACGACTGGCCCGTAGCTGCTAGAAAAAAACTTTGTGACAAGCTACAGAACTATTTTGTGACACCTGCAGACCAGGTGCCGTGGTAGGAGGACTATATTCAGAGTGACACAAGGGCAAGTACAAGGTTTGTGAAAGATTTTGTCAGTTTTCTACATTATATCTGTCTTATACAATGATTGTGGTAGTTGAAATCTATAAATAGCCACAGTCTCTGTGCCCTGCACAATAGCATGTTTGATGTTGATTGAAACAAAAATGCATATCTATTACTTTTATTTAATGAATACAAAATATGTTTATGAATATCAGGGAGACAAACGATTTAAAAGAAATTGCAACTGCACAGGTATATATTCAAAATACTTTAAAGTGGTAGTAGCATTGAACTGCAATTGCAAAATAGAACAAATATTCCATCAAATAACATTGGATGTGTTTACAAAACTAACATTTTTAAACCTCTTTTGGAATTTGTCTTTTATTCTTTTTGCAAAGAGCAGAAAACAGTTTTTTTTTTTCTTTGATTGTTTGTGGCTCGATACCTCAATCGGCAAACATCAAACTTCCATTCTTCAAGGGAATCAACAGTTCTTTGTTTTTGCAGGATTGAGAGCAGGATAGCAACATTCCCCATCATTTCCTCTGGTATATAGTTCAGTTGCAGTGGTTGACAGGTTCCCTGCAGTGCCGTCAGACATCTCTGACACGTCATCTGGGCCACGTTATCTATACCACATATATAATGTGTCCTTGATGCATACAAATTTAATCAAACAATTAAAAACGGTTTCTTTACACAATACATTCGCATACTGCAATGGTAATTGCATCTGCTAGTGTAATCTTCATATGTATATCCAAAGCTATGTAGGACCGACACACTTGCGCTGGAGGAACGTTGGGTGACATGTCTTTTTAGGGAAATCCAAGGATGTCAAGAGCCACCTCTGTTTCGATGTCAGTTCTTTGTCTCACTACTGAGTTTTGGTTGCAGCAGTGTTTGTTATGCATTAGTAACAAGGAGGTTTCACTTCCTCAGCTGCAATTATCCAAAACTGAGATAGTATGAAAAAAAAAAGAAACAACATTAGGTAGTTAGTTCTCTTTACCACACATAATAATACGGGCTTCTGTAAACCCTTCACACTACAGGATCATTTGGGCAGATAATCAGTTCAGACCAGCCTTGAATCAGGAATCATGTTTCTGTACATTTTATTTCCCTGTGGTCTAATGATTGTTTCATTCTCCACTAAATACCAACAAACCCCTCTATGTTTGACACCAAAAACTGTCCATTTCTAAGACATTTATTTAAAAAAATGTATAAAATAAAAATCAGAATCACCCCAAAGGGTCATGTGAATTGAATGCCTCAGATTCCAGAAATACTGACCATCATGTTCTCCGAGTAGCTGACAAAGGGCTGAGAAACTGTAAAGTGTCCACCTTTTTTACACAAGTCAAACATCCCTGGACTCAGATTAAAACTTAAATTGGCGTGACCAGCAAAAAAGCGTCTCTTCATAAAAAACAAACAAGAACAGCAGCAAGCAGCAAGTGTGACAGTCATGGTCATGGTCAAGTTTATTGTGCAAAGAAAATGAATATCGACTGATACATCATGATGGGATTGTTAAACTCTCAAATATCAATAACGGCCTGAAAGATCCTGTATTGGTCAGGGTCCAGTTGTGACTCTCTGTGATAGAAATCAGCAACAGAATACCTTGAACTTACTGTATTCAGGCAGGATTTGGCTTTGGAGGCAGCTTCACCATCTTGAACATGCGATTACTGCCAATGACATTGATGAGGAAGAAGAAAGGAAGTGTTGTGTAAGAGAATGAATGAGGAGTAGTCGAAGCCCACTTACAGCTGCAGCCAACATTGTTTAAGATGACTCTTGAGATAAAAGGAGATTTCACTTCAGTAAGTATGTTTCTTCAACTCCTTCCTTGCATTTCTTCTTTACATTTCTTCCTTTTATTGGAGCAAATAAAACACAATGTGAGGGAGCTATGAGTTATACCTTGGGTGTCTGCTGAGTCACTGAGGTTATATAGTCACATTTATATAAATCTAATAATAACAATAATGTCAAAAAATGGGGGTGGTCTAATTGAAGTATTAATTTAACTTTTAATTGAAATACATTTTAGAAGTAGCCTATTTTCAAGTTAAATTCCTTCATTCAAAAACCATTTCCATTGGTTCCCTGCTGATATGGAAATGACACACTGATTGAATTCATAAAGGGTAAATAGACACATCACCAAATTATTAATTAATAACCAAATTAGTCTAGACGATATTCTAATCACTCGAATATTACTAACACTTCCTGCCACTAAGGGAAAAGGCAGTGAAATAAAATACATCAGTAGGCAAAGTGTTTAGAAATTCTCCTATATTCTGAGAAAACTCCACACTGTTCAACTCTTCTCTTCCCTATACAGTATGAGTAGAACAGAGCAAACTCAGTGTCTGCCTTGTTTTCTGGGCTGCGTCTACTCTCCCTGTAGTTTAAGACACACACCCCGTTCCAGACATATATATTTTTATATATATATATATATATATATATGTACAGATGTTCACACAGGGAGTGAGAGACAGGTACAGAGATGTGGGAGGACTATGAATGTCATTTTCTTCACGAACTGTGCATCAATCTGTGTCATCTATTTTTCCATCTCCCACACAACTGGGGACTCACACACACATACTTGTATTTCTATCTTTGTGAGGGCACTGGTTGACATAATGCATTCCCTAGCCCCTTACTCTAACCCAAACCCTTAGCTCAATTGTAACCATAACCCTAAAACCAAGTCGTAACACTCAAACATCCCTTTAAAGGTGTGTCAGAAGATGAGGACCGCCCAAAATAAAACTGTTGTAATGTGTATGTACTGTAAAGGACAAGGGGATTTGCTAAAGTCTCTTTAAAAGTAAATGGTAAGCAGAACATGTAATGCACTTTACTAGTATGTGCTTCACTAGTTTAAGAGACTCAAAGCACTTTACAATACTTGTCACATTCACATACATACATACTCATACTCTGATGGAAGAAGCATAAGCAACTTGGGTTTCAGTATCTTGCCCAAGGACACTTCGACATACGGACTGGAGAAGCCAGGGATCGATCCACCAACCTTCTGATCAAGTCCTCATAAGGAAGTTAAGTCCCCATAATGTAGTTGCATAGCTCTAGGTCCCCACAACATGACTAATATATGTACCACTCACAAGACTGTGTAAACTTGTGTCACTACTTTGACATTAATTGAACACCTAAGCTTTTATACACATGGTGAAAGATTGCTCCCAAATAATCTTGTTCAAACAGTGTCATCTTATGTTGTGTAGTTCTGGTCAATAGAAGAAGAAAAAAGGACGCATCATTGGCTTTCTGTGGACAGTTTGGTGTTATGAGTCCTGCAAAGGAAAAAAACTTAAATCTGACATTGCCAACAAAAACTGATAAAAGTGATAAATCAATTGAAAAAACTGTGTTTTCATGCTACTGAAATTAATGCAGACTTTCAATCTCTTGGATAGCTGTAAAATATTACATCCTGATGTCAGAGATCATAGCTTCTATTCCAATAGATAGGCCTATCAAACCTACTTAAGAGTTTACAGTAACTCTTAACAGATAATTTTAGAAATGCAACTCAGAGAAAAAGTCAGATAGATATTAATTTGCAGCACCATTGCAATTTAAACAGTGGAAAGTTAATAACCCTCTATCTGAATATCCAGAAACCTAATAATCAAATTTTCCTGGACATCAATGAGAACTCTATTCCTGACATTTCACTCATACGGAAAAGTTTAAAATATTGTCTTAAAGGGGGGAATTTATCAAGATAGGTAGCTTAAAGATTAAAAACATAAGAGTCAATTGAAATATGGGCCACAATACGTGAAATAATGAAATATAATTATATGAAACAATTGAATACTAATAAGTTTTATAAGTTTTATAATGTGGGAAAAAGGCAGGAAAGTTACTAACTTCAAGACTTAAAAACAGGTGAATATCATTTCTTGTAATCACCAAATAACTCAATTACCACTGATCCAAATCAAATAAATTAAACATCAGCAACAACACAGCATTTTATGAAAATCTCTACAAGCCTCTACAACATTAGTCTTCTCTGCTCATTCTCTGCTCATTGGAGGAACAAAAAGTTCTCCCAAGTTATTTAGGATTTATCACCTCTACTTTTGCAGACATATATCAAACAACATTTGACAATGTAAGTTTACCACCTGCGTTTAATTATTCCCACATTACATGAATTCATAAAATAGATAAAGATCCCTATCTGTAGCAACTATCGTCCAATATCCTGCAGAAAGATGACATCATGTAATCGGAAAGCAGATACACACTGATAAAACTTGTTTCATTCATCTGACGACATAAGGAAATAACTTAATATCATTCAATATGCAAAAGAGGCCACCTCACCTGTAGCCCTGCATACATAAAATGCTTAAAAAGCTTTTGATCAAATTTAATGGCCTTTTATGTTCAATATCCTACAAAAATATGAGTTCGTAAATAGATGCTTTACTCAAAGCCTATGGCATCATTGAGAACCAGTGACCTCATTGTTTATCATTATTTATCTATCATTTAAAATTAAGAGAGAAAACAAGGACATGTAGCTACAAGACTTTTATTCAAACTAATCAGCTGAGAAAATAAGATTTGAAAATAATATTAAAGGAAAAACAATTGGAACTATAAAATATGACTGTACTATGAGATATTATCCTCCAACTAACAGATGTGGACTCCTCCTTATTGATATCAATCGGATTATCACTTGTTATGGTTCACTCTCAGGATACAAAGTAAACAGGCGTGAATATCAGTTAAAGGAAACATTGCAGTATCACACACAGACAAAATGTAAAAGTGAGATGAAAACAAACATAACATATTTAGGATTAAGAATTACAATATTTAACAAAATGAAGTCAGTTTGTCATGGTCTGCCCTGAAGGGACTCTTTCTTTTGAACTTTGTTTGGACTTATAGTTGACTTCCTGTTTTATTTTGAAGTAGTTTTCCTTGTGTGTCTATTGTTGTTTTATTTCCTGTCTTTGTCTTGTTTTCCCTCCATAAGTGATTGTCTGCCCCTCCCTAATGTGTTACACCTGTGTCTTGTTACCTGCTCCCCCTGTGTGTATTTAGTGTCTGTGCTCCCACTTGTCTTCGTCACTTTGTCTGTTTTCCTTCTGTTTTGTCCCTGTGAAGTTTCCCCAGTATCTCGTGCTCCTAGGGTTTTGTATTTTCTGTTCTTGCTCCTGTTTCCTCCTGTTGAGTTTGCTAGTGTCTCCTGGTTCTTCTGTTTTGTTGCTCCTGTGTTTTTGCCTGGTTGTTGGATTTTGGATTTCTTGCTTTCCCTGACTGGACTTGCTTCCCTCTTCAAGTAAGGCTTTGTGCTTTTTCCTTTGTTGGTCAATTAAATCCCAAACTTCACTGTTCAAGAGTCTGCATTCAGGTCCTTAGCATCTTAAACCTTGACCCAAATACAGACAAATATTCCAATAGTTGTGTAGGGTTTAGTGAATATAGGAGGAATGCTACCTGTCACCATACAAAAAAACTATTTTGAGAAAGTGTTCATACTTAAAGATTTTTCTAGTTTAAACAAAAAAGGTGGACAACAACAAAGGTAGTTGAAACTGCACACCTCAAAAAAACCAAGGCATTTTCTTTGACCATTGTATGAATTTTGAATATCACATAAATAAAGTGGTCCAATCCTGTTTCCTCCGGTTGAGATACTCAAATCTTTAAAATCTAATCTTTACTATCATTTCAAGATCTAGAAATATCATCCATGTTTTTGTTTCCTCCCGTCTCGATTACTGCAAATCACCGTTCACCACCCTTAATCGTTCAATCTGTGTCTTGGCTGCAGTTGGTTCAAAATGTGCCTGCCTGGTGGCTAACAAATACACAGCATAGGTCACACATTACACCATTGGTGGCATATCTACACTGGCTACCCAGAGAGTGGCAAATCGATTTTAAAATTCTTTCAATCACCTTCAGAGCACTGACTCCATCTTACATATCAGACTTTCTGTGTCCACTGCTTTACAGGGGAGATCACAGAGGTCTACTGACCAGCACCTCCTTGCTGTCCCAAGGCCGAGGCTAATCACTAAAGGAGGCCGCACCTTTGCAGTCGTGGCCCCCACCCTCTTGAAATGTCTTCCTGTGGCACTAAAAAATGCTGACTCAGTCGATAGTTTTAAGAAGTTGCTAAAAACTCAGTCAATGCTGTTTTCTGGTATTGTATTAGCATTGCTTATGTTGTAAGCTGTAAGTACGGATATAAGTGATGAGGAAAGGATTTGCTTTGGATGAGATACTGGATTGGGGGAGGTCAGAGATGGTAAGAACAGTTTGTAAATTGTCTTTCTGTGGGTATCTCTGCAAGTCAGTAAAGGGGGGGGGGACAAGTGTGGTCTGTTAACGGCTCATGAAGTGGTTCAGGAAAAAATAATTGGTTGTGAACAGTTGATACTGCAACTGGACTCCATCCATTATAAATAATGATGGAAGTACCCAACTCATGATGACGGTGGAAATAAGCAGCATGAGTGAGTTCAACAGTTCATTGTCGCATAATCCTGTGGATAGAGTTGAGAGTTGGGCTGAGACCCGCCTGATGTTCTTAAGCTCTCATTGTCCTATTTGTAGCATTACATCATGTGATGACTGTAGCATAAACCAGTAAATTGTGCTGTACAGACAAAGAATTAGTCAAGATACCATGGCTGGGATGAGCGGTATAATTCAGGGAGAGAAATAGGAGAGTGGCATGTTTTTATAGGACACTGTTTTTGTGCATGTGTATTTTGTATTAATATGGGAAGGAAATTGACTGGGAATGATACTGTAATGCACCTTTTACCTGCTTTAATTGATTGATTTATTGATCACAGAGCAACATTAAATTAAATTGGATTCATGTAGTCCAATATTCATTCTCTTTTATCTCTGTTTTGGTCTCTAGCAACTCCTGAGGGAAATATCTGGCTCTCTAGATTCTACATGTCAAAGAAGACTTATCAGAACGGTAAGCGTACTTCTTTGTTTGTGTTGTTTGTTAGCTTGTGACTGGCTTGTGACTGGTGAAAGAGCAGTGCGTTAGCGTTAGAGGAAACATTAGAGAGACCCCTGTCCCAACAAATTGACAGTATTGGTTCCTTAGGTTTGTGATGTATGAAACCTCTGTTTTAATGAGACTGTCATTGGTTCACTGCAGCTCAAGGTGGAAATACTCAGTCATGGCATTGACTCATTATTTCACTCATGACTCATGATTGTGTTATATATATAAAAAAAACAAAACATCATGGACATATTAACAAGGTTAAAATCGGAGGGGGGTCTTAAAAAAAGAATCTCAGCTCAAGGACCTCGAACTAGCTTTTTCAGGAGCTTTCACCAGCATCTCAGTCTTCCCCAGTGGATGAAGATAGCTTAGTATGCAGTGAACCTTGACAATAGTTTCATAATCACTGTCATTCCAAACTTTTTGTGACCAAACGGACAATTAGTCATCCAAGGTTGTCTAATTTAGAGCCATGAACTATGAGGTTTTGTCTCTTATGAGATGGGAACAACTTCAAACAGTTCCAGCTTTTTTCTCTTACTTTTTCTCTAACTTTGAATTAGTTGCAGGTGCTGTATCATACAGTGGGTTAACAGGCAGACTGTGTAACTGTGACGTCAATAGTTGAGGTTCATCTCTCAAACCTTTGTCGCATCTTTCCTGCAACATGGCCTTTGTAAGGTAATTGGTATAAACCCGGAGAAATGCCTACAAGACAAACTGATGGACAAAGTGAATGAAACTATCATCTTGGAAACTTTTTTGCAAAATGAATATCCTATTAATTAATGCCTAGCTTCGGTTGAATTATCCGTGATGAGACACCGAAACAAAACTGCTCCCTTTTTCTTTTCTTTTTTTTTTTTGTACCGGTGCAAAATTAACATTTTGGTCATGGGGGGATAAACACAGGAAACGATATCGAATCAGTTCTGGTGTCTGGTGCATGACATTATTGTAAACTGTTGTTGGGAGTAGCTACCACAGAGAATTAGTTTGCCTCTTATCAGTTCCTTGTTCTAATAGAGAGAGTATCTGCGTGTTGACGGAGAGATAGAGAGAAAGTGAAAGATACGATACAAATGAGAGGAGAGAGCGAAGAAAAGAGAGGGGGGGGATAGCAAGAAAGACACAAAGAGGCAGAAAACAGTATGGGCTCATCATTATTGGTGTCAGTACAGTCTGATTCATTCTGTTATCTGTCATTATCTTGTTCTACTAGGAATTCAAACTCATCTGTATTGTCTGCTGTCTGATTAGGAACAACGCTAGAGGCCTGTGTGAGCGCTCGCGCCGCATACTGATCAGCAGGCATTTTCTACCCTACGCAGCGCTTGATTGTTTGGTTGTTTGGTTGTTTTTTTTTTGTTTTTTTTGTTTTTTTTCATTTTTCGGAATCTGAGTGTACATCAAGGATAATGGCTGTATTGTTAATATGCAGATCCAGTGTCTTTTTCTTCCATTAGAGGAGTCAAAATGTTTGACAGTTGCTGTTTACTCCTGTCAAGATAATCAGCATAAACACTAGACACCACGCAAGGCTTAAAAGCTCTTTACCATCAGTTTAATTCCCCCCGGCGATGAAGTTCTACTTACAGCTGATGGTGTGATCTCTTAGTTGCAAGGTTACAGTCATGTAATGTTCACCATTAGGTAAGATATCTTTTAAAAAAAAAAAAAAAAATGTAAAGTTTATGGTTGAGCAAAAAGTTGTTTGTCTGAGGGCCCAGTTGAAATCATAATAATACTGGTATATTATTAGTAATCTGTGATTGCAAAGTGCTTTAAGAAGGGCAGACATGAAGCAATACAATAATGACAGTATGTGATTTGAGATGAAATGGTAAAATATCAAATATGCATACAATACATACAGAGTGCACAAATAGACACATGTATACACACAATCTCATACACATGTATGTTTGCCAGACTGAGAAACCATTGTAAGAAAGCCTCATGATAAAGTTTTTAAGATCTAAACAGATAGAACCAGATACTGATTTAGCAAGTTTGAGATTCCCGGGGAGCTCATCCCACTGTAGTGGTGACCTGACCGAAAAAGCTCTCTCTTTCTCTTTCTTTCATTCCTTAACCCCACCTAATTAATGAGACTGTCCTCCTGTGGTAAACGAGCCCAACGCAGGTTATGACCCATTGTAACATTTTGTTATTAGGCGACATTTAACAAACATAATAATTATGACAGGAGCAAAGGGAAAATGACATAGTAGAGAGACAAAGTCCACGTCAGGAGGAGGTTGGGGTGGATGGATGGACACAGGAATATGGCACAGGAGAGATTGATTCCCATGTGAAAGTAGCACTTTATTTCTCTTTATCAGTTATTATTGTAACCATGACAACAAAGATAATCTAATGTTAACTAATGTAAGCCGCAATCTTTTCAGGAGACACTCCTATACCCATAGGCAGAGGGTTGAAAAAAACAAACACAAAAAAAGACCGGCTGCTCAGAACAGCAGATTAAAACGCGTAGTGTGAGTGAACTCAGTGTAGAGATCAATAAAAATGCACAGTGTCTGTCCAGCCTCATAGGTCACTTTCAGAAAGACGACAGGCCTGTGAGGGACAAATATAGCCCTATCTATTCATTGTAATGAGGCCTCTCCATGGAGCTCCGCCAAAGAACATGACTCAACTTTTGTTGGGAAATCAAGGCCAGTCACCACCTGTGTACGCTTGCATTCCTAGTAGATGGTTACCTGAATGCTGTAGTTCTACTCTTTACCTTGTGATTGTTAAGGAAAAAGAGAAATCTACCACTACCTGAAACAACTTAAATATAGCCACTTAGACTATATGAAGGCTGCCCTGCCTTCTAATTATTGGAGGTTATTGGGGCTGTATTGCATACTATATTATGCATGATTTCAACGGTCTGAATCATGTGCTGTGTGTCTGAACAGCTTTGGAGAGGTGAGGATGTTCTGAAACATGTACAGTATATGTAAGATCCCACACAAATAGATCTACATCAAATACATTAATATTTAATTCACAATATACTGTCCTACTTCTATTCTGCTTCTATTCATCCTTCTTCTATTCTTCCATTACTGTAAGTATCAGGTCTGCATCAATCAATCCAAATGTGTAAAGTGAAATAATAATAAATACTGAAGCAATACCAGCATTATCAATACCATGGACAACATTATCATTGTTTGCAATGTGTTAAATATTTATTTATTTATTTTTTACAATTGTCACGACCCAGCTCTGAGGCCATGGCAAAATGAGGGAAATGGACACAGTTGTCCTGTAAAGAATGAACAATCACATTTATTTAAATAAATGGAAACTGAATACATCAACTAAATGTATGAAATTGGCAGTCCAGTAGATCAGTAGTGTTACTGAGTGGATGTATGAATGGTGGAAAATAAAAAGTACAACGAAACCAAACCAAGCAAGAGATCCAGCGATGGAGTGAGAGATAAAAATGGGGACAGCTAATCTTAAATGCATTCTGGAGGTGCGCCCAATTACACTAATGCAAACTTCGCCTACCAGGAGCTGATGGGGGGGCACAATACTAAGCAGTAACCTCTGATTAGTTCCTCTAATGATCACTTCAGGCTGGTTCCAAAAGTGAGTCCATTCCCATAGACTCCCACATTAAAATGCTGTTTCCTGTTTGCTAATTTCCTCCTTCATGACAACTGTTTTGGGGAGTGAATTCTTATATAAATCAACAGTTTAAATTTCATTAAGGTTTAATTGAGGGCGTGCCGCTTTGCGTGACAGATGGGTGAGTGTATTCTTGCCAGCAACTGGCATGCACTGAAGTCTCAGTTCCGTCGCAGAGTTAGGCGGGGTCAGGCCCTGCCAAGATAACAATGGCATGGCAGCTCACTCTGAGCTTCAAAAACCGCTCTTCAGAAATCTGCGGGTGACGTCGCAAAAGCCACATCCATCTTTATTTATCAGTATATGGCAGCAACCACGGATGATACACAACCCTAGAGGCCAAGGCAGAGCCAGAGGGCTGTCACACAATGAAGAAACAAACCCCTGACCTTGACTCACACACAGATATCTCTTTATTCCACGTTGTGAGTCACGTTAGCATTCAACAGTGTATTTATTCATGTATTCACTATCCAGTGACAATTCTATATTAGTATTATTGTGTATACCCCCCTCCATGCACCGCTCAATCTGGAACAGGCTCCAGGCTCATACTGACCCTGAATAGAAAGAGGAAAGTATACGGTTAATGAATGAGTGCAGTATATTGTGTATGTATGATGCATTCTTTGTAACCATATGGGCACTTAAACATGTGTGACACATAATATCCTCACCTCTCCAAAGCTTTCCATTAAAACCATGCACAAATATATAATTCAGTGTACATCTAGATACTGTGGCCATGTATATATTTCATATTGAAGGTGTGGGGGAAAAAACAACAAAAAAAAAAAACACAACTTGAACCATAGACGCTTACATTCAACAGATTTTGTGTGGGAGTTAAATGTAAATGCAGCTAAATATTACTACCTACAGTATGTTTATCACTTTCCACACATTTATGAAGTTCACTAGACCAGAGGTTTTCAAAGTACACACTGTGACCTCTTAGACAATAACACTACTGTGTCCTCCCAGCTGCCCCTGCCATTACACAGCCCCGCCCCCAAATACCTACATTCACATCCTCACTAATGTCAAACAAATATTCATGGTACAATATGGAAAAGGTTCATATTAACAAATTTTGTTGCGGATATTATTTGTCTTACTTGTATTTTGTAGATAATCATGGTCTAAGTTCTTAATGCTTTTGGGGGATGTAGAGCAGAATTATAATATTGCAGAGGATTCAGTGAGTTATCCTATGTGCTACAGCATAAATCCTGTTTTACATATTTTAATTATATATAATTAGCAAATTGGCACCATTAACAATATAAATTATTATATTGTCATTTAATTCCACTATAACAATTAATGATTAACAGTACATATAACACCATTACCTATGGGTATAACTGTTAATTGTAACAGTGAAAATAATAACAATCAACTGTATGTACTGCTTCTCTCTCTCGCTCTCTCTCTCTCTCTTTCTCTCTCTCTCTCTCTCTCTCTCTCTCTCTCTGGGAACAAAGGATAGCAGTCAGATATTAAGGGTTTTAAACTACCTCAATTGCATCCATGAGCTGTGTCATAACCACTAACTCCGAACTACAATAGCAATCTTTTCCTTGTTTTCCAAATACTGCATCCACCCGTCTCTTCCACCTCCTGCAGTATCTTGCCTCATGTGTTCACTCCCTGTGTGTGTTTTTAAAGCAACTCTGTAACTCCTTTAGGTGTTTGTACATAAATGTAAAACAGCAGAATTCCCAGCACTATTTGTTTACTACAGGCTCACCTTGAGGACAGAGTGGTTAGCTTTATGTGACTCCGTCCAGGTACCACTGGAGCAGAGTAAGCCGAGAAGTCTAAATATCATTTTCCGCAGCTCCCATCACCTCCTCCTGGGAATGCAGAGCAATTGTGAAGTGTTATCCTCTCTGACAGACATACCTGGGACAGGATTCACGATCAGATACTCAAACCCCTTCACTTGGCTTCTTTCATTACGAAGAAACAGGGTGCAGAGCTGTTGCACAGATCCTTTCATGATCTTGTCATCTTTATCTGCGCACATATTTACATTAGTTGACTGAGCACAATGGCAAATTCTGTGATGAGGAATCAGTATTAACAGTTAGTTATGGGCATTCAGGTGACACACGGCATCTTGTGGCAGCCATATTGGAGGTCCCATGCTTATTTCAAACTATCAGGATGTGCTTTTCCTTTTACTAATGTGTAATTTCACATTTCCCTGATTTTTAAATATTTTTTGTGTTTCATTAACATTTTCTAGTCAGCTAACCATCAATGCTATAATCTGGAAGATTTCAGTATTGACCAGTTTGGTGAGAGGCTAGGGTTAATGGCTTTTATCGCCATGTGCAAAACAGACGAAAAGTGAGGGATGTGAGAGTCTTAAAGTTTGACAGTGACAATGTGATTGGCAGGTTGAGATTGTGGCGAAGTCGGAGTGTGGTGAAGTGTGGTGAGAGAGCGAGAGAGAATTGTGAATGAACCTCTCCCTGAGTGAACTTAGGCTGAGCTTCATTTCCACAAGACAGCACATTTGGGTATGTAAAGAAGTTGTTGGCCTAGTTGTCATTGCAATTAACAAATACTAATGGACTCTTAGTGCTTCACATATTACTGTATCCCATGATGAAATCTATTGTATGTTAAATGGATTTATGTCTCTATTTATTGTATCATTTTACTTTATGATATGTATCGGTTGTGTTGACTACCAAATTGACAAGGCACATTAAAGACTTTTTAAATCTAATTTAATCAGTAAGTCATTGAGATGTGCCGGTTCCCTCGAACTACAATAAGAAGGTGTCACCTGCAGCTCTTCAGCTAAGCTCTTAGTAACTGTGGCGTCTTGTTCCATTACCACTTGTAAAAATTAAAAAATGATCTGCTGATATAAAGTGCCCAGAGGATTGTTGTTTTGTGCGTACATTTTTTAGTGACGAGTCAGCGCTAGCCTCCATTTAGTGGTTAGCCGGTCGAATGCTCTGAATGTGAAGTGCTGGCAGTAGTAAAAGTTTGTTTCACAGCAGCAATGTTTAGTCGAACAGTTGATAACATTTATCAGCAACAGTTTTGATTATTGATTTTGATTATTGAAATCAGTTTCTTAAATTTCTTCTTAAATCAGCAAAAATATGAAATAATACTTAATGGTTCCAACTTCTCAAATGTTAGGATTTATTGCTCTACTATAATAAAAACGAATATCTTTGGATTGTGCAGCATGTGTAGGACAAAACATTTTTGACTATTTTCTTGGGTTTTTATAGCCCAAAAAAATGAATCAGTCAATCAAGAAAATAATGGAAAGATGAATCTGTAATGAAAATAATGGTTGGTGACAACCATAGTTTGTGTTTGCAGTAGCTTGATGCAGATGTCATACAGCTGTGGAGGGAACTCCCTGAACAGAGGGGCTTCTCTCAAAGAAACAAGGAGATTAAATGACCAACAGTAACACTGAAGTGAGTGTGTTGTGAAAGTGAGGCTTCAAACCTATTTGTGTGTTTTGTTGCTGTGGTTGTTTGAGGTTTCCATAAAGGGAAGTGTCACAATTAATCTACATTATTTTTAAGGTTTATCAGTTTTCTATTGGGTGACTGTCTTAGATAAACAAGGACCCAGTCATGTGTCTTCTTTCTCTTTGCTGGAATATTATACATACTGAAATGTAATTTAAAGTAATGATTCATAATTTTCTGACTTCTGTAAGACATTGTCGCCTATTCATTCACTCCTATTCATATATTCATATATTGCAATATGTGGGGTTTAATGAAGCAATTTTCACCATAGTATGAATCATTTCCTGTAAATCCCCTGTGCCTGTGTAGGTAATCTTAATTGTATTTTAGAGTGGCAGAGTTCACCATTGTCAATGAAAAGTACTATATATAGAGAGGTAGCTAATTGCAGAATGTAAATGCATGACATGGCTGTGGTTGGAAAATATAATGACATGCTGAAGGAGTAAAACAATTTGGGTTTGAAATAATTAAAATTAGGATTATATATATAAGAATTCTGACTTTAAACACATGAACATGAAAACAAATGTGCACAGTGTGATTTGATATATTTTCCATCAAAAGCCAACAGGCAGCCTACTTATCAAACTAACAGGCAGCATCTTCATCACAGAAAAACTCTACAAGGCTATAGCCTTATTGGTCATCAAAGCTATTGATCATAGAGTCTGACAAACAGCTGCTCTCCTCATTAAATCCGTGATAAACAGGCAGACGCACAGGGAGCTGTCTTACACTAAACCATGTGTCTCTTCATCATTAAAATCATTAAAATTGATGGATCTGACGAGACCTGACTTCACTGCCACTGGACACAGAGCTGACACACGGCTGGGTCATTAAGGTTTTTAGTTTGGTTTTTAGTTTGGTAAGTGTGACCATCTGGTGCAAACTGAAACTCAGTGGTTCACAAAAAGAATTTAACTTAGGTGCACTTGTTGAATATGTTAGTTGGTTATGTCTTTGGACTATTAGTATTTTATATGGGATCGGCAGCACGGACCTGTATCAATATTAATCGTGTTGTGTGTGTGTATATACAGTATATATATATATATATTCCACTCATTTTCTGATGCAGTGTTGAAGAGCAATAGTCTAAAGCATCCCACTTTATTTGAGTGGAAACTGTATCAACAGTCATTTGCTGTTGGGCTTGTAGAGCACTCGCACACTCTTTAAATCTCACATTGTAGTGAAACCATTTCATCGTACTGACCTTCATCTTCATTCTGCTGCAATGAAGCACCTGATTTGGTCTGAGTGAAAGAGTGTGGTACAAGCAGCAGTTCCCTTCCAGGAATGTTGAAGCTAGTGTTAGTGTGTCAGTGTGTGTGTCTGAACTGGTGGTAAATGTGCGTCATAACTCGGCCATGTCAAGTGTGCAAATATGTACAGCAGAAATTGTGGACTATTACAAAAAAAAATATTGGTGTTCTTCATCTTTGTGAGTGTGTATGTCTGTGTGTGGTGTGTGCACGTGTTTGAGAGAGACTGTGTATGTGTGTATTTGTGTAGGCGTATAGCATCGTGTGTTGGATAGAGAGTTAATGGTGTGTGTCGTGGTAAAAACTGACTTGCCCGAGGTTCCTCTTAGGACAAATAGTACACATGCTAAAACTGTATATGTATATATATACTAATATCATATATATCATACTATATAAAGTACTACTACTATATATATACACACACACACACACACACTTATGTTAAGAAAGAAAATGAAAGTCAAACTCTGTTTTTATGGAGAGTGCAAATGAGTTGAACTGTGGAAGGTTATAATTCATTTAAAAATACTCAACTGTTGTAAGGTTTTAATAAAGATACAGATGGCGGCACCTTTAGCTTTGAATTAATATCATTCAGTGTTGTACAATATCACATTCTGTCTCTATTTCAGTATTTCCTCTAAGTTCTCCTTTTGATTTTAAATGAGTTCAACATTCATGAAATGCTTATTTACTTTTGTAAGTGAAATAGAAAAAATATTAATCTCATGTCTGTGTGGAGCAAAGAGCTGGAGTCAAAATAGTGGTTAGCCTAGCTTAGCTTGAAGATCAGTTTAAAACAGCTAGCCTAGCTCTGGTCAAAATATGCATATCTAAAGTTCACTCATTAAAATGTATTATCTCACTTCTTTAACCTGAACATAAACAGAAATGTAAATGGCAGGTTGTGGTGTCAAGGGAAGTTAAATGCTAAAGCTACTAGAAAACAATTGCGAACAAGAGTGTACCCACCCAGTAACTGCAACGAGGGTACTCCACAGGTAACCTGCAAAAATGATGTGTAACAGGTAAAAGATATTTTTATATTAAGTCACTAGTATGTGCACACGTAAAAAATAAACTAACTGTGTGCAGGCAGTGGGTAAGAAAAAATAAATAATTGATAAAACATGGAAATGAAAACAAAAGGTGCAGTTTTTAAAAAAAAAAAAAAACTACACCAGTATAATTTTAACAAGGTTAATCAATCCATCATGGCTAGTTATTTACTCCCTCTTCCAGTCTTTAAGCTTAGTTAGGCTAACCATGTCCTGACTTCAACTTTGTAGCTATTGCACAGACATTAGACTGAAAGAAAGCAAGTAAACCTACTTCCTAAAAATGAAAAAAAAAATGTTCCTGGAACACTTCTCACTGCATCCAACTTGTAGAACATGTTTCATGATACATATGCAAACGGGGGTTGGGTTAAAGACTTGGATGGAATAATTAATCAAATCTCTGTGGAGCTGCAAAAGAATGTCCTTCCACATAATACAGAGAAGAGCTTTGTCCATTCATCCTTGCTGCATCCTGACAGCAGTAATACTGTCAGGACTGTTGGCTGCAGTGCTCTCCAAGGTGCTGGATGGCACCCTGGCTGCGCCCAGCAGCAGGATCAGCACCTTGGAGAGCGCTACAGCCAACAGTCATGACAAATACAGGCACTGGGATTAATACGCAATCAGAAAGACTAAATAACAACAGTAGAGGTAGCAGATTGGTGATTTGGCCCAATATTGTTCATATAAGCCTGTTACTTAAAACAAATTGTACTCGAGTCAAATTAAGAAATCCTCATCTTGGTGCTATGATAAAAGCAATGTAAAACACCTGCTTGTATTACTTATTGATTGAGTAGAAACAAGCCCAAATAATATTGGTTTTGAACCTTGTCCTGTCCCAGAGCTCTCTCTGTAGTCCGGCTGGCCATAGGGACTGGCCACCGCATCTGTGTGCTACTGGACACGAAGAAAATCCATGAAATCTTTCCCAGTGGATGAGTCCATGGCTGATTTTCTGTCCCAGTCTGACCATGGCTCACTCCATTGAGTAAGGTTTACACAAAGTTTACTCTTGTTTTAGCACTCTCCCTCTTCACCTTCTATGTCTCCTCTGACAATGGGCCTCTTTTTTTTCTTTTTTTTTTTTTTTTTCTTCTTTTGCCAGGTGGAGTTTCAACAGTTATTCCTGTTGTTCCACCAACAACCATTTCTGCTACTCAGGGAAACAGTTTGCTGTTTTGCTGCTGTGAGAGAATACATTTCACACCAGGAATAAAGTTATGTGCATGGTTAGTATTATCCCTCCTGTCTAGGTGAGGTGGAGAATTTCCATTATGATGAGAAACCTGTTGTGGTCAGGCCTCCAACCAATCAGAGGCCTCATGAGAAAAAAAAAAAATATCATAAAATAAAAAAAAATTAAACATTGTTGGAGCCCATGCATTCAGGCACCAGTGCTCATACATAATGATTTGTGTAATTGTAAATGTTTGAACAACAGCCATGAAATACTGCAACAAAATATTCCTCCAGTTTATGAAAAAATAAGCAGCATCTGTCTGTCTCTCTCTCTGTGTGTGTGTGTGTGTGTGTGTGTTTCTCTATGTGTCTCTGTCTCTCTCTCGCTGTGTGTGCGTGCGTGCTCATTCAAATTTCAACTCACTCACATATATTATGTTTACACCAGCAAATGTTCCCAAATATTTGTCCAATTATTCCAAATGCAGTCTTGATCAACAGAGGAATGGATGAAGAGAAAGACAGAGAGAGTACGTGATGCAGTTTAAACTGTACTGCACAGTGATGCATGTTAGATTTTTTTTTTTTTTTTTTTCTTCTTCTTCGTTGGTCACATTTTCACTTTTAGGACAGATTACACTGTAAAGTCCTCAAACACAGGTTCACCTTTGTGAGGATGTTGACTGTTCTATATGAGACTAAAATTATTTAGTGCAATAACCTACTGCATTATCTCCAGTTATCTTATTATGCGGTTGTGTGACTGTGTGTTATTTCTCATCGTTAATTGTGTATATTTTCATTCCCAACAATAGTATAATGTCAATATATAGATTTTACCATACTGACACTTAAAGAGTTCAGTTTTAAATTCATTTGTCTAGGAGCTGGAGCAGGCAGTGTTATTTACATAGAGGTTCTGCTTTATTATTTGTCAGTCAGGTGTGTTTTACAGCAGATGTGTTTATATTCCACGTTGAATTCTTTACTTGAAGCTCCTTTGTATATTTGTCCTGTGGGAGAGGAGCCGGAGCGGGCAGCATTAGTGTGTTGTTTATAATACTGGACAACACGGGACAGAACAGTGCAAGACAAAATCCTGTCTTGTTTAACCCTACTAGTGCATGTACCCAATATTAATGTCATGGAGTGATTAACATGTTTTATGGTATTGAGATGCAAATAACTCTGAGTTGCAATGTGGATGTATATAGTATGCTAACTTTGTATGAGTCAGGGTTTCCAGATGTTTCTACAAGCAGCAACCCCGTTCCAGTTCCTGGCTCTGAAAGTGAATCAATGCCCATAGACTCCCATGTTAAAATGCCCAACTTCACAGCAGAAATAAACATGTTTGCAGCACTGGTACAAAAAACATTTTGGTCTCTAGAGCTAATTTCCTCATTTTAACATGGGAGTCTGTTGGGATTGACCCCCTTTTTGGAGCCAGACTCTAGTGGTCATTCAACGAACTGCAGTTTTTAGCACTACCGCGTTGGCTTTGTTTTTGTTTGCTGCTTATTTACAACAAAGCATAAATGTTTAAATCCACTACTTACATTCTAACGGAGTAGGTTTATTAATAAAACAAAACAGCTTTTCACTGCCTTTTTCCACCAGTTATTTGACAGATTACCCTCTTTTTTTCCCACATTCACTGATAAAGGGCACATGACAAAGCAAAATGAATTCCAAATTCCCTAATTAGACACTCAGAAGACATAATATAATGATGAAAGGATTGCAGTATCAAAGGAAAAGTCAGAGGAAGAAAGTGAGACTCGCTCTCCAACCCGCTCTAATCAACAGTGGGCTGTAATGCACAGATGAGAAAAGAGGGCAGAGAGAAGGAGCGAGGAAGTGACAGATGTAGAGAGAGAGAGAGGGAGGAAAGATGATGACATGCAGCAAGGCTAAAAGCCACACTCAAGACTCGGGATGTCTCAGAGTACATGGTTTGCATCTTTGTGCATAGCAGAGGCCCATACTGCAAAACAGAGTGAAATTACAAAGGACAATGGCTTGTTAAAAGTTTCTAAACCGCAAATACTGTTCAGGTTGTTGAGTCTGCAATGTTCAGTACATTTTAAGGACTCATTTACCCTCTGCTTGATTGTGATTCTACATTTCTGTGCCCCATTCAGATGGTGGTTTTATATGTAGGTAGTGTAAGGAGATGAAGATGAGGTTTCTAAGAAAAGGCAGAGTCAATCAGATTTGCAAATTCAGACCTTGCAAATTTCTCCACTGTGGGATCATAAAGGAATAACACATCTCATTTCTCATTAGACATGAGAGACAACAGTTCTCATCACTGGGTCAATGACTGCATGATCATGTGTTCTCAAGGATTGACAAAGAACAAAGAAACCTCAAAGCTTTAACGACTGTGCTACACAGTCTTAGTTCACATGATAATACATTCACAATGTAGTTATACTTTCTTTGTGTGAGGAAGCTAAGCCATGTATTGAATTATAAAATACACATCCACATCAGAAATCAGATCCGTTTGCATCTCAACACCATAGACAAATTTATCATTTGCATTTATATGGGGTACATGCACTTAGAGGGTTACACACAACATATAAAACACAGTTAATCTGTTCCCAAGACAAAATTTCGGTAGTGAGAGCAGAGACAAACAAACTTGACAGTCATTGTCTAAAATAGTGGTTCTCGAGAAAGGTCTTGCTTTTTTTTGATTGTGAGTAACTAACCTGACTCTGTTTTCATTTGGTCAGCTGTCCACAGAAATATGAATTGCCAAACTACAAGTCCTGGTGTAACCATAAAACTTTTATACCCAATACAATATATTTCAGCAGCAGTGGTGCCTTGCTAGTAGTGGAAGTAGAGTAGAGATGACTTTACGTGCATAGTTGAGACCAGAGATCTCCTTGTAGGCTTTAGAGCTAATTGATATGCAAATATATATTATTTTGGCAGATATTACGATTGCAGCGTGTCATGATTTCAGTTGGAATGCTCATTTTTTTCTTTTCATTTTCACTTGGGGAAAAAATAAATAAAAATGATGTGATCTTTGTTGGGGTGCGAAATAAACAAGCATGTTCCCTTATATCTTGTTAATATGTTCGGAGGCCGGGGGCTTCTCTGTATGTGTCATTTATGATATGTTGTGACACATTTGACCTTTTTATCAAAAAATTGCAGCTCCTGTGATTTGGATCTTGCGATTTTGGAGGACTAACATTCAAGTCTATTTTTTCAGCTCACACAGAATTACATTAATTGATTTTTTTATCAATGTTAGCAGCATGGTTCTAGGGACTAGGCAATGTCGCTCAGTCAGTTAGTCCAATACTTTGGTCCAGGTTGAAACATCACCATGACAACCATGGTGCCTTAGAGGGTGAATCCCCTGACCTTTCCTCGAGCGCCACCAGCAGATCAATTTCCAGTTATCCTGTGAAACATCTCAACATCTACTGAATGGATTGGCATCAAATTTGGTACAGACATTCATGTTGCTCAGACGATGTATCCTGCTGACATTGGTGATCCTCTCACCTTTCCTCCAGCTACAACAGGGGGTTAACATTTTGTTTTCAGATTTAGTGAAGCAAATCAACAACTGCTAGCCTTTAGGGCCTGCTAGCATGGCGTAGAGTTTTGTTGTTTTGTCTAAAGATTCTTTCATCTTCTCTGACAAAGGAGAGAGAGCTCAGCACCAGTTCTGAAGTAAGTCTGAAAATCAATATGATTCAAGGCCAAACACGGCAACAATCAGTGTGTGCTACAGCTGGACATTGTCTAACAGTGGAGCAGTAATTATTTTCACAGGTATACCGCCTCCAATTCCTCTGACAGTCTGGGAGACCACAGTACAACAAGAAAAGCTCCATCAAAGGTCAATTCCACACTTTTGACAAGTGGGTGCATTGTGATTCCTCTCTCTGTAGGATTTGTGCACATAATCCAGATTTAATTTCACTGCCAGCAGCCTATTGAGGTTAGCAGCAGGTATGTCGCTGGTTAAACATGTCAAGTTTAAATCCCCGAAGTGGAGGGTGAGGTGTGGGTGGGGAAAGTAGCTCAGTGATATTCTCCCCTCCCAGCAGCTGCTGCTTCCTTCACTCATTATTCCACTGGTCTTTGGCCAACAATTAGAATCATAATCATTTTAGAGTGTTTGCATCTATATGATTCTCCTTATCCTGTATCTTAGGAGGCAGAGAGGGTCGTCCGCTAATCAGAAGGTCAGCGGTTCGACCCCCAGCTCCGCCAGTCTGTGTGTCAGAATGTCCTTGAGCAAGAAACTGTAACATAAATTGCTCCTGATGGCTGTTCTATCAGTGCATGGTTATGATGTGTGAATGTGGCAACTATTGTAAAGCGTTTTGTGTGTGTGGTCAATAAGACTAAAAAAGGGCTACAGAAGTGCAGTCCATCTACCATTTACACATGAACAGAGGAAAGTATTTGAACTTTTTTGGTTTGTTTGTGGTCTGTAGTCAGCTGGTATGTGCTCCAACCAGCACCATTCAGATCTGCTTTGTTGAATCCAGTCCAGTGTTAGCCCTCTAGGACTTGTGCACTGGGCACGTGTGGATGCCAGTCATTTGTACGGTCACATGTCTAAAGTGCTCAGTGTCATCATGTCAAATCTCCAAGGGCACTGGTCTGTGAGGGGGTGAAATGTGTTAGGAGACTGGGAGTCATTTGCCAACATGGTTATGCTGTCATCTTCTTCAGAGTACCTCTTTTTAAGATAGTTATCCACAGTAGAAATTGTTTGAAACCTTAACTTTTACAATGTATGGTTATTTTTTGTATGAATTTGGTTCCATTTGCTGCCTGTGGGGTTTTTGACCACAATTAGTTCTATAGCAGTTCTTAAACTTTCAAGGACCCATTAGCTGACTCAAATTAGACCACGGATCCCCATCTGATCAGATCAGTTTTATTACAGAAAGTGTTTGAAAGCCACGTCCAAAATAGCCATGCATTTGGTCACTGCGTTACTTATGGATGGAATTTTAGTGAAAATAAATGATTTGCCTTTTTGCTCTGTACCCCCAATGGACCCCTGGAGGTCCCCTGATCCCCACTTTGAGGACCCACATGCATACAAATACAAATATGGGCTTCTGGCCAACAAAGGCAGTGGAAGGAAATCTGCAAGCTAGCAAACATAGGTATAAACAATGCATAATTTAAAATATAGAAAAAAGCCAAATGTTTTATGAGGAATTAAATTCATTCAAAGCTCAAGGATACATGCAATGGTTTCGAGTAATACTAAAAGTTGTTTGTTTGTTGATTTAGCATCTAAACTGACTGATCTTGACATTTGCAAGAAAGTTTTAAAGCTGACAAGCCAAGTATTAAAGGTCCCATATTTTACACTTTTACTGTGTTTTATTTGAAGTGTTGATCCATAAGAAGATATATTTGTGGTTTTAAGAACCAAAAACCATCTGTGTAGTTTTACATCTCATCTCTCAGGCTTCTCTCTGGAGCTGTAACAGGTCGGTGAGCCAATCAGAAGCTGAGCCTTTTTTTTCTGAGCATTACGTTGAGAATATAGCAGATTTCAGGTAAAAACTCTGGAAAAAACACATCCTGTTGGGTCCAGCTGGGCGGAGCTTGGGGGTATGGCTGAGAGTGGTGACTGCTTTGATGTGACATCACAAAGTTCCCAAAGTCTTGACAACTTGTTTTAAGGCTCAGTTTCTGAATACAGGCTGTGTGCATTTCTCTGTGGACTGAGTGCTTTGATACTTTCACAGTATTAATATAGAATGTAGACCTGCTTTATAATCAAACAACATATGGGAAATATCACTTTATACAATATGGGACCTTTAAGTCAAAAAGCAGCGCAAGACGTGTTCATGTTTGTAGATAAGAAAGATTAGCCAGAGAGAGAATGTGGGTTGTTGTCCATGGTGTTTGGCTCTTGTTGATTTTTCCTCAAGGGAGAACACAGGGCATGTGATTTCAAGATATGTATGATGTAACAAAAAAATGGTTGCTATTTAATTTCAGATGTGTACACATTAAACACTTCCTTAGTTTTAACACCATCCACTCACTGAAACTCAACTCTCGCTGAATTTCCAAATAAATTGTCCCGTTCCAAAATAAAACTTATTGTATTTCATAATTTGTTCAAAGGGTGAAATTGTCTGCACTGTTAATGATTTCTTTCTCATTCAGGATCTCGTCTTACTGCACATACCGGCACGCTTAACGTCCCCTGTGGGAAGGTGCTGCGGCGCTCCCTCCTCCACTGTTTGTCATTAAAGTTTTCCCTCTATCGCTCTTCAGAGTGGTGCATCTTCCTCAGGGGAACCATCTTTGAATAGGTGATGTTTATTGATGTTGTGGAGATAAACAGAAGGCTAACCTTCCGTTAAACTCCAGTAGTCCTACTCTGATGAAACCGCTGCCTAAGTGCAAAAGACAACAGTAAAGCAAACCTCTGCCTCTGCTGCTGGGTTCAGTGCACGTTGCATGTTACGTTTCATGTGCTCATGTAAAAACATTCATTGGTACTATGTTCTTCTATGACTGCAACGCACTGTGACCTGCATGCGTCATAGATATATCTATCAAAGGGTTGAACAGAGGATAAAATCATGGAATAGAACACTAATAATGATAATAATACATTTTATTTACAGCTTTCAAGGCACTCAAGGACACTTCACAACACACGGTAATTTGATATACAACAGCAACAGACAGTAATCCAACAAGGCATAAAATACAAAATAAGATAGAATAAATATAATTATAATAACTTGAGATCTATTGTGGGTCACACTGATACTTGGAAATAAATCTGATAGCAATAAAATAGCTAGAAATAGAAGTTTAATCTAAATGCAGTGATGAGGTTTCTCAGTGAACCTCCGTGCACTGCCCATGTTTCACAAAGTATTTTCATCTAGCTTGAGTGTCTGGCTAGATTTATTATGATGTTGACTCACATTCATATGTTTGGTAATACCCTCCCTCACATTGGTTAGAAATTTCTAACTCAATTTCACATTGCATCAGGACTCCATTTGAACAAGTCTGAGGCCATGGTTCTCAGCTGGAAAACAGTGGACTGCTCCCTCCGGGGTTGTGGGTGAGTAACTGCTCCAAGTGAAGGTGTTCAAGTATCTTGGGGTCTTGTTTACTAGTGAGGGGAAGATGGAGCGGGAGTTCGACAGGCGGGTCGGTGCGGCATCAGCAGTAAAACGGGCATTGTACCGGACCATTGTGGAGAAGAAGGAGCTGAGCTGGAAGGCAAAGCTCTTGATTTACCAGTCAGTCTTCGTCCCAGCCCTCACCTATGGTCATGAGCTCTGGGTAATGACTGAAAGAATGAGATCGTGGATGCAAGCAGCCTAAATGGGTTTTCTCTCTAGGTTGGCTGGGACCAGCCTTAGAGATGGGACGTGATCATAGTGAGGAGCTTGGACATCCAGAGGGAGCTCGGAGTAGAGTCACTGCTTCTTCATGTCAAAAGGAGGCAGATGAGCTGGTTCGGGCATCTGATAAGGTTCCCTTCCGGGCGTCTTCCTTTGGAGGTTTTCCGGGCGCATGTCCAACTGGGAGGAGACCCCGGGGTAGACCCAGAACTCACTGGAGGGAATCCATATCTCATCTAGCCTGTGAACACTCTCGGGATCCCCCAGGAGGAGCTGGAAAGTGTTGCTGGAGAGAGGGATGTCCGGAGCTTTCTGCTTAGCCTGCTGCCACTGCGACCTGACCCCGGATAAGCGGAGGAAAATGGATATATGATATCATTTTGAACCCACAGCAATCACCGTATTGTTTGGGGTTCCACCTCCCACTCTGATGCTTCAGAAATAAAAGGAATAATGATTTATGGATCAAGGACATTTTTTACTTAGTTAAAATGGGAAAAAAATAGATGTCATGTCACAGTTCCCTTGCCAAATTTAACAAAACATGAGGACATTGGTGTTTGTGGCTCTACGAGAATAACAGCTTTAATGTCTCCAGCCACTGTTATGATCCCTTCATGGGTTTGGAATCTTACTTTTTTTTTCCTTCTATCTTGTGGAATTTATATTTATATATATATATATATATTATGATCAAACCTGTTATCACATTAAATTTAGGAGAATCTCCAGGTTTAACTCTGATATGACATCAGTATTTTAAGCTTTTCAGCATAACACTCGTGCTTCAGGAGCTCCAGTATTGAGAGCAAGTGGCTTGTGAAAAACAAAGTGGTAGGCTGATAGTGGTGGTAGGTCATTGTCAGAGGTTAATGAGGCTAATGAATAAAAACTAAAAACAAGGGCAACATATACATGGCAGGCTACTACCATCCACATGTCTGTGTTAAAGTCATAGTGCATGTATGTTGATGCGCACACGTGTGTGTGTGTGTGTGTGTGTGTGTGAGTGTGACTCTCCACGTGAGCCCATGTTTCTAAAGCTCATTGTGAGCATGTAAAAGAGAGCGCCTACACTTCATTATTATTATTACCTGCTGTGAATACAGGAGCATCAGATTGAAGGACATTGAAGTGTAAATATAGGCCTTTCATATTCACTCTGGTGATTGAGAAAACATATTTCACTCCTTTATAAGTTCAGTAAGGATAGTCTCTGTGACAGATGCATAGGTGAAGCTGACACGTATGGGAGGAAGAAAATAAATTAAATACCATTTTTGGTCAAAGACCTTCAGGTTACATCTTTATAATCTTTATCTTCACAAAAGGCACAGTGACCAATCATCAGAAAGTTTAATGGCAACAAGGCTACACCTCGTGGCTCAGAGTGAACTACACCAACAATCTGTCACAGGACGTCATTAGACCTCAGTCAGATACAGATATGTATCGTACATCTTTATTATATTAAAATATTAATATTCCATTTATAAGCTCGATAGAAATCTACATGAAAAGTATAGAGAATATAAATACATTTCAATTCATAAATTTCAATTATTCAATCTTACATCTAAAGTCCAAAGCAATGACTATCAATAGCAACCTGTGACATTTAATCATATTATCAAAGAAATGTAGAAAAAAAAACTAATTGAGTCAGACCATATTAAATAAATCTCAGTTCATGACATTACTGTACATCAAAGTCACAGCGATCGATTCATCCCTGTTGGATCAGCCAGGAGTTTCAGAATAGTGCCTGAAAATAGAGAAAAAAACAGGACAGCCTCAGGAAATACCCATTATATAGTACTACATAATAACATCGCATCGAGTCATAGTTCATCATTAAGACCCATAAGGTTAGAGTTTGTATTTTGTATCCAGTACGTGGTTTCCCCCTCTCTCTTGGGCAGGCAAACCTTTTGCATCCCAGTGAAACAAAGTGTAGAAATATCAGGGTTAAAGTCATGAAAATGAACAACATCATTTATGTGGATTGAACTTTTATGTTCACTGATCCTCTGCTTAAGCTGTCCACAGGGACAACGCATCAAATATACCACTGGACTAAGTACACAAGTCATAACAGTGTTAATAGTAAACTTTTGGGCTCAGCCCCTGCCGCAGTGGCCTGGGTTCAAATCAGCCTCAGGTCCTTTTCTGCATGTCATCCCCTCTCTCTCTCTTCCCCTACTTTCCTGTCTCTCTCTCTCACTGTCCCTGTCATAATAAATAGTTTGTGTTTCTGTGATGTTTTTATCCTATTTCATGTGAAGCAACGGATTGCAGCACTGTGCCCAGGACAAATTTCCCCTTTGGGGACAATAAAGTTAACTCTAACTCCAAACGTCCTTCTGTTTCATTCTCGTGGACACGATATCTCAGTAAGATTCACTAAGAATCAAGGATGAACTGATTAGATTTTGGGGGTCAAAGGTCAAGGTCAAAGTGACCTCACAAAACACGTGAACGCAATATCTCTGTAATGCATAAAGGGGATTCCTTCAAGTTTGGTAAAAAAAACGTTCACCGTGACTCAAGGACAAACTGATTAGATTTTGGTGGCTAAAGGTCAAGTTCATGGTGACCTCACAAAACGGGAATTTGGCCTTGGGAAAGCAATAGCTACAGGACTCCTCAAGGGAATCCATTCAAATTTTGCACAAATGTCAGTTTGGACTCAGGGATGAACTGATTACACTTTGGTGGTCAAAGGTCAAGGTCAGTGGGACCTCACAAAACTTTTTAGCCGTTACTCAAGACTTCACTCAGCAATTATGACAAAATTTCACACAAATCCAGAGTCATATAAAATATGAATATATTTTATATGACCCTGATAAACAGGGATGTAATCTGGAACTAGTCTGGGTGGCAGAGGCAGACAACCATGAGGCGGTAAGTCTAGTTTCTAAAAAAAATGACTTCATTATATGTGAAATGTTGTATAAAAGAAGTACGATGAATAACTAGCAGCCAGCTACAGTGTATTTATATCAATTTCTCTCTGGTATAAAGTGAAGGTAGTCAATCATTACATTTCATTTTCCACATATCCAAAAAAAAAAAAAATCTTGGCTAGACTGATGTGAACTTCAGATTTCGGTCAAAGCCACTCGATAAAATCACAAACACATCATCTTCAACATAAATTCTGAATCCCTGATATAGGAGGTGAGTTTATGGTGAAGCTGTGTGTCTTTTCTTTAATATGTGTCTTCAATCTGCACCTCGTCTACCTTTTTTGTGTTGGAATGACTTCTTGTGTGTTACAAAAAAAAACGATGAGCCACAGGGTGGAAAAGAAATGTTTTTCACACCTTGGTAGTTTTGTTGTTGTTAGGTCAGGAAGACATGTTTTCTGCATGCAAATATCCACCTTTAAATATAAATGAGAGCAGCACTTGTCCTATTTGCTCTTAATGTGTCAATCTAAGAGGCTAAACGCTTGTATCTTGAGCATTTTGGTGCATAGCAGTAAGAAATAAACTAACTGGGCTGTCCTTGCTCCTCCAGGTAGCTTCCCATGCTGAGTAGCACTGTGTGAAAAGATGTCTGCAGCCATCCGCAGCCATGCTGAACATACCTGCACACAGCTAGAAACACAAGGTAAAACCCAGAGGTCTGGCTCAGTGTATGAAAGAAATGACATCATCCACCCACGCACTGAGGGCATCTTCTGTTGTATTTCCCCGAGGCTCTCCTTAAGGCCCGAGAATAATGCTAACACACAGATTTTCTATTCATGGCATGTA
This sequence comes from Seriola dumerili, assembly GCF_002260705.1. Taxonomy (NCBI): domain Eukaryota; kingdom Metazoa; phylum Chordata; class Actinopteri; order Carangiformes; family Carangidae; genus Seriola; species Seriola dumerili. Next base: position 8,056,352 of record NW_019174416.1, on the reverse strand, counting down.
CACACACACACACACACACACACACACACACACATACACATGCTGTCCCTTTGTCTCATTCATGTACTATCCCCCTCACCCCTCCCTGTCACACACACAAACACTGGTGGGTCTGTCACCGTCTCAGTGATTTACACACACATATTGTACACACACATACAGAGGTTAGTCATACATCATCAGTTGCGGTTTAGAGGACATGTCACTGTGTCTAAGTCACGCAAAAACTCATCCGTCACCCAGCAGGACGCATGTGACCTCTGCCTCCACCTGCTCACTAACTTAAGTGCCTCTGAATGGGTGTGTGTGTGTGTGTGTGTGTGTGTGTATGTATACATGAAACTGTCAAACCAATGGTCGGCCCACATCTTTCTTTGAACATACCCTTTTATCTATGTATCTGGATTTATTAACCACAATGTGTATGCACGTGTGTGTCGGATAGTGTGTTTTCAAGTGCATATTTGTGAGTGTGTGAACACTCGTCTTACTGCTTACTACTCAGTGTGTCAAATCACCTGCTCTCCAACAGTGATACCAATTGTCCAGATTATCACGTTGCTAATGAATCATTTAGCCCACACACACACACACACACACACACACACACACACACACACACACTCTCTCTCTCGCTCTCAAATATACACACAGATTGTGTGCTTGCCAAGATATCTACAGGTAGAGATGACACTTCCATTGCCACCCACTTGACACCTTTTACCTTTTAATTATTGCACTCATCTGAACATCTGTTGCTGTCACTATGTATATAATTCATTTGGATGACTGTAAGTTGAGTATGTATGAGTAAGACCGACAGAAAAACAGTCTACAAAATGCTGTAATTTAAAACCACAGGGTTCATTTTGACATGCAAGTTCTACATCATCAACAGTCTTCTGGCTCAGTTCTAGTTTTTGGAACTACAAGCCAGAACACAGGCAACAAGAACAGTAGTTTTGAAGTTGTTTTATTTCACACAGAGCTGGAGGGTAGAGGCTGGGTTGAATGGAGAGGGCTTGAGGGCTGCAGTAGTCGGCGGTGGAGCAGCGGGAGGTGGCAATCCACTTTCGATGAGACAATAGAAGAGGAGCAGGATGTGGGAAGCGGCAGTGTTTCCAGGTTAGTGTGCCACATGAGTAGTTTGAACAATCTGGCGACAACTGGGCTTAAATACAGTGGAGGCTTGTGGAGTTGATTGGATGACGAGTAGCAGGTGTGCAGGTAAGTTGGCGGGACCAGAAACCAGGAAGCCACGCCCAGCACGTTAGAGGAACTATTTGTTAGTTTTGCTATTACTACATAGCTTACATTAGCATTAGCACTGTTTACTTACCAGTCTAGAAGAAACGTGAGTTAAACATCAAGCTTCATTCCTTTACTGACCAACAGCTGTTTCCAGAGGTGGAAAGCAACACCAATGTTAACTCTTGTCTCTACCACGTCTTTTCTTCTACTGAAGTTAGCATGCTCACCAGCTAGCCCCAGCTCGTCTCATCACCTTCCGATAGCTACTCGCTGTAGCCTCCTATCTGCCCTTCAGTTCTTGCTGGACCTCAGCAGCCTTTGACTCACTGAACCACCGCAACCTGCATTCTCTCCGAGATGGGAATCAAGGGAAAAAGCGCTTTCTTGGTTTTAATCCTAACTCACTGGGCGCTCCTTCAGTGTGTCATGGCACAGACGAACATGCTTGTTCCATCCCCTCCCCTTCAACTATACATGTCATTCCAGCCTGACTCTGCACAGATCCTGGCCTGTCTCTCCGACATACCCACATGGATGAAGGAACACCACTTTCAACTAAACCTCTTGAAGACAGTGCTCCTAGTCATTCCAGCCAATTAGTCTCTCATCACAATATCATTATCAATATCGCCCTTTCATCCCCAAACATAGAACATCAGAAAAATCAGGCCTTACCTGATTCAGTACGCCACTCAGCTCTTGGTCCAGGCCATGGTTATCTCTGGCCTCGACTACTGCAATGCTCTTTTGGCAGGTCTCAATTCATGCACAGTGAAACCCTTACAGATGGTCCAGAATGCAGCAGCCCATCTGGTCTGGAAGAGCACTTCTCAGTCCACTACTCAAATTCAAGTCACCGACGCTTGCCTTCAGAGTGGCTTCTACTTGAACTCAATCATATAGCCTTCTCGGCCACTGTATTCCTCCAAGGAATGTTGTTTGGCCTTGCCACCACTGCACACAAGACAATCGCAGTCCAAACTATTCTCCTCTGTGGTTCCCTGATGGTAGAACAAGCTAGTGAATGCTGTCAGAGCAGGGGTGTCTCACTGTATCTTCAAGAATCTCTTGAAGTCTTATCTTTTCCAAGAGCACCTCATCTCCTCACAGCTTTAACATCCTGACATGCCTAACTAGCACTTACTATGACCTTTTGCTGCACTTCCTTACTTAATCTCCTTGCACAAGCTTTAGTGATATCTCTCACTTGTAAGTTGCTTTAGATAAAAGCGTCTGCCAAATGAGTAAATGTAGGTAGCAAACTTATTGAAACAGTGGTTTTAGAGTCGGCTGTGGGGATAGAGTGACATGTGGACAGGAAGAGGTATCAAAGTGTTCTTTGGACAAGACGCTGACAACCAAAATGCTCCTGACAGTCAGGCCAGCACATTGCTAGGCAGCTCGTTGTCATGTGTGCCAGGTATGCCAGGTATGCATTAGTGGATGAATGAGAAGCAAATTGTAAAGTGGTGTGAATAAAGGCTCTCTCTATAAATGCATCCATTTATCAAAATATTCAAAACAACCGCTTTGCAAATTTCCAAAGGAAATCCATTCATCACATTTGTTAGGCCTCAAGGATGCACACACTGTGTTTGGTGAGAAACCTTAAATGCCACACATATTTTTGTTTGTTTACAGGATGTTGTAAACAACTTTAAACAGGGTCAGAATACTTGAATTGGGAGTTCGCAGAGGACAAAAAAAACCCATCTACAACCTGCAGCACCTCCCACTATGTAACTATTGGTTGAAGCATGGTAAAGGTTTGTCAGAAAAGATATTTTATAAAAACAAAAAGGGCGTGAACATGAAGATTACTTTGGTCTTCCTCCATTGCTAGATACTTATATACAGTAGACAGCTTATTAACATTAATGACAGGCACTGGAACTTCTCTATGTGACGAGAAAGGATGCACGAAAGATGCAAGACCCACAGAGAAACCCTGGACATATTAAGAAGAAACGGCTACTGTGTTCCAACATGGCGCTCCCTTCATTCATGTGAAAGTTGCTCACTGGGTACATATGCTGAAAAAGGCTACTACTGTATATGCTTCAATGGTTTAAAATAATCATACAGCTTTTCCAATTTTATTGGACTGAATGGATTAAATTCTGATGATGAGTGTGACGCTCATAAAAAATTAAATTTACAGCTGTTCTTTTTTCTACTGCTGATTTATGGGAAAAATGCTTTTTGGCTCAGTGTATGTCACATGACGCTGTACTACCGAGTGTGGCCACTACGCCACTATTCCTCAGGACGTGTTTGAAGACTCACACCTGTCAGTGATGTCACTGCAGGTATTTGGTCTTTGACCACACAAAGAATTTGTGATGTAATGATTCGGGAACATTTTCAACTATCAAAGGTCCATCATCTTAGAAGGTTTCTGGGTAATGGAGTCCTTAAAATTCAAACAGTTGAAACATGTTCTTAGGGTGTTTTGAGTTTCCATGTCCAGCTTGAACTTTTACCCTCCAACATTTTCAGGGCATTTAAGTATTTGTCGCATCGTTGCAACATATCACATTACAAAGTTTGATTGCATTTTGTAGTTGTTCGGATTTCTTTCATATGTTTAAACCTCGAGGAGCAGACAGAGAAAAATTGATAGGACGAAGGAAATTATTTTAACAAGTGTATACTCAGATGTTAGATTTACTGACTCACTAGACTGAATTAAAAATGTCTGAATTCTTCCCAAAGTTTGTATTCCTGATCACCTCATTCACAGTGGTTTCTTTTACATGACACAGGCTGAAATCATTAACAACTATGAACCGTTGAACCAAATTGAGAAGAAGTGGAGTGTAAAATATATTTATCTTAGAAAATGGCATTCTTTGGTTTCCAGTGCGGGTTCTATTATCACAAGTAAACAATATAGAACTTCTAATAACCCAACAAGCCACAGTAGCAATCAGTATGTGTGAATATGAGTTGTAGTGGGGAAGTTACTGTACTGGAAAATGTCTTATTTTGTGAGGGTAGTGTGTAGCACAGACTGCTGCAGCACAGGAGGAGCCTGGTGTTCTGAAGGACAATTTTAGGCCTTTTTTTTTTCACTGGCTAAAAATCATATGTGGTAAAAAAATAAATAAAAAAAAAGCCGATTTAAAGTGAACAGGGGGGATTTTCCCTTAGAAGCCACTTCATTTCTTTCCCCCATTTATTAATGTGCTGTCACAGGTTTGACTGGGCGAAGGTCACAGTACGTCCTGCGTGTGACAGCTTTATGATGATAGACATGTATGACCAAAGACTGAGCATGATGGTTTCATTTGAACAAATATTGTACGCTGTGACAGTAACAGATGTTAATGGGGGGCTTAGTAATTACATGGTAATAGGTGTCAGGTCCGCCTGCAGATACAGATTGAGGGGGCGGCTTGGTTATAATTAATTATCACATAAATGTCATGGTACAACATGTACAGGAAGAGGTGAAAGGGATAATACATGTATCCGTGGTGGATTCTGTTATCTTACCCAGCAGTGGCGTAGATATATTCATAGTGAGTACGATCAATCCTCTCTCTTCTGTTTTTCTCCGTTTCTCATTTTGCAGACATTTTGGGCTCCAGTGGTTTGTTTATAATTAAACTAGAAGGAAAGAAGTCTTAACCACAGAGGAAGTCGCTTAAAACACCTGTCTACTACCACGGTTGCAGCTCAGTAAGCTGTACCTATGCACAGGTGGTGATAAATGTTAAAGACAGAATACTAACATGCTCAGTGACGATGCTAACACGCTAATGTTTAGCAGATGTTATGTTTACCATGCTCACCATTTTTTGTTTAGCATGCCAAGTTTTACACTGAGTTTAACACGCCTGATGGTGGGGCACTACTTGAAAAATTTAAAGATCTTAAAATTGATTATAGTTCATCTTGTGACAATGATGACTCACTTTGCCGTAAGCATGGAGGAAACTGAGGCAGTTTTACTGTAGCATCGTTTTTACACTCAAACCTGATGATGTACCGTACACACACAGACCCACAATGCTGCTTAAAGGTAGCTGCAATGACCCAGCTCGTTCCCAGGGAAGCCAGAAGAAGCCTCTGGTTATGGTGGCCATATTTTCAAATCCCCAAATGCACGGTCATGCACGAACCATATTTACTTTTTACTATTTGTAATGTTTAGCCGGCCTACTGAACGCAGGAGAGAGACTCCTGCTTTTTAGAGAAAGACGACTGTCTCTTCAGCATGAAAGCTGGCTGCTAGCGTACTGACAGCTTCTTTAAGCCTATGACTAATAGGCTGGCAACAGCCTTGAAAACGACACATACAGACCAATCAAACGTATGGTGAACTTTGTCAGTCAGGGGATGACCGAAGTCATTAGGATGTAAAATGTCATCACTTCATTATTTTATCCCATTAAATATTTGTATAAAGATACATTTTTCTGGCCAAATTTGTGTTTTGTGAGATCACAGTGACCTTGACCTTTTGACCACCAAAATCTTATCATCTTATCAGTTCATCCTTGAGTCCAAGTGAATGTTTATTCCCGTGTCCTGTACATTTGGTACAGTCAGTAATCCTCGGAGGAATGTGGATGTCTGGACAAAGTTTCAGGAAATTTTATCTTATAGTAGTTGAGATATTTTCAGTGACCAATATTTCCATCGCTAGAGCTATGCCTCAAATGAATTGTTTTGTTCTTGAATGCACCTATTTTGCCGTTTCAGTTATTGTTGGAGCAGAGCAGTGGCACTGTCGGGGTCACAGGTTGTTTTCTGTGGGCAGATAAAAGAGGCAGGAGTCTTGCCATGCACAGACACAGTGAACCATTAAGAGAGCTTTTTTTCTTTTTTTTTTTTTCTTTTCTGGCTTTGACAGAGGCTTGACCACACTGTCCACAAGAAATTGCTTTTCCAATTATATCTGAATGCCTGATCAGTGGTGCTGAACACACACAATGGAGGTGGCTAATGTTTGAAGATGATGGAGTTGTACTGAAACAAGCATTTGAGAAGATAAAAAAAAAGTGGCATCAAGGCGCAGTATGGCCTGAAATGCTCACTCTGTGCACATTTATTGGAACATTGGTTTTCAAAGTAAAGCGATCGACGTATTTAACACTAACTGATAGACGAGCTTTTAAAGCAGATGCTCTGCTCGTGTTTTTGTTTATTAATGCTGAGTGTGTCTTCTTGTGCGCACTTATGATTTACTGTAAATACCAAGTAGTACCTCTTAACTGTGTGTGTGCCCGCTGACCCCACACACCATGTGTCTGACAATGAGTGTATGCAGTATTGTGTGACTGTCTGTGTGAGTGTGTTAGAGCATCCTCCTGTGTTCTGTCCTCACCTGCCATTTGCCACCAGGGACACACAGGTGATAATGGATGTTTTGTATCCCAGGAAAAAAGGTTTTGTCTGGCGTCCAAGGAGAGAATGACCTGCCATCGCCATTCAGCAGTCTACCCAACATTCACTGCTAACAGCCTGTGTGTGTGTGTGTGTGTGTGTGTGGTATTCGCCCTATTTGATCAGATTTAATTCTGCTGTTGGGTATACTCACTCGGGGGAAATCGTCTCCAGGAGAGAAGACACTGTTGTCAATTTGGTCACATTATTGTTAGATTTAGTGACGTTTCAAAATCCCCAGATTAATTCATTTCTCTCAGCTAACTGCTTCATTTTACGCACTATTAGGAAAAAATATTAATGTGTTAACGCCCACAGTATTTGTTAAAAAAAAATCTGTATGGTGGCTGATGCTATGTGCTTTTCTATTGAAAAGAGGTTTGATGGGGCGCCCCAGTGGCTCAACTGGTAGAGCGCGTACCACTTAGGATCGGTCCTTACTGCAGCGGCCAAGGGTTCGAGTCCATCCTCTCTCTCTCTCTCTATCGCTCTCCAACTTTCCTGTCACTCTGTCACTGTCCCTATCTGAATAAAAAAAAAGAAGAGGTTTGATGAGCTGTCCTCACTAATTGATTGTATCCTCTATTTCAGTGGTTCTCAACCTGTGGGCCACAACCCACTGGTTTGCCATGAACGTATTGGGCCAACAAGTCATTTGCGAAATAATACAATTTTGGTGAAAAAATTTAATTATAAAAAAAAAAGAAAAATTAAATGATCTTTAAAAACATAAAAAATGTTTAAAAAACTTTTTTCTTCTTACATTAAGAGCATGTTTCCCCTGCTTGCAGTTCAATACTGAATGATCGATCGTTATCATTAAAATAAAAAGTGATCTGACAACGCATTATTTGGCGTCCATATTGTTATGGGGTCCGATGTGGGCTGCCAACATGTTTGATATTTTCTAGTGGGCCATGAGTTGGGAAAGGTTCGGAGGCACTGCTCTATTTCACAGTAAAGTTAGTACATGTTAACATGTGTATACTTAAGACTTAAAAAATGTGTGAAATGCGTTTTCATTCTCATAAAACATTTGCATTAGCATTTTGAAACCAGCCTTGGCCACATTCATGTTTTCCAGCAGTCGTCTTATTCCTCCCCTTTTCTGGTGCATCGCTGCCTTCTTGGCTTCTTGTCACTGGCTCCAACTGTCAATCAGTGGAATAGTGTGAAACCGATGGCAGGGATGTGTATGACGTTACCCACATGTTTGTATCATTTGCACACTCACATAGATGTACATACATGCGTACTAACAAAACAGGGACCCGCTCTGAGAATTACTGCTCCATGGTGCTACTAATGGACATGAACTTTCTTTTTTTCATCATGTTCACAGTGCATATATGCACATTATAGACATCGATAGAATAGATAAGGACACAGACGGGTAGCAGGGGACAGCATGTGAGGACAACAAGAAAGAAAAGAGAAAATAACAACAAAGAAAAAAAGAAAAATAATAAATAATTGAAAAAAATAAAATAAAAAAAGCATTTAAAATGGGTATATTTCAGATGAATTTTGCTGGATAGGGTTTAGTTCAGTGTTATTAATTCATTCTATTCCACAAACACATTTTTATTTTTCTTCAAGGATACCTTGAACAAAGTAGTCCTTGTACAAAAATTCACTGGATACAAAACTGGAAGGAACTGACTAAATAAACTTGTGTTCTTTTTTTTAATAGTCAGCAGAAGCAAACTTATGGATGCATTTGATACAAAGGTTTCACTGAAGTAACCTATTACCTTTTTTATAGTAAATAGAAATGAATAAGGGAGAAAAAAAAACAAAAACAGGAGGACAAAAGAAAAAGCGACAACAAAACAGAAACAAGGATGTCGTAGTTGCTGCATCTTCAAACCCATCATCAAATCCAAAGTCAACCCTCATTTATCTTGTCTCAAGGTATAAAAGAGGAGTGGAAGATTTTCACCAGATGGACAGACATTTCACAAAACAAAGTTTTCCCAAAAATCTGTTTTTGTTCGGGAACAAGGTAGAATTCTTGTCCTCCATTCTCTGAAATCAGTTTTTTTTTTTTTTGGCTTTTGTTTTTTCCGCTAACATTGTTCCCATCATTAAAGCTGACTGCATGAGTGTCCTCCAAGCATCCAAAATTAAGTCTCTGTGCGGAAGAATCAGTTTTTTGTGCATCCATCATAAAATTGAGGCACTCGGGTATAAAATATGTGTAGTCAGACTTTTGAATAATGGTTTAGTTCATTTTAAACTATAGTAACCTGTACCTGGTGTTTACTGAACATGTGTAATCACTCACTCAGTGAAAGCGGAATCGCTGATATAACAGTTCACACGTTTAGAAAAAAAATGTTTGTTGTAACCAAAATAAGAAAATGCATTTTTGAAAGAAGAAAGTGTTTTGCTTTGCTTTGCTTTTCACCCAGTGTCTCAAAATGCAGGATATGTCCTCTCACAAAGGTTTTAAACAGCAGATGACAGTCTGGTTATCTGCACAAACCTCCTCTGCAAATCTCCGCTCTGATCGGGACACGTTTTCTCATCATATCTGGCATCGCTGTCAGTGATGGCACAAAAAAGTTACTGAAGCTTTGGAGTTTGTCACAACCTGGCTCGTTTTGGGGAAAAGGGAAGCACCATAGAACCAGAACCATAGAAGCAGAACAGTAGAATGCGTGCTGTTAAACCAAACAACCAAATATAACAAAAAGAGGAAGAGTTTCGACATAGCTTTTGAAAACAAAAAAATAAAATGGAAATAAAAACCCCTCTGTCCACTCCGCCCTTAAACAGGCAAACGGCACTCCTGTTCCTAGTGGATGCAACACAAAGAGTTTCCTATGTGTGTTTCAGTGAGAGCTTCCTCTAAGCCTGGTTTAGTTCCCAAATAGTCCGAAAGTACGTCAATGCTAATTCATAACAAAGTTTGACACAATGTCAGCGATATTTAATAACTACAGGAGGTACGTTGGGGGGAAGGTCTGCTTGTCAGATTGCTTGGTTTTCAGAAAGTTCCAAAACTTTCATAATCAGCTTTCGAGTTCCCACATCAGATCAGATACCGTAGGTGTTTTGCTATTAGATAATCCAACAAGCATTTTGTTTCAGGCAATACTTGCACTAAAAATCAGAAATTCAAGTAGTACACTGATCTCTCAACCTCCCTCAGTCACCTGCCATTTAAAAGGTAAAATTTCAGACTGAGAGCTCAGTGTTCTGCTTTAATGATTCCTACATAATTTAAGAACGACTTTTAAACCTTTTGATATTGAAGTTATCTCCCACATTGAATTGGAAGTAAAGTTGCCAAGTGCAGCTTCAAGCATATTTTGACCTGGACCATAACCCTTCATTTCCATCAAACCACTGTATTCTGACTAAAAGCTTTGTATGACTTCTTTGTGAGTGTGGGAGGCTCAGCACTTTGCTCTTATTCTTACAGACACCAACAACCAAGTGGTTTTCCTTTGAAAACCTTGATGTGTTTTTTAACAAATAGGATTCAACAAGTTGTCCAGTTCTTATAAAGATTTAATGCTACTGAAGCCACTATTAACATGTATCTGGACACGTTATCTGAGTAATGACATCCGATCATCTACATTTACACCTGGTAGACGGTTCAGGTTACTAGAAATGACGCTGCTCTTTGGGCTTAGCTTTCTGCTAGTGGAGGAATGCCACGTCTGTAACTATAACTAAGAATGGGGCGCCATCTTTTTACACTCTTTCCAAGTACTGTACATCCATGATTCGCATAGTACTTAAAATGTTTTAGGGTGTTTTCACACCTGCACTTTTTAGTCTGGTTAAACTGAACCCCGGTTAGTTTTCCTACCTTGGTACAATTCGTTCGGGCACTTGTGAAAACAGTAATCCAACTCGGGTGCGGACCAAAACAATCACGATAACCTTTCGAGGAGGTGGTCTTGGTCCGGACCCAAGCGAACTCCAGAGCGGTTTGTTTTTGGTGTGAAAGAGTTCTGAACTCGATCCGACCCAACTAGCAGGAGAACTCACAAGTTTCAGCTCGGCGGTTTCCGCAACTTTCTTCCTGCTTTTACTTTCCTGCTCCAGCCAGACAATCTGACCAATAAGAGGAACGAATGTTCTTATGTCGTTTATTGTAATTGCATTTTTGGTTCACTTGAATTTTTCTCTGTGTGAAAGTGAACCGGTATATAGGAATAACATTTAAATGAATGAATTATATAAAAATTCACCCTCTGTACAGTTATCATGGATTGACTTTTGGAGCCGGAATCATTTGGTCATTTGACAAACTGCTGTTTTTGGCACTTCATCGTGTTTTCAGCCCCGGTGGTTGCCACTTGTATATAACCAGGGTGATGTTAGTACGGTGGCCCTGAGAGCTCAACGCACTGCAACTTAAGAAAACACATACAAATAAACAACACAATGGAAGTGTTTCCAGGGGACATTAAAAAGCGATGAACATGGCTGGGAATGGTTGTTCAATGCTCAACTGTGACTTTTGAACTTAAAAGCATTGAATAATGTCCAGCTGGGTTCATTAAATTTTCTTTTTAAGATATTTTTTTGCCTGAATTCCGAGAGAGAGAGAGGGAGAGAGAAGATGATATGGCGCAAAGGGCCACAGGTTGGACTCGAACCTGGGCGGCTGCGGTTAAGATTACGCCTTCATGGTACCCACCCCCACATTTGTGTCCGTTGTATTGTAGGACTGAATTCGCAGCGTGTTTGTGTATTTGCATGTGTTTTCTTAAGTTGCAGTGCGTTTAGCTCTCAGGGCCACCATATGTTAGCCTGGTGGAGAAGTTAATATTTATATCAGCCCTATAAAACTATGTGAAACAGATTGTAATATAAACCTGTTTTTTTTTTTTTTTTTTTCAATATATCATCTGGAATTGAACTGAAAGGAAAAACTCTCGTGGTGTCAGTGGTTCACTTTTTTCAGCTTGTGATTCTCAGACTTTGTACAATAAATTTGTAAAGTTAGCACATACACACTGTGACACCTCTGACTTGGCCAGAAGGTGCTACATTTAGCCTGAAGATGTTTTGTAATTCTTTTGCAAATGGCTGAAAGGGATCCAGCCATAATTAGCATCCAGAAGCATTAACTCATTAAATGTGGTCTGCTTGCATTCACACCTTGCATTAGATAGCATATTAATAGCAGGTTCAAATTGGGTCACTAAGATACAGCACATGTCTCATCACTGAGGCGATGAGGACTTGTTTTGGTGGCTGTTGGGAGGGGAGCATGTCTATGTTCCCACAGCCCTATATTCCCCTTTTATACCCTTTCAGAACGCTTTGCATCCACGTTCCACGGCGTCTTCACATTTATCCACCTCAGCGATCGTTTTTGTAAAGCATCGTTTGCAGTTACGGAATTCACCGTTCTAATGTGGACGGAAGGGCTAACCGGATAAATATTACCCGGGTTAGTGTGGACATGGGCTTATGGGAACATATAAGACTGTGGGAAAATAGGGCCTAATTTTCAAAACATTCTTAGAAATGTGGGAACATAGGGCTGTGGGAACATAGGACTGACCCCGTTGGGAGTCCATGACGGTGCTGCAGAGCCAGCATCATGCTTTGATAATGGGGGCATGTTGGCATCACTTATTCTGGAGAACATTCTCAAATACAGTTATAAAAAAAAAAAAAAAAAAAAAAAAGCTGAGACAGGACTCCTCCAGGAGGAGGAGCGAGTGTGCATCACTGCCTCATATAGAGCGGAGCTGCATCGATATGGCACACGCATCCCCTGTATTCGGCAAAAGAAACAACCTCTTCTTGCCCTTCCTCCCTTATCATGAGTAAGAGGAAAGTAAAGAAGTGTTGACTTTGTGTGTGAGGGAGAAGGAGGAGAGAGAGGGAGATAGAGAGAGAGCGCGCAGTATCTGGGCCTGTGCTGGGTTTACCCAGTTGACGGAGCTGTGAGCAGAATGGGCTGTGAAACCGCCAGCAGCGTTATCGACAAACCGTTGAGAGATTAGAATTTATAACACCTCCTCCCTCTGCTGAGCCTTTCTCCTGTCAGAGAAGCTAACTTCTCTGCAATCCATGGGAGGGAATTACCAAACAGCTTCTCACATCTCTCACTCACACACACACACACACACACACACACACACACATAGTGCCATATACATAGTGTACAAGCTATGAACTGCAGCATCTGTACACTCACAAGCACACAGGCACCCTTGAATTCAGTGTCACAAGTCCAAACTGCTGAATTAGTTTGGCAGACTTATTGATTTCACACAAGGCTCTCTGACTCTGTCTGGCTGAGGGTTATTGTTGGCTGCAAAAAGAACGACTCACTACTATTGAGTTCATTTTTCTTTTCTTTTTTTTAATCTGTAACTGAGAAAATAAAAAGCTTCCTTCAAACGCTTGTTTGCGTTATTCAGTGTCTATTATAAAAAAAAAAAAAAAAAAAAAAAAAAAAAAAAAACACTGACCAGGTTTGTGCCTTTTTAATATTGAGGGAAATGGTTTCCAAATTCTCCAGATCTGAAGCAGGAACAATAGAATTACATGTAATTACCAGGTTACATTTGGTATCTTGCTTTTCATAGGAACGTGGTCAGGTTTAGTAGTAGAGGTAATATAACATAAAGTGCTGCATTGTTCCCGACTCAATAATCACATTGTAGCTTTTAACATTTTTCTAGGCTGTGTTGTGTTATGGTCTTTAATGTCTTCCTAGAAAGATACCAGAATTGAACATTAAGGCTTTAAAACATCAGAGACTCAGCCACATGTTTGGGCCTCAGTCAGACCAGAATCAGAGACTAAGCAGACATATTAGAACAGTTAGCGTAGTTAGCATCTTTTACTTGTTAGTGTTGTTTGTTAGCTCATAACTGGCAGTGGCTGACAGAGTATTCATGGTTGTGCTAATGTAAACTCTCGCTTCTTGTACTGACAAGGTTTCAGGTTCATTTAGCCCCGCCCTCCCGTCCCCACAGGTTGACAGGATTGGTTCCTTAGGTTTGTGACGTATGAAAGCCTGGCTGTCTGAATGTGTTTTTATGAGACTGTCATTGGATCACTGCAGCTCAAGGTGGAAATATCATGATGATATGTTGTTGACTGATTATCTCACTCGTGACATGTCTTGTGTTAAATAAAAACATCATATGGATGTTAACAAGGTTAAAAACTTGATCATCGGAGGGGTTTTTAACCTATTCACATCAGATGCGACGTACACACGTAGTATGATTTTGTCATTTTGTCATCAATACATGTCAGCAGGGCAAAATGCATTATGGAAAATGTGTTTTGTTTTTGCAGCAGTTTTAGCCTGAAAAAAGTTTTTAAAGTCCCAGATCTGACAGTGGCTGACGACCTGAGCGAGAGGATCAATATTGAAGCAGAGTGCAGCAGTTACCTGGGTGAAAAGAACAAAGACGACGACTTAAAAGATTCAGACACTGACTTCAACCTGCTAAGCTGCTAACCAGCAAGTCAAGGCTCAGGGTGAGAGACATGTTGACTCACCTCATGCAAACGCTGTCACTAAAACCTTTATTTCTCAGCCTCTGACGCAGATAGAAATATGGTATAAAAACCGTTTGAAACCTTAAACCTTTAGCTTTTATTGTAAATCAAGGCCTTTACCCTTATGTTCAATAACATTTAAACTGAAGTTGTTTTTCAGCCACATCCAATTACCAAAGCGAAGCCAAAGATTTACAATAAAAGTCAGAGGTTCTCAGATGGTTGTTTCTATCTGCTTCAGAGGCTGAGAAATAAAGGTTTTAGTGAACATCAAGTTTTTCCAGAAAACCTTCAATACTTAGTTTGAAGATTTTATTTGTATCAACTGGTTAATGCAAAAATAAAAAGTAGTAGTGAATGCAGATCTGTGTATAACACATTGTAGAGGCAAGGTAGGTTAATGTTACCAATGTGCACCTTCGAGCGGGAACCTACCATTGTATTCTGTCTGTTCATAAAACTACAGCCCATGTTCCAGCCTGCTGTTGCACAGCTCTGGGAAACACAGAGAATCAGCCTTTCACCCATCACAGTAATCTCTTCGGGTACAGTATGTGATCATCAGTATGCATCTTCCTGCTTGTGTGAAAGTCATTGATAAACAAGGTCAAAGCTGATGTTGGTTGAACTTTTGTACTGTGGGTATCAGCAAGCTGTGAAATCTATTAAGAGAACTAAATAGCCAAGATGAAACCACATTCACTGGAGTGAAAGGCATAAAAGACTCACCAGACTGAAAAGGCTTTTCAGGTTTCCTCAGGTCCGTATTTTTGGACCCACAGACCGTGCACTCTGCCGCCCTTCTCTGGCTCCCATGGCATGAAAATAAGTTACTGATAAAGCTGTTTGAGAATTCATTTTTAAGGTTCAATGTTTATTTCTTGACCTTGGAAACAACAGCTGAGAACGTAATAGCACCGCAAAGCCCAGTCAGTAGCTGTGTCGGAGCTTTGGATCACATCACATGATCTTCATCAGCTCTGAACTGTTATGGAACTGTATGGTCCAAGTTTACATTTTTTTCCTCTGTCAGGAAGGAACTGAACTTCTTATTCATTTCAAAATTTTGTGCATATATACACCTCCTTTAACATGCGTGCCATTTGCCTGATAGAAGGCTCAACAAGGCTATCTATCTATCTATCTATCTATCTATCTATCTATCTATCTATACTATCTATCATCTATCTATCTATCTCTGAAAACATAATGGCTACAGTCCTATATATATATATAATATATAGATATAGTATTTTTTTTTTTCCAAGGGCTGTAGCCAAATTACTTTTCGGGTTGTCTGTCCCATTCTTGTGAATGTGACATCTTAGTCACGCCTTGAGGGAATTGCTTCAGATTTGGCACAAACATTCACTTGGACTCAAGGATGAACTGATAAGATTTTGGTGGTCAAAGGTCAAACATGTTTCAGTCCATAACTCATGAATCCATACACTAGTTATGACACAATTTAATACAAATGTCTATAAGGATAAAATGAAGTGACGACATTTTAAATCCAAATGGTCAAAGGTCGACTTCACTGTGACATCATAATGTTTTGCATAAACACTTCTGGCCATTATTCAGTGCTGTAACTCAGGAAGGAGAGATTGTGACCATATTTCCTACAACTTGGCCGGTTGGTGGAGACACACAACTGCCAGGCGGTAATTCTAGTCAGTCAGTGCTTTTATGTTGCACAGGAACAGTGTAAGGTAGGACTCCTTCAAATCAGCTTTGAATGGTACTTTGTAGTAACTTGGTGTTTTTTTTTTAAAGCATTTTGGGGTAAACTTGAAAAAAGCTTGGCAGCTGAAAAATCTAATCATAACACTCTGCTCCATGAATACACAATTTCAGTCTTACATTTTGTTCTTTTGTGGGTGTAAAAGACGTTTTCAGCAACAACAGGGGCCGGAACAAACTGTCCTCCCATGTGCAGGAGTTGCTGTGGGCCTGCGCCGAGATAAGGCGGTAATTCTAGTTTTTGTGTCCAACAAGGTCTTCTGTCCATCCATCTATCCAAATGCTGTCCATTATCTGTGTCCGCATTATAAACTAAACCATCTGATGTCTTTGATTAGAACAATGATCCACACACTTAAATATTTCCATGATTATAAATGAACATTTCAGCCAGATTGACCTCACCAGACATAAGTACTTTTCATACTTTACATACTTTTCTTCTTTTATTTCTTAGCAAAAATAAAGAAACTTATTGATAATTTATGCACGTATTAACAGTATATCCTCAGCCTGACTGTAATGTTTGGAAATTCTAATGTTTCTTTTCTATCATAGTCATGTGATCATATTGTTTATATTTTACCTTGCTGAATATCACTTTTAGATGTCACTGTAACCAAATTTACACCTAATTGTGGTCCCACTTCATAGTACAGGTCATTCAGGACGGTGGAGCCTGGTTGGTTAAGCCTGATAATGAAAAGTTACCCTGGGTATGTTGAACTTGCTTTGTAGTACAGGCCTGAGGAGTCCACAGCACTCTGATGAGTGAACCACCTCAGCTGACTCCTTTTTTCAAGAGGTTTGTTTGTTTTCTCCACATTAAAATAATGGTCCACTCCTGCCACTGGTCATGTCTTGAAGGCCTAATGTCGATGGTGGTTTCCAAAGACATGATTGTAGTTTGAGTTGAGTTTGGGTAACCAATGCTGCTATTCGGGTATCATTGTACCTCTAGTTTAGAAAAAATGTACATATGGAAATACAGTATATGACAACGTACCTCAACAGGTCAGGATGCAAGATGATGTGTAGGAGGCTACATACACACCCTTCTGCAAAATAAAAAAAAAACAAAACATAATGAAATAAGTTGAACCCGATAAAGGTAATTGGCATCCACTGTTCTTTATTCCCTATTTAACAAAAAAGACAAGTAGCTTGTGATGTTTGATGTCGTTGGTACTGGGCACTGTTGTACCTTAATCTTGGACGTCAGTTTGTATCAAATCTGAAGATTTCCTTGTTTTTTTTTTTTCCATCATTCAAACTGTTCAATTTCCTCATGTGCCCATACCCAAGCCCCCTAAACTTCTCAATAATATCAGCAGTTGTGGTTACAGGAACATCCAGCTGCTCGGAGATGGTCTTGCAATCTTTACATTCTTATTGATCCACAGCTGCCGACCAGGTCTGCATTCTAAGAGTCGAAACCGCCAAAGCATCTTGATCTGAGATGTGGTATGATAAGTCGTCCTGTCCCCGTGGGAGAAATGGTCTCGTAGAGCAAAAGATGATTTTCCTGCTGGGCACAATGAGGCTGATTTTATCTTGTCTATTCCACAATTCACTTGAATGATTTCTCCCATACAAGCTGAGCTCGAAAGGTCACTGACTGAAAGGAGAAGAGTTTACACGGTTCATACTTTTTCTTTCAGCAACATGTCACATGAAGTTTTGGAAAAACCACAAGGTGGCGCTGTGGATCTAACTGAAAAGGAGAAGCTCGTATCAACTCTGTCGCACCTTGCTTTCCTCTGATGTTCCGGCTTTTGCTTTGGTGCAGTTACATCAGATCTTGTCTATCGGTGGATGTGATTATATAAAAGTAAATAAGTTTAAAAAAAAAAAAAAAAAGGTAATGATAATGATCCATTATACTTAATATAAAACCAGGTTGTAGATAAGACAAATTGCGACACATATTAAAGCTGTCATCAAAGCTACAGTATGGTTGAACAGTTTGAGGATGTCAGCTTCTTTATGCCAAGGACACCCAAAATAGAGCACCGTCCTGCCAGGGCCCCCCCACCAATCAAACATAAGCTATCGTCCCCCCACATACTGTGCAAGACTCAGCACCATCTGATCTGGATAATAGTGGTGCTGAGTAACCAAGATGCACCTGCGTTACCTTTTATTATTTTCATTCCATCTGTTTTTTTTGTTTTTTTTTCTACTCTTGTAAGAATTCAGTTTGTAGCTAATGTTTATTTTATCTTTAGTTCAATTCAAACGTGATGTTTCACTTTGCTTTTATCAAATTTAGAAGTGTTCACCTAAAATTGAATTTGGATTTTCAGAAGACAGTGCTGTGATTTCTTTGCAGCGCATGTGCTGTCGAACTGATGAAGATGTTTTCTGAATGTTTGTGTCTTTGCGGGTGTTAAGTTGCAGTGCGTTGAGCTCTGATGGCCACCGTGCACGATGAAGAGCGGCACTTCATCAGATCTCCTAGCAGCTTCGTCAACTTCACAATGTCTGGAGCAGCAGGCGGTATTAGATCTTCATCGGCTGCAGAGTTTCTTTAGATGGAAAGTGTGTGTCGAGGCAGTAAGTGATGGAAGGAATGGTTTGAAGCATCATTGTGTTGGGCAGGTCTCTGGTGTAATAAAGATGCACTTGATATCTGTTTGTGAAGCTCATCTTCAGTGTCAAGTGTACATCTTAGTTACAAAGCTTCCCTGCACGGTCGTGATTGGCTGAAGACGAGCACATGCACAGATTGCCCAGATGTCTCCGTTTTGCCTAAGCTGTGTCAGACTTTGAAAATGTAAATAAAATGTTTCTTTAAATTACTGAGAAATGCTGGTTTAACAACTAAAGATAAATACAAATGCATCTTTGCAATGCAACTTTAAATGTTAAGCCTTTGCAGCGATGTGGCTGCAGAGATGGAAATGACAGTTGGTCCAGAGTCAAATACATCTCTTTGTTGGTACAAATGTTTCTATAAAATGTCACTAGATTTGTTACTAGGCTCTAATATTGCTAATGAAATCTTAAAATTCACCAAATCCTGTGAGGATATTGCTAAGTTTGTAACACTTGTTGCTGTGTTAACTGCTAATTAGCAAATTATGATTAGCATATAATTCAAAGCACATGATGTGAATGCTGGTCTGCCTGTAGATTCTTAGTCTTTTTAAACTACATATTGCTGTTTCTACTTGCCTCACCTTATTCCCCATGCTGAGCTCACCACATGGTGACAGTGAAACAGCCATGAACAAATAGAGCTACAGAGAAGCACACTGAGAATGTAGGAAGTGTTTACAGTGCTACAGTTTATTTTAAATAATAAGAAGCCTTGGAAACCATGAACAAATGACAAAAGCAGTTAAACTGGTCTAAATTGTCATCTTTTGTCTTTTCTTTTGCGTCTCATGCTGTGGTTTCACTGACGTTACTTTGCCGCAAACTGTAAAAATCAGAGTGCCTCCATAAAACAGATTTACAGTGAAGTTCACCCTTCCTGTAGGTAGTGGAGTCTGCTGAGCTGTTACATTACCGTAATCACGACTATTGGACAACAAATAAAAACACATTATGACGGACTGGGCGAATACACAGGCAGAGAAAAATGGCAGACAGAAATATACATTTTAAAATAATCATAAAGCCCCTGCAACAATAAAATGATCAAAAGTAAAACCTCAGCATTCTCCTACAACCCATTATTATTCCCTAATTTAACCCACAAAGTGATGACAGTGGGATGAAGCTGTTTACAGTAAAGTATTGAATCATATATTTGCAGTCAGTTAGGATGACATTTTTATTGATCCGCTGTAAATTCTCTAATAAAAGCTGATATTCCAATAACGGTGGAGTCATAAATCACGGCTACAGGTGTGACCAGCACGAGCAGAGGCCGCACCTCCTGCAGATGTTTCACATCAGGGACGCTGGACGTCAGTGTCGTAATGTCATTCTAAATGCTGCGCTCCATCTATGGTTTTCATCCGCAGTTAAATGGCCAGATATAAATCAGATGGAATAGTTACCAGTAAAATGTATGTCAAAGCAGCCACAGTGAGCAGGAACGGACCCGAGCTTGACCTCATGTCAGTGGAAGACAAAGGTCTGCAATGTTGTCTCATTAGGTTAGAAGATGTTTTGTGTTGTCCCCTCTGTTTACCATATGCATGCTCTCTCTCTCTCTCTCTCTTTCTGTGGGAAGTCAGTTCAGGAAGATTAAACATGTTATATTAATATTCTGCCAAACCTTCCATTTTATAATCACGAGTTAAAACCAATTCACACGTCCTATTGCACAATTTGCCTGTAAGTGTCACTGTGCAGCAGCAGTAATTACAGTTGCTTTATGTGTTGTAGCTGTAGCTGCTGGGCGGAAACGTCTCCAGGGGTCTGTCTGACAGACGATGATTGTTCCCCTGACGTCTTTGGTCATTTGGAATATAATGACGGACTAATACACATGATAATGAACTATATCCTCAGTTGTGGCTGCTGTGTGTGTTATACTGAATTTCTCCAGACAACAGGAGGAAGTTTTCAGTTTGCATTAACAGAAAACAACAATACAGCAAATTGAAATGGGAGTAGTTCAGAAAAACACAGAGGACACTTTCTGAAATATAATAGAATATACAATACCCATACAAAATCTGAGAAAATTGATAATTAAGGCTTTAAAGAACTGTGTCTGGTTAAAATACACACTAGAGGTTGGAAGTAGGAAAAACTGCTGAAGCCTGTTGAAAAGACATTAGTTTTATAATGACAAAGTCTGTTATTCTAGTCTTATTTAAATACATTTTAATGTGTTTACTTAAGAGAGAAGAGTACTAGTCTGTCTGAACAGGTAAAATTAAGGCATTGTGTTTTTTTTTTTTTTGTAGATCAAGGCAACAGAATCATTCTTCTTTTTTTGTGTGTGATTGTGGTGCATTTATCGTGGGTGAAGGTTTGTCCTCTTCCAGCTGCCTTACAGTTGAGAAATGGCTCCTTGTGACTGACGGCATTCTTACTTAAAACCACTGCTGGCAGCAAGCAGGCTCATTAGCATGTGGCTAGCAGGAGTCATTTGTTTAAATAAGGAATGGCTACAAACTATGACGCACTGTTTTCGGGGCAATGAAGGACAGTGTGGAATTTTTTTTCCTTACCGGCAACTTTAGGTCATTGAATTATCGAAAATCTACTTGGTCTTGGTATCCGTGATATTTGCAAAAAAAGACTTACTCTCACTCAGAGGTGCAGTATTTTTCCAGCCACGTCTCATGATTAAAACTGTACACTCTACTTGCCTTTTGCCCTCTTCTCCATATTTTCCCCGTTGGCTTCCTCTTCTGTAGCGGCCTGTCGCTCTCCCTGCTCTCCCTGCTCTCCCTGCTCCACCCCCTCTCTCCTCCTCTGCAGTGAAACCCTGCAATCCACCTAATATCCACTAATAAAACTCTGGAGAATATGTTCCTTCCCTCCTCCACTACACTTTGGCTGCAGAACGACACTTTATATGAAAATGAACAAGTATGAGTAATTGTGCCGGCCAGTACGCTGAATGCATCAACATGCATAGAGAGAGAGAGAGAGAGGGGGGAGACAGGGACAGAAAAGGAGGGGAGGGGGGGTGGGGGTATTGAGAGCATCAGGCAGAGCGAGAGGTCAGTGATAAAGAAATAGAAAAGACGAAAGGAGAGGAAAAGGTCAGGGAGAAAGAGTGGGAGAAACGGGAACAAAGGCAGAGGAGACAGGCGAGGTCAACGGGAGACGGCAAGCAAATGAGCAAGTGAAGAAAAGAGAGGCAGGAGGGAAAAAGACAGTGTGGGAGGAGGAGGAGATGAAGGAGGAAGGTCAGTAATGAAGTGGCAGACAGGCTGCCAGACTCCCCACGGCTCTGAAACACTGACTCACACACTGATGGACTGGATGGATGGATGGAAGGGGAGGGAAAAATGGAAGGAGAGGGAAGAGGAATGGCCAGCTTGGAGGCTGCATGGCAGGAATGACTGACTCGCCAACCCAGAGACTTCCAGCAGTCATTCCTGAGAAAACAGGACAAGGCTGCAAAACATAGTGTTTATTCTTTAAACCCCAAATGGCATTACATTACATCCCACGATTTGATCAATAGTCTTTTTGCCCCTGTTGGGTTTGCAAGCGCATAACCAATGACTGTTACCACAGTACGGCCAATTTAATTAATAAAGACATTACAAAGTTAGCAATCACCTGTGACAACTTAATACTTCATTTAAATATGAATACAAAACAAATATTCCCGCTCATGGCCTCAGTAAACTTTTAAAATTTTGTGTTCTTTCTTTTTTAACAACAACAATGTAGGAAAAAGGTTCAGTCATGTTGTCATCGTGCCTCCCAGGACCATTTAGAAAAATCGCCTGTCATGGCTCCTGCTGTTAGAAGCCTTTAATTAACTGCAGGATTAATTGCGGTATTATTATTTTTGACTGAAAGAGCAAGATTTAATGAACTTTTTTATTTATTTTTTTTTTATATTTTTTACAAACTTTCAACCAGCTGTGTGATATTAAAAAGGCTCTCTGATAAAAGACGTCTAAGACTCTGAATGACCTAACGATCTATACACATCACTCTACTGTAAATCTTAAAAACTAAACGATGTGTTTCTAAATCCTTAATCTCCTTAATATGCTTAAAACCTCTTGGATGGCATCCCTCACAGATCAAAGTGTTAGGCTACTCCAAGCCCTGTTTATTCATACCTATACATTTAGAGGGCACAGCAGGCAATCTTAGGTTGGCTGCGTGTTCAAAGTGAAGCCTGATGATGACTTACATCGCCTCTAGTCTTACAGCCCCCGTACTTGACAACATGGTTTTAAAAGGGGAGGTTATACTTATGCCCCTGGAAAGAAATAATAAACCATACATGAAACCCCGACCAAAGTTTTAAATAAAACTTTTTTAAAAAATGCAAAGAATCACTAAGATGTGACATTAAAGTGGTCTGAGAGCAGTGAAACCATATCAGTGATTTATGGGGAAGCACAAACTAGTTCTGTGAGACTTGTGATATTCTATGTTTTTCTCATTATCAACAAATCCCATGAAAATCTCCAGAGCCAACATGGAATTACTCTTGCTGATTAATTTATTGATTAAACCTACCGATAGCCTAATATATCTTATTCCTCTGAGCCACAGAGCTCCATTGTTGTCCAAAAACTATTAAAAACACATCAGTGAGCCACAGCATTAGACTGCTTGACATGTTAGTTCATTACCACAACACACACACACACTGTAGATTTCTTTGACTCAATCCCACATACAATACATCGTTGTGCTTCTAGAAATCAGCTCCAAAGGAAGTTTGTCTTACATGCCGGCATGAAACACACAGGTCACAAGCATACACTGATGACAATCATGTATGTATGTTTATAGTTTGACATTTTGGGAAACTTGCTTACTATCTTCTTATCACTAGTTACACAGGAAGATCGATTACTATTAGGGAGACGTCTTATCATCGGTGGTCGAGGTATTTCGGTGAAGAAGGAGCGCTGGAGTCCAGGATGTCTTATGCTGAGAATGTTTACTGAAGCTTGATCAAGGAGAGAGGAGGAAGTACAGACTTCTGTGCATGATGTCACCTCAACTCTGCCGCAGGAACCCCTGTGGCTAGCCTTTATGCACAAAGATGACTACAGATGGCTTACGCTCCATATTCGGTCAAATACCTAAAAGAAGAGGGAGAAGAGGGATGAATCAATCCTCTCATCCGCAAGAAAGCACATGAACATGTTTCCCAAAATATCTATTACTTTTAGACCAACAACATAACTGGTAAATATTCACCAGAATACCAAATGTGTATTAATCCACAGCTAGAAATAGTCCCCAGCAAACACACTATTTCCTTCTGTTTGACTAAGATTTGAAAGAAAACTACAGTGCCCCAGTGTCTTTTGTTTTGTGTAGTTCTGTTTTTTTTCAGGGAATTACATATTTCTAATTTAACATTTACAGTATTAGGAGACATGCTAACACACAGTTTGGTTGTTGTCCTGGGATTTGTTGACAGTCAGAGCTCCAGAATTTCACTAGTCTCATCCTTTTAATCAACACTCTCCTAAAAATGTTGCTGACTTGTATGCACTTAAATAGGAAACAAAAACTTCCTTAAATGTATTTGTACCTTCAACACTGAGATGCTGGAACTTCTAGAGAAATAACAGGCTTTCCCTTCTCCTCCTCTCATCTTCATGTCTGTAGCCCTCCATCATCAGTCCTCACCCCCCCCCCCCCCCCCCCCCCCCCCCCCCCCCGGAACTCCCTTACCCCAGATTATGCAGCTTCATCACCCCTACTCAGCTCTCACCCACTCAGCCTCTGGAGCATTATCCAGGGATGTTCTCATCCTCTGCCCAGCTCGGCAGTGTCTCCTGGACAGGGAGAGGTGCCAGGGGTCCCCGAGGCCAAACGCCCACAGATGTATGAGGGTGGGGGTGTACACCGCCATATTCACTTATCTACAGTATGTCTGATTTGACGGATATTTGATTTCTCTATCATTCCAGTTATCTAAACCCTGCTCATATATCTCATATCTTGTTGGCTCCACATCTCCTCACCCCCCATTGTTTTCAATATATATCACTTTTTTCTCCCTAAATTGTAAATGTAACATTTCAGAAGCCCTTCTACATGAGCTGTGTTTGATTTTGCTTTTTTTTGCTTTTTTTTTTTTCTACAAAAGCATCTCATATCTTTAGCTTTGGGCACAGCCCTGTGAATGTGTGTGTGTCCTTGTTATCAGTATTAGCCCTGATTAGCGGTTAGTGACAGAACCAGGAGTAATTAGCAGCATTTGTTTTTCTGCGCATCAACGAAGCGGGCCGTGATGCAAACTGAGTTTGATAACCCTAAATGAACCGGAGGTGGAGATAATACTGCTGACCTTTAAAAAGTAATGAGTATGGGAGAGTTTTACAAGGTGCAACAAAAGTTGCTCTTATTAGGAAACAGTGTGTCTGAAAGGGATGCACCACAGCAAGCTGGGAGTACTTTGTATTGTCCGACCGCCACCTCTCACATTTACCCCACGGGGATCAATTAAGTCTCATCTTATCACGGCGCCGGCCCACAGCAACTGCTGCACATGGGAGGACAGTTTGTACCCGCCCCTTTTGTTGCTGAAAACGTCTTTTACACCCACAAAAGAACAAAATGTGAGACTGTAATTGTGTATTTATGGAGCAGAGATTTTGCAGATGCCAAGCTTTTTTTTATACATTACATACCATTTGTTCCAGTTTACCCCAAAATGCTCTTTAAAAAAACAACACCAGGTTAATACAAAGTACCATTCAAAGCTGATGGTGCCATGTGTTGAGTTACAGTGCTGAATAATGGCCTGGAGTGTTTTTGCAACATTCTCCTAAAACATTCATGGCTTTTAATTTTGCTGACTTGTATGCACTTAAATAGGAAACAGAAACTTATTAAGGTAAGTTAAGACACTGATCCCCCACTTGCCTGTTCCATCGGTGTGTGACTGATGCATGAATGTGTGAGTGAATGTGGCAAGTATCGTAAAGCCCTTTGAGTGCTCAGTAAGACTGGAAAAGCGATATACAAGTGCAAGTCCATTTAGTGGATGAGTACTGTGATGTAATGTAATAATAATAATGAGTATGGCCTTTGACCTCTGACCACCAAAATCTAGTCAGTTCATTCTTTAGTCCAAGTGAATGTTTGTGCCAAATTTGAAGAAGTTCCGTCAAGGTGTTACTGACATATCGTGTCCACGAGAATGGTATGGACGGACAGACAACCTGAAAACAATATGCCTGCGGCTCTGACTGTCGCCAGCGTGGAGGCATAAAAAGACATGAGAATCTGAAAACTTTAAATATAGGACCTTTAAAATGTATCCACATGATCGTGGCCTTTGCATACAAATAATAATAATAATAATAATAATAATCATCAGAGTTTAGACATTTAGCTGCTGCATGAAAGAGCAGGTTGAAGTTCAGTCTCTTCTCCTGTTGACACAAACACTTTCTGTCAATGAAACAATGAATGATTATCATAAGTGACTTGGAGGTGTTATGGGGGATGTATTTATCCCTCTCTCTCGGTTTATCTTTGGGTTGTTGAGGAATCTTAAGACTTTTGTTGGACATAGAGTACTACCCTGGGGCGTACTGATTCAATGATGAAACAGATATGTAGGATTACTAACTCTTACCCCAGACGTGTTTGATCCGTGTCTTTCGGTCCACATCTCCCACGCACGTCTGATGGAACAGATAGTTTAGATTTTTCCATTTTTATCAATACAGCTGTTGACTTGCGTGTCACTCACATGTACAGCATTCCAACTCAAAGCTAATTTTTTTTTTTTGACGTCGGCGAGTTTTAGGGATTGTGAGTTGGCTGTGAGCGTTGCAAAAATACATGAGTGCGCAGGTGTTCTGTGCCTGAACGCATCCTGTGTGAGCGTGATGGAGGACTGAAGCTGCTGCTGCTTCTGATGATGATGATGCTGACGTGCTGCTTTCAGAGGTGTTAGACCCCTTTCATAGCTATTCATGTTACAATATGTGTTTACACTTGGTAGTCAGATACATTTCCGCTAAGAAAGGTTGACATCTGATTACTATATCAGAATAAAGAGGCTGGCTTTTTTTTTTTTGGAATCCTGTGGGTCACAGGATGGGAGTCAATTTCACTATTCATTATGTGACTGGGACGGGTCGCGAAAAAAGGTCAACGGGAGTGGGTGGAACAGGAATTGTAATATTAATAGATCGCTCTCTATACATAGAAATGCAGTCCTAATATGAATAAATGCAATTTTCTTTATTTTGAATGTGATAGAAAAAAATAAACCTACGAGAAACCCATGTTCTCAAAATCAGGTGCAAAGAGCACAGAATGTAGCAACAGATGAAGCACGAATCAAGAAAGAGCAGTAACAATATTTCAGAAATTTAAAATCAAAGAGACAAGGGCAAAATAAAAACAACTAAAATGCTGAAGGAGTAATAAAACCACATTAACGTCCCCTCTAAATTGCTGGCACATCGATCACACGCCGCGCCACCCACCACCGCAAATTCAGGTCCTATAAGGCAGATGTCCATGAGTTGTTTGATTATAGATCAGGTCTAGGTTCTACATTAATACTGTGAAAGTATCAAAGTGCTCGGTCCACAGAGAAATGCACACAGCCTGTATTCAGAAACTGAGCCTTAAAACCAGCCGTCAGGACTCCTGGAACTTCGTGATGTTACATCATCCCACCGCTCTCAGCCATGCAACAAGCCCCGCCCACCTGGACCCACCATCCAACCTTGAATTTGGTTTCTCTGAGTGTTTACCTGAAATCTGCTATATTTTTACTGGATCGTTCAGAAAACTGTCAGCCAATCAGAAAAGAGAGACTCAGAGCCTTCCTGATTGGCTCACTGACTTGTTGTTCCTAAAGCTCAAGTTTTTGGTTCTTAAAACCGAAAAATATATCCTCTTATGGATCAAGACTTCAAATAAAACACAGGAGAAGAGGAAAATATGGAGCTTTCCACTTACAACTTAACGATATTGTTCTGGCGACACATAGGCCCCACACATAGGCAGGGTTGGTGGATCGTACATATACAGACATCATTCAGGGGAACTACTTGGCAAAGTATTTGTGTTACACTGTTTGTACGGAAAGAGCTACACAAACAAGGTCTGACTGATACTTTGAAATGTTGAATCAGGATATTTTGTAGATTCGCTGTAGTCTGTGGAGGGGTGATCCAGAGGTTCAGGACTCCCGGACCGACTCCTCTTCACGCTGCGTTTTCTAAACAGCACCCAGCTGATCCTCTGCTGTGTCTCTCAGACAGAGGCAACAGCGAGAGAAACAGCAGAACAGCACGGGAGAAATTATACCCCCTGATGTGACATGACATCACTGTGAAACTACATTTGACAACCTCACCTCAGCACTGTCAGCAGCTGGCGTCTGAGCTAAGAAAACACCGCTGGGGGAAAATCCTCTTATCTGGACCGCTCTGAGGCCAGGAGCAAGGCAGCGTCTGGGATTTGGACCAGGACCACATCCAGGAGGAGGAGGAGGAGGAGGAGGAGGAGTGGGCTCTTGCAGATGATTGGGCTTATCGCTCAGCAGACAAAACAGCCAGCGCAGGACGGGAGAGGGTACGCCCAGCGGCCTTCCAACACCCTAGAGGATTTTAAAGACAGGGAGGTGGATGAGCTCCAACTTCATGGCCTCCTCCAGCAGCTCTTGATCCGCTGGGCCCTCTGCCACTAGCTGACACTTGATCAATGCCCACCTCCCGTGTGGAGGTGCTGCAGCAGGAGGTGGAGGCAGCAGGAGGGCGACAGGAGGGGTTCTGGCTCTGCTGATGGCAGTGGCAGCAAAAAAAAGCAGCTCGCCTTTCAGAGCGCGTCCTTGTTGGCTTTCACCAAGGGTAGAAATACATTTACTATCCTCACTGTTATAGAGTGCTCCTTCATGTCAGTGATTCAATTTTTACTTAAAGAAGCATTAAGCAATCTATGACTTAAATCAACCTCTATCAGCCACCGAGGAAAGTCGGAGGCATTCGACAAGGACCAGGCACATATTTCACTGGTCTGTGAGCCACACCGCTTACCTCACCTGTGCGTGACGGTCGAGGGAAACTTCTGCTTTTCATTTCGGCGCCCGTGTCAAAAGGTCAGAGCAGCCACACGGCCTGCGCGAGATCTACACCTGAAGCACGGTCGCGTCAGGCGGCGCCACGACATTAACGCTGGGAACACACAGCCTGCGTTGTGTCTGCGTGGCGGCCGTAGGGTTGCGCGACCTTAACGGTAGTCAGAATGTTGCCCAGTGAGTGAGAGAGGAAGAGGAGTGACTAAAATAACGAGTGTGTCCAATGTTGCTCACCTCTCTCTCTCTCTTTCATGGATAACCTGAGTGATGAGAGTAAGATGACAATGTTTTCATGGCTTTGTTAAAACAGAACTGTCATCACAAATAATGCGTCTCTCACTGTCTGAGGAGCCAAACTAAACTACTGAACTCTCTCTCACACCACGGTGCAGCTCCTACACACAACAAGCAGCCTCATTACAACCAGCTGATCGGAGTGAGTGTGCGTGCCTGTTGGAAGCCTGTTGCAAGCAGATTTAATACACAACATAAATGATAATAAGTTACTACATTAATAGGAAAACAAGCCGCATGTTGTTGTTGTTATCTGCAAAAAGACGTGAGCTATCGGTGATCGTTCTGATGCTCGTCAGTCACCAGTGTTCATCGCCCACAGGCACAACCCTAATGGCGGCTGCATCGCTGAAGTGCTGCGGCTCACACTCGTGTGTGTGTGTTCACACCCGGCTGTGTCCTTTATCGACCCATCCACGCATCCACACCAACCTCCTCCTGACGCGGACTTCGTCTCTCGAGATACTACGTCACCTGACTTCCTCCTCTGCCCCCGTCATAATTACTACGGCTGCTATAGAGGTCGCCTCACAGTGAAATGTAACCAGAGGTCGCGATAAGCTGCTTGTGCGGGCTCATTTTTTGACAGGACCGTCTCAGTGATTGACCGGATCAATAGATGAAGAATTAAATTAACATACAGTACAAACACAGAGAAATGTGTTTTATATCTGCTAATTTTCCAGGTTGGGTTTTACTTTCATCCTGAAGGCAAGTCACACACTTTCATGAAGGTGCACGCAGACACATTAAATACACTGATGTAAGATTATAAATGTACGATCTGCCTCTGGTCATTTTACAAACGAGTACAAACACAATTTTAAGACATTGATGTCCTTCATGTTTGGTGGGAAAATGAAAAGAGGCATGATCTTACTCAAAGTTTCACCTTTCTTTTTTTTTTTCAACTTTTTATTTATTTAATAGGGATGGTGCAGTTTAACATAGTTCCAATACAGAGCAGAGAAACTAATGTGTTGCACAGAGGGTTTATAGCTGCTAATTTTCAACTCTTGTCCCTAGTTGGCCTTTTACATGTACAGAAAGAAGTATATGACATACTAGATTGAAATGCATTGATTGTGATATACAGTCTAAGAGGAGACAACAAAACAAACAGACAAAACAATTTATAAAATATAAAGTTGGAAGAATATTGAATGCATATGGATGCTCCAAATTGTTATTTTTCATCTCAGTTTTATTTTCAGGACTACTCTCAACAAAGTGCATCTATTTGATAAATTATGATTCCACTACAAGTCTAACAAAAGGTGCTTCAAAGAAATCCCTGGTGTGAGTATTGTCGTATTGGTAGCAACCCAAGCCGAATGTTTCCGTAACTATTCTGCATGACATGTTGAATTCTTTCGGCACCCAAACACGCTGTGCCAGAGTCAGGAAGCAGGTGGACTGTATATTAAAGACTTCACCCTCCTGTTCCTGCTGTGTTTCACTCCTCAATCCATTACTGTAGTGAGTCTGCCCACAGTCTGCAGCTCAGTTTCTGTACCTGTAGAGTTTGTTTTGTTGTTATTGTTATTATATTATTTAATCAATTGGTTATTAAGTACTAAATGATCGTTTTGTAAACAAAACGAAACAAAAAATAATAATATAAAATGTATTGATATCATTGGTTTGTTAAACTGGCAAAAACTGATTTACAAACTGTTGCCCAGAAATTAATTTGGTGTGGTAATAATTCTCCATCAAGTGTGGGAGGCACTTTTATCTCTTAATTTAAACTCTTAATTTAGCTTTAATTTAGCCTGAGAGCGTTAAATGAGGAACTAGACTTGAATCCATTTTTGTAGAATCAGCTCAATTATATTTGTTTCTGAAGTTAATGGATGGATGTGTTGGGGGCAAGAGAGATAAAAAAATGTGAGTATACTGTGTAGAAAAACAAGTCCACAATAAAACAATTTGCATTGAAAAATGGACATTCAAAAGTTTTACTCTTTGATGAGTTAAGATGAAAGATCGTGCCTTCTGGAAAATGTCCTGAAAAGATGCATGTAAGATTATGTTTTATATTTCACTTGTAATTTTTGTATCTATTAAAGGTCCCATATTTTTAACACAACACTTTATTTGAAGTATTGATCCATAAGAAAATATATGTGTGAAAGTCAAAACAATCCCCTTTCCTAACCACTTGTACTTTCCAAAGGTTCAGGAGCTTTGGGGTGTGGTCTGCAGTGCTGAACACTTCTGATTGGTCGAGTCCTCACTGCACATGTTTAAAACTGAAGTGAGCGAGCGGTTCGTGTTTCTCAAATGTGCGGATTATTTCATGATTCAGTGCACAATAATTAAGTGAATTTCTCTGAGGTTTGGTCTCACCTAATTTACTGATTTATCAATTTAAATAAAGAATTATCTCATTCAACAGACACGATGATTAATCTAGAAAATAATAATGAAAATATAGAAAATAATCACTCTGCATCCTTAATGGTGATTTATCAGTAAATAACGAATGAATGAAACACGATGTTGCCTTGTTCTTTTATTTTGAAGGACCTCTTTCGAAGCTCATGCTGCTCTGCACCTTGCTGTGTGTGCACTCTCACAAAGTGTGTGTGACGTGAATAATAGGATTAGGAAGTGCACACTGGAGCGAGGTCATGTGAAGTCTAATAAAGCTTTCGATGCAGCTTAATGAAGGCGACAGCCGAAACGTGGGTGAACAGTCCTTGTTGTAGCTGTTTTCTAGTTTGCTGACTCTCCTCCATCTCCCCTCGAAACGCTCCGTCTCTGCCTCTCTCTCTATCTCTCTGTCTCCATCATCCGGGTCGGCTTGCATACGCCTCAGCCCTCTCTTTCTCTCTCCGTTAAAGCATATCAGGTGCTTAAATCCCTGTTGTTGGGAATGCATTTATAGGCAACAATTATGTAAAGTAAGTTAAGCCCCAGCCAGTTGTACTTTGCTCTCGCTATCCCCTTATTTCCTGCGGGTTTCCACAGAAAATAACCCCAAAACACACACTTAAGACACCCTCACACATACACAGTGGAAGTGAGAGGAGGAAGAAGGAGGGACAGCAAAAGAGATGATTTGCAGGAAGTTAGAGAGGAAAGATTTAAAAAAAAAAAAAAAAAAAGAAAAAAAAAGAAATGTGAAAGGAAGCGATGGAGACGGAGATAGAGGAAGTTACTGAACCCCCAAGAAGAGGCGAAATCACATTCTGTAACCCCGACTTTTCTTTTGTTCACAACAACAACTAAAAGCAAAATCTGTGTCGGCGTGACCTTGGAAGCGTTCGCTCTGACAGACAACAGAGACAGAAAGCCCACTGAGAGCCTTATCTGCCTGAGACACGAGTAGACGAGTCGGCCGTGGCCCGTATGACAGAATTATTACGAGGCCACTTGCTTTTTTTTTTTTTTCTGTCTGTCATTGGTTTCTGAGGGTAGGGGAGTGAGAAATCCTCCAGAAATCCTTCATTTGCCATTCTGCAGAAGACACAGAGGATAAGAAAAGAGCCAGAGGGAGAGGAAAAACCCTGCGCGCTGGGAGAAGGGCACATTGAAGCGGCAAACACCCCTATGGATAAAATTTACATTCATAAAAGAGAAAAAGAAAATAGCTTTCCATTTGCATCAGGTGTACTTTATTCAACACTTTTCCTCATTAGATAAAAAATGGAAATCATTTATGAATGAATCAGGTATCTGATCTTCAAAGGAAGTGAAATGAGAGTTCTGCTATTACCCACTAAATTACCACTTTCAATGAGATATGGAATTTACTGAAGTGAAAAATGAAACGAGAGGGAAGGAGCAGATGTTTTCTTTATGATTGGAGAGGTGTTAGATTTTGTTGTTTTCTCTCAACCACCTGCCGTACGTTATAGACCTACATGTTCAGTCCTGGTTGTCACTCAGTTACCGACTTATATGACGATAATTAGTGCGTTTTAATGGATAAGTGTGTCTCATACAAATGTTGCCCTCAGACATGAGACGGTTACGTATAAATAAAAGATGGGCAGAGCCGAGCTGCAAAGTATGCAGTGTGACGTTCATCATTAAGTATTCATACATTGAGTAATGGCAATACTTAATTGTGAACAGCCAGAGTGAGGGTTATTACCAGATAATTGAACAGGTCGGATGTTGATCCATCATCAGTGTTTAAAGCTGATGTATGGTGATAGCTGGGAGGCTAATCGTTTCACCTGTTTCCAGGAAACCAGGTTTCTAAAACTTGTTGGAGATGCAATACAAAGTTATTTTAAGATTGGAAGCGGTTTTATATTTGAAGTGCAATAGCCATTTATTGTATTTATATTCAGTAATTACTCTTTATATGGTCAGTCTGAACAATTGCATATATATCCAATATCCCAATTGTTTTAACAAAGGTAAATATGTCACAACATACGATTTTATAGTAAACAAAAATATAAACACATGTTTTTACTCCAATTTTTTGTGTGAGTTGAAATAAAATATTGTTTTATTTTGAAAAAGACATTCATTAAGAACTTAATTATGGGTTTCACATGACTTGGGCATTTTTCAGGTGGGAGGATCGTGGATCAGAAAACACACCGGTATGTCGGTGTGACCGCCTCGTGCAGTGCGACACATATCTTTTGTACAGAGTTGATCAGGTTGATGACTGTGGCCTGTGGAATCTTGACCTGCTCCTCTTCAGTGGCTGTGTGAAGTTGCTGGATATCAGCGGGAACTGGAACATGCCGCCGCACACGCTGATCCACAGCACGACATGTCTGGTGAGTGAGAGGCCGGACGGATGTACTGCCACATTCTCAGAGGAGACTTCGGAGCGTGCTTGTGGTGGTGACATGACCATTCATTTCATGTGCAACAGTTCTCATTCAGCACGCCAAATGCACGCTACCTCAAAACGTGCAACATCTGTGGCGGAGTGGCCTTTTATTGTGACCAGCCCAAGGCACACCTGTACAATAGTCATGCTGTGTAATCAAAAAAAAAATCACCAAGGATCCAAATGCAGACAATCCAAAGGCGCAGGTGACAAATGTGATTCATTAAACAAAGAAAAATAAAAAAGTCTTTCAATCAGAAATGAATCCAGGCCGGGAAACCAAAGTCCATCTGCAACGCAAGGAGCACCAAGGGTACTCAGTTGAATGAAAGCACAAAATCGAAAAACAGGAAACAATGGAGCAAGAGACTCAGGGAAACTTGGTCTAAAACGGGTCAAAAAGTCAAAATAATCTCCTTTCCTAACTACTTCTCCTTGACCTCAATGGAAAATGTCATGAGGTCAAGGAAAGATTTGAAGGAGAACTCATAAGGACTGCTGAGAGAATCCAACTGCACTTGAACTATGCTTTTTCTATCTTTTTTTTTTTTCAACTAACTTTATTTATAACACTTGGACGATAAATCCTCCTTTTCTAACCACAAAAAGTTTAAATTAGACAACATGAAAGCAAAATACAAAAACAGAAAGTTGAGCAATGAAAACAATAATTAAACAGAAATAAGGAACTGAATAAGAGGTCAGAATAGATTATATTCAGAAATAGGAATAAAGTTTCCTGGTATAGATGCTTTGACATTTCTATGCAAAGATAGGAAATTCATTTTTAGTGCATTCCACAAAGGGGATTTGGTGAAACGACATTTATGCCCTGAGCCCAGGACAAACTGACAGAGACAAAGGGGGAAGACAGAGACTCAACTTTGCCCAGGAACCTTTGAGACCCTATGCGTGTTTCCACCGCAGGAGCCAGGGTCTAAATTTAGTTATGGGGGTAATTGATCAACCCCCAAAAAACGTCCCTGGGGTGTGGTCTGCAGTGCTGAACATTTCTGATTGGTCAAGTACTCTCTGCATTTTATTTCAACCACCATGATTAAAACCGAAGCGAACGAGCGAAACATTTTCCACGCCGCGACACAGGTCCGGGAGAGAGTAAAACAACTGAAACAGGGCTGAATAAAGGACCACAACAACCGGAGTGGCTAGGGTTGCCGCCCATCACATATAATATGGGATCGTATCCCGTATTTTCATTCATGTCATGTCCTCAAAATGCTAAGTAATGTAATGTGAAGTAAAACCAAACCAGTCGTAGCCTACAAGTGGACCTACTCCCAACCGC
The DNA here is from genome assembly GCF_002260705.1 of Seriola dumerili. Classification (NCBI taxonomy): domain Eukaryota; kingdom Metazoa; phylum Chordata; class Actinopteri; order Carangiformes; family Carangidae; genus Seriola; species Seriola dumerili. Next base: position 8,021,378 of record NW_019174416.1, on the reverse strand, counting down.
AGCAGCCACGGGTTCGAATCTGGCCCACGGCCATTTGCTGCATGTCATCCCCTCACTCTCTCTCTCCCTGACTTTCCTGTCTTCGTCTTACTGTACCGTCAAATCAAAAGGCAAAATTGCCCAAAAATATTTAAAAAAATTAGATTTTAGATTTTCAATTAAGCAAGTGAGTGAGTAGCATAACGTTCAAGAGCAGCAGTAGTGAGCTGTTAGATGAAGAGCTGCAAACCTCCAGCTCCTCGGCAGAGTTACCAACTTTTCCTTTGGAGAAGGACACATTAGCATCACTTTTTATAATAATTATAAGAACAAGCTAATGGTAATATTCTTACATGTCATAGTACTGTTGCTAAAATTAAGCAGCGTTTACCAGCCAAGGTCCATCAATCACATCATTTCTCTGCATGTAAAAATGACACACGGCACGATCTCAGGCCCAACACAGTAGCACACTTTTATTTCCTCTCATATTAGTCATGGACCGCTTTGCTTTACAAGGAACTTTTTTTTAGTGTCTAATTCATATCAAAACCATTCATTCCATTCACTTCTGTCACAGCACAGTGCTGCTGTGATGACACACCACTGACAGTTGTACTAGATATTTCCTCACTGTTCCGGGTCCATGAATACAACTATTGAAACTGCTGCTGATTTCTAACAGCAGGACTCAAAGCTCCACAATGTGAAAGTCTGCTTTTAACTGTTTGGGAACGTTTTTGTGACTGAAACTTTTTTTTTTTTTTTTTTTTTTAGTAGTCTCATGAATGTGCACCGCCTCACGAACAGGCAGTATCCATCAGGCTGAAAGGAGCAATTTATGACAACTTTGTAAGTGATAAAGTTTTAGGGTTGGAACACATTGTGAGTTGACCTTTGCCAATGCTCTGTTTTTTGCTAGCATCAGCTGACTGGGGCCTTTTTTATGTGAAATTTGCCTGTTCCACCTGTGTCTGTGTTTGTTTCCACACAGGTGATTTCATTTCCTTCCACAGCCGACGTTCGACTTATCTAATCTGCAAAACAGATGCATTTACCTGATGTGAGGATCTGGTCTCAGTCCAAAGAACAGAAGCCAGCACAAGGTGCCTTATGCTACTTGAAATTCCTCTACAGCCATGCATGTCTGCATATACACACACAGTCCAGCATCTGAAATAGAAACATCGAGAGAGCAAATGCATCACCAACATGACTTTGCTTTTATTGCCTCTTGGTTTTAATTACCAGCCAACATTCATTTGGGAGACAGAGCACATTGTGCTCAAGAAATACTTTAGTGCTTTAATGCACACACACACACACACACACACACACACATAGTTTGTATGTGCGCGTGTGGTTAAAAATGTTAATTTGTATCTCAGCAGGAAATCACTTCATTGGATGCCAGTTTTTTAGGACACGTACACAGAGAGAGAGAGAGAGAGAGAGAGAGAGAGAGAGAGAGAGTACACACAGACCAGATAGTCTAGAAGAGAGAGAAAAGGGAAACAGTGTAAGGATGAGCAATTACTCTGAAGGGAAACAATGTCTGAGCAGCTGATGTCAGTGTTGTGATATGATTCACACAAATGTTGATGTAACATGTTCACCTTCCTCTGGCAGCTGCTGTTTTGAGAAAACCCGCTACTTCACTTTGCTCTTTCTATTCAGCTGTCAGTCAGTCTGGATGCTACGTAAACTACACACGCACTGGGTCTGCACTGTAAAAGCTGTTGCTTACACCTAACTCAAAACAACTGAGGCAATATTTTCCAACCAATTTACTGAATGTTGTCAAACTAATTTAAAGCATTAAAGTCAACAAATGAATAACATGAGATTTGATTGAGCTAAAAAACAAAAAAAATGTTGAGTTGCATCAACTGACGAGTTTTGTATGCCTCCACACTCAGGTTAATTTCAGGTTACATCCCTGTTTATCCAGTCATAGAGAATATTAACCATTTGTGTGTAATTTTGTCATAAATCCTGTGTAAAGCCTTGAGCAATGGCAATAAAGTGTTTTCTGAGATCACCGTGACCTTGACCTTTGACCCCCAAAATCAAATTGCTTCATCCGTGAGTTCGAGTGAACGTTTGTGCAAAATTTGAAGGGACTCACATGAGGAGGTCTGGACATATTGCGTTCACAAGGCCAAAATCATGTTTTGTGAGGTCACCACACCCATGACCTCTGACCCCCCACATTCTAATCAGTGAGTCAGAGTCAGGACTCGCAGAGTCCTAGTGAATGTTTGTGCCAGATTTGAAGAAGTTCTGTCAAGGTGTTTCTGAGAGATCGTTACTATGAAAATGAGATGTACAGCCCCAGCGCGAAGGCGTAAAAAAAAACAAAAAAACAAGTATAATAATCTTAATCTTAACATTCAACAGCACAATAAGCTACAAGTAGTCAAACAAAAACAATTAACAATAGATACAATAGCCTACAAATGGGTACAGCTCTGGTTTGCTTTTAGCCAGCACTTAACCTTCGTTGTAAAGGAATTCATATCAGTCCATTATGTCCAAGTCCGTTTGATTGAAGTTGGTGATGTGTTCCAGAGATAACAGCCCTTTATGGAGAACGTTGATTGTCGGAATTTGGGAATAAAGTTTGATGCTTCCTCTAGACTAGTAAGTAAAAAAAAAAAAAAGTTCAAGGTTCTGTAAATGATTGTCACTGCCACTATATGTCACACACGACCAATAGCGCCTAAGACCAAAACAAATGCTCCGAAGGCCACACCTCCAGGACGACTCCGTCCCTTTGTGTTTCCAGCAAGGTGTTATGAAGCTGAGTGAACGCAGCCACTAGACACATGAGAAGCACAACTGAATAAAGTTACTCTGTGCATGAGAAAGCCAACAAAAAAAAAACCCAAAACAATCCTGCCACAACCACTAGCCCCAAGGAGAGAGAAAGGTGGTTTGATGCTGGCAATGGAAATGACCTGCCAATCAACAGTCAGTGTTCGGTTGAATGTTTGTGTGTCGCCAAGCGTGATTTGATATTTCTCTGTAGCATCAACTCGGAATAGTTACAATCATCGAATAGGATACGAACGTTGCAAGCCATTGATAAGGTTAGCCTCGATGAAGAATACATGAAGAATTCTTTTTGTCGAGGAGTAATTCTTAGATGTTAACAACAGTAAAAGCAGATGGAGAGAAGATAAAACTAATGTAGCCTATTTTACAACGAATGACATTGTTAACCTAGCTAACTTATATTCATGCACTGAAATAAGTTACGTTAGGCAGTAAATCTAGTTAGTTGACATTAAACATACCCTGAATGCTTTTTTTTCCCTGAAAAGTTCAACTTCTTTCATTCGAGAAGTATTTCAAGATTTTATTCTTCCTCTGTGTACACGACTATTCACAGATATTTTCAATAAATGTCAAATATGTTATTTGTTGAAATAAAGTACATAATTACAGTAGGTAAGTACACTTTTGATTGTAAGTGTTGCCAGCTTCCTTTCACAAATATGGTAAGAATAATGATTGCAAACTATGTGAAAAAACTAAAACCTACCTAAAATTAGATAAAGTCTTAGATAAACTCACTGCATACTCCCCTACCCAACACCAAATGTTGGTGAATATTGGAGTTACATTCGGCATAAGGGCAAACTCCAAATGAATGATAGTGTATTATATGTTAATGCTGTGTTTACAGCTGGTTCCACAGTCCCCAAATGGCCAAACTATTATTATCGCTGCTTTAAGTTGAAGTTGAATTAAGCTGTCTTGAGAATGGTCCCTTTGCCTAAATGTAGTTTTAAGACCTTCCTCGTTTCCATTGATACTTGCTTCCCAAATGAATATGTCTTTAATTAAATTACCTCATAACAAACCTTCATAGTAATACAATTCACAATGCACAGAGAGAGAGCATGAGAGAGAAAGGAAAAGGAGGTTAATAGAGACCCAGCAGCTAATTTTTACCCTGAGGTCCTCTATCAGGTTAATACAGTCATTCCTTTAAAGCAGTGTTATACTGATGGGATAATAAGCAGGGGCAGGCAAATACAGTATAGTATATGAACCAAGAGGCCTGTCTGAGTGGGGAAATACGTACATGGCAGAGTGAGACAACAAGAAGTACAAATTGAACTATAACTTAGCATTTGTTTCAACTTCTTGGATAAAAGCGAGTGAGCTGCCATGTTTTTCATTGGAATATGCAGCTTTCTAAGAGAGGCTGAGGAGAATGAAAATGAAATTGAGACTTTTGGGTGAATTACTACCTCTCTTGTTCTGACCTGAGAAAAAAAGGATTTTAGTTCATTCTGCGGCCACAAGGTGGTGCTTATTCTGTTTTATGTAATATGGCCCTCATTGCTTGCCCTCTGGATCCTGTGGGAGGCCATTTTGTTTTCCCTTGACACCCTGATAGAGAGCACATTGTGGATTGGGGAAGTCAAAGCATCTACATCCATCCTCTTTATGGAATCACTTATAGAAGCACAATCTGTAAGTACAGCTTTAATAAAGTTCCTACGATTGCATTGGTGTTCATGCTTTCCGCCAATAACTAGGTTAGGCCATTCTTTTTGTCTCATGGGCTGTTCGTTGCCAATCATGTAACCTGTTGTGTTAATAGCTTGCGTTAGCTATATTTAGTGGCAGTATACAGGTATATAAGATGATGAATAGGATTGTAACATGATGAAAATCTATATAAATGCTCTTATTATGCTCATTATTCTTTTATTTCCTTTCTTTATTGTAAGTTGTACTCAGTTTGCATACTGTCTATATAAAGCGATGTGTTGAAGGAGTCATCAGTCTCTCATTAAGGAATGGGACTCTCACCTTTGAAAATGTTTCAATAATCTGAAACAGACACAAAAAGAAAAGAAAATCTTGATTTGCATGATTGTTTATTCAGAACATGTAGTAATTATTCAAATGTTGCATATTGCATGGTTTTATATTGAAAACTTTTCTCTTCCCTCACGCTCGTTCAACGACTTTCTTCCCTCCTGCTTCGTCTCCATCTCTAGAATACACGCAGAGCATCTCTTAACTGACGTGACACATGCGTGGTCGACCCTTATGGCACTGCTGTCATCGTTTCCACCCACAGAGGCCTCCGACCCAGGCTGCAGCCCAGATATTACACAGGTCAGTAATGGAGCTCAGGGGCAACACGTAGACCTCTGTCGAAAGTGAATCAAACACTAGATGCTCACTTTTCGAACAGAAGATGGTTATGACATTACACTGTGGAGGTTCGGCCATCATTGTGGCTACCATTGCTCATTAAATCTCCTAACTTCCTGTACTTGATGTTTCCTGGAAAGAGTTAGTAGACAAGAAAGAAAGTATTGTTCACACTGTATACTGATACTAATCATGTTAAGGGTAAGTACTACTACACAACAGAAAAATAACACAAAATTGTGCTTTAAATTGCCATCCTTGGCTTTACAATTGCATGATTTTTCAGTTTCATGTTGATGGATGCAGGTGTCCCACCATGCAACACAAAAAATAAATGAAGATACATAGGTAGGAATAAGTGGGGGAAAAAACGGTGGATAATGGTGCAGCTATGCTAGCTCAGGAAACATAATCATTAACAAGCAGACATATATTTTTACTAGATATTTAAAGCTGTATGAAATGTTTTGGTGGCCAATATAGGGCAGAACTGACAGGCAGCCATCACTACATCACCAGAATGGACAAAGTGGACCTTTGGCCCAGTCTGAGGTCATGAGTGCTCCGGATCAGGTTTTCATTAAGGATCTCAAAACAAGTTTTATTTATAGTTGACCAAAGTGCTGTTCAATGAAATAAAAAGAAATAACATGAGATGGTAACAGCCAAAAGGAAACAAAAGCAAGGAGGGAGCATTTGAGAGGACTTAACTATCCCGTCGGCAAAGACAGAAAGGGAATCGTTTGAAATGAAAGCACAGGCTAAAAGTGCAAAATTAAACCTTAGGGACACTCAAAAGCCTGAGAAAACGTGGGTTTTGAGTTTAACCTTAAAAATGTCCACAGAGGGCAACACTTAGCCTCGATCAGGGGACAGACAGGAGCAGCTGGTGTGAGGATCTGAGAGATCTGGGGATGGAGAGGGGGCAGAGGAGCTCATCTCTCCGTACTCTCTGTAATTTGCTCCGTTCAGCTTTCCCTCAATCCTGACCGGTCTCCCTGTCCCTGCTGTCGAAAAACACCCCCTGAGCCTGATGCTGCCACCACCATGCTTCACCGCTGGGATGGTATTGGACAGGTGATGAGCGGTGCCTGCTACTTAGAACTGAGACCAAAAAGTTCAATCTTGGTTTCATCAGACCAGAGAATCGTGTTTCTCACAGTCCTTTTAGGTGTTTTTTTTTTTTGTTTTTTTGCAGACGTAGCTTTCATGTGTCTTTTCACTGAAGAGAGGCTTCACTCAGAGAAACCCTCAAGTTCTTGGTCATCTCTCTTACCAAGGCCTATTTACCCCAATTGCTCAATTTGGCTGGACAGCCAGCTCTAGAAAGAGTCCTGGCTGTTCCAAACTTATTCAATTTAAGAGTGATGGAGGCCGCTGTGCTCTTGGGAATTTTTCGTAGGATCTGAGCCTCGACACAATCCTGTCTCTTAGCTGTGCAGGCAGTTCCTTCCACTTTATGCTCTCATTAAAAGCATTTAAACAATTTTTAGCAGAAGGCTGCAACATGACAAAATGTGAAAAAGTGAACGGGTCTGAAGACTTTCTGAATGCACTGTAGCTGAGACTGAAGTTACATTCAACTTGCAGGACATAAAATCTAACTTAAAAGAGCTTAAAAGCATCTGTAGAGCAGTGGGTTTGGCTGGCACTTCTATGTGGTTTTGGCACTACCAAACACACCTTACACAGAGCAATTTCATTTCATGTTCATGTGAAAAATATTGATTCGATATTAAGTTTTCAAATTAATTAACATCAATCAACTTTATTTTTCCGCTCATTATTTACCGTAAATCTCGGACTATAAGCCGCTACTTTTTTCACACGCTTTGAACCCTGCGGCCTGTACAACGATGCGGCTAAATTATAGATTTTTACTGGCCAAAGGCCTCCAGGGGGGCGCTCTAACGGCCTCTGGGGGGCACTCTAGTGGGAAGCGCAAAAGTGAGACAGACATGTGGGGAAAGATTATGCGCCGAAGAAGACACGGTAGCTTTGATTTTGATTTTGAACTGCCATGGAAAACACACGGAGAAATGCATATGATGCGGCTTTTAAGTTAAAGGCAATCGATCTTGCCGTCAAAGAGGGAAATAAAGCTACTGCACGTAAGCTTGATAATGAATCGATGGAGGCGGCAGCGGGAAGAACTGAGTCAATCTGAAAAGACGGCAAAAGCTTTCAGAGGACATAAAAGCAGATGGCCCGAACCCGAAAACATTCTTGTATAACCAGGCATGTTACTGTCGTGTTGGTGCTGCGTGTTGGTGCTGTGTTTTATTTTCTAACCAGGCTTGTTACTGTCGTGTTGGTGCTGTGTTGATGCCATGTTGGTGCCGTGTTGGTGACGTACAGGCAGTTTGAAAAAAAGCACATCTTGAATTAAATCTTTAAAAAAAAATCTTCCGTGTATTGTATTTCTGTGTACGTAAATATCTCATGTTACAACATGAAAACCTGTGGCTTATAGTCAAGTGCGGCCTATATATGTACAAAATGTATTTTCTTGTAAAATCTAGCTGGTGCGGCTTATATTCAGGTGCGCTCAATAGTCTAAGATTTAAGGTACAATGTATTGTTTTACAGGATAGCGCCTGTGTGTATGCATCCTTCATGGTCAGGTTTGAGGCTGTGTTCATCAGTGTAAGTGTGACAGTGCAGCTGCATGTGTGTGTTGTTGGTTTTCTTTTGTAGTATCCATTTCTTTTGAGACTGTCATCATATCGCACAGCGTGTAGCCCTGTTACCCCAGAGCATTACATGTAGGATATGTGTGTGTGAAGTGTGAACTGTTGGTATGCATGTGTCCTGCTGTGCAGAGACCAAGCACTGCAAAGTAGAGACTGTAAAGTCTCTACTTTATCTTCTGCTGAGATAAGATTTGCATCTTCACATATGTTCATACTTTTCATTTTCAGTGTGGCCTGTTGTTTGGATAGTGCTGAATCTCCACGTATCTGTTTGATTTTCATTCAGTTTCAAGAAAATAAAGTTCAAACCACTTCGTCTATTAACCTTTCCTTGGTTATACACAGTTCACCATCCTGCTGAAAGCTCAACAAGCAGTTGTAATGTTTTTCTGATCCCTGATCAGTTCAGTCACTCAGCAATATGTGTGGGTGATGGAGATGCATGAGTGAGAGCCCATGAAGATGATAAAGACTTTTGTCTTTCTAGGGGTTCATAAATATAATTGATTCATGTATTTGTGTTCAGCTAAGGATAGCTGTTAGCTGTCAGCTAACTAATGTGAGCTGCTAAAGTATATACATTTTTGTTATTCTGCATTTTTTTAATTAGTCATTTACTAAACAGCTTCAGGTGTATTTCCAATTGCCTCTGGACTAGAGGAGGGCTGAGTCTGATTTGCATGTAGCCCAGAGAAACCAAGACAGATGCTATCAGATTTGTTATCTTCCCAGCAAAGCTCCGAAAATGTGCATAAAACCCCCATTTGAGCAGGATTAACAGTGTGGCAGGATGTGGGGGATTAAATATTCACCATGCTCCTCTGTAATTTAAGACATCGTTTCAGGCAGAGTTTTAAACATTGGTAATTTACAGGATGTGGTCTGTAATAGACAGGCATTCGGGGGGGAGGGGGGTAAAAAAATCAAACTCCTTTTTCAAGTCATACCACTGAGCACACAGACATAACACATATTTAGTGTAACACTTCCTAAGGAAACCATTTTCTCCACTGTGCTTGAAGGTCCCATATTTCATACTTTTATTTGAAGTGTTGATCCATAAGAAGATATATTTCTGGTTTAATGTAGTTTTGCATCTCCTCTCTCAGGCTTCTTTCTGGAGCTCTAGTAACAACAGGTCAGTGAGCCAATCAGAAGAGAGGAGGCTGTGACCCTCTCGTCTGATTGGAGGTGGTCACCTGGTAGGAGCGCATACGTTGAAGGTGTAGTCCTAATTGCAGTGGCCCAGGTTTGAGTCCAAACCATCCATGGCCCTTTGCTGTATATCATTCTCTACTCTCTCTCTCTCTCTCTCTCTCTCTGCTGTGAGCTCTGAGGGCCACCGTAACAAATGCTTTATCATCAGACATGGGAATATCACTTCATACGATATGGGACCTTTTAAACATCCTAAAAATCCACTTAAAGATTCGGAATTTGAGTGATTATACTCAATCAACATTTTTGTGCTAATTTGCCGAACTGTGAACAAATATGGACTTAAAACGCAGCTCAAAGGAGAATAGCTGTACCTACCTGTATCTTACAGTACAACAGCCCATGTGATGTGATGAGTTTCATGGTGTTTTTTTTTTTTTTTCTTCCCATAATGAGAAACTGAGCCGAAACTTTTGTGGTACTGTCTATACTATACAAACAAGCTGTTCATCAGCAAGTAAAATACAGAATTCAAATCTACACTGTATGTCTTTATGTGATGTTGAGAACACATGAGAAAAAAAATTATATATTTTGACATATGACAGGTGTATTCTGTATCTTTTGTAAACCTCATTAACCAGAACCCTGGAAACCACAGAAAAACACTGAGTAGATTTAAGAGAACTTACTGCGGTTACGAATTTAAAAACATTTTACTCTGTTTCACAAGCTCTGGTCTTGCCCAACCAATTTACTTCAAAGTCAGTGTGTTCATCAGATTCTTTTTCTTTAAATCACTAAACTTTTTTAGGTTCTGTCAGCTCCACCAAAAAAAAAAAAAAAAAAAAAAAGTGCAAGAAGTGGCTGAGAGTGAAAGTTCCATCATTATTGTGTGAAATGTAGTTTCTTTTGACATTTTCAGCTGCGCCGACTGAAAGTCAGTCAAAAGTGAATTGAGACCAGCTGAGGTGGAAATAAAGAGTTTTCAGCTGACATCAGAAATAGGTGTCCTGCAATCCCACAGTGTGATAAGAGAAGATAATAGAATGACCTGCTCTACATCAATGAAAAGACACCAAATGGATTTTACTTTTCTGATTTTTTTTTTTTTTCCCCCTCCTCGATTCATTCATTTTGGTGCTGCAGACACTTAAATATAAAGATAGGTTGGATTTTTACTTTCACTACCCTTCTCACATGTCTGTACATTAAGTGCTTGATGAAAAAGAAGAGCAGCATGCAAAGCTGACAAGCATACAACCAGATCCTGACACCATCGCACTATAACACATTGTCTGTGTGTGTGTGTGTAAGAATGTGAGGAGGCAAGAAAAAGCTCAGAGAGGCTGTGTGCATGAAATCAGTTGTAAAGAAGAAGGCTGCACATGACGTCAGGGCCTTTCTGACATGCTCACACTATGGCAGCAGTAGAGGGACAGAGTAGCACCACAAAATGTTAAACTGCCGGCTTATTCCCTGGGGAGCTGTTCTCTGTGGTGGTGTGAATTCCATGGGGACAATCTGTTTGTCCAAGAAAAACGAAGTCACGAGGCAATAATATTAATGGTACAAATATACCCGTCTTTTAAGCCTAATACAATTTCTGTTTTGGTTTGGTCACCTCAGTGCCAAGAAATTATGTGTTCATAGCTGAACATTTGAATCACCTCCACCCACGACACCAGAAGAAATTTGTTTACTGATGTCATAGACAGAGTTAAGAAAAAAGGAGCTTTTAGACATAAACCACACAAATAACTTCAAAGTAAATCTGAAATAGCTCAGTTGCATTTTGTTCTCCTACACAAAGTCAGTTGTCAGTGACTGAGGACTAAATCTGGCAGTGGTTCGAGTATTGAATGTTATATTGTGAATATCTATGATTTCGTCTCACCTGCTTTTGAAGGAGCTTGCTTTGCTATAGCTACATAGCCAACGTTAGCATGAACAGCTGTCTACTCACCAGAGCTTTCGCCCATTGTTGTGTTTACAAGACAAGAAGTTATAATACCATCCGGGCCGGGGCTAGCTGGTTAGCATGCTAACTTCAGTAGAAGAATAGAAGTGATAAAAACTTTTTTTTCCAGCAGTAGCAGGCTGCTCTTTTCAGAGAAAAAAGGATAAATCTATTATACGCTACCCTTCCAGCACCAAAAGACAAAGTTAGTAGCAAGCTTATGAACATTGTGAAGCATTTAGCAGCTAAAGACCCAGATATTTCCTTCAAGAGATGGTGGAGACAAAAAGAGAGCTAAAAGGGGGGAGTGCATATTTGACCTATATGTGTCAGATGGCCTCACACAACTTTAAGTGAATGCTAGTCGCTGTGTGCCTGCTGAGTGAGAAAATAAGCAACTGCTAAGATTTTGGATTCTCATCAATGAAAAAGAAGCATTTTCTGATCTGATTCTTACATCAGCAGGACCTTATCATTTGTGAGTGTCTCCAAAAACTTAAATAGGTTTATGGAAAGACTATGGTGTAGTACTTCGTTTAGGTTAGCAAAACACTGTGGTTTGGGTTAAAATGTGTACCATGCTAAGGTTAGAGGACCTACTTTGTCATGGTCACAATTAAAAAGAAAATGGTGTTGACTTGTGATAGAAAACAGGACATTAACAATGGTCACCGGTGTTTAAGTCCAATGTTTTGTTGCCTGATTCTTCCACCTTGACCTCTCCACAGTGTGCACATTGTTTCTCTATAACATCTAATGGAGTGGTTCTGGGTTCGAACCCGGGGCCTGGCGCCTTTCTGTGTGGTTCTGTTTGCATGTTCTCCCTGTGCCTGTGTTGCTTCCCTCCTGGTACTCCAGCTTCCTCCCACAGTCCAAAGACATGCACATTAGGTTAACTGGTGATTCCACAGGTGTGAATGTGAGCATGACTGGTTGTTTCTCTATATGTCAGCCCTGCGGCAGACTGGCAAACTGCCCAGGTCGTGCCCCGCCCTTGCCCAATGTTAGCTGGGATCAGCTCCAGGCCACTATAAGGATAAGTGGTATAGCTAATTGACGCATGGATGGATCACCTGGGGCAGCTGTGGCTGCAGAGGCGGAGCGGGTCAAAAGTTCAGTGGTATAATTCTTAGCTCCTCTGGTCTGCTTTTCGAAGTGTCGAGTATGTCAATGTATCATCAGTGTGTGAATGTGTACGTATGGTTGAAAAGCATTATACGTAGGAAAAAGCACTCTATGACTGTGTGTGTGAATGTAGCTTCCATCGTAAAGGCGCTGTGAGTGGTTGATGAGACTAGAAAGCGCTAAGTGCATTCCATTTACTTGACTTTCTATTTTGTTCTCATAATTACTACGGCTGCTGCTGCTTGGTCACTTGAACGTTACACTGTATATGTTTTTGGACACGTCCTTTAATGTCTATTACTGTTTTTGTTCTTGGGAGGCAAATCCTGCCACAACAGAAGGCAGACATTTTGAGGTAAATGCATTTCCTAATCAGCTTCCCTCATCTGACAGTTTCATAATGACATGTACCGCTGAGCCCTTCTTTCTCCTTTCTATTCACAAATCATTCTCTTTAAACAGAAAATCCTCTCACCTTTAAATTCACCACCATGTGCTGCCCTTTTTTTCTGTAGCATCAAAACACGACGTGTCTGAATCTTAAAATGTCACACAACACATTTTGCTGGGATCTAAATTAGCCTTTTGTACATTTTGGAGGTGATGGAGAGCCCTTGCCAAAGCCTCCGTCTCGACTTGAGGTGGACAGATATAGAAGAGCTTTCATACTGTCCCTTAGTCTGGATCCCAGACTAAAGATGATTAAACACACTTAAGACTGTCACTCCTGACATTAAAGATGATTAAAGGTCCTTCTGGTCATCACTGTACAATAAAGGTGATTGAAAGTCTGCGTTTGTTCTTCAGTCCAGACTTAAAGGTCTGGTGAACAAAAGCTGTACAGATGAGTGGATTTAATCATTTAAAACAGAGAAAAGTTGGCTTTCCTTGTTGTCTAAACCTCAGGTTTTTTTAAATGGGCATGTTGGGTTTTGCTGGGTACCAATAAATGTGACTGTCTCCCAACCGGAAATGAAATCTTTTTGTTTTACCCCGGAACATTCCCACAGTGTTTAACATAGGCTTTGAAAGCAGTGTTACTTGCCAAGGTGTTAAGTTGCCAACATTTCTTACTGTCTCATAATGTGGGTGTAAATTTAGAGTGCTTGTGATTATAATTTTGCAGCCTTGGAAATGTCCATAGATTGGTGCTCAGGGATCTATAAGTGGTAGAAAAGGCTAAAGACATGGGTTCTCACTCTGGTGCTGCTCGTCTTGACTGACTCTTCTTTCATTTTTGCTCTTTTCTTGGATATTTTCACTTCACGTCTCATCTTTAGTGGTCACAAGCAAAGAAGGTTAAGAATGACTGACACAGTGTACTGTATCATGTTGTGTATGTTCAGTGTCAGCAGCTGTCAGAGCAACAATAGAAATCCCAGGTGAGTAATCAACTCTCTTGCTTGGATAGAATTTGTCTGCACTCCAGGAAGCAGAAAAACCAAGAAAACAGGTTCAATTTTACCCAGATGATCCATGCAGCTTTTTCCCTCTTGTTTAAACTGTCTTTATAAATCAATAGGGTTCCATTTGAAAATGAAATATGTCCACATGCGCACTGTCTATCGCTGTATCCCAATTCATGGGCCACACCCCGTGGGAGGATATGGTCTACGGCATTTGTAGCTGTAGTAGACCATGATGGCTGAACCAAAATGAAAAAAAAAACATAATTCATATATCATATACAACAACACAATCAAATGACAGGTAGTACAACAAATGTACAGTTTGAAGTTCAACGACAGATGTTTTCAGGTGAACAATCAACACAGATGATCAGATTAATTGATTGAAGTTTTGCCACAGCTTAAGTAAAGACATAGACCAATGTTTTGTCACATGTTCAGTTGATATAGGCAGTGTACATATGGACATATTGGACATATTTTTTGGCACAAATGGAACCCCATATAAAGCAACATAAATAATCTATCCATATTACATGAAAATTGTCCAGTAGATGTTTATCCAATTATCTATTATCCTCATCCTGCCCGACAGGATGTCATCCCGGGCATCTACGTTTCAGAGCCACACACATACACTTAAATGTCGTGTGAAGTCGGTGAGGTCACACATGAGTTATTTAAATCATGTGAAAGTCCCATGAATCAAGGTGAGGATTGTGTGAATTCACCTGGGGAAAGGTGTCAGGATGGCACTGCAAGTGTCTGATAACCTCAAGAAACTTGACCTAGTTTCACTTCTACAAAATGTACATGAGGGATACTGATATAACATTGACCACCTTAGAAGGATTATAAGAAACAACTCAACAATTCTTAATTTAAACCTTTTGGGCTCTCAGTTTGTCATGCAATGCAATCATGATTCTCTTGGAGTTTAAACCTCACCTATCTATATAAATTGTCACATCCACTACAGTTGTTTACGCTGATGATGGCTTTTAGCTGAAATGCGTTTGTTCTTTGCCCAACACTATACAAGAAGATAGTTTATCTGAGTGCTGGCAGTCCTTTGAGTTGTGCACGCTGCTACTGTCTACTGTCCGAAAGAGCCAGCTCTTTTCAGTGAGCCGAACCAAAAGAGCCAGCTCTTTTCAGTGAGCCGAACCAAAAGAGCCGGCTCTTTCGGCTCCCAAGTGGCTCCTCAGATTTTTTGTTACTTAAATTAATTTATTACCAAATTATGTGTAAAATGAATAACTAATGTAAAAAAACATAAAATATAACATATGTATAGTATGTATATGGCTGTATTAATAAACGGAACATAACATATACATAAATACATTTTAAATAAAAAAGAAAAAACACAAAATCAACTAAACATCACTCAACAAAATATAAATTAAAATGTGCAACCATGTACAGTGAAAAACAAAACACAAAATGCGAGTGTCTGTAACTCCTCCCCTCCCCTCCCCCCTCCTGCTCAGTGTAGTCACACAGATGTTGCCACAGCCACACATGTTGATCAATGCGGCTTTAAAAGACAATTTAAAAAATAAAAAATAAAAAAAAATATCGCTCTCGATCAGGAGCCGGCTCTCTCGGTCGCGAGCCGGCTCCTGTCATTCACTTCAAAGAGCCGGCTCTAATCCGGCTCTCGTTCGTGACCGACCCATCACTACTTAGCAGAGAGCAAAAAACATATGGGATGCATCCATGGACTCCAGCACTTGGGATGACGCAACATTTTGATTTCATTTGTCAGACTTTCCAGGGCATCCTGTGATTAAAATCCTGCTAACAGCTTTCTGAAGTCTCAGTGTCAAGCATTTCACAGACATAAGCTATCTGAACAAATGTGATATTAAAGGTGTTACCTTATATGTTGCAATGAATGGTGTTAGTTGTATATCTATATGTGATGGAACACAGTGTTCTACAGGGTTTTGCCTTAGCTGTTAAGAGACTTTTATTTAGACATAAAAAAAAATATGAGTTGAGAGTAAGATAAATATTCCAAAGACAATAAAGAAAGTGTATTGGAATATACAGCGTGTGTTTGTGTGTGTGTGTTTTTGTCCATCTACTAAGGTTAATAAGGACATTGTAAGTTTTGTCAACATCCTCCAAAGGGATGACTGTAATGGCATCCTGAAATGAAACACAGTCATCAAATGCTCAGGTTAACACACCACACACACACACACACGCACACGCACACACACACACACACACACAACCACAACAGCTTTGCCTTCCCAAAGAAGCTTTTCTCTTTTTAATCATGAGATCTCTCCCAAGATGACTGAGTCCGTGCTTAAATCTGCTGTTCACTTCTGACACACACACACACACACACACAAAATCTAATGTCTTTTGTTCATTTCCTCTCCCACACAGATTGCACAGATTTCTGATATGCAGCTCTTAAACACGCTGATCATTTCTGCTTTGTATCAGGCGCTGTGGCAATGAGAGTGGGCCCTGAAAACAACACATTTTAAATAAATACATTCACCTGTTATTATTCAAACATTTTCTCACTTACTTCCTCCTTTTCACCATCTAGATTGTCCACAGATTTATTATTAATGTATGTATGTTTAGTATGTAAATTTAAAATGTGAGCATTGTGTTCAGATGGCCCAATGTGTCAATTGTCAAGGCTGAACTAAAGGCTAAATGTTGATTGTGTTTTGGACTTACAGTCCATAAATCCTTAGCAGCATCAAAGTATTACATTGCACAATAGGTTATGACAGATAAAGATTGGGTTGTGATGAGAAATCAAGTAAATATACACTAAAGTTAAATTTCATGTTCTTCTTTTAACCATATAGTATTTTTAAATATTTTGATTAATATTGAGACCTTTTACTTTCTCCTAATTGTATGAGAATTGCTTATTAAAAGTGATTTTGAACTGAGGACATGTTTCAGAAAATGATACATTTGGGGACTCGGAGATTTTAACTGTAAAACGTATAAATACAACAGATTTTCATCTGCTCCATGGAATGTATGTGATTTGTGTGACAGTACTTTCTACACATCAGCTCCCCTCCTAAATCCCAAACAAATAGATTTGTTTTGGATTTGAGATTAATACTAGTTCATATGAGATCTAACAGGGAATCATAAATAACATGTATGTAACATGACTTTTTAGGAGAACACACATTACATTTCTTTTTCTGTGACTGGCAAACAAATGTAAAATATAAAACTTGAAATATCAGTGTAATATATATTTTCATATATATATATATATACATACATATATATATACATACATACATACATATATATATATATATATATATACATATATATACAACAGTGGGATTCATGGGACCTCACACAATGAGGAAGATGGAAGCAAACACAAGGATGACAGTGTTTTACACTGACTATTCACATCAAATTCACACTTGTCTCAGTTCATTCTCAGCACCTCAAATATTAATGCAAACTTTGATCAAGTATATGTTTTTTTTGTTTGTTTTTTTTTTACCTATGACAAACTCTTCACAATGTTTGCTAAACTACAACTAAATCTAAAAATAGCTGGCAAAATGAAAACTAGTCTGGCGGCGAGGGCAAACTGTAATTAAGTCTGTCAAACAAAATTTGATCAATGTGAAGGTCAAAGCTACCTCAAACACAAGAATGATATTAATAATCCATTAAAAGGGGAACAGTGTTTTGCATACTCACCACTTTTATTGAGAGACTTTATTCCCCATAATGTGTGCAGCCTTTGGTAGGATTATTTAACAATGGATTGATTATGTCACTATCTTCCTTTTCCACACATCCACTATATGCATTTATACATTGAAAATAATGAAACCACAGACCACTATGACATTCACTAACAACCTTCACATACTGGCGCTGCTGAACTCAAATCAAGATGAATAAAATCAGGTTTTATTGTCTATGTTTGTTTTAGTGGGCCCAGCCACAACATGTGTAAACAGACACATACACACTATTAGTAGAGTTTCCATGGTTACACAACCACTCTTGTTTTCTTTGTCTCATTATTACTGAAGAGATGAGTCTACATACAGTACCCTTTAATGAGTTCATGTTTAGCTTTCAAATGCTCTTTTTTGTTGTCTTTGAAATAAAGATAAAAGAAAAAAGTAATGGATATGTATGGTGTTTGCACAGGAACAGCTATTTAATGCAAACCAATATAATAGTTGAACACTAAACAGTATTTGTTGACACAGCCAGGGAGATGTTACTTCAACTCTATATCTCGTTATAGTGATCTCGTGTTGTGAGATATGCTAATGCTACATTATTTATAGGTTATTTATCAAGTGATGTGTTTGAGATATGTAAATGTGAGATGACCGACAGATGAATATATCTATTTAATTTTATACGTATCTAATATGTATCTATTATTTTTTCAAGTCAGATATGGACAAGAACATTGTAATTGGACAGAAGTGGCTAATCACTGCCTCCCTGCACCACAAAATCATTAAAACATGAAAATCATTAAACTCTCATTTCCATGTTTTATTGATTGTGAAGGATGGAGGTTGACAGAGAAGACATGTTATAACTTCCCATAATTACACCGGAGTTCAAATGCCTTTATTATGTATAAAGAATTCACATACATATCATTTGGCGAAATGATACATAAACTGTTAAAATGGGGGAAAAAATGTTTTTTGGAAAAGACAAAATGGAAATAAGTCTTGGACTTTACTGTGTCATCCTTCACATTTTCTGTGTAATAATGTCTCTTTTCTCATGATGTCAGCTCCATAAAACTAGTAACAAACTGCATGCAAAGTGTGCTGATTGGCTGGCAAGTAACAAGCTACAAATACGGTGGCTCACAATGGACAAACGGAACAAACATTTGACCAAATGATCTACACTAACATTACTATTTATTGATCAATTGTTTTTAAATTGTCTGATAACTCCATATATGGAGTTTAAGCAGGATAAGTCTGAGACAAAAGGGAATCAATTTGCAAAATTTTATTTTTTCATTTATGTATTTAAACTTCGAAGATCATTGAGGTTTCCCTCATTTGCATTGGTGTTAAGATAAATAGAAATATACAGAGTTAAAATTCAAATAAAGTTTATATATGTATAAGCTTTATTACCAAACCAACATCTGAATTGTGAAACATACATGTCAGATATATTTTGACCGGAAAAAATTACACATGAATGTGATATCAGAAGTTAATGCTAAAAAGCAGCGCCTTGATATGTACGGGCACTTTAATAGCCTTGCTGATTAATGCAGCAGATTAATGCAGAAGTTAATAATATGCCATCAGTACATCACTGTGTGAAATCCAAACAAAAGTGGAAGCTATCACAACAGCTGGAGGCATCTTTGCTCTGTTAATGAGTCCATAATTGTCACTTTGAGGAAAAGAAAAACTTTGTCTGCAACATAAATGCAATAATAACAGCAATAAATTGCATTTTCTGTCTTCCATCTGTCTTGTGCAGCCTAAAGATTGGGAGTAATAAGGTGCTGATGACTTCCTAAAGTTTTGCCAAAGGAGCATCAAGCATGTTTGAAGCGATGACAGCTGTTTTCATAATGTGGCATATTGCATTTTCCTGTGTGTAACGTTTATACTACTTCAGTTGTTTGCTCATACAATATTGTCCTTCTGTTCAGAAATAGAAAATATTAGAAAGCACTGTCATCTACCTCTGATATGATGGATATGCTCACTCTTCTAGGTTAAAGTTGGGTGGATTTAAAGATAAATCGAATAATATCAACCCAAAATACAGCCAGTTTGATTTGAATAAAACCATTAAGTTTTATCTGTAAAGCTCTGTAGTCTGTATTACCTAACCACAAGGACTCTTTATACACTAAGTGTCAGAAAAAACATTTCCTAATTATATTCTGAAAAGTAAAGTACAGCATACCATTAAATAGCTGTTGATGGCCATGGTTTTGTTTCACCTACAGTATATTACTTCAATTCTCTGAGCTAAATGTCAATATTAACATTTGATTCAATTGAATCAAGGAAAAGTTTTTAAAGGTTTTATTGAAAAATGTATCATCAATTAGTATTGCTGGAAACAACTTGTTGATTACTTTGACAGAAGTCCAGACACAGGTGGGTTTGTGTGTGTATACATGTCTAGAGAAGTTATGTTTTAGTCTCAAGCACATCAAGGTCAAAATAAATGTAAGCTCTTATAACCCCTTTTCTAAGGTGTTTTTTAGTTTAAAATGCTCAGATGATACGGCCAGTGCAGTACAATCTTCAGCTGCTCTTCTTTTTATTTTCTCTGTAGGTCTAGGGAAAGTCAAAGTGCAATCACCAACGGGCAAGAAAAATTTGCCCCCTGATCACCCAAGAGCGAACTGGGGTACAAAACGGTTGACCAACCAACATTACTATTGCTAAAATACTTTCATGTTGCATCATTTTAATAGAGTGTGGGAAGCTAATACAGATAAAAAGCCCACCAGCCATGCACCTATTTGGTCCCTACTGACAGCTGATTTTCTTCTCGCTAAAATCTGCACCAACAAGTCTCTCAATCCGTCAAACTGCTGTGCTGCTGTGGCTATTTGGCCATTTCATGAATCATATGGGGGGGGGGGGAGAGACCAGATGGTATTATATCCCAACAAAAACCAAGAAACAAAACATTCAGGCAGTATGAGACCAATTGCCTTGGAGTCCCTACAAAGTGGGAGTGAGTGTACATCATATCCGTAGTTACTGCAGTGTGTTTCAGTGTGATACACCACACAATATCTGAACATGTGAGAATCACACAACCTGTAGATGTGGCAGTAAAAAAAATCACCCTCCCAGTCTCCAAAAGGTTATCTACCAAAATCCTTCTTTTTTTCTCTTCTATCCAGAGATGAAAATTCTCATATTATCCGATTAATGGTCACTGACCATCTTGTTAGTTTGTACAAAGGGGTTTTGCTATTGCTACATTGCCAACGTCGGCATTAACACCTGTTTACGTACCAGTCTTGACAAGAGCTTCAGCCACTGTTGCATTTACAAGACATGAGGTTATAATACGGCCTCCTGGCAGCGCTACTTCATTAGAGCAGACTGGACACTACAGGGACTTGGTATCAGAAAGTGATGAGACAGTCTGACCAGGTCGGGGCTAGCTGGTTAGCGTTTTAACTTAAGTAGAAGTCTAGACTGGTAAGTAAACAGCTGTTAATGCTAACACCGGCAATAGCTAAACTTACAAATAGCTCTATTAAAGATACAGTAGTAAGCAACTAGATCACCATTCATAACACTGCAATGTCAAGGTAACGTTTCTGATGGTCTTCAGTTCTGTCTTTGGTTCTCAGTCTGTTGCTGGTTCAAACTGTTTTGTTCCAGAATGAACTTTTTATGTGGATTTGATTTTAAGTGAGTTTTTAACCAGGGTTAACACTTCAAATCATGGCTAAGCTAATGATTTTGCTTGCAGTAACCAGTGAAGTGATGCCTGAAGGTGATACTTATCAAGTCAGTGATACTGGTGATTGAGTAGACTCAGTCCAACTTGGGGATTCAGTTTTAAATGGTATCATGTATGTATATATATATATATATATCCTGAGCAGCCCACTAATTTTGCTGGGCTGGGGCTTGTTGTTTTGTTTTTCCCCTGTTATTTAGTTAGAAGAAGAGGTAAGAATTTATATCTTTGTTTGCTTCAATTTTGGTAAATTCATTTTGGGTATGATTTTGTTTTTATGTCATTTTGTTATTTTGCTGGACCCAACCTGAAGCTTGTCCCCTGTGCACGAAAACTGGGAGTAATAAAAAAAAAAAAACGGCTGAAATCTGTAGTTGCAGGTCTCTTCTGGGAGCTGGAAAAATGGGAAAAATTCTCTTTTCATGTTGTGCCACAGCTCCCTTAGTCCAGGACGTAAACATAAACACTGTCGAGACATTTTGCTTTTTGTGAGTGGCACAAATTTGCATGTAAAAGTTCACCAAAGTTGAACTTGACACAAAACGTTTACTGTAGGTGTGCACACACAGATCCTTGTGAAATAAAGGATTATTACCAACACTTCAGATGCACTTACTTTTTGTTTTACGTAAAGTAGATAATGTCTGATTGTCATGTTTCCTGTCCCAGTTGTTTCAGCTGTAGTGGTGTAGCTGTTTTCCTAGATTTCATTAATTAACATGCCAAATAAAATGTTGCTGTGACCAATGTGATGGCAGCCTAATTAACTGTAAATATATGTAAATAGTTTAGATCGATGTGCTATGTCCATACGTCTTTGTATAGGCACCATATGTGCAATCCATGTTTAAACAAGCACTTGCGGGTGGTGACATCTATAATTAATGAGTGCAGCATTCAAATCAATCCCTCCAATCAATACTATAACATTAGCTGGATCATGTTCTCCCTCTATATAACATCTTCTCTCTCCTCTTCTCTGTACAGCAGACACTATTTTCTGTCTTGTTAATTAGCTGCTTTGACAGAGATGCTGGAAAGCTTTTAGAGACACAGTTAGTTGCTCCAGTGCTCTGCAGCTCCGAGACGCAATCTGTTCCCATCAACACACAGTGACATGCTGTTATTTTACCAACCAAATCCATCAAGGTATTTATACTGTATATAATATGTAACAAAAAAAAAAAAAAAAAAAGACATGATTTCTTTTAATAGTCATCCCTCTATTGTTGCTCAACAGTACAAAAGAACATAATTTGGCACCACAGTGTGATCAGTTAGTGAGACTGATGCCTTTAAGTGAATCACAGATGTGATGTAGTTGCAAGCTGAGAGTGAGTATGGATGATCTTTGTAGTTGTAGTGGAGCGGAGAAAACTAATTAACCCTCTGGAGCTGTGATTGTTCTCGTTCAACCACATGTTTATGATGGATTGATAAACCCTACATTCATCTACCTACCCTCCCACAGGGATACGGTACACGTATGCACGTACAACAATTTTACATTATACTATCAACGTTGATTACATTTAAAAGGAAAACAACATTGTCTGTCCAATTAAAATGCTGAGCAACTTTTAAAGGTCCTATATTTTACATTTTTACTTGAAGTTTTTATATCCAAGAGAAGATATATTTGTGGTTTTAAGAACCAAAAACCATCTCAGTGTAGTTTTACATCTCCTCTCTCAGGCTTCTCTCTGGAGCTCTAGTAACAACATGTCAGTGAACCAATCAGAAGAGAGGCTCAGAGCCTGCTCTCGCTGACAGTTTTCCGAGTGATCAAGTAAAAATATAACAGATTTCAGGTAAACACTCAGAGAAACCAAATCCTGCAAGGTTGGATGGTGGGTCCAGGTGGGTGGGGCTTGGGGCATGGCTGAGAGCAGTGACTGCTTAGCTGTGACATCACATCAGATACAAAAGTCCTGACGGCTCATCTTAATGCTCAGTTTCTGAATACAAGCTGTGTGTATTTCTCTGTGGACACAGCACTTTGATACTTGCACAGTATTAATATAGAACCTAGACCTGCTTTATAATCAAACAACAAATTTAAATCACACTTTCTACAATATTGGACCTTTAAGGTGATATGCTAAACATTTATCAGTCTACCAAATTCACAAATTTATTGTGAAGCAAATGAATCAAAAATGAGGACACGAGCACAGTTCAGCACAATTCAGTTTGATTTGCATAGCGCCGAATCATAACAGAAGTTATCTCTAGGCACTTTTCATACAAAGCCGATCTAAAACGTACACTTCATAATCTTAATCAGTTTAAACATGCTTCACTTTTTGATGGTCATTTAAAAAAGAATCCTGATGAAATGTTGCCTGTTGCCTTCTATATCATGCACAGAGACTGTGAATACTGTTTGGCTTTCACACAGCGTCTCATTTGTGTCTGCACACCACAACAAATCATTAATATCTGTCTACCTATGTAATTCTGTGATTTACAGGCACACAAAGACTTTCAATTAAAGAGGCACAAAAACAAGTACATAACATCACTTTACACATAAATAGACTGGATTATAGTTACATTTCTTACATTTTCTTCTTCTGTATTTACTGTATGTGTATAAATAGTGGAAAACAATATTTTATATAACCATATACCATTATATTGAACTGATCTTTAATAATATTTTGAGTGATCATCTCTAAAGATTTGCACATTTTTATGGGTTTTTGTGTCATCTTAGTTGTAGTTGGGTGCAGCTTTATACTTTATAAAATTGACAAAATGCTTAGACTTTGTGCTGAAAAAAAGTCTAAACAAAGGTGCTTAACAGGTGCTAAACAGAAAAAAAATGAATGTGATGCTAAACCAAAATTTATTTGATTCCTTAAATATTCAAAGTCAAATATGGCTTAGAATTCACATTATAAATAGCCTAGTCCCTATTGTTGCCATATACTATATTTTCTTACAGCTGCACTAATCAATGTTTTTTCATCAACAATAGGTGAAATGACTACCTGTTGTATGAAGAGTGTCAGTTGAGGTGAGGAACTCACAGAAAAATTGTTTCCCTACTCAGCAGTTTGTTTTAGGATGTTTGGCTCATTGTTTTGGTTCTCTGGCCCGCAACTTTAACTGCAACTACCAGCAGCAGCAGGGAGCTGTGGTCAGCTAAAAACCTCTAGTCCTCAGCAGGTAGCATAGTTGGTGTATCAAACAGCAGATTATTGTACGTAGTTGAGCCTTTAGTAACTAAAGAGCTTGAAATTTCCCATAGGAGTTGGTAGAGACCAAAACAGAGCTTAAAGGAAAGTAAACACTGGCCAGAAAGACAACTCCAAATGAATGCTAATGTTGCCCCTTATATCATATGGAAACAAGCAACCGTTTGCAAACGTGTTCACCATATCAATTTAAAAGCTGATAATACATCATAGTAGTATTTACAGCTTGTTGCACTGACCAAAAAATTATTGAATACAGGGTTGAAAGCATTGAAAACTCAAAAGACAAAAAAGCACAGGATGTCCTCTCTGTCTTCCTGTAGGCTGAAACAGTTCACATCTTTGTTCAAAATTAAAATCTTGCTGCTGCATGCCAACAGCTGTATGTTACAACTGTACTTTTCTTCAAAGGTCCTTTTACAACATATACCCAAGTCAAGAGTATCATTGAATATTTGAACCAAAACTTATTGTGATAAATGTTTGCAGAATATCCGTACTATATGCCCAGACTAAAAACTAATGTTAATGTGTTGTTAAGATTGAGTACAAAGCAAATTTTATGAAACAGCACGTGTAAAGATGCAAGTGGTTTTGAATAGATCCACATCCACCCAAAGCAGCACCAATTGAGGCATATATAACTCCATGTTTCATATGTTATAGTGCTAACAATTAAGAAATGTGGCCACGGTGTCAAACTGATTTCTGCACTACGGAAAAATTCTGAACAATAATAATTGTGTGAGTAAAATGTTTTTGACTGGATTTTGAACTGTAAACTGTGCATTTATGTAGTCTAGTTTCTGAGGTACAAGCCAATTTTTCTGAATAAGAGTCAGAAAAATCTCAACACAAACAACAGGATTTTATGTCAAAGCTAGATCTTACGCAGTTGAGAATTATGAGCACTACCATTACAAATTGCATGAGACAAAGGCTATCAATCATTTGGTCCATGGCCCTCTGTGTTTATGGTGATTATGCCATGATTTTGTGATTCACTTCACAATGATATATTCATCTCTAAAATGCTTCAAGGCACATGAATTCATTATTAATCTTTTATATTAATATCAAGGTCACATTTGAATTGAATTTTCAATGGCAAGCCATGTCTTTTCTTTAATTAGATTTTTTTTCAGATTTTACAAGGTTTCCATGATGCAGCATCCTGCTAATTACTTAGTGAATAGATGAAAATTGCATAGAGATGTAGCCTTTCACTGTTTATCTGCAGCAATGTGAAGCTGATGACTGGTGACACCGCAGCCTAAGTCTTCATCATTGGCAGTAATGAAGCTGTTCATTCAACATCAGGCACTATCAGCTTTATCCTGGCAGGTCAAATACTGAGCACATTAACCAGAGCCAAGGCTGAGTAGGGAAATAATACTAAGGATTTATAAGAAAGAAAGACACATAAGATAAGTAACCTCTGTATGGATTGACCGATTATATTGTGGCCAGTTGCCTTTATTATGTCAGGATTATAGCAGCAACTACCTTCCAGTTAATTGATGTTTTTAAATGCTACGCTCACAATTGTCCAATAACAATTGTAATGTTCTGATTGCAATCTAATACTCGCATAGTTTGAAACCACGTTTTTGTGATACTACAGAGTCTATTGGTCAGTGGAGCACAGTATCCGGTTACCTGCATGGGTTTACTTTAGTCTAAGTCCATGTTTGTGCACTGGTTGTGGTAAAAGTGTCAAAATTAGCATGGAGGCTATGATCAGAGATGACGGAGGGAGGGCAGATTCCCTTTTCCCATAGCCTTTATTACTCTCTGAAAACCCTACCATCAAACTGAATGACCAACAGGTCTACAGTACCCTTCCTAAATCCTGTACATATACATGTTTAGTCATGCTAGAAGGGTGGCTCTAGGAAAGGCAATGTCAGTTGGTCCACCCCTTTGGTCCATATCGAAATACAAATATGGTTTGGAATAAATCAAATTTTGGTCCTCAGAGGACTAATGACTTGGTGACTGGTGGCCCTCTGACTTTTAATTTGGTGTCACCAACAAGTCAACAAGAGCAAGAGACCACAGCCATGCAAACGACCCTGTTAGGCTGTAATGGTCATTTGTGCCATCTAGTAGATGTTGAGATGTTTTACTGGATAAGCAAAAAATAAAAAATGAAAAAAACAGGCAAAAATCTTACTGCTTTGGTGGCTCAGTCAGGAGACCAGGAGTATCATAGAAATACAGTACATCCCCAATTCCATGACAATCCATCTAGTAATTGTTAAGCCATTTTACCAAAATTGTTGACCTAACTGAAGAGAAAAGTCAGGGAACATGAAAGCTAGTTCATCCTTTGGGGACCATGAATAGGTTCTATTTTTATTATGATTATGCCACTATAAGAAGATTCTAGACATATATAGACAGACCCATGGACATGCAGCTCTAACTTCCGTTAGGGCTTCTGTCACAGACAACAGAGCTGGTTCAGTGGAGTGGCTGCTCTTAAAGCTCGACTGATTTGGATCAAGGGTGTCTATGAGGGGAATTCTGAGACCTGTGGGAAAACCGCCCTTTTAATAGACTTAGATAAGAATGGAAGTTATGAACCCGACCGGTAGTTTTTTCAACTTGAACAGGGCCAAGTGAAGGCTTTTTGAGCAGAGGTGTTACCTGAGCCTGTTTGAATGTGGTTGGAAACCAGTGAAGCATTTATCACATATGTGATTGCTGGGACAATGGTGTGAGATATAGGTTGGAGGAGGCTGGTGGGAATGCGGTCCAGCGCACATGTATTAGGATTTGACACTTCATTCTAATTCGAAGTGATGCACCATTGACCCGGGAAGACAAAGAGAGACATGCAGTATGACTGCTGCAAGTCAAGCTTTTTGGGGCCTTGCCCTTAGCTATAGGGCTGAGTGAGTAAGGCGTTGAGCCATTGACCAGAGGAGGCAGAAAGGGGCATGACAGCAGAGAGGGATTGTACATGTTTGGCTTGCAGGTTTCCTGCCTTCAATGAGAGGGCTGACCATGGAGAATGATGTGTCCTTAACCCAGGTTGACTGGTTGTCTCTGAGTTGTTCAGAGAACTGGCAACTGATTCTCTGCCAATTCTCTGACCCACACAGAGATACCAGTTGAGAGGTTCATTACGAGCCTTTACTTTGATGATCCAGTTTGCTGCTTAGAGAATTCAGTAAGTAAAGTGTAGTGACTTGATGAATGGAAAACAGTGATGATAAAAACTGATTCATTGTAATTTTGAAATAACTGGTGTTAACTGGTGAACTTCAGTAAACATGGACTCGAGAAGATTAGTAAAACCACATTTGGTTGTTATTGGCGACAGAACAGCCAATCAAAAATGACTTGCACAAATTTTTCAAATGGCTCCAATTATGGCCCAGCGTAATATTGTTTCAGATTGAGTGACTATGCAGGCAGACTTGAGGGTGCAGACAGCTGGGATGTTAGAGAGGGCAAATAAATAAAGAGGCTGTTACAGCAAACACACAAATGCAATTTTTGAGCACAGACTAGATTTTTGTTTGGTTAAATTAAAGAGTTTGTTGCATTACAACAATTTCTCTACAGCATATAAATGTGTAAATAAGGACTGAAACAGGGCTGTCAAACAACTTTTAATTTTGGCTGAGTGAAAGACAATCACTGAGCAAAAAATAAAAAGAAACGTATTTCTTTTATAAAAATATGAAGAGACAGAAGGAAAGAGAGGAAACAATTAAGGATTGCAGCAGCATAATGTATCATCCTACCTGCAGCTGTTTTAACTGGAACAGAGAGACAGGAGGTTATATCAGAGATAAACAACACTTTACACCCACACACTCGCTTAAAGGTACAGAAAACGTTGACTCGGAT
Organism: Seriola dumerili; assembly: GCF_002260705.1. NCBI lineage: Eukaryota > Metazoa > Chordata > Actinopteri > Carangiformes > Carangidae > Seriola > Seriola dumerili. The sequence continues at coordinate 7,993,330 of NW_019174416.1, read as the reverse complement.
ACACACACCTCCACACGACACACAGTGCACATGGACACACACAGGAATGCATGAATTAACACAAAAACATATGAATAACCATATCCCTTTCCCAACTTGAGAACACACTTCTGCATTGTTTTCTTTGTTTTTCTCCTCACAGATATCATGTATTAGGTAGGTGGCTAAAAAGTAGTGCTAAAGTCACAGCTCTTTCAAACTGTGGACACAAAAAGAACAGCCTATGATGAAGACATTTATCTCTAAAGTTACAACATGGCTGTAGCTAGAGATGCCAACAGCCTAGGTGGGTGGAAATTTTAAAGGGGCTATTTGTAAGTTTCCTCTGCTGCTGAACGTGGTTTCTTGCCAGGAGCAGGTGGTGGTGATTGTCACTCGACAAGAGCTTCAGCTATGTCGTTGTCTTTATAATACAAGAGGTTATAATGCGTCCTCTGAGCAGCGCAGCGCTACGTCTTCAGGACAGACTGGAGGCTACAGTGAGTCGCTATGGGAAAGAGACAGGACAGACTGATATAGGCTGGGGCTAGCTAGTTAGCATGCTAACTTCAGTAGGAGAAAAGATGTGATAGAGGCAATAGTTAACATTGGCGTTGCTTTCCACCGCTTGAGAAAGCCCTAGATAGGTAAAGTTTGATGCAGAACTCACATTTCTTCTACATTGGTAAGTAAACAGCTTTTAATGCTAATGAGGGCTATGTAGCTATAGCAAAACTTAGCTCCTTTAACAGTTAGCAGATTAGGCAACCTGTAGGTTATGGGCCCAGCACACTTTTGCTACACCTTTCTACTCTTTAGGCTTTGTACCCATAAAATCAAAGATTTGGTAAAACATTAATTAGTTAGCTTTACAGTTGGTGGTTGGCAGATTTTGAGGCTGTAGCCATACAGTGGTACTTATGTCCTCATCTAACTCTCTGCAAGTAACCTATTCAAATAAGCTTATTTCCAAAATGCCGAACAATTTCTTTAAGATTTTTCAATTCACATATTACCAGATAAAACCATTAGATCTCTTTATTATACCTTCTTTATTCTTTATCTTCTGCACACAAGATTTAGTAATCCAATTGCACTAATTAAGTAGAGGCAGTATATGTAAGCCTTGTGTAATCGTCATATTGACAGAATTACCTGACAGTGTCAGATGGCAGTGGTGGGGTTCCAACCCATGCCTCCAGAGTGGCTGGAGTCTTAATCCAGTGCCTTAGACAAGGTCGCTTTTCCAAACTGCTATGGTCACAGCACTTTAAAATCAGTGAGAAAAAAGACATTATTGTATGTTAGGAAGGAAAGCCATTTAAGGATTTAAAGATTTTTTATGGAAAACTAAAGAGCAGTCAATATGAGGATATGACAAATGCTTAGCTGCTTAAGATGTTACTATGCAGAGGATAGTTTCAATCCATTGACCTGTGGCACATGCAAGTTCTGTTGTGTATTTTCAGAGTTCATTTCAGTTCAATTTTAGATGTTTTGGTGAAATGTGTTTTGAATAAATGTAACTGTTGTATTTGTTCTATTTATTTATCGTTTAATCATTTTTGAACCAAATTTACAAATATTAAAATACTTTTTCTAACTTTACTAGGCTACATAAAATGGTGTCATTCACTATCCTTCATGAAAAAGGTTTACATTGCAGTAGCCTATTCAAGAAATGTATTTACTAAAGCAGACTGGATGCTCACCTTCATAGGCTAACTCTAGGCTATACATAACCGTCTTCTACCTCAGTAAAGTCAGTAGACACAGTGTATGAGTCTCAACAACTTCCCAATCAAAAGCAGAATGGAGCAATACTCTCGAAACATGGCAGAGGAGTAAGAAAAAGACTACCAAATTCTAATCAGTTCATTGTTGCTCTACAAAGAAGTAACAGCACAAATCACAACGTTAGAGATATTTTATGTTACGTAATGAGAGGAGTGAATAAATCTTCGGTTCATTATGAAACTGTTGTGACAAATTCAGTTGATGGATGGGAAATACTGTGGAGGATTTAACAGATAGTAAGAACACTTCTCTGTGGAGCCTCAAGGTTGGCGACATTGTGCAACACACAAAATGTGTTGCCAGGTTGTGGAGACACATATCACTATCTTGATAAGACATCCTTATAAAATAAGTAACTGACTTAAGACCAGGTTTTTACTGGTCAATCGCGCGGTCACTTTCTGCTGCCCCAAGATAACAATGTGCCTGACAACACCTGATTTTAAGACCAACACGCCCATGGGTGCTCAGATGGGTGCAACTGTATTTAAGATAGGGGCCTTTGAGTCTAGATAACCCATCGACCTATTGAGCATGTATTCAGAATACACCTATGTACACCTATGGTAGAACATATGGTAGAAATGACAGAATTAGTTTAGTATTGTGAAAAAACAATACTATTGTGAGTGCTGCAATTTGTTGATTGTTACAATTTTGGGCCTGCTTGTTACAGTGAAACTTCTTATGTACGTAAAATCATCACCAAGGCGTCACAGAACTGATACTTGGATACTTGCGATATACTGCAGGAACAGAAATAGGCGCTGGTGCACTGCCTGTTTCTTGCTTGGCAGCCATAAAAAAATAAAAAAAAAACAATAAATAAATTAAGACTGAGATGCGGCACTCTGCACTTGGCCATATGGTCTGCCATGGTGGCCGATTTACAGAGGCCAGGACGCTAAATCCAACCTGACAAGGGGCACATCAAACTTTTACAGCCTTGTAAGCGATCCGCGGCTGCTGCTCTGGGGAACTGTTTTATTGGACAGCTTAAAATTGCATGGTTCATAGTGAAAAAATACACACACACACACACACACACACACACACACACACACACACAAACACACACATCTACTAATGTCTCAGGGTAGAAAAAGCTCTCATTGTCATATACTTCTCATGGCTGTCCATCTTCCATTCCTCCATGTCTACTTCATTTCCACATCTTCCACACCTTAATTAATGCCTTTTCCTTTATGAGACAATTCCTTGTCAATTTCCAAATAATTCCTCTTGGGAGGAAGCAACAGCGCAGTCGTAATTAACCAGCATTAGTTCACCAGTGTGCAGTCAAAAAGTGGGACATTTACCACGGCTGCAGCGTAGATGGCTCGCTGGTTAATTATGCTGCTCTCTCCTGAGAGGAATTATTCATAAAATTACGCTTTCTGTTGCTGCTTTTTTTGTTTTACCTCTGTCTGGAAATCACCCTCATGAGGCAGCTGCACAGGCAAATTATTCAAAATACAATTTACATTTTAAGTCATTAATGGAAACATGTCCAACATGGGTAACGTGAATTTTGTAACTATGTGCAATTTTATGCACAGTATCTAGCAATATCACAAGATAAAAATGTGACACTAACAACCAATTAGAATGTGCACTTTGGTTTTCCTCAACAAACAACAATAAACCATTTGCATGTGAGGAGAATGTGCTCATCTGAATTCATGGGAACAGAAATATGTGGGTGAGGACTGCATGCTGGATGCTGGAGGATCAATTATGACAGTTATTAGTTGAAGTCCAGGAATACATTTTGCATGGCAAGAACTGCAAGCACATATAAATTTTTGACATGAAAGCATGCTAGGAGAGGTACTAGAGCACTCTTGAGAATACTCATGCTGACTTCTTGGTCTTATTTGCTTTTGCATGAAAAGCAATCTATTCAATTAGATGAAAACATGTTGACATGAAACCATATGGGTCAGACACATGGACTGCTCATATACATGATACTTAAGTACAGAGAATCTAGTTTTGTCTTCTCATGAAAACACATCTCAAGTTTATTCAGGCATCCTAAAGAAGGGATTGTGGTTTAAAGTCCAATCCTAAGTAATTGATCTTATGTTGACAGAGTGGAGGGGTGGCACGTTGGCGCAGTGGTTAGCACTGTTGCCTCACAGTGAGGTTCTGAGTTCTAACCCCGGGCCTGGGGCCTTTTTAGAGTAGAGTTTGCAAGTTCTCCTTGTTCCTGCGTGGAGTTCTCTTCAGGTAATCCAGTTTCCTCCCACAGTCCAAAGATTTGCAGGTTAGGTTGATTTGCGATTGTGGTTGTTTGTCTCTTTATCGCAGCCCTGTGATGGACTGGTGACCTGCCCATTGTGTACTGACCCTCGCCTAATGTCAGCTGGGATTGGCTCCGGCCCTCCCACAACCCTATACGGAAAAGCAGTATAGCGAACGGATGGATGGATGATTGACCATTAAGACTAAACCCAACATCTGTGAGAAACAAGTCGTTTTCTTAAGATCTAAAGTCTCTTACCTGTGGGTACTGGTAATTTGAGATGCACATTCATTATTTTTGTTTACATTTGTTTGTCTTTTTCTTTTTTTTTTCCTAGCAAAGAACACATTGATTATATATACGTACAAACTGCCACAACCTTCAGCCTCTGTCTTCAGTCTCCTTTTGTTCTTCTCAGGCCATATATTTTCCCTCAGACCTGCCATTCTTCATTCACCAACCTCAGTCTTTTCTCCTGGTTTCCATTTACTTGTCTGCCCCGCCCACCTACTACATCACCTCTTCCCCCTCTTTAATCACCATGAGCTTCCCTCCTCACTCATGCCTGAATGTAGTTCCCTCATTAGCTTTCCCAGTGTCATTGTCAGCCATTTCCACCAGCTCCTCGTTGGGTCACCCCCCCCCCCGTTGGGTCCCCCCCCCCCCCCCCCCCTCGTCATCAAAATCTGTCTTGGGTGATCTGATCACATTTAAAGAAACTTTTCTGCACCTACCTGCCTTCGTGTGTGTTTGCATTTGGATCCAAAAATCATTTAACTGTGACACAAACTTTACCAAAGACTCCTTTTCTCCATTTTTCATGGAAGTTTTTCATATCAATTGCCTAAATCAGAAAGAACATTCCTTGCTTTCACGAGTTTGTAGTATTAGTCTAAATTTTTAATTAAAATTGACATTCCTTCTGTTTATAAACACAGACGATGCATCATACCTTCATGAAGGGTATGAGGTTCAATTTGTGCTATTCAGCCTACCCTCACTGATATAAATGGGGTTGACAAAAAAAAACAGTGTCAGTATAACACAATGCAATTCAACAGCACCACAAACTGCAGCCTCCAAAATGACCATAAACTCCAATCAGCACCTCTTTAAAACAGTTTCAGCACAAACTGAACATTACGACCTTCGTGAATGTAAGATTTATTGCAGCACTCTTGTATTAGGCTGCATTAGTTTCAGCTAGGTGGACCTAAACTGGCAACTGAGTGTGTGATCAGCAGTATGAGTGGTCATCACAAAGTCAGGGCATACAGCATAGTTTGGAAGCAAAGTGCAGAATAAGTTTACCTCAGCAAAGTGTGTGGGGTAGTAGGAAAATGCTAGGAAATTTGAAAAGCTATACAAAAAGCCGAGCACAGACAGTTTGTGAATTATGTACAAATCACACAATAGAAGGCAGTGGAAATTGTACTCCTTTGTGTAAAAATCCAATGGGCAAGTCTGCGACGGCCTGAAACTTTTTCGTCCTTTTCATCCATCACAGGTTGCTTCAGGTTATGTTACAGGCAGCTGTTATCTTAACGGTCAGTCACATAAAGGTCATTGACCTCTTCATAGGAAAAGAAGGGCTCACACTGGCACACATGTTGATTCTGCTGCTGATCATGTGTAGAGAAGCTGTAATACGGTCACTGATCCTGATCATTACAGAAACCTCTGATCTTATGGCCTAAGACAGGAAGAGTTTAACAAAGGATTTTCCCCAATTTGGTATTAGAGATGCAAATTCTGACTAACTTCACAAATCTTATCTTCATCCTGTCTTAATCTCAGGTTAGGAAATCCTAGATAATCAATCCTACATCGGTTATCAACTCTTATACCTGTTACCTACCAACTGACGCTACATTTCTCATCTCATCTCACTGAGGTATTGGCCTATTTGTAGCCCATTAGATTTCTCATTGAAGGTACAAATAATGGCCTCATCATCCTGAAAATCTCCAAGCGCATTTTGGTCGGAAAGTAAAAATAATCTCCTGTACTAACCTCTTCTCCTTGGGCAGAGGGCGGATGTGAAATTTAATTCAGAAAAGACAACCGCACTGCTGAGAGAATCCGACTTTATTTATGAAGTTTTAGCATGGTGTCACAAGCACAAAATAGGTGCTCTGTTGTTTCTACATTAACGTGGGTCTGCCGTGGTGAAACTATAATGGTGCGTCATTTTAAAAGATGCTGCCTTTCATATAGGAAGGTCCAGTATTTCCTATGCTAAAGGAGATGAAATATCATTTAGAACAGCAAAAAAAAAAGATATATATATATACATCTTTTTTTATATGTATATATATATATATATATATATATACAGTATATATGACAGCTTTATAGTTATCCTTAAATTAGGAAAGTTTAAGATTTTGGGAAGTTAGGAAGCTTGTGTAATACAGGATAGATAGTTAGGATAGAAACACTGTCTTAAGAACTATTCATCTTATGTTTTTTTTTTTTCTGAATCAGATCCTAACCCTTATTACCATGGTCACCAAACAGTTAAGATCTGCAAGTTAGGAAGTTTCTGTAATACGGCCCCAGGACAACTTCTCGTTTCTAATCATCATGAAACGACTTTGATATACAAGCAACTTCCCCTTGAGGCAGTGTCGCATCTTAAGGTTATGACAGTTTCTGGATGAATGCATGTTGAAGGCCAGCATTGCTCTAGACAGTTTGCTAATGTCCAAGACAGCACTCACTCATGCCCTGCCTCACAAGACGTGAAGGATTCAATTACAAAATACTTACATATTTTATCTGCAGACCATCTGGTAGTCAAGATTTTGGGAATAAACCTAGATTTGCCCACGAATGTGCCACTAATCTTGGGGATACTCTTGCGAGAGCTGATGAGTCTTCACCTCCTCGACTGCCTCCCTCCAGGTGGTTCCCCCTGGTGGAACTGTACCACTTGCAAAGCAGTGATTAAGGGGGGATTTTTCTCTTAATCTTCATTCAGGACGGAAGATGAAAGTCTGGGGCTGAAAAACCTGTAATACACTTTTATTAAAGTGCCCATGTGGCTTCTACTTTGTTGGAAAGTCAAAAACATAATTCAAGATATGTCTGACAGAATATAATAATATCAAAAGCTGTGATAAAGGATCTCCAGCAGCAAGACACCAGAACAATGGGTCTCTTAAGTGTTTCAATTAAGGTTTCATGAAAATGAGTTGGACACCCTACGAGAAAATGGAAAAAGAAATGTTGCAAAAAGAACCTTTCAGGATCAGACAGTAAACCCACAGGAAGTAAGGAAGATCTATAATTTAACAGTTTTCTCTTGCAGTATTAATGTCTCTGAATACAGTCTGTTTAATGGCAGGGTAGCTTTGTCACTTGATTTGTTGACGTGAACAAAGCTGATGAACGTTGATGCTGCGACAACATAAGTCATACTGCATCTTTAATAAAGACTTGTCTTTATTAAATTACACACATTAACCTTTAAACCATTTGCCACATGAAGCAGCTCTATGCAGGGACCTGTTCTTATGAGAGCATATCACATGCAGAGAAAAGATGGTGATGAAACATTCACAGTTCTCATGAAATCATCTTAGGTGTCAGAATATCAGCAATTATTTTATTGATCTGTTAAAACAATACATTTATAGTAACCATAGCCGCCTCTGACAGCATCAGAGCACTTATAGAGTGGTGTTAGGCTTTTGAACACATAATCTTACTATTCTGTGTATGGTTTTTTAAGTCCCCATTAGACAATCCTTAACTGTGGCTGATTCAGAATGTCACGTATTTTCATTTGGAAAAAAAGATTCATTTTTTAAAATCATAACCTTGAAGGGGCTATTTGTAAGTTTTCTCCACCACTAAATGCTGGGAGTGAGTGGTAGTGAGAGCTTCAGCCATCGTTATGTTTACAAGACTTGCCATTATAATACGTCCTCTGAGCAGCACTATGTCTTCAGGGCAGTTGCTATCGGAAAGTGACACGACGGGCTGAGGCTAGCTCTTTAGCATGCTAACTTCACTCTTTAAACAGCTTGTGGTGAGTAAAGGAATGAAGTTTGATGCTAAATTCACAACGTTTCCCCTAAATTGATAAGGAAACAGCCGTTAATGCTAATGTTGGCTATGTAGCAATTGCAAAACTTACAAATAGCTCCTTTAAACCTGCGGTAATTACTAACACATATTATCAAGTATTATCACCATACACAGTTGTTGTGGTGAATGTTTTAGCAAACAGCTGCTTTTTTAAACAACCAAAAGACACAGAATAACATCAACATTCATTTTCATTCATGTTTCTCTTCTTCTGTTACCTTTGTTTTGGTCTCCACCAATTTATGAGGGAAGTATCTGACTCTTAAAACTCCACTGTGTTCACCAACTAGTTTCTAACTTTGTCTGCAATTTAGTGCTGGGCAGCTTGCATTGTATTTATTTGAATTAATTAATTAATTAATTTATTTATTTTTGCAAATACTTCCTAAAAAAAGGTTGATGAAAACAGAGCGGCTCAACTGAAACAGTAAAGTTGAAAAGTGAAGATGCTGAAAAGCTCCATAGAATGAGTTCATTTTGTGTATGTGGGTGTTGTGGGTTGACATTAAGACTGACCTCTGTCACACTCTGTCTGTCATTTTTTCTATTCTAAGTATAAACACATTGATTAGTGCAGCTTTAAAATACAACTTTTTTGTCAAACATCACCAATTGGTAATTATTTTACTTTTCTTTGATAATAAATTATAGTTTCAGAATTTTTCCTAGCTAATGGAGATTTATTTTATTTAAAGTTTTTAACAATGTCTTTTCAAGACTTTGGCATTAGTGAGCAATGTCTGTGGCCACCACAGCGATTATGTGATAAAACCATGTGAGATGAATGCAAATGCCAGGATGCAGTGTGTATTTATTTCAACACTTTCCTGTTGGTTTGTACCAAATCAGGCGGGAAAAGGCAATCTACACATGCACTGATACAAAGCAGCTCACATGAAGGCACATGGCCTCAACCCAGTCTCACAACAGTACACCTAGAAGGATTAATTCTTCGCATGGGAAGATGAATCAGATTGGAAGGGAACCAAGCAAACAGGGCCCCCCCTGTTGATCAGGACTGTTGGCCCTGCCCTATCTCCACAGCTCTGATACACAAGAAATGTTCATATGTCAAGCACATACTGCCAGAACATAAAATAGAATGATGAATATTACGTGCTGTTTATCTGTGGGTTTAATTATGCATCTCATGACTTGAAGCCAGTTGGTGGTCTGTGTCTTCATCCTTCACCCAATGGTCATCAGAGAACAATCGGTGCCAAGTAGGGTCACCACTCCTGATTCTTCTGTCACCACCCCAAATCTGAATTAGGTGCAGTTGTTGATGCTTTCTGGGGAATTTGCGCAGTCTTTCTGTGTTGACCTTCAGCTGCCAGTCTTGTGCTGTTCAGACAAGGCCAGCTGACACCCTCAGCTGGGGTTGCAGCTTTACTGCTGTTTTGACAGAAGCTACGATCTGCCTCGCTGGGAGGGGGTGCTTGCTGTGGGTCATGCCTCTGCAGTTGGTGTCTGCTACTGCCCTCAGCGATTGTCATGGTGCCAATGATGGCAAAAAAAAAAAAAAAACGACCCTCTGCAACAAATGTCATAATGGGTCATTTAGTCGCTCATTAAAATCTTGTCATTTTTGGCTAATTTGATTTTTTTCCTTCTCATAATTTTGAAATAAAGACAAAGACGGCATGAATCTTGTATTGTATTTAACACAGGGTCACATCTTAACGGTTTAAGAAACTCTCTGCAGCTGGAAGATGAAGATTATAAACCTATGGATTGACTTCTTGGTCTGCATTTGAAACACAGTAGGATTTCCTGCTGGAAAACAGCAACTATTTCTTAACTGATGAGCATTTTAAATCTGCTCTAATCAATATTGTCAGTAAAAAGCAATGGATCTAAAGACCATGTGGTTAGTACTGATTGATCAACAATTCTGCAGTTACCCATAGCTTGAGCCTGTTTTTGTTTTCTTGCCCTCATATTCCTATGATATCTGACTGTATGCCACCTGACCAGGAGAAAACAGACAAAATATATGACTAGCTGGTTTTAAGACTATTGGAATATTAGACTCATAACCCATTCAAAATAATTACAGTGCATTCCTGTCAAGACACAGTGGGAGATGTGGTGAGATGATGGTGAGTGTACAGTGCAGAGGCAGTCTAAGTGTTATCTTGTTATTCATCCCAAAGATCCAACAGCTTTTTACATGTTTATTCCTCCAGTCTTTCAGATGAAAGAACAGTGGAGCTTTGAAACAGTCTAATCAACTCCTTGTCCGTTTTTTCACTTGTCAGGCAGAGCACTGGCCCTGTCAGCAGGGAAACACAGTAACACAGAAATCTGATTGGACCTCGAGGGCTGGGATGACTGTTAAAAATTCAGCTGTGCCAATCTCTTGACAAGCTTGTTGATGTGTTTTTTTAAACCCCCCCCCCACACACACACACACATCAGGTATGTTTTTTTCCTAGTTGTACACCTCAGGTGGTGAATGGAGAGGATTGGTTAATGATGTTGTTAAAAAAAGTTGAATCGTTACTTTCATCGATGGCTCCCTCGTTCTGCTATTTCCCTGCATCCTCCTGTTTTCTCTCAACACCCTCCCCACACACGCACACACACACACACACACACACACACACACAGACAGACACACAAACCCCACCTCCACTTGGTGAGTTTCCAGCTTTTATGGTTGCATTTGCTATATTTTCAATGTTCGACACCACACACACTTACTCAAACAAACTGAAAACAGCCTCCTTGTGGCCAATAGAAAACCTGATGAGCTGTAGAGGTCAGTCTCCAGCTTCACTTCCACAAACACTCACACTCTCTACCTCGGAGGCAGAATTGGACTGCCTATTCCCATCTTATTTGACCCCGTCACTATAGCCATCACCTACAAGGCAAACACAATAGACCACTATGACATTGACCATCCATTATAAGAACACTTTACTTTCCTTCAGACGCACATTAAGATCCCTTAAGGGGTGAATGCTATGGTTTAGTAAGAACTCTGTGCTCCTGCCACACTGGACAAAATCCCCTCAAGGTCTATCCCATACACTCACTCCTGCTACTACTGCTGCTGTACTGCTCATTTCAATGTGTCAAAGTACACACATATGCATCCACCCTCTGCCATCATCTGTCATCATCTCCCTCCTTGACATGTGAGTTCTCTGACACATGATGTTGGGCTGGTTAACGGTGTAGAGAAAGACCCTCACCCTCCCGGCAAAGAGTTCAAACTAGCAAAACAGAGCTTTCCCTGTCAGGTCCAGTCAAATCACATTTATATGTAGAGCGATTTTAAACAAATCAGCTCCATCATGACCGCCTTTACAGAGAACAAAGGACGCCAACAGAGAAGGGGCACATCACACAGTGACAATGCTAACATGCTGAGGTTTAGCAGGTGTAATGATTTCAATGATATCAAGCGTATTGAGCATGCTAACAGTTGCTAATTAGCTCCAAACACAAAGTGCAGCTCAGGGTGATGGGTATGTCATGTGCAGGTGTTTGGACAAACACATTGAAATTCCTTGTGCGGCGGACATGATGGTCTGTAGCAAGAGACATCTCACTCAAAACCACAAATGTCAAGCTTGCGGTGACACAAGAGGACAAGTCAGAGACAATAATAGTCATTAAGATTCATGTTTGCAACCACGAATATCTATAATCAATTTGATTGCAATCAGTCCAGATTGGTGGACCGAGTGGAGTGGAGGGACATTGCCATTCTCAAAGAGTCATTTACAAAGTCACAATTGATGACCAAATGTGTCTCATAGGCCACATCAAAGACAATCAAGTAATGTAATAAAAAGTATTAAACTGAAACCATTTCTCTGAACAGTTTATCCATTTGCTCAGGACATTTTTGTGATGTCTCTGTTGGTTGCCTGGCAGTGATGATAAGTCTTGGAAGTCATTGCCAGTGTCTATTATTTGCTAAGAAATTGTTCCAGTTTGTTTTTGTAGAGATTAAACAAATGAGAAACGACATTTTAATTAGTGAGATTTAGGGGTGCTAGCAGGTACATTTTCAAGCTTGAACAGAACCTGGCTACCTCTTTACCCCAGCTTCCAGTCTTTATGCTGAGCGAAATTATTAACCTCCTGGCTCCTCCAGTTCGGGACTTAACAGATAGTCAAAGAGTATCAAATGATTATCGATCTCCTCTTCTAAGTGTCAGCAAAAGAGCCAATAAACCTATTCTGTTGTCGGTGACCTGTAGAAATGGTATGTTTCTAGCATATTTACTTTATACAACGTATTAGATAACAGATGTTCATTCTTGAGCTTTGGAAACTAATAAACTGAGCTCATATCATGGTCTTCATTCAGCCAGTGGAGCTGAGGTGTCATCACGTGAGCTACATGTGGAACTATAGTCATGTGGAAGTTGTACTGCATATGGGGTTGGTTGAGAGGGATATTGCCAGAGACAGTTGAGATAGGACACAGTGCCTCTAGAATCATTTCCTGTATCTGTGTCACTTGGGTTCCGCCACCTCCCCGCCCTTTTACGAGACCATAGTGGTACATCTGAGTCCACTCACTCCAATGGGAGAAGTGAACGTAAGCACAGAATATGACTTTTTGAGCCATTTTTTTTACATGCCACAGATCTTCTGAACAACAACACTAAAATGGCACTGACAGACAGACCAGGAGAAAATAAACTTTATTCGAGACCTGTCTCTGTCTCAGCAGCACACTCAACACAACACAGATCTCTCTTGTCTCCATTGGTTCTGGTCTGGTTTTACTGCTGCTTTTTAACTGGATAAATAGACATTTAGAGGGACTTATACATGAAACCATGAATTAGGAGGGGAAAAAAAGAGAATATCATTAGACTGATATGATCTTGTACTGAGTTGAGCAGATACTAAGCTAGTAGATCAAAACAAGAAGCAATATGAGGCACAAATTTGCACTGTATCTAGTGTCGTATTGTTTTGTATAGTATGTTTTTTTTTTTAAAGTCATATTTTTTTGGCTTTTCTATGCCTTTACATGGACAAGCCCAGGGAGAGTGCAGGAAACCGGGGAACATGCAGTGAAAGGCCGTCCGATGCGGGATTCGAACCGGGGCCGACTGCAGCGAGGACTGTAGCCTCTACACATGGGGCGCCTGCTTAAACCACTACGCTACACGACGCCCCGGTATAGTACGTTTTGATATGGACAACCAATCATGAGCATGCCCAAGCAAGAAACAGGAAGTATATAACATTACATACCATTGTTGCTGCTTGTAATGTGTCATCTTTGTTCTAGAGCATCTCTGATATTGCTTCATCGTTAATGCATCATATTCAAGGAAGGTCAAAGGGTGCACATGCAGCCATCTTTGTTTAACTAGATGACTTTCTAATCATTGTTTTGTTCTGAGATTTTGACCCTTTTCACATCATCTGAATCCTCACTTGAACTACCATATTTACATTTTTTCCAGTATAATCCCAATCATCTAAATCCTCAGCCATGACATCTACATTCCTGACAGTTGTTGCAAATCTGCAAGACCTTTCAAATCTCTACCTCCGCTCACTCCCTCTACTGTGTGCTTCACGTTGGACTGTGAGCTGCTAACATTTCCGCTACTGTGTGCTTCATGCTGAACTCTGCTACTGTGTGCTTCATGTTGGACTGTGAGCTGCTAACATCTCTGCTACTGTGTGCTTCATGCTGAACTTTGCTCAGCTCCCTATGCACTTAAAGTTGACTTTGATAGCATCTCTGCTTCTGTGTGCTTCATGCTGGACTTTGCGAATGTGGCCGGGCCGTGGCAAGGCCCGGATTTAACTGAAAATTTGGGTACCACTGACCCCCTTTAATACCTCAGTAAAACAGTCCACAGATACCTTATTGATACAGATGACAAAAGATAGACTGAGACAAGGATTTCCCCCAAGATTACAAATTTATTTAAAAGGTCAGTATATAAAAACCAACAACAATTTGTTAAAGTTGAGAAAAAAAATAGAATATATAAGTACTTCTGGTTCTAATTTGTCCCATATAACAGGAACACAAAAAAAGGAGCCTTAGGATTGGCCGCAGACAGGGAAGGGAGAAAATTTAAACTGGGATAGAGTACCTCACCACACTCCGGTGCCTTACACACTAACAAAGCAAATCAACAAAGGGGATACAAATAAATAGTGAAGGAAGTGCAAAATTTACCAAACACATTATTATGGGGGGGGTGGTGAAGCACAGTTGAGGAACTACCACCAAAACCCTCCACCATCGAGCCGGCCACGCTCGCTGCTGCACCTACAGCACTCATGCAGAAAAAGAACGGGTATTAGAACTCAAGACAGGTACAAATTCTTGGGGGAAAAAACCAAACTAATACCCGGGCCAACAGTGTACAAACAATGAAACAACTAAACAGAAAACAAACAGAGCAGAGACAGCACACCACAGGCTCACCAGGCAGCAGAGAGAGAGAGCAGCACCATGGAGGTGAATATATAGCCTTCCCCAAACCATTAAAACCAGGAAGTGGGTGTGACTAAACCCCATGGTGACCTGGACTCTGCTAACATCTCTGCTATTGTGTGCTTCATGCTGGACTGTGAGTAGCTGCTAAGAAATCTGCTACTGTGTGCTATATGTTGGACTGTGAGTAGCCGCTAACATCTCTGCTACTGTGTGCTTCATGCTGTACTTTGCTAACATCTGTGCTACTTTGTGCTTCTTTTTGGACTGTGAGTAGCTGCTAACATCTCTGCTACTGTGTGCCGCATGCTGGACTTTGCTAACATCTGTGCTCCTTTGTGCTTCTTTTTGGACTGTGAGTAGCTGCTAACATCTCTGCTACTGTGTGCCGCATGCTGGACTTTGCTAACATCTGTGCTCCTTTGTGCTTCTTTTTGGACTGTGAGTAGCTGCTAACATCTCTGCTACTGTGTGCCGCATGCTGGACTTTGCTAACATCTGTGCTCCTTTGTGCTTCTTTTTGGACTGTGAGTAGCTGCTAACATCTCTGCTACTGTGTGCCGCATGCTGGACTTTGCTAACATCTGTGCTCCTTTGTGCTTCTTTTTGGACTGTGAGTAGCTGCTAACATCTCTGCTACTGTGTGCCGCATGCTGGACTTTGCTAACATCTGTGCTCCTTTGTGCTTCTTTTTGGACTGTGAGTAGCTGCTAACATCTCTGCTACTGTGTGCTTCATGCTAGACTTTGCTAACATCTGCACTATGGTGTGTTTCATGTTGGACTGTGAGAAGCTGCTAACATCTCTGCTACTGTGTGCCGCATGCTGGACTTTGCTAACATCTGTGCTATGGTGTGTTTCATGTTGGACTGTGAGAAGCTGCTAACATCTCTGCTACTGTGTGCTGCATGCTGGACTTTGCTAACATCTGTGCTACTTTGTGCTTCTTTTTGGACTGTGAGTAGCTGCTAACATCTCTGCTACTGTGTGCTTCATGCTAGACTTTGCTAACATCTGCGCTATGGTGTGTTTCATGTTGGACTGTGAGAAGCTGCTAACATCTCTGCTACTGTGTGCCGCATGCTGGACCTTGCTAACATCTGTACTATGGTGTGTTTCATGTTGGACTGTGAGAAGCTGCTAACATCTCTGCTACTGTGTGCTGTATGCTGGACTCTGCTAACATCTGTGCTACTTTGTGCCTCATTTTGGACTGTGAGTAGCTGCTAACATCTCTGCTACTGTGTGCTTCATGCTGAACTTTGCTAAGCTCCCTATGCACTTAAAGTTGACTTTGATAGCATCTCTGCTACTGTGTGCTTCATGCTGGACTTTGCTAACAACTCTGCTACTGTCCTTCATGTTGGACTGTGAGTAGCTGCTAACATCTCTGCTACTGTGTGCTTCATGCTGAACTTTGCTAAGATCCCTATGCACTTAAAGTTGACTTTGATAGCATCTCTGCTAACATCTGTGTCACTGTGTGATTCATGTCGGACTCTAACATCTTTGCTACTGTATGCTTCATACAACATCACTTTAGATTTCTCCCTGCGCTTTATCCCATTACTGCTTATGATCTTTGGTAATAAAGGCCTTCTCATAGATTTTTTTAATGGTACTTAAATGTTTTACTTCCATTTCTCTGTGTCATTAATTAATGAGTAATTTTTCTTTGTTTCATCTTGTGTTTTTGTTTGTTTGCCCCCCCCCAAGTTTTTTCTGACACCTGCCAGGTTTTCACTGTAAATATATATATTTTTTTTTCATAATGTCCTGCCTGGTAAAATAAATGTTAGATAAAATAAAAAAGGCCCTCCTTGATCATTAATATTCTTTGATCATTTACCGGATCAATGAAAGAAGCGTGACATGCTCAAAATTTCTAAAGCTAGTACGCTAGAAAGTAATGTCTTAGTGATGTTTAAGATTGTTTTTGTTACATACTGGTATAAAATATATGTTTATGTATTAGATCAGATCAAAAGCCACAACCAAGCTCACACAGCTGAGAATACACAGTGCTCTCTTCACACCATGAAGCTTAACTAGACAGATGATCTTTAAAATGTCGTACTTGAAACAAAACTACGTTAAAGAAATTGTTTGCATGCACCATTGCAAGAAGTTTATTTCAATTCCAGTGAATGCAGGTTTGACAGCAGACCTTCTAAGATCTGTAGGATCTCTCAGATTTACTGAAAAAATAAAGCAGGTACACGCCTCTGGCTAAGTGTGAGAGTTCAAACATACAATGCTGCTTCCTTCCTGTGCGATTCATTTTATTCCTCATCTTGAAAAACAGGAACATTTTGATTTGACAGTTGTTCAAGTTTATTAATAGTAAAGGGAACATATGATGTAATGGAAAGCCATTTTATATAGAATTCTGTTAAAAGCTTTCTTGTTTTCAACTATGCTATTCCTATTATATATGTAGCGTAAGGACAGACCTTTTGTGTGGATGCAAGTTCCCTATAATATAATGTAGCCTATATATCAATTTTGGTTTAATGAAATCATTGCTTGAACTTCATCACACCACACCATTAAAGGATCCAGTCTTTCAGTCTTTTTGTTTGTCTAACTAAGGCCTTGTTACCTTCTACCTTAAGACAATGTAGTTTGTGCTATCAATCATTTTTCTAATATTAGCTGTTACAAGTAGAATAATAATAATAAAAATAAAACCCCCTTTTGGGGATTTCCTGCTCCCTGTAAATGAGTTTGGTGCTCAGTGGGACTGAGGCCAAAGACATTTTTATTATTTTGTTTTGATCCAATTTTCAGTGAAATGATTAGTCTCCCCTGGGTGATCACCAATCTCTCTGTTACAGTATGTTTCCTCTGACCCTGACAGATCCGTAGTGATGCTCTTTAGATGGTGATAAACGTTTGGAAGTTCCTTAATTAGCTTCAGGCTAAGATGGAGGAAGTGTTTAAACACATGCATGCTCATTCACAGAATGGTCGGTTTTTTAGTTACACCTCTAAATCCAGTTATTATAACTGGTTACATTTTTGGTGACTGTGGTTAGTGATAGTTTACTATATAATTATAAGAGACTGTCATAAAAATGTAGGTTGTCTGTGCAGCAGGTTATTATGGCCCATAGTTACATTTTGTCGGGTCAAGAAAACATGTTGTTATTATTGTAACCATGACAACACAGATCGTTTAATGTAGAGGAAGTACTTATTTTGACCCAAACTACGATCTTTTTCTAAATCAGGCTATGACATCATTTATAATTGTAACCACGGCGACGAAGGTCTGAACTGTGCCTTAAAATGAGCCGTCAGGAATTCCGTAACTTTGTGATGTCACAACAAAGCAGTCACCGCTTTCAGCCATGCCCCAAGTCCTGCCCATGAAGGCCCATCTGCCTTGCAGGATTTGGTTTCTCTGAGTGTTTACCTGAAATCTGCTACATTTTTATTTGATCATTGAATCAGCCAATCAGAAGACAGGCTCATAGCCTCCTCTCTTGATTGGCTCACCAACCTGTTGTTACTAGAGCTCCAGAGAGAAGCCTGGGAGAGAAGATGTAAAACTACATTGAGATGGTTATTGATTCTTAAAACCACATATATATCTTCTTATGGATCAACACTTCAAATAAAACACAGGGAAAGAATAAAAAAAAATAGACAGTTAATAAATACTTTAGTATGGCAGAAATGTACAGGAAAAAGCTTTTTATGTGGTCAAATAAAAGTAGGGGTCCTGAACAGTCATTGTAGATATGGTTTACAAGTC
This sequence comes from Seriola dumerili, assembly GCF_002260705.1. Taxonomy (NCBI): domain Eukaryota; kingdom Metazoa; phylum Chordata; class Actinopteri; order Carangiformes; family Carangidae; genus Seriola; species Seriola dumerili. The sequence continues at coordinate 7,975,012 of NW_019174416.1, read as the reverse complement.
CACAAAATATTTTTGTAGATTGGTGTTTTTGGAACAGTAGCTCATGGGGATTACGCTTCAGTAGGCAAAGAAACAGAGGGGCGACATGGATACGTGTCTCTTCAACACAGGCAGACACGTGTGGAAACAGAAGCATACAGTATATGGTCTGACTGATGGATGATTGAAAACATGCCAACATTTCTCAGATAAGGATGTGAATTGGTTTCTTCTCTCTCCACCAGCTTCCAGCTCTTTCCTCAGGCTCCATCAGGGCCTACAGGTTCCTCTCTCAGCTCCTCCAGGATCTCTTTTACTCTTCTTTAAGCTGAAATCTCTCAGCTGTTGTCTGCATACACATGCTATGTTAACAAGTCTTCTAAACCTGACGAGGTCTGCCGCCTTTGAACACGCACTGCACTTCAATAGAGACACTTCGAGTCTCTCTCTTGTCTCCTATCACTCTCATCTCATCGCAGACAAGGCGCAGCTCACGCCTATCACTTCTGTGACACACACATCTTAATTTGAAGGGAAACAACACACATGCACACCATACACAAGTAAGTCTGTGAGTTAGTCTGGGTAAAATGTATACGCATATGTTCGTTAGATTGGTTTTAAGTTTACTTGTGTGTTTGTGTGCATAAGTGCGTCTTCTTGCTGTTGTCAAAGTAATTGGCTTGGTGGAGGTGGGAGGGGGAGGGGAACGTATCTTCTGCACATCTACACAACAGAGCATCTGAAAAGATTTCACATCTTTTATTCAAGACCTCCATTACTACCCGAGGAGGAGACTAGAGAGGGAGAGGCAGTATGGAAGCGTAAAAGACGGTAAAGGAAGAGTAAGAATATGGTTAAAAGTATGTGGACAGTCAAACATTACGCTGAATACCTCATTCCAAACATGAGAATTTATATGCTGCTATAACAGCCTCCACTCCGCTGGTTTCGGGGTTTTTACCAGACTGTGGAACCTGGCTGCAGAGAGTTACTCCCATTCAGACACAAGCATTACTCTACGCTCACCTTTTTCACAAGGAGCACTTAAGCTCCAAAGTTGTACAAGAGTTGGTCTAAACCTAGTGCATGGCTTGAAATCTGAGTGGAACCTGTGAACGACTGACATCATCAGGTCGTCAATAAAGCTGTTCTCATTTACAAATTAATCTGTTTCTGTTGTCAGACTTTGGAACAAGTATGAAATAGTGACCCGGCCCATTAAGACTGCATGTTAACTTTCAAGCTGCTGCTGAAATCCTGATTTGATAACGGTGACATCATGTGACAAAATCACCAAACACAATAGTTACAGACAAAGACTAAGCTGTGATTTCAGCTATGTTTACTTATAAAATGAGAAAGTTAGAAGAGACAGAATATCTTTCTTAGTCTCTTTGTCACACAGCTCACAAGCTCCGTCTGGGATCCACAATAGTTTTCAACCACTGTTTTTCCTCAAAAAGTAATCAGCACCTTTATTTACCTCAACTCCAGAATGTAACAGACTTTTATGAGAGCAGCTTTATTTCTAACTCCCTCTGTTTGATATGTAGAATTGGTCAGAGCATTATTTTTGCTCCAATCTGTTGTGTTAAAGTTACTGCATTGTGTGTTAATATAAACTCAACACTTCCTGTAATCATTCCAAATTATAAGAGCTAGCGCATTTCAGTGGACACAAACCCTTTATTTCTTAACAGGACTTTTGTTGCTGTACTGCAGGAAGCATAATGTCTCATTTCCAGTTGTTGGTGTTTCTCTTGTTTGCATGCTATTCAGATCTGCTAGTTTTAGCTCAGCAGTTTCTGATGATTTCTCTTTCTCCCTCCCTCTCTCCTGCTCTCTCTGCTCAGTGTGTCTTTATGTTTAGTTATTCCTCTGCCTCATTTAGTAATCATGATACTTGTAATGAAAGTAGTTTATTTGCCGTAATGGAGGCGAGGCTCAGTGAACTGGAAGTGCTTCTCTGCTTCCCTGCAGCTTCCTATAAGGCAGGAAACCACAGTGTCTCGTAACAAGAGGTGTAGTCCTAAGTCCATAGTTGGCACCCGTACACAGTCCAGTCATGTTTGGCCAACCAATTGTGGAAATATGATCAGTCACTCAGTCAGGGACATTTGCTATTATAGGGCTGGCCCTGCTGTTGTGGTCCAACCAAAAATGTAGGAGTACATAAAGAACCGGTGATGTTTGTCATTTTAAGGACGAAAGCGACACTCAGCACCTGCTAAGTGACACACTACACTGCTTTGCTAATGATTATTGATAACCTTCTCACACGGTGCTCCAAAAGACAGTTTACAGTTCACACGCATCAATTTTTAACCGCCAGTGCGAGTTAAATGCTCACACTGTAAAGCGTGGTTACTGAGATTAGCTGACACAACCATCTAGGAAAAGACTTTCACTAAACTGTTGGCAATTCAGAGGCACACTGTTGTCAAAACGTGTTGCTTTAATGTTAAAGTTATAATTCTTAAGGAGATCATGAAATACAACCCTGTTTTTGATTCTTTCTATCGCAAGATCTGTGAAGAAGTCACAGAAAATATAATGTGTTTGTCACTGCACTACTTAATTAATAATCAATAAAAAAAATAAGCCTACAGAACAAGACACGTTCATTTTCTACACAGCAGGGAATAACAGACCAGTCGGGAGCAGCCACAGTCAGCTGTTAGATGAAAGGCAGCAGGTCAGGACAGGCTGCACATCTCAGTCTCCTCAGGTGACCACCTTCACTGCGAAAGGAAAATTACAAAAGCACTGCGTGGAAAATTACAAAAGCATTACAGAAAGAACAATTATGCTTAATGAATGATGAAAAGGCAACCAGATGAACCGAGAAACAAAAGATCCACAAGGCCAAACACTTGCCATCACCATATTACCGCATGTATTATTAACACAATATTAATATTTCAGTTTTTTAAGGGCCCATAATCTATAAAGCGAGATTTCCATGTCTTTTTTTTATTATGAAAACAGATCTAAGTTCTATATTAATACTGTGAAAGTATCAAAGCGCTCAGTCCACAGAGAATTGCACACAGCCTGTATTCACAAACTAAAAAATTAAAAAATTAAAACTAAAAATTAAACTAAATTAAAACAAGCAGTCGGGACTTTGGAAACTTTGTGACGTCACAACAAAGCAGTCACCGCTCTCAGCCATGCCCCAAGCCCCGCCCACCTGGATCCATAATCTAACCTTGCAGGATTCGGTTTCTCTGAGTGTTTATTGCTATATGTATACAGTCTGCTGTATTTTTATTTGACCACTCAGAAGAGAGGCTCAGATCCTCCTCCCAGAAGAGAGGCTCAGATCCTCCTCTCTTCTGATTGGCTTGCTGACCTGTTGTCGCTAGAGCTCTAAAGAGAGGAGATGTAAAACTACATTGAGATGGTTTTGTACTTAAAACCACAAATATATCTTCTTATGGATCAACACTTCAAATAAAGTTGAAAATATTGGACCTTTAAATATCACTGTTATCCTCAATACCAGTAATTCAGTATAAAGCTTGACAGACAGTTAATTGAATATCAGCTCTTATTTGATAATTGATAGTTTGTTTGACCACCCCTGTCTGTCTATATATATATATATATATATATATATATATATATAGGAACCTCTTTTTATCCCCTCACATACTGACCCCATAGAAATCATGCTTTATTTCCTCACTTTCTAACAGGCTCTTTCTCTCCTCTCACACGTCTCCCTGCTCTGTTTTCTCTCATGGGGCTTTCTCTTCTCTCCACCAATTCCCTCTAGTTCCTCTTTTTCTTTTACTCCCTCCCTTGTCTCTTGTTTTCTCCCAGATCACACCATCTTCTTTTATCACTTCCCTCATATGTCCTTTTTCCTTTTTCCTTTTTTTCCTCCTCATGTGTGTCAGGATAAGGTATCTATCATTCAGACAATCCCTGACACCCCCTCTTAAAATAAATGATTGTTGGTAGAAAAGGAAACAGCAGCACTGGCACCTTTAAACTAAATCACAACACAGGGCCTGCATTGAACTCAGTTTCATAGATTGCTTTTAATGAAATAATCATCTGTCTTAATTGTAATCTTTCTGTCAATGTCACAGTTTGCGAGACCAATTCACAATTTCCATTCAGTTAATTCTGTCTGCAGGTTTAAGGAAGATTCCAGACCACTGCAACACATACACTCAGTCACTCATAAGGTAAAAAATATCTATTTATTTACATATTATAACCAAAAAGGTGAATGAGGAAAAGAATATTAACCCCTTAGCATTTAGTTTTCACTCTTTTAATTCCACTTAAGTTGAATTGAAGTTGTTAAAATGTCAGTAGATTGTGAGAAAACAGAGAGCCTGTTTTGTCCAACCAACATCCGACAACTGAGGAATGACCAGACAAAGTTAAGAAAAGAGCAAAATAAAGTCCATGTGGTTATGACCAGATATTAAAGTCGAGTTTTCCCAAAAATCCAGCACAATGTCTAGCTAGGGAGCTGTCCTAACAGGATCACTGAATGGGCCCACTAGGTATGGGTAGTCAGGAAGCCCCCAAAACCAGAGCCTTTATAGGAAATGACTCTTTATAACATTTCTTAATACCATTAATACCAAGTATCTATAGCCTGTTGTATGTTACAGACTTTGTGGACTGAACAGTCTTACCATGTCCCGCCTAGCTGTATACACTAGCTGTATGCATGTATTGCTGTTGTTGCTTTAGACGACTACAGCAACATGATGTATGTGAAAATGCCTCAAGCTCACACTGACATTTTTGACTGACTGTCACGCTCTCACCTCACCATGTGACATCAGAGCACTTTATATTCATTCGTCTCACTCCCTTCCAGCCTGCCATATGTTGGAATTGTGTGTGTGTGTGTGTGCACAAGCTTTCATGTACAATTATTATTTCCTGTCTCGTACCTGCATGTATGTGTGAGTGTATATGTGTATACATGGGTATCATCACCGATGCTCAATGCAGCACCACTTGTCAGCCGTTTAACCCCGCAGCAAACGTGGAAGTCAAAGGGAGCTTGTCAGTGTAAGACTGCTCACTCCTACCGCTGGCTCTAATGTGTAGAGTTCACAGCACACTCTTCAACACTGCACCACCGCTGTGCTGCCAGAGAGTGATGCTTAAAATGTGACCGTGGGCTATTCAGCACTGTGAAAGGTACAGAATTGAAAGGTAGATCAGTATAGCTGAGAATGCTTAAGTTATTACTATGGTTACAATTTTTTTTTTAGGTGCAGTCTAGCCACAGATGTTGCTCGCAGTCTTGCTGACACTTTGGCAGTGATGTGCGATAAGTGAATTGACCAGAGCAATTAACGCTTGACCCAGCACACTGAAGCTAGCTTGGCAATTATACATTGTGATGTGAAATGAGCAGCATCCTACAGCCTAATTTCAAATTTAAAAGAAGCTTTCTAAATAGACATTACTTTGCAATGATGTAATGATAATGCGTTTTTTGGACAAACACATTAGTTTTCTTTTCTCTTGCCAGTTTTGAAGAAAGCAAAAATATGGTTCCTCTGTTGGCGTGACGACCGCTGCCCCTTTCCTGTCAACCTGTTTGATCTGCCTCTGTTTCAGAGGGCTGTCCTGGTGGGTGGGAGCATCTCCACCAACTGGTATCACCTGGGCCCACAGCTTTTAAAAGCTCTGGCTGCTGCCAGCAGTCAAAAATAGTGTGTCTCCTGCTTTTGTCATCTGAGCCAGGTTGTGACATTGGAGAAGGAAATCTTACAACGACCCTCAGAATAAATTACTGTAAAAGAATAAAATGGAACTTCTGCAATACTCAGTTGGTTAATTGTAGATTCGAGTCTGTTTGATCTAATCAGTATCCTTCTTTTAACATGAAAATTGTCAGTGCAGCCCAAAATCACATTTGCCTCAGAGGGATTTACACTTGTGTATCCTACTGTGGACGAGGTCACGGCTAAGAAGACGGAATCAAAACGGCTTATGCATTTTGCAGCTTGAGCCGGAGGTGAGTTGGAATTAAAGTTGTGGGGCTTGTTATTTGTACACAGGTGAAGGGGCGAGGGGCTCTTCTGCTTTAAAACGGAGGTCACTTTCAGTTGCTGGGTAGAAAAACATAATATGCAGTGATTGGTTCTCGGCTCGCTCTCATTGGCTATTGCGGGTTTGGTCTCGATATTCCATCGCTGTTTCTTTCATGCTACAGGATGTTTACAATTTGAAATTGGGGAGACTCCCATCCAGCCTGCAACATTGAGATTATGTCTGTAAACCCAGAACACATCAGGATCATTTGGACAGACAATCGGTTAACAGGAGCCTTGAGTTGGAAACACCCTTGGGTTAATCCCCAAAATGACCCAAAATCTGCCCAATTATTCTCTAGTGTGGGGCCAGTGTAAAATGGCAACACATGTCCACAGTGGAGCATAGCTGGTGTGTGTTCAAGTAAATGGTTAACAAATGGCCTGAGTGTCGAACAGTGTTGCCAGATTTTACACTCAATCTGCCTTCTGTTTCATGAGGAAAACCAGGTTTCATCTTAATTCTAGTAAAATTAAATCAACAGATGTGGCTAATTTTAATTGTTTATCCAGTGTGACTACATGTTTAGCACTAGCACTAAGCATGTTGCTATAATCACAGCGTTTTTTTCTGTTCTTCCCATTCTGCAGACGTTGTGTGAATCATGCCTAACTTTTCCATGGTTAAAAGTCGCCCACATGCTACAAAAAGGAGCCCAAATGATCTCAATCCGCCCTGAACCATTCAAACCTGCCCAATCAAATAAAAAGTGACCCAGTTGGGCGGGAAACTGCTCAATCTGGCAACACTGCTGCTGAGAATAAACTACAACCACAGCGACAGTTTGGCTAGTTAACAAGCAGCCCGCGCACCTTTCCAACACCTAACAAGGTGACTCATTTGAATGGTTGATGCTATAAAGCTTGTTTCTCAATGAGACCGATATAGACTTATGAGAGAGACAGAACCGTAGAGTGGATTAAAGAAACAAAAAATTGACGAGGGAAGACAAACAACAAATGACCATCACAATGCTGCATAAAGCTTCAGGGGGCACGCTGTCCTATACGCTGTATTTCTGCTTTCCCATACTTCCCTCTATCATTGCCCTCTCCCCCTCCCCTCCTTCCCTCTCTCCCTGGCTACTGAATAGCAATGCAACACATTAAACAGTCTCGAGAGGGGATACAGCTAACAAGACTCAGCAGTCACTGGCTGCCTACCAATAGAGGCTTATAGCACAGAACTGGCTCGAAAGAGAAAGAGAGAGATTAAAGTGGTATTCAGCGAACCCTCTCCGGCCCGCTGTTGATTTAAATGGAGGGAGAGAGAGAGAGAGGGAGGTAAGAGAATTGCACACAGAATGAGATATAATGAGAGGGGGGGGGGGGGGAAATAAATATATAATCAGCACAGTGAGAGGAGAAGGGCAGGGATGGAGGATGTAGGCACTGTGTGCACTGCAGAGGTTCCATGTTTTATTATGTGGTTGCCTCAGGACTGCTTAACCCAAGAAAAAGTTGTGTGAAAAGTTAAGATTTTTGTTCCCCTTTGTTATTTCTAAGAAATCAGAATCGGACACAGCAGTACAAGAACAGGAAAGTCATCTCCTACAATAATAAATCCCCAACCTTAAGAGTGATGTTACATCAGATCTGTTGAAATTCATTCGGAAGTCCATAAACCATGTCTTCAGCTGTCAGCAGTCCAATTACAAACTTGATTTTACACATCGTTTGTCCTGGGGAGTAGCCTACTGCTGCTTACTTTAGGCAAAGCTAAAAACCAGAGGTGATAGAGCCTTTACAGTCAGAGCCCCAACACTCTGGAACGAGCTGCCTGAGGAAATCAGGTTATCAGAGTCAGTGGCCTCTTTTAGATCTCTTCTTAAAACATACTTTTATCATAGAGCTTTATCTGATTTTATTTAATTTTACTGACTACTTTTACTTTTATTGACTACTATACACCCGCACACACACACACACACACACACACACACACACACACGTGTATGTATATATATATATACATTATAGATTTTACTGATCGATTTTGCTGGTGACACTTGCTTGTTTAAATTATGACCTGCGATGAAGCACTTTTCTAAACCCATATTACAAAAAGTGCTCTATGAATAAAGATTATTATTATTAAATAAGTTAAATGTATAAAGCCTTTTGTGGCTCAAAAGGGAGCTGCAGTTTTATGAATTGCTTTATATGATGTCACTTGAGTCAACATTGGTTGGGCATGAAGACTACAAGCTTGTAAATGAAAAGAATCGGGGGGATGTGGAGTTAGAAACAAGTGACCTTACCCAACCTCTTCTTTAGCTTCCTTAGACACGTAACGCATCCAAATCGCTGACCGAACTGTCTGCGGTCCAATTGCATGCAGGGTAATATAAATGTTGGTCAGTACACTCACATGAGGTACACATGAGGATATGTTCAGTGGCGTAATGGCGTGAGTGGCGATTGACCGATAACGTGCCTACACTTCCTCTGTCTCTGTTTTCACAAGTTTGAAAACACGTTGCTGGCCCCACCCCCTTCCACTACTTAGCCAAGATGGCAACCGTTGAAGTTGAGAAGTGTACGTCGTTTTGAGTGTAGCATCTGGGTACTGCAGGTAGTGCACTGTGTGTTGCCATAGTTGTCAATGTGAAAAGCCTAGAAGGTATTAAATTAAAAAACACAAGATTCATTAGATTTATTCTTCCAACCGCCAAAGCGGTGATATAGACCTAAAGAGACAGTACTGCAGCTGATCCAAACCATGTTCCTTTAAAATCAAACCTGATGATTTTGATCAATCAGGCTCTGGCTCATGGCTGTAGGGATAACAAGTGTGTTTGGGATGAACAATTTCTTTCATTTTTTTTTACCACTTTCTTAGTCAAGTTCTATCAATATAAAGTTAAGTTAGGTGTAGCGTGTAGGTGTGTGTGTGTAGCTGCTGTACACACCTACACGCAGTCAGACTCTCTCCTCACCTGCAGTGTTTTCACATCCCTGTTGCCTTTTAATTTATGACTTTCAGCGGCCTGCAAAAGGTCAAAGTCAATATGTCAAACATTCATTCTGTCCATTCATCAAATCAAATCTCGAACACAAACACGTGGAGCTTCAGCTTCATGTCCTGAGCAGATTTTTCTTTTTGCTAAATTTGCAACAATTTGAAAAAATTCTCTTTTCACTTTGTCATTGTGGATTATTCAGTGTAGATTGATGAGAGGAAAGATGGATTTCAATGATTTTAGTAAGAGGCTGCAACATAACAAAATGTGAGCAGGGGGTGAAGGGGTCTGAAGACTTTCTGAGTGCACTTCTGCAGCATTCACACATAACAACCCAGAATTAACAATAGAAAACAGTAAAAAGAAAAAAAAAAAGAAAAGTTAAACTATCTTACAGTACTAAATGTAAAAATAAAATATAAATGTATGTATATCATTAGCAGCTGAGATATTGGACTTCAAAAAATAGTTGAATATATGATGAAAGACAGCCTGTTCACATACCTTTTCATTTGTTATTTTTCAGAAACTTGGAGAACATTACACCTGCAGGGAAAAACAGCACAGTGTCAGTCCAATCAGTTGGTTTCTTCCTGCAACGGTGCCTGGTGTGCAGCTGAGCACAGAGGACGGCCACAGTCATCTGGACATCTTCAAGTTGTTATTTTCAGAGGAAGCTGTGGAAACCCCCGAAGCAGCCAGAGGTGTAAAGTACAGATGGATGGATGTGGGAGGTGCTGGATTTTACAGATACATTAGTCTGATGTTCTACACGGCCATGATTAAGCTACATAATGTGACTGATTAGTCCCATCGCAGGTGATGCCAAGGGGCAGATACTTTACCGTATCCCAGAATGTACACGTGAGTAAAATCAAGACAGCTGATCCAGTATTACACAACACAGCGCAAAACATGGTGTGAGGCTAAATCCGCACTTATACATTTTTGTTTTATTACACATCACTTTTGCTTTGTTTATGCCTGGTGTCCACACTACTCCAGAATTTTCTAGTCCCTAAAGTGGAGACTTTTGAAAATGCTGCTGGCCCCATTTTGGTTTGAAAACGCCAGGCTTACATCTTGTCTGGATGGACAGAAGAGTCTTTTGAAAACGATGACAGACTCCCACTTTCCCTCCCTGATTGGGTCTTATCAGTCACGACATGTCCTCTCCTGATTCTCCTGCCATTTAACCCTTTTCCAGATGAAAACTACAATTACAGCCTCATGGTTGTCTGCCTTCACTGCTCAGATTAGTTTTAGATTACATCCCTGTTTCTCCACAATCATATAAAATATTAACCACTTCTGTGATATGTTATCATAATTGCTGAAGTCTTGAGTCTTTTCTGATGTCACCATGACTTTGACCTTACCAAAGTGTAATCAGTGTAATCTGTGGAAAATCGAGGGGATTCCCTTTGAGGAGTTCTCGAGACATTGCGCTCACAAGAACCTGTTATGTGAGGTCATTGTGACCTTTGACCTTTGACCACCAAAATCTAATCAGTTCATCCTTGAGTCCAAGTCAACATTTGCACCAAATTTGAATAAGTTCCGTCAAGGCGTTACTGATATATCGTGTCCACTACAATGGGACAGACAGACGTGTACAGTATGTACGGACAGACAAACAACATACCTCCGGTTCTGGCTGTCGCTGGGCGCATACGCACAACAACAGTTCCCCAATCTATGTTTCCCGCTGCCATGACCTCACAGTTCCACCTTTTCGTCAGGCCAAGCAAAGGCATCTCTGGTCTTTCTTTTCGCCATTGCTGTTTCTCGTCTGTAGCTTTTTCTGCAACTAAGCAACCATCTGCAGAGTAGACAGTGTACTTCCCATTTACACCATGAATGGTCATGTGATGTGTGTTGTCAGACGTGTTAGTGAAGACGCAGATTATTTCTGAAAAAGGTAATCTGAACGGAGACCACTACCAGTCAATCCACATGACACTTCTTCATGATATAATCACCAATGTGTAGCCAACACCTACTGTAAGTTCACACGGTTCACAGCTCAGAAGTCTTGGCCGTGAATGTTGACATGAATTTGGCTGAGAGGATCCCACACTATTATTGTTATTATCAGACATCCAATCATCATCAACTCATTGTTTAGTATGTTTGATTTATTGAGGCTTCTGAATTATTTTGCGGATTTGTGGATTTCTATACAGGGCCATGACGTGCTCCAGTCAATACTGCGCATCTGTTAACAATCATGCCCCTTTAAATGTTAGTCAACTGCTGCCATGGGAAATGTTCACACAGAAGCTCGGATGCTTTATGGCCTAAAGCAGCTTCATCTTATTTCGGAAAAAAATGGAGAAATGGGCACAAGAGATACAGTATATCTATTCAAATAGTTTGTTTAAATAACCCAACAGAACATAACCCCACTGTCAGCCACTGTCTCTTCAGTTAAGTCTCTTTAAATTACTATTTATATTTTCTATGTAGACTTTAAGAAGCTGAATTCAAACAATGCAAGTGAACTGGGCAGTGTGTGACTGGCCTGGTGACACTGAAGGTGCAGGTTATGGAAATATGAGTCAAAAAAGCAGGTTTGATGAAACGCAACACCTACACTGATGATGCAGTACGGTTTGCATTAAGGAATGCAGAAATGAAGTGAATATGTGCACCCTGCGAAAACACACCACAGATGCTCACCATAACTAACTGAAGCTAATTCCAGTCTGTACATTTGATCGTCTGTGCTGCCAATACTACATATTTAACACCTTACATAATTCCATATAAGCTTTAAAGCAATAGTGTTTGAAAGCGTAAAGATTTGTGATGAATTGGAAGCCTCCTGGGGCCATTTTGCAGTAACACTTGGCAGCTTCTAATTAGCGTGTGGCTCCATCTATGTCGGTGCAGACAACACAATCATTGCAAGTGTTCTACGGTATCCCAGCACTGCTGGAGATTCTTCCAGTGGGACTGAAATGGGGGCAACAGTAGCCTGAGGGTCATAGCGGCAGCATTATGACCCAAGCACCACCAGTTTAAATGATTAGAAGCTGCAGCTGGAAAAATACTATCAAACTGCCCTTGAGCAAGGCACTTAGCTCCAAAGTACCACAAAGCTCACCAGCAGGTTCACTGAAGTGGAAGTGAATCAAGGAGCATCACAAAAGCCCGGCTGGTTGAAATATAATCAAAATACATGCATATGTAAATGCAGTAATATACTCAAAGCACACAGCAACAAGGCAAGTGTGTACAATTAATGTTTTAATCATAAATTAGCAGTGCAAACATCACAACAACTTAAAAAAAAAAACCATGGGTGGATGTGGAACCGGAATGGAAATTACTCCCACCCACAACAGTTCAGGGAAAAAAAAAACATAAATAGAGGGGGGATCTTTCAGAGAGCTCTGCTGGTGCCATCCTACTTGTTTCTGCCTGAAGGGATTTAATGCTTCACTTTTCACAGAGTACATAAGATGTGGGGAAGAACAAAAATGTGGGTCTTTAAACTAAAAGGCTGCAGTGGAGAACAGGTACATAAAAAGTTCATGGCCGGAGTTTAAACTGTACTTTGAGTTAAAATGGAGAGTTACTTCCTGCCGTTGCTGCTGCTTCACCTGCAACCAGAGGGGATTTGGGAGTCCCTGTGCTTCCTAGCAATTTAGTCTCATATGATTGCTTTGGGTCACACATGGAAGTTGTCTCCTGCATTGTTGAGGCAGTGTCAGTATCTTTACAACCAGCAGACCATTAAAACTTTTTGATATTAAGGCTGTTGCAATTTTTCTTTTACTGGAATTAACTGTAATTATCTCACTTCAGGCGCAGATGAGATTTACCCACATTTTCCTGCTAATATTAATGGAAAGGTTTATCATTATTGGAAATAGACTTATTTGCTTACTTGATAAGAGTTAGGTGAGACGTTTCATAGCGCTCTCATTTCCATCTGTTCATTATTTACCTGGAGCCAGCAGCTTGTTAGCTTACCTTAGCGTAAAGATGGGAAACAAGGGAAACAGCTTGGTGGCCCAATAATTTTTTTTTATTAAGCTAATGAGATAAAATGTGTTATTTAGTGAGCTTTAGAGCTGCTGCTGAGAAAACACTTTCGTTTAAAGCAGTGGTTCTTAAAGTGGGGTCCGGGGACCCCCAGGGGTCCTTGAGGGGTTTGCCAGCAAAAAGATTAATCATTTATTTTCACCATCAAAATCCAAACTAACTGCAACATCTCTGCTGTGTATTGGGCATATTCACTTTTAAAATGAATGATCAAAGTTTGAGGGGACCAAGAGTTCAGCATACCTGACCCTCACTGGGCTTTTCTCACATCATGGTTTTGGAAAAGCACCAAGCCAGAAAGATTTATAAACTGTAAAAGATCATCTAGGAATTTAGTAGGATTAAATTATTTTTTTCCCCCATTGACTTAATGTAAATATAAAAAGTTTTATTAACAGCTTATGCAGTACGTGCTAAGCTAAACTGACCAGCTGCCGGCTCCAGCTACATATTGAATGGTTAAACACCTCACAGTGAGAAAATTTGATATTGGCAAGTATCCCCTTTTATAAATAACATTCTCCTATGAATGCTACTGGTTTTAAAATGAGTAGTGGTGCAGAGTATATATATATATATATATATATTTTTTTTAATGGGCTTCTAATCCACGTCCCTACCCTGGACAACATTTTCAGACTTCAAGAACATCAGCTGGTTTACTGCAGGACTGACGTTTCTTTGATTTTGACTTCTTGTGCACATAGTCCGCGTCCATTGCTTGAAGCAGAAATATGAACATTAACATTCTCACTCTGTCAGGGTCTTTCTCTAATGGACCTGAATAATATCTCCCCTTTCAATTCTATATATCCATATACACCCATATATATATATATATATATATATATATATACATATATTCTTTACACTTCTTTAGATCCAGAAATAACCGCCTCCCTCTTTGCCCACACAGGCTGTATCTCCCTTGCCTTTCTAGTTTTTATCTTTTATTTCTTCATACTTTCCTGTCACTTTCTCTTTGTTTCTGTCTGTTTTTTTTTGTCTCTTATTTTTTCATACTTTCCCATTTCTCACTGTGTCTCTCGAGTCAAGCAGTGAAGCCACAGTCTTGTTTTTTCTTTATTTTTTTTATTTTTTTTATTCTGTGCATGGCTACCTGTGTTAGCCTCAGAAACAACCTGTGTGTATTTGTGTGTGAATAAGCTGTGTGTACAAGCTTTGTGGAGAGTTTTTTATTTTTTATTTTTTTGTCTTTTACAAAAAACTGTCAAAAAATGTGCACAAAACACGTGCTTAACAAATCTAATTTCTCTACAAAAAAGGCCAAACAAAACCCTGCATTAAAAGATAAAGCAGCATCTTAGCAAATTAGCAGCCACCGACTGTTCCCTCGCCCTGCAACCTTGTAGAAACTATGGAAACAGATGCTTCACTCACTGCCCCAACAGATGAAAGCATGCTGCATATCCTTCAGTCATGATTGCTTTATGTATAACCCTGTACTATACATCAGCATTACACCTCTCTACTAGAATCATACACAGTGATCCCCCCCCCCGGCAGCTACCTTGGTGATGTGACTCCCCTCAGCACAACCTGATACCGGACCTCAACGGTCATGTACAGAGTTTTCTGCTTTCTGCTGTTTTCCAGCTGCAGTGTAGAGCTGCTTAAGGTCCAGACTGAGCAGCCGTCTCTGAACTGCTTGTAGGCACAACAGGGTGACTCAAGACTGAAGCCCTGGTCCAGTGCTAGACTGAACAACAAACTTCCACCAGTCATCTATCACACATACTGTTTCTCCTCTGTATTCATCCATTTTTTTGCATTAGCATATGAAGTGAAATCCAAAGCCTTACATCTTTATTAGACAGAGAGAAGGGAAGGAGATGGAGAATGGAACAAAGGTTGGATGCAGATCACGGGTGGTGCAGTTCATGGTTGGCACCTCAACATCTAGACCATCACGGGCTGTCTTGAGTTTATGACCCAAGCCAACTGGACCTGACTAGTTCTGGGATCTGAACCTGACCCAACACCCAAAGCTATTTTTTTGCTTTACTTAAAGGAGCTATTTGCTATTGCTACATAGCCAATGTTAGCATTAGCAGCTGTTAATTACCAGTCTAGAAGAAATGTTGTGAGTTCAGCATCAATCTTCATTCCTTTACTCACCAAGAGCTGTATCCAGAGATGGAAAGCAATGCCAATTTTGTCTCTTGTCTCTATTAAGTCTTTTCTTCTCTTGAAGTTAGCATGCTAACCAGTGACTCACAGCAGCCTCTAATCTGCCCTGAAGACATAGCGTTGCTCAGAGGGCGTATTATAACCTCTTGCACTATAAAGACAATCACTGCCACCTGCTCATGGCAAGAAACAATGTTTGGCAGCAGAGAAAACTTACATATATCCCCTTTAATTAATTCATTACTCACCACTGGCCCACACTCTTTCTTGGCCCTAGTGATGCGGAGCAGGGCAATTACCAGGACAAAGTTATAGGTCTTGGGCCCACAAACTATGTGCTCATCTTCCAAATGAACCTGCTATTTTGGTTTAGGTGCAGCAGTGGAAAGGTGCCAAAGGGCTGAGTAAGGTGAAACATCCAGTTTTCACTTGAGCTGCCTCATTTAAATGAAACCTGGTTCCTAATAATGCTTCTCTTCCCACCTTGTGCACTGGATATGACAATACAAAGAGACTTTCAAGGCCAGTAAGATATTGAAGCTGCTGCGGATTTGACGACTTGTTCTTTTATTCAATTTTTAATCTTTTTTTAATTAATGTTAAGATACACCACAGCATATGATTTTCCCATTGTAAGCAAATAAAGAAGGTACTCTGTACGCTTAGAGTAATTAAATTTGCTCTTGATTTAATGGTAAAGAAATGAATCCCTCAGTGATTTAAGTGTGTAGTTTTCTACTATAATCTGACTGAAAAGAGATGTAATTAACAGTCTCGTCTGAAGGTTTGCACAACAGTCTTGGTGCTGTTTTCAGAAGCCTTTACACTCGCAGAAGCATAACAAAGCATATATCTAAAAGAAGGGCTAGTGTTCACAGAAATGCTACAGAAAATCATCCTTACTCTAAAGTAAAGCATGAACACATAAAGGGTATTGATGAACATAACTCTTGGTTTTTGTTTGTAATTAAACAGAAACTGTATGAATATGGAGAAATATGTGAAACAAACATTCTCAGTGTGATCACGTATAAATGGCAGCTACAGATTCCCCACTGTTCCAGTTTTAATGTGTGAATGCATTAAATGAGGAAAAGACTCCAGCCGTGTTTGGAAAGTGTATTGTAGTACTTCATAGTTTATTTAAGTTCTTGTTCTGGCTTTTTACCCAAGCACTGAGGGGTACTATTCATGCACTGGATTCAAGCATGTTGCAGAATATGTCCTCTCCACTGCAAAATGTATGTGTTGCCTTTTATGGGTGATTTCATCCCACGCCTGCAATTCCTACTAACTGAGGAAAACAACATCAAGCAAGCAAGTGTGAACATACAGCAGCAGTCGTCTGTTATTCTACATTTCTATTTAAATAAAAACTCTCTGTGTGCAAGTGAATTATTTCTGCATAAATGACCAAATGTTCAGAGAAACTTTTCAAAAGGTTTTTCTTAGACTTTAGGTTATCTCTAGATTTCTTATAACTAGAAAGTCACTCACAAACACGAGTCAAGCTTCTATCCAAATGTCTGCTTCCACGTGTGCTTCCCATCCACTACTGTTATCCAAATATTAGGAGTTGCACACATTAAGAAAAACACTAAACACTGGTGGTGGTGCTAATTTGTTTTTTTTAATGGGTTTTTTTTATTTTTATGCCTCTGCGCCAGCAGCAGCCAGGGCCGGAGGCATATTGTTTACACGTTGTCTGTCTGTTCCTCTGTCCTATTCTCATAGACACGATATCTCAGTAACGCCTTGATGGTACTTCTACAAATTTGGCACAAACATTTACTAGGACTCACGGATGAACTGATTAGATTTTGGGGGTCAAAGGTCAAGGGGATGGTGACCTCACAAAACATAGTTTTGGCCTTGTGAATGTGATATCTCAGTAACACCTTGAAGGAACTTCTTCAAATTTGGCACAAACATTCACTTGGACTCAAGGATGAACTGATTAGATTTTGTTCAAGGTGATAGTGACCTCAGAAAACACTTTTTTAACAATTATTCAAGACTAGACACGGCGGAATAATAAAAACAAAATTTCACACAAATGGTTAATATTTTATGATTGTGGATAAACGGGGATGTAACCTGAATAGTCTGAGTGCTGGAGGAATACAACCACAGGGCAGTAATTCTAGTTTTGTTTTTACTTTCTGGCATTTCGACCATGGTGCTTTAAAACAGGTGGATGGAAACGTATTTATAGTCTGGATTATTCTGCCATGTGTAGAGTTTAAGTTGTGTAGCCTCTGTCAGGTTGGATTTAGTATTATGATTCATCATTGATATGTACGGATCAGGTAGTGGGTTCAAGTCAAGACAATTGAGGTGAAATGTGAAGACTTCTACTAAAACCTCTGGACCAGTTTCTGCTCGGTCTGGGAGGAAGAGTCTTGGGACAACTCTTTGGGCCAGTGTCCACTGATAATATCAATTCTCATAGGTCATTTATAATAAGTCCAGCATGACTCCAGCAGCCATATGTGCCAACTTGAGACCCCCATTATTCAGACTGACTACCTGGGGATTTGATGCTGTGATGTTTTTGAACTGTGGTCACACTTAAAACATTCCTGAATCTGATCTTAGAATCTACTTCATCTCTGGAACTCAATGGAAATCAAAATGACAATCAGTGTGTTAATCAAACTTGCATATGTGATGAATGTTATTGTGTTTCCCTTCACATTTGCTTTTGTATTTTGTTTGTTGGTAATGTGCTACAGTCAGGTAGTACGGTTGATGAACACCAAAACAGCACTTAACCTTTAGTGAATGAAAGACAAATTCTGTTGCATTGCCAAAGAGCAGCAAAAGAAACTGATACCCAGTACAGGTTTCTTCTCTATAATCCAGTGGCACTGATGTACATACACCTTCAAGACAGCTTAGCACAAAGTAAAAGTGTGTCATCCAATTAAATACATATACACTTTTGTCCTACTCCATATTATTTTTTCTGCCCCTTCTTTTTCATTTTTCACAGAATGAATAGAAGTTGAATTTTTGCTTGTTAGACAATGTTGTAAATTAAAGATATCTAACACTGAAAACACCAGCTCAAGGCTCTCTCACAACCATCTTTAAGCTGTTCTTCCTATTATGCAGTAAACCAATAACAAGACTGCTGATGTAAAAAAAAAAACAAAAAAAAAAAACCTCCTGATGCTGTCCTTGCCTCTGGCAATATGCAAACTCATTCAAACTACCCTAATCATTAATTTCTCCCTTCTTGTTGCCCAAGGTCATCACTGATCATGTGTGCTCACACAACATTACACAATATCAAAACTTATTCAAAATAATTCTCCAAGATATATCCAAGATATGCTGCCGACAGAAATCCAAACAGAAAATCCAAGAACTGTGATGGTACAGGAGAGAATAATCCAAACAATAAGCGATCTGCACCAAAGATGGAGATAACATGGGTAAAGAAACAACATAGCAGGAATTCATAAAGGCATTTACACCTTCAATTGTTGACTAAGGAGAACTCTGAGAGTGCTCTTCTCTCTTTGGGCAATATGATGATACACACTGAGAGCTGAAATATGTTTTTCTACTATAAGAAATGTTACGTTACAGTTAATACTGTTTACCTTATATTTACATTTATATTTTATTAGGTATATATAGATTTTTATGAATAAATAAATAAAGTACCACGATTTATCTTCTAAACAGACCATTTGCTATGAGCACTTTTTCATTTGATTTTCCGGAATATGTACTGTACTGCGACAAAATAACATAAAATTACAGTGTGACCAGACGTCCTGGTTTGTCTACAATTGTCCTGGAAACCTGTACTGGGTATCAGTTTCTTCAAGGTTGGTGTCCCGACTACTGACTAATAAGTGGAAAACACTGAAATGTCTGGTTTTTAATCATTCACTACCAAATTGTTCTGATTTTCACTGCAATTGAAATAATTAATAATCTTACACTTGTTTTGAGCACTTACTTAGACATTTATCATGTTCTTTTCCACTCAGTATTACCTAACTCAATATAAAAACAAATAATTCACCATCCATCTGAATTCAAGACTCATTGGTCTGTATGTGTGTCAATCAATCAGTGTGTCATTGTCAAGGCTTTTGCTAGCCTATGAGTCATATGCAGGTGTCATAGGCTATGATGCTGGCAGCTCTTTCTAACAGAATTTGTCAGGATGCTAACAGTTAGCTGAAGAGGCTGCATGTGCATACGTGTGCACGTGAATGAACACGTGGTACACTTGACAGTCCCGGTTTGGAGGGTTGAAAATATGGTCATCCTAATATAGCTTTTAGCTGATAATAATTAATGAATCACCCTAATATGGAGTTAAACTGAATTGCCCATAAAGATATATTTTTCTTTAAAGAGTACTTCAACATTCAATTCAGTTATTTTTCTCGTGATGTGTTTAGCCAAGCTTTACCCAGACTGGAAGCAAGTTAGCCTTTGCTAACATGCACTCGTTAGCACTGTAGCTAGTGAGTATATGTGCTCTGTACAGCCAGCTGTCTTTCGTCAAGAAACAGTTTCAAGGTGTAAGCTGAAGCGTTAACGCCATATTTTAGAATTTACTCTCGATGAAATAGGGCACCAGTCCTCTGGGAGGAGAACAATGAATTACTTCATTACCAAATTTATCAACCTCATATCAGAAGCCATGACTTCTCGATTCAATGGATCTCCAGTCTCTACGTCAAAAGAATACAACAGGACAACAACTGGGTGTAAATAAAGGAGTTTATTAGCTAATCTATCTACAGAGTAAATGCAAGGTGTAATAATCATAAAGATGAAAATAATAATGAAATGAGCAGTGTGATGAGTTGGCAATGGTGGGAGAGAATATGTTATGGCTATACAGCTAATGATGCTACATCTATGAATTAGGTTTGATGATTAAATATTGCTATATTTCGACATCAACCCAGTCATGAGCAGAGTGTTAAGACCGGCCTACTGTGAGTTGCGCTGTAGCTGAAGACCCTCGTGGTTGCCGTGGTAACCCTGGAGACGCGGGATCTAGGTGGATTCTCCTGGAGGCCGTGTCCCGTTATCACAATGACGGATTCTGTGTCTCAGCGGTTCAGCTCTGGTGGAGTTTGCCAGGAGACTTTCTGTCTCGGGCACTCTTGATTTGTGCTCGGCTTCTCTGCAGGCGGTCGTGCAGAGGTGTTATCTGCTGGTGTCTCTTGTGGGTTGATGCAAAATAAACTCTAATGCTCTTCACTTTGGCTGGATAACATTAGAGGACACTGGCGTTGACCAGATGACTCTAAAGTTGTCAAGATCTTCAAAAAGGAAACTTGATGATGATTCAAAAGTTACAAAATTACCCTGAGGCACTTCTGTTGTTTTGGTTCAGTTGGTCTTGACTTGGCTTATAAAAATAAAAGATCGCGCATGTAGACAAAAATGATGTTACTTGGAGCTTGTGGCAAAGAAAAATAAAAGACGCGAAAAGTGCAAAAATGACTAAGAGCCATGAGTTTGTGGCTAGCAGCTTAGAGATAAGAGTTTACATGGCTACAGAGTCAGGCTTTGAGCAAAGATCTCAGCTTCTAGTTTCTGCATCGTTTTCCTCCTTAGCATCTCGCCGAGTTTCTAACTTTTCTCGTTTCTAACATTTCTGACCTCTTCTCTTTCTGGCTTTTTTTCTTCTCTGACTTCTCTGACCTTGTCTTCATCTTCTCTTCATCTGACTTTGTATGAATTGAATTCTTGCACTAATAATGGCAGAGAGGAGTAATAGGAGTGTTGATTTCATATTATATTTTTCAAACCTGGAATTAATCATGATACAAGTGGTTAATTGATCAAACAACAATATAAACATTTCCCAAAGCTAATAGTCTATAAATGTGGATTACACAGCAGTTCTTTGACTGTAATAATAATAATATGGACATGCTGGATGTCATGTGGTGTGTGTTACCTCGTGTGAAGGATGCTGACAGTATGGTCACATGAAGGACATTGTCTTAAAATCTACATGTTACATTTCAAACATTCTATGGGATAGAAGTTTGGGATTAAACTATTGCATAGGAACATCTCATGAGTTACAGAACAGCTAGATATTTAATTTTACATTCTTCCTTAGATCTGTGTCTGTGAAGAGTGTTCTGCTGGTCACTACCCAGGGTTGGGATGTGGGTTGTAGTTTATGATTCTTATCTAGAGAGGGGCAGAGGAAGGGAGGTTGGTGTGTGTGTGTGTGTGTGTGTGTGTGTGTGTGTGTGTGTGTTCATGCATGGCACAGACAGGCCAGGATTCACACCTTAGTGTTAATCAGTCCTTTTGTTGTTACTTGTCCTATATAAGAAACAATCAAATATCATCAGACAAAGTCTTAATGTTACAAACGGGAGATTTTGCCTATATTCTCCAGTTGCCTGGTGTCCATTGGTTGATCCTCTGGAGCTGACCCTTTGACCTTTGGTCTGGTTCTGTGTCGTTCGGACATGCTAAAAGCATGGTCTGTTTGTGGAACAGGGGTCCTTTGTCTCTGTTTCCTATCAATCTGATAGTTTGATGGTGGGAAGAGTCGCAAAGTGTCAATTGTGGGTCCGTAACTCTGCATGTCCTTACAATGAACTTCCTTAATGGCTTGTGACTGATGCCAGGCCACGTATGTATGCTACAAAGCTATCTGCGTGTTTAACCACACTGTCTTGTGTTTGTGTTACACACTTACAGTTTGTTAACAGCTTTACTGACTTGAAATGCTTCGTACTGAGCTAAGCTAGCTAGTTTTTATCTGTCTTCCTGGCAAGCTAGCATAAATAATAAAGCAATATGAATATAGCAAAATGTAATCTAGCTCTAGTTACTTTTTATTCCTTTTTTCTAAGGATCTGTAGCCTTAACTTGAAACGGTTGGTGAGTGTGTGGTCACTTGCATCAAGTGACATCATGCATCTTGCATCATTTTCCATTACTGAGTGGGTTAAGTTTTAAAAGGCCATAGCTCCTGGGTGCAGTGGTGGTGTCATAAAACTCCAGTAGCAGTCATGTTTTTTTTTTTTTGGTTCAAAACGCAACACAGGCCAAAGAGTCATCTTGTTTTATCCTATGTTTATTCTATTAATATTATGTTAACAATAATTATCATGTGAAATTCTCAAATCGTTTCTGCAAGTGTGCGCGTGTGTGTGTGTGTGTGTGTGTGTGTGTGTGTGTGTGTGTGTGTGTCTGTCTGTGTTCAGTTGGTACACGTGTGCATGAATATGAGTGTGTATATATTGAGAAAGCCATCATCTTTCACGATACAAACCAATTTCACCTAATAAGTCGATGGAGAGTGAGATGAAATGTTCCCTTCCATGCCACCTTGAACAGACAAACACACTCACTTTCACCCTCGCTCCTATTAACACAACACAGACCTCTCTTTTGACACACAAGCAGTCACTCACAAACACCCTCCCCAAGGCCAGAATGTAAGGAAGCAATGAGCTGTTCCACTGTGCCATCTGTTAGCACACGTCTCTTTTTGTTTCCCTTTCCATCACTTCCTCGTGTGGCTGCCAGTGGACCTCATAGTCTGTTGCTCTGTCTTTCCCTTGTTTTGGCTTTTCATTTGCTTTATCTAAAAAGGCAGGTCTTTTTCTCTGCAGACGCATCCTACTAACAACAGTGTGACTGAAGCAGCTAAATGAAATTCAGCCATTATTCATTTTATATGCACCTGTTCTTTTCCTACTGCCCAACAGTAGGCTATATACAATCAATCAATCAATCAGTAATAATCCAGTCCTATAGTATAATACTGCCATTTTTATGCATTATGAACTCTGTTTTTTATACCTTTTAAAGGAGCTATTTGTAAGTTTTACTATTGCTATATAGCCAGCATTTGCATTAACAGCTGTCTCAGCTATTGGTGCATTTACAATACATGAGATTTTGATATGCCCTCTGAGCAGTACTACCTCTTAAGGGCAGACTGGACACTACAGTGACTGGCTATCGGAAAGTGACAAGACAAGTCCTACTGGGCAGGGAATACCTAATGAGCATGCAAGCAAAGAAGTGCTAGAAATAGTAGCAAAAGAGGGTTGCTTTCCACCTCTGGAGACAGCTCTTGGTGAGTAAAGGAATGAAGTTTGATGCTGTACTCGCAATGTTTCTTCTACACTGGTACGTAAACAGCTGTTAATGTTAACGTCGGCTACAAAGCAATAGCAAAACTTACAAATAGACGTTACTTAGGGGGTGAGACTCCTGTTATGACTTTAATATGTTGGACGCTATTGGGCAAAGATTTAATTCTGATATCACTATTTCATTGCATTAGCCATTGTTTGATTTAAGCTAACTCTTGCTATGAGGTTTCCTATTGTATTGTTCATTAACATTTACATGAACTATTAACAGCTGATTAATATCTTGTAAACCAGCCTACCATTAGCCTTTTGCAATTAGTTGGTGACCTGGTGGAGAAACAGCACAAAAACATCAAAAGTGTCAAGAGCATCATGACAGTGACTGGGAGAGTTGCTTCCATACATCCCTCTGGATTTCCATGTAAAAGCTCCAGCTCGTTTTTCATGGAGAACATGCAACTGACTTCTCTCCTGGTGTGAATGTGACCACTTGGTGGGTTCTCATTATGAATGGCATTGGAGAAATCTGGCTTCCCATTGCCTGCTCCACTGCTTTGCCTGCTACTTAAAAGAACGTAACAGTTGTAGATGTTTTGGTGAGGGCCTTATACAGCTTATGGACATTGGGTATGTTAAGGCCATTGGTCACCAGCAAAACGAAGAAATTCCATTTCTGCTTATATTGTGTAGATGGTCCATCACTCAGAAAGTGTAGGACAGACATATGTGGCTTGTAGATAATCCAGCATTGGATTCAGTATTGCTAGGGGACTTTTGTTTTGGAGGTTGACACTGTGCTGAAGCAAATGGGCTCTTTTTCACCACCTATGTACAGAACACCAGTGTGCAGAGTAGCTTGTTGGTGTGAGGAGCCAAAGTGTACAGCTTGAATCTCTGAGTGGTCAGTGGGATGTACAACCCAAAATGGATGAAGCTTACGGAAAAGGGAGTATGATATGTTATTTGTGTTTTCAGCAAGAAATTTCTTGTGAGGATTTTTTATTTTGTCAGTCAGAAACCTTTTCTGTTTCTTTCTCCTTGCTCTTTGTAATTGTTAATTTTCATCCTGTCATTATCTGACTAACGTCACCTAGGGTGAAGAAGGTTTTGACTTTTGATTTGAAAGCAGCAATGAACCTGTTTGTTGGATTTCTATTGGTGGTACAGAGGTTGTCACTCTGAACACTGCAATGCATCTTTGGGAATCTGAGGGCATTCTCAGCAAATCCTTGAAGCCTGTACTTCTTTGCAATCCTCCCCACTGTTACTTTTGCAATTAGTTCTTGTTCTTTTTTGTCTTCTTGCTTTGCAGTACTTATTCTTTACACACTCAAAAATAGAGGTACCAATGTGTACCTAAAAGGGTACAAATGCTTGTTGCTCGGGGGGGGGGTACCCTTTTGAGAGACAACTGTGTACCCTTCAGTGCCGGTCCATTTTTGTACCTTATCAAATTGTACCTGTTAAAGTACAATTGTGTACCCTGCAAGACATAAAAGTACCTTTTACCATAGTACCCTTTCAGTTGGGTACATTGCTGTATTATATAAAGGTACCACCCCAGCAACAAGCTATTCTGGACTTTAAGGAGACAAAAATGTACCAGAATTGTCCATGCAGTAATTGCTTCTTGACTGTTTATTGACATCAATAAAAATACGGTTTTCAGATTAACATGACAGTATTTATGGTGGTGTAATAAAAAGTTAATTCATTGCAAATATAGTTACACATAAAATGTATCCATGTCAATGTCAATGTATAAAATAACGTGAAGTAAAGATTGCTTAAATTATTAACATTATACACTGCATAATTTAAACTGGCGGACTACTCTTCCATTCAACCCACCCCAAAGTGAGACTGAAAACTTTGTGGCAAAAACCCACATATAAACATATATTTTAAATGTAAAAGCTTGTGTAACAATATACAGATGAGGGACAAATAAAGGTAAACACCTGAATGCTTAGCCCTTACTTTAAAGGGGTTCAATGGCTCTATTATTCTCTGGGGGCCATTGTCTTGGCATAGATTGGATCCAAATTTACTCCTTGATCCAAGGATCATTACAAATCAATAAAAAGTTATTCTGAGTGATAATAATAGAGCCATCTGACCCCCTCACAGTAAGGGATCAGCATTCAGGTTGCCTTTGAATTGTACTGTATATACAGTATGCATCAACAAAACTGTCATATCAACATATTTAGGCAGAATACTTCAATGTAACAAACATATTTAGATAGAACATATTTAGACAGAATACTTCAAGGAAACAGACAGTATCATCAACTAAATGATGGGATGCATGATTTAATGCTGTTATGGCAGTAGGATTAAAAATTGCAGGTTTAATGGGTTTCAATGGTGACATTTTTGTCCTTTGGGTCCTCAGAGGTTTTTCTTTGCTGGTTTTTTAAAACTGACAGTGCAGAAATCAGTGATGTTAATCATTGACATATCCCAGACTGTGATAATCACAAAAAAATCCACTAGTATATGGAAAATATTACATTTTGTGTTTTTCTCTTAAAAAAAAAAAACAGTATGATATTACGGTATGATATTTGGAAAGGAACACTTACATTGAACACTGTGACAGCATTTCATTCAGAGTCCCAATTATTTTGTTGCGGTACTTTTATTCCTTGAGGACTGGTTCTTTGGCATCTAAGCGGCTCTGGACATCTTGTGGGAATTGTGGAATGGAAATGACTGCAGGCAGTCTGTGGCAAGTAGGTTCCAAACTGCAATACAGCAGGAGAACAACATTATCTCTGCCATTTTGCAACCACGTTAATGCACATTAGGACAATAACACCTCAAGAAGAAGAAAGAAAAGGCACGCAAGAAAGAAAAGGTGAAAAAAATAACACATTTAACACATTATTACCTCTCGTTTGCTGGGGACACAGGAGCTTCACATGTTTGTTGGTCTTGGTTGACAGCTTCCGAAGTAATGGTGACCTCCTTGTAGCGGTGTGTGAAGTCTCTGAATTCTAGCTTGCTTTTTGAAAAACTTTTCAAAGACACGCAGTCATACTTTCTGTGAGTCTGTGGTCTACCGTCTCACCATCCACGTCATTGTCTGAAATGTAAATGAAAAAGCTATTAAAGACATAGCACTGAAACTCTGGACATACAAGGCGAGATTACTAGAGAGAGTGACTGATACAATTCATGAATAAAATGATCACAAGGATTGACAGTGACTGAAGACTTGATATTTGCAAGCCTAATAATCATCATGCACTTGCACTAATGTGATCAAGTTAATTTTTTACTTGCATACTCTCAAAAAATGGCCGCATATGCAGTCTTGAGCCCTGAGCTACAAATAAAACTATAAAGTTAACTTTAAACTGTTGAAGGTTTCAGTGGATGTTTTTAGGACAAAAATTGCAGAGTTTTCGAAGCTGTTTGGCAAACTTTTTTTTTTAGTTAACCAATTGATGAATGAGCTTTGAGCGGGAAACCGTGAGCCCTTGCTAACATAAGGTTAAACTTGACATTAACGTGGCTAATAGCTGATACAATTATGTGAGCTAACTAATGATATTTTCGATAACTATATTTACTTTTGGGTAGTGCAGAGAGAGTATTGTATAGCTACCGGTAAATGAATTAGCGATTGTAATATCAGAACAAACTTAGCTATCGATACCCATGCTAACTATAGCTGTTTAGATGTTAGCTAAATTTGGCTCATTGGTTATAATTAACGTTGTAAAGATCACACTTCACTAACCTCTAAATTTCTGAGCTATTGACAGACTTTGGGATTGATATGTATTTACATAACATATGCCTTTAATCTATGATGTACATACATACATGCATACATGAACAGACATGTTTTTATGGGCTAGACATGCATGTCTATATATGAAATTCCAATTTCTAATAGGTTCCATATATCATTTTTACATATGTTCTTTTATTTTATATGTACATTTACACACACATCACATTTGAGTATGGGTGCAAACAGTGTGAGTTGTATAGACTGTTCTCTGTCATTTACCATGTTTATGAGTATGTACTTGGAGTTACAGTCTATCAGTTTACTACAGGATCACAGATGGTGTGGGTGAGATGACAAAAAAGATGAGAGAAGAAGAAAAATAAAGTCAGAAAATGTGAGACAAGACAAAGAGAGACAGAGGAACTAGACAGCAGGAGAATCTATAAAGTGAATATATTTGTCTTCCAGCCAAATTGATGCCTGCACAGTTGTGTTGTGGTTCAGCAGCCTCAGCTGAGCCGGTGGGTTGGACACTGTTCATGGATATGGTCCACAGCTTAGCTCCCCGCAGCAGGCGTGCAGGGCTTTAATTTGATCTTTCTTAATTTAATAGAGTTTTTTATAAGTTTTCTCAAAGTTACTGAGAAAACAAAGTTAGTAAAAGTTAGTCTGGGTCTGATTTACACTTGTTTTCTTGCCTACAATCGTGTTGGCATCTTGTATAAAGAATTACTGAGGGATGGATTCTGAACCATTTGGTGTGTTTTCCTGCAGTTATATTTAGTTTGACATATTCATAAAAACAGAAAATCTCTTCCTCGAAAGCTGTAAGCCAGCCCGCCCTGTCATAAAACATCAAACAATATGTCCTTAAAATGATTTGATTGCTCAGAGTTGAGATCCATTCAGGTTTTTTGGTACTGAGACAAATATTCCCTCTTTATTAAAGTAAGATCACAACTTTTTCCTAACCTTTACCAAGTGCTGCCAGTGCCTAAACATAACAATATAAAAGTTCAATAATGCTTTAGTCACTATGAACAGATACTTTATTGCAAAATTGGAGATTGATGTGGTAGAAAACAAATGAAATACACGGTCAGTGAACATTTTATTACCTTTGGTGGTGGGATTTTGAAACTTGCCAGAAATGTTGACTAACAACATTTTCTCATTTTGTTAATTAAGAAGCATAATTCAGTCGGAATCATCTTTCCTTCAAAACATATTTGCCGTTGCAAATCAGTTATACAACATTTAGAGCAGACGGGTTCTTTCATGCCAAGAAGACAGCTTGCAATGCAGCTGTGTGGCAAAAGTTCTGTTAATGTCAACAAAGTGGAGGATGAGGTATAGAATTTTCTCAAACCTTACAATTGGACTGACAGTCTCACATTTAGCTGTAATGTCCAAATGGAGAATCTATCCCCACCTGAAGAATCTTTATTATGCTTTTATGAGTGTAAATGATTGACAGACGTCATGAAAACAACAGTTACCCACAGAATGATTTCAAGTTACTGTGAGCTTTTATTCTGAAAAGTTCTGACATGAAGTTCCAAAGGTTCTGTTGCTTGCTTGACAGACCTCTGAAACAGCGGAAGTACGATGTGTGTAAAATAACACCAGGTCAGTAAATCAGTCAAATGTATGATATGTGACTGTGGGCCATAGCACCACACATGTGAACAGTAATAAAGCAAATGCCAGTTGCATTTTTATCAATCAATTTCTTAAATTAGTTTTTTATTATGTTCTGGCCTGCCGTCTAATAGATTCGAAAAATTGGCCCCAGGCTTAACTCACTCACCGACCCCTGGTCTAGATGATCTGTGGCCTCTGTTTCCAAATCAGTGCATAATGGTGCTCAGCAGGTGGAGCATGAAGTCCAGATACTGTAGCTCTAATGTGAAAAGTAAACAGTCAACAGTAATGAGTCTGTGTGTGCAGAATGGCTGCATGTATTGGATGTTTATTCCCTGACACTGCCTAACACTGATGGTCATATCTTCCTATTTCAACAATTAAGAAATGTAAAAATGTCTAATGGTGAAAAACATTGGATAAAACAGTAACTCCACCACAAAGAGAAGTTGTTACAACTAAAATTGCTATTACATAATCCAATGTGGATAAGTGAATAACAGAATAAAAGTAATCAAAAGCTATCAGAAAATTTAACTGTATAAAATGTTGTCATTAATCATCCACAGTATTCTGAGCACAGTCAAAATCAATTTATAGTGAGACAACTGTGACAAACTGATACAGTATGTTTCAGGGACGTAATAGAAAATGACAGGAATATAACTGCATTCCCAAAGAGCTTTTTATAAATTATACATTTTGAATTTATAAAATAAACATCAGACACAAAATATGGTCACAACAGGAAGAGAGATAAAGCATGAGAGAGAGACAGCTCTGCTCTTCACCCTCCTCTCTGTTCTAATGTCCATTATAGTAGATACTGGTACAGCTTTAGGGGATAAACACATACACACACACATACACACACACACTCACACTCACACACACACACACAGCCAGAGGCCATGTCCTAACTCATGCTGTTTTGTGGGTCTATGGAGAATTAATACCCACACAATAAAAAGGTAATCATCTAATAAAACAACAGACCAACACTTGATTTATTCCTTCAATAACGTCCTCCAACTCTGCCGTAAACAACGTAAACACAATGTATATAAATGACTAGCTGTGAGCTAGTTGTGCAGGTGATAGACTGTTTCTGTGGGCTGAATAAATAAACATTGCTATAATAACATTACCATAGAAAAATACATGAAAAAAATATAGACTGCTGCTTCTATTGTATTCTGACATTAAACTGTGTTCTTTTAATATTCTTATAAAACAAAGCTCATATCATAAGACAATTACAGGTCAATGATGAGCTGGCTCCCCAGTAATGTTAAACACACTGCTCTTGTCAAAACAACAAAATAATAATAATAATGATGATATTCATAATATGCCAATCTTACTCATGACTTGTTATGGTCAGTCTGTCTTTTTATTGTATTTTTTGTAAGGATATTTGAAGAGATATCTGTGGTGTGTTTTAATGAGTCCATCTTTCATTTTGTTATCCTGCCAAAGCCTCCTTGAGTTCTGTGATCACTAGATATTTAAACCACTAATGATTAATGGTCTAAAATGGTTATTTTTTTCGATAAATTCCTTCACAGATTTTATCAAGACAAACATTAGGTAGGTTGTAGTTTTATACATTTGTATCACATCTTAGCATTTTGTAAATGATGCACCTCCGTGGTTTTCCTCTAACTACTTCTCTTTTACAATGATCTGTTGTCAACATGTCAAACAATGATGAAAAGCGTTGCTTTTCTAATGTCTTTCTCTAAATGCTCTATAGCGTCGCTGGCCACTCAAGGCATGTAAGAGTGTTGTTATTTATTAATTCATTTATCTGTTCAGCCTAAAACCCAGGTGTAAACAGCATTGTTGGCTACGGACACCTAGGTGCAAAAAGCACCATCCCTTAAAAAAATTAATATCAAATTGTGTTGTTATAGAAGCATTTTTTAAATTTTAATTTACACATTTCCCTCTTTGTGCCTCTGTCCTCCCAAAGTAGCTCATTAAGAACAAATGCAGGGAAACAGAAAGAGGGAATTTCCTATCGTGTAACCGGAGGGAGTCCCACTTGATTTGTATTTGTAACTTATTCTACTGATTCCTGAAATTAACTTCAGATGAAGTTTAAAAAACACTTGACTGTGGTTTTAACCATGGTCCCTTACACTAGAGTTGGCCTGTGAAGAGACCTCCTCACATCTAATATGAAAAGGAGACCAATAACTCTTGATATACATAGATTTAAATATCTACATTTTATACATGCAGTGTTTGCATATACTTGACAGTTACACCGTGACTCTCAAAGATGACACTGCCATGCTTACATCTATACACAATTTTAGATGAATACTGGGTTTTTTTTAATGATAACAAACATTCAATGGCAGCTAAGAGCAATATGTAGATAACAAATGACTGAGGGCGTCTCGATCTGCCTCTGCCATGGCAAAACGCTGCCTCAGGTTTGTACATATCTCACAGCATAGACATGCCAAGGCTCAAAAGAAGCATTAGACTCCAAAGATCCAAAAAAAAAAATATGAGCATGACTGTGACGCAGATTAGTTTGTTGACTTAACTTTGAAGCTATTTAAGGGGAAATTAACTTCATCCTGAGTTGAAACAATTCCAATGAAAGTCGCGTTACATCTGTCTGCATCTCAGACAGCAGCAGGCTGACTGGCAATGCATCATGTTTTGACAGTGCTAATAGAAACAGCTCATCAGCTCAAGATATTACACAGAGGAAGGCAGCTTAAACTCACAAAGCTATCATTGCAATATCACAGGAAACTCTATGGTGTCTTTATTATGTGGTACAGAGACTGACAGGAATTAAAGGTCCCATATTGTATAAAGGTAGATTTCCATGTATTCTTTGGTTATAAAGATGATTTATAGATAAAGCAAGTCTAGGTTCTATATTAATACTGTGAAAGTATCAAAGCGCTCAGTCCACAGATAAATACACACAGCCTGTATTCAGAAACTGAGCCTTAAAAGCTGTCAGGACTTCTGTAACTTTGTGATGTCACAACAAAGCAGTCACAGCTCTCAGCCACGCCCCAAGCCCCGGCCACCTGGACCCACCATCCAACCCTACAGGATTTGGTTTGTCTGAGCAGTTACCTGAAATCTGCTATATTTTTATTTGGTGACTCAGAAAACAGACAGCCAATCAGAAGAGAGAGTCAGAGCCCCCTCTCTTCTGATTGGCTCACAGACCTGTTGCTACTAGAGAGATGTGAAACTACATTGAGATTGAGGTTTTTGGTTCTTAAAACCACAAATATATCTTCTTATGGATCAACACTTCAAATAAAACACAAGAAAGTGTAAAATATTGAACCTTTAATATATTATTAAAGCTTTGCTAATTTGCTGTTACTAACTGGTGCACAACTGTTACTGTCAGGGGCTATGCTACTACAACATCAATCTTACAATAAAAATCTTTAAGATGGAGGATTTGATACATGTTCGCTGAAACCTCCTGGAGACCTTTCTAGAACCCCTGCTGGTCTCTGAAGCCTCGTCGCTACTTATTTATTTTTTCTACTCAAGCTGCACTACTCTGTATTTTTATATAAACAATGGCTAAAATTACTATGTGCAGTGTGAAAGATGCAGCCCATAGAGCCAAACTTGAGCATATTGTGGTTTAGTCTCAACACTCTCATCAACTTCAACCTTCCACATGGAGCTGACAGCCGTTGACAGCTGTGTAAAAGCTCTGATAAAGCCACAGTAGGCTACCTGCCCAGCACCACACAGCAGGTACTGTAAGTACGACTCCAGATGAATGCTAATGTTGCTCTTTGACTACTGGATGTGTAAATTGACAACTGTGTGATGCCACAATTCATCAATTAATGGTTTAGTCTACATTTCTCTTCTGGGACCAGTGAAGTAAATATGATCTTATCTTAGTCTGAAGAATTTTAAGAAAATGTCTTCAAATGACTGTGTTTTATCCAGCAAGCAGTCCAAAATCTAAAGACAATTTACAGCAATATATAAATATATATATTCAAATTCTTACATTTCGAGAAGCAGGAAACAAAACATGTCTTGGTTTTTCCCTCACAAATGCCTAAAACTGTCAGTTGAAGATTATATATATTTTTCTGTCGATCATATAAATCATGTTTAAGGTTAGCATTGGATGTAGTTTGAAACAACATGCAAGCATCATGAAAGTTACAAACATGCATGATGGCCTCCCCAAGTGGCAATGAAAAGTTGCTTGTTATCATATTTAAAAAGTCTTATTGTTTTTTTTGTCTCGTGTTTTGGAGTGTATCCATCTGTTTGTGTACTCTTGCATGCCATTTGATGAGCACAGGAAATAACGCATGTTCAATATGACATCTAAGAAAGAAAACAACCTAATGCCTCATAGGTTTTTCTCAAAAATAAGCTGCCACTCAGATATATTCTTTACATGATGATTTCTGTGTTGATGTAAGTACACAGATGTTTGTCTACAAGTTTGTCTTGGTAAATGAGCTGCACTTAAATAGCGCTTCTTTACCTTAACCGACAAAACCATTTACAATTCACCTCATTCACCAATTCACACACCAATAGCAGCTGAGCTGCCATGCAAGACTGTAGCCTGCCAATCAGGAGCCACTTGGGGTTCAGAGTCTTGCCCAAGGACTCTGACATGTGGACAGGAGGAGCTCGGGATCAAACCACCATCTTTTTTTTTAATGGACAATCCACTCTACCCTCTGATCCACAGCTGCTCCACTACACCTTTCTTTATAGTGTATTTCCTGCATAGTGCACAGTGAGACATTGTCACACCCACAGAGTTGATACTACACTATTTCTCTTCAAGTGGTGATCTGTATTAACACATTTGACCAGTCACTACAGGTGATCTGCAGGATTAACGCTGCAAAGTGATTCTTGTTGGAGCATCATGGTGCTCTGGCTGCTAGCATGTTAGGATATCTCCTAGGAACCAAGATATAGCACTTTTCTGTGCAGCGATTTCAGCCCAGTAACAGATGTCTAAACTGCAGGTATGTTCCAGTTTCCTCAGGCTCAGAAACATATTCTACACTACAAATGATCACAGTTTAGTTTGATTAATCCGATATGTATGGAAAAGACTCAAACCAAAAGCATGCTGGGGTATGTTTCATCCCTCTAAACAGAATAAGCAATAAAAAAAACTATGAAGGACAGATGTATTACTTTGTAGCCAAAACCTATTTCATGGTATTTCAAGTCAGTCAGGCAAGGCAAGGAAAATGGTTTTCTCATCTGATCCTATTGAGCCTAAGTTGTAACAAAAAGACATCATGTGCAGCTCTTTCAGTTCACACTACAGTTTCAGAAAGCAAAGGTAAATCCTACAGTTGACATGTTGTTTGATGCTGGGACTATACTTGCCTCAATGAAGGAAATGATAGATTGAGAAAGATGTATTTTTTGTTTTATTATAGTGGAACAGTGTACAACAGCTCAGACACAGCTGACCAGATGTTAAACAACAAGTGTGCCAACCTCGACATGTAGTGTTTCTCCCTAATCTCTGATATGACCCATTAGTGCGTTTCTTGAATTACAACCCGTTCAGTGGCAAGAGATATGCCACAGAAAAATCAGTACTTTGTTAAGGTGAGAGGACCTTTGTCATCAGGATTACAGTAATAAACATGCAGTTAAAACTCTGAAACCATGATTTTGATCGAAAGATATTCGAAACAGGAAACGGGCAGTGGTCTCCCATAACGTTTGTCGTTCTATAACATCACCTGACTGGAGCCCGGCAGGTGTCATGAAGGAAAAAAGAAAACTAATTTGTGTACTCACTATTTATTTATTTATTTATTTTATGCTCTTAAATTAAAACTTTAAGTTACTGTAGCAGTTGAAGTTAGTGGTTATTTGTGATTTCTCTCAGTATGGTAAGAGCACCTAGAGTGTTGGCAGCCTACTTATAATTAATTAATTCCTTCATTGCTGTATTAAACAACATTGTGTTATCATTGCCATCACATTAAAGTGTGTTAAAATGTCAACATTTAACAAAATACACTAAATCAGCTCTTAAATCAACTTTTGAGGATTAATGCTGTGTTATGTTGCAACAGTTTGTAAAGGAGCTATATGCAAGTTTTGTTATTGCTACATAGCTAACATTAGCAATAACAGCTGTTTACTTACCAGTCTTGCCAAGCGTTTCATCCATTATTGTGTTTACAAGACATACGGTTATACTATACTACTCTAAGCATCACTACTTCCTCAGGGCAGCCTGGATGCTACAGTGACTCGGTATCGGAAAGTGACAAGACAGGCCAACCATGCCAGAACAAACTGGTTAGCATGCTAACTTCAGTAGAAGAAAAGAAGTGATAGAAGTAAAAGCAAAACAAGAGGGTTACTTTCCACCACTGGAGACAGCTCTTGGTGAATAAAGGAATGATGTTTGATGCTGAACTCACAATGTTTCTTCTAGACAGCTGTTAATGCTAATGTTAGCTACGTAGCAATTACCAAACTAACAAATAGCTCCTTAAGGCCCACTGTTGCAATATTACAACGTCACATTTAACCATCCTAAAAAGAAGATCTCTGAATGTTTTTTTTTTTTCTAAAGACCACATTTTCATAGTCAATAGGTCCTATTGTTTATCCTCAGAATGCTATTGGATGGAATACATATTTATAGGTCCGGTCATCTGACCATGAACTCACACTACCTGTGAACTTTTCACTGATCTCTCTCATCTCCTTGTTTCACTGGACTGGATTTGTCAAGATTCAAGTAAGTAAATTACCTGAAACATTTTTTTTGTGTTCATTACAATGTTTAGAACATGTAGATGTTAAGTTATTGTGGAAAATATTCATCAAATTTGATTTTGAGCTTGTTGTGCCTACGTTGCAACTTTACAACACTGGGTCTTTGTGTTACAATGGCCTGTGCACCTGACACATTACATGGAGTCATTGAACTTCTCACTTGTTCACATATGAGAAAAAAATACCATTAGAAATATAATATATGCATTGATTCACTATAACTATGTTCTTTATGTGTTTTATCTGTTATTTTTTTGGAGTTTAGACCAGAATTGAATAAATTAATTAATAGTTTTTGGTATTTGAAACTATAACTGTAGCAGCATTTAAAACTCCATCTGCATCTAATCAGTTTTTTAAAAAAAAAAGCTTTTTACTGATCCTGGGCTTTCTTTTTTAGCTTTGTGTGTTTGCCCAATAGCTTCTTGTTGCATGTGGAGACTTGAAACAGGTTCTGAATGTTCTGGGATGGGTTGGAGGATGCTTGTTGCTTTGTTCATGCCCACATTGAAGACCATTCTCACCTGTCCCTGAACAATGCAACAGGCATGTGTCCTGGGGGGTGGCAACAGGCATGTGTTCTGGGGGGTGGCTGCATGCATCCCTTTTAGTATGATAATATAGGACAGAATAGGCCAGACGGAGTGGTGGAAGTGTTCTGAGTGAAGATCCAAGATCTAATCCAAATCCTTTCCACAGTCACACAATACTGTCTATATATTCTTTCAGGTTATCTACTGCAAATAATACTTATGTGTATCTCATTATTTTTTATTTTTTCCATTTCAGAATGCCACCAGCACAGAGA
Organism: Seriola dumerili; assembly: GCF_002260705.1. Lineage (NCBI taxonomy): Eukaryota > Metazoa > Chordata > Actinopteri > Carangiformes > Carangidae > Seriola > Seriola dumerili. The sequence goes on along the minus strand of NW_019174416.1, from coordinate 7,938,656 downwards.
GATCATCAATACACTGTGACTCTACACTCTGTGGACTATGACAAAATTTTGTTTTGTAAATAGAACAATCAGATTTGTAATGTAAATTTTATCCTACGTTTTTTTTTTTTTTTATTAATAAATGACTATTCATGAAGATATGACTGTTGTGTTATTATTATTCACAATGTATACCATTATGGGGCTAAATAGGCAGTCAACCCTGGAAATGAAGCCTGAGTTGTTCTGCATATATGTTCAGACAATGTGAGTGCAAGTACAGAAATTCTGCTCCCACTGAGGTCCAACGTTGCAATATTACAACCTTTTCCTAAAAACTTACTTAAATGTAAAAAATCCTAAAACACTTTCATTTCTGCATCAGAGGCCTCCTACAACAATATGTGGAAGGTGAACATTTTTTTTTGCTCATTTTTTTTCTATGTCTGGGTTAAGGGAATTTCTGGTTGATATCAGTTGCAAACAGGGATGGCGTACCAATGCAGTGACACACACACACATACATTGACACCCACACACAGCTGGTGGCTTTGCTGGTGTGTGCACATATGCCGATCCACAATTCCTCCAGGGAAAGTATGTAAGTAAATTTGCTTCATAAAACAGATGGTTTGGAAGCCTGAGTGTGTTTCTCTCTTACGCTACATATCTGTCCTCCTGCCCCACTGTCTCTCGCTTTCTTAATCACTTCCATGCTTTTGTCTTTTCATCGCTTTCTCTTTCTCTGCAAACCGTTAGCTCCCCTCATTCTCAAAACAATGTATGATCTGACATCGTTATTGAAGGTATTTTTTTTCTTTAGAGAGAAGAGAACTAAGTGGAGCTCTGGGATATTTTTTTTTTTCAAAGGGCATCACATCCACACCTCAGGGAGGAAGAAAAAAATAAAGAGAAGGATGAAGGTAGAGAGTGAGGGATGATAGAGGAGGACATAGATCCATCAGATGAGAAAGAAAGGGGAAAAAAAAGAAAGACATGATGATGATGCTGAACCAGGAGCTGTGTTGGAGTTTCTCCTTAGACAGAAGCGTGCAGGCCTCTGAGATATTTGTGTTCCAAAGTGTACATCTGAGCTTTAGGGAAGTACAGGAGGTACAAAGAGGGATGAGGGGAGGAGCAGTGGAGGGAAAAGAGAGGAGGAGGTAGGAGTTAGGATACCCTGATGCATGCTTCAAACTGCAAAATAGTTTAGGGCGTGTATTTATTTGGCGTTTCAGAGTCCCTCCATCGCTATCGAGATCATAGACATTTCATAACCATCCGATTTCCCTCTGAACTACACCTCCTGTTAACTTAAGTGTCCATAAGTGTCACTCATTGTCAGGAAAAAAAAACATGGCCATTCTCTGTATAGCAAATATAAACATATGATTGAATGAATAGATACACCAGAATTTACTTGAATGCAAGGGAATGGAAGTGATTAAATCTGTGCATTATCTGAGGAGCTGTACAAGAGTGATTAATTACAAATAAAAGATGCATTTCCCAAACCACCACGAAGTTGCTAGAACTGCGGCTTTCACTGTGGAAGCAGGTACTCTCTTTTTCATCCCAGGTCAGTCAAACAATTGTTGTATTAAAATTCTGCTTCTTTATTGTCATCAATAAACATTTCTCCTCTGAGAAATCTGATTCAGGCTAGGAAACCTCTTGAGCTCTCGTAAGTATCAGCAGGAATCTGAGTCATTTTCTAATATCAGGAAGTTGATAAAATGCTTTTATTTCGGGCCCTAAATGTGGGGCCTGAAATGTGTCACACTGAGAAGATGTGGCCAGTTAGGACTGTAGACTGTATGTAAAGATAGATGGGGCGATTGTGGCTTGGGAGGAAGAGCGGCCTGCCCACTAATCAGAAGGTGGGTGCTCCTCCAGTCCACGTGTCAAAGTGTCCTTGGGAAAGATACTGAACCCAAAATTGCCTCTGATGGCTACATATGGTATTATTGTGTATGTATGGTCGAAGCGCTATATGCAAATGTGTGTTTAGTGAATGTGGCTTGTAGTGTAAGTGTAGCGCTTTGAGTGGTCAATAAGACTAGAAAAGATAAGTGCAGTCCATTTACCATCCATTTCCTCTGTGGTTTCGGAAGAGCAGTTTTAGGCTCAGATTGGGCTGTTCCGCTGTTGCCATCTTGGCAGTGCTTGTAACTGCAGTCTCCGCCTAGCTGGGAGCTGGGTAAAGAGGTGCAGCATGTTTGGAGCTGAGACTTCGGTGCATGCTGGTTGGCGGCAAGCATTTGCTCACACACGTCAATCAAAGCAGCCATGACTTCAATTATGCAAAACTTAAAACCTTAATAAAATTTTAACAATTGAGTTTTTTTTATTTGGTACCAGGATGTAAACATGCTTATTTCTGATGGATTAACTCGCTTTTGTACACCGTCTCAAGTGGTTATTCATGGAACTGCAGTTTTTGGTACTTCCGTGTTGACTTCGTTTTTCAGCCCTGGAGGTTGCTGCTTGGTTCTGACATATCCTAATTAGTTCCAAGTTTGAGATACTTGATAAATACAGGCCCTAGAGATGCCTATGAAGCTCTGTTAAACACAGTTTTTCATAAATCCTATACTCAATGTCTCTTCACAAGATCAAGTGTGGCTGCCAATAATGGGAATCCTGAATATACCAAATATATTTTATGGTTGATTTGTTAGAGTTCCACTAAACCTGTTTATTTGCTTCCACCCAACAGATGGAAATTTACTTAATTAGCAGTTTATTTTGCGACATTTTAAATTAGAAGTTACTTGGCAGTTGGATGGTGAAAATGATGAAATTAGCTTTGACAGAAATAAAGAGAGACACATAAAAAACCAAGAAATAGGAAGGAAAAGGAAGATTAGACACTGAGTGAGGGGGAAGCTCATACACACACATGCACACACTTGCACACACTTGCACACACACACACACACACACACACACACACAGGTAATGTGGCATTTTTACATGCTCATGTTCTCTGAAATGAGGATTTATAAGAGAGCAATATCCTACTCTTTGCCTTGCCTTGTATTTCATCTCGCTTCACTGAGCTGGATTTATAACTCCAGTACAAACCTGCAATAAAATAAATATTACACTGTCTAACGAAGGAGGAGAGAGTGAGAGTTGTACCCTGTATCTGTCAGCTTCAGTGAGGCTGATTTACAGCCCTAATACAGCTGTAATGCCGTAAAATCAAGCGTCTGTCTGTGGAAGGTGTCTCTTTGATGGTTTAACTGATGCCATTGCAGACTTCATCCCTGGAGAGAGACAGAGGGGTAAATCTTCCCAAATATGCCTGGACTTTTGAAGTGACGGTCTGGGACCTTTGGGGGTCCTTGAATGCATTCTCTCGGTAGTTTATTTTCATTTGTGCTTCATGCACTAGCATAGAGATGTGTTAGGATGACCTTTCTAATTACAGCAGTTAAAGCGATACTTTCTCCTGACCTGAAAAACTGTGGACGGCAACAGGTGTTTTTATAACACTGTGGTAAACAAACTTATTGAATTAAACTGATGGAAATTCTGATCTACAAGATGAAATGCAAGATCCGCTGATTCTGTCATGTCATCATGCCAGTACTTTTTAGTCCTGCTAGTAGCATGACTTGATAGATAGCAATATCCATCTCTCAGTTGTTCCACAACTTTGGTCAAGACTGAGATAGCTCAACAACTTTGGTATGAATTGCAATTCATTTTTGTACAGACATGCATAGTTCCCAGAGGACGAGTCCCCTGACTTTTCCTCTAGCTCCAAGATGTGTTCAATATCTTTGTTATTCCAATACTTTAGTCTATGACTTAATATCTGAAAAACAAATGACATTTCCCATCAGCCTTAGCTGTACTTTGTGTTTAATGCTAATTACCAAACATGCATGCTAGCATGCTAAACCAAGATGAACATAGTAAACCTCAGACCATTGAAATAGTATTCAGCCAATCTAGCATTGCACTCCCATAACATTCTCAGCCATTAGCAGTGTCCCAATTCAGGGGCCGCATTCTTCGGATGCTGCATTTGAAGAACAATTGTGTCACAGTGGCGCCACTAGGCTGTCCCATTTCAAAGGCTTCTACTTAACCTGGGCAACAAAGGCTCCAGGCTCCAATGGGTGGATCCTTCATGGGCCAACCTATCCCAAGATTCATTGTGTGCAGGTAACGAAAATAATATGACAGAAAACAACACCAACAGAGAGCCAGTGTGTTACACTTTTAAATGTAAGTATTGGGTTTCAGCTCAGTTCTACATCTAATGGTACAACTGTATGGACAAAAAGAGGAAATCCTCCATAGGCCAGACTGTCTCATTTCGGTTTGGCCTTTGTGGTCTACAACAGCTGTGAAGGCCACACACTCGTTGACCGTTTCCTCTGAAGGATGTGGCTCCTGAATTGGAACAAAGTGATTGTCTCGTTTACTTTATGGAGTCTTCTTCCTGGTCAAACCTGCCTTCTGCATTATCCATCATGCAACTCAACAGTTCCATAGGAGATTGAAGTGTGTTATGCTTGTAGCAGCTAATGTCTCTAGCCCCGAGCAACAAGTAGAGATGAGCAGCGTGCTACAGAGTTCTGGTCATGTCACTTCTCTCTAACTCCACATCCCAAGGTTTTTTTCATGTTTTTTTTAGATAGGTTTTTTTCAATATACTCTAGGCAACAGTACTCTCCAACGATAAAGAGCCTTAGGCTATGTGTAAAATCGACTGAGTTCACCTTCAAGTAAGTATGTGAAGAGGTGTCATAGATGCTTGCACAGTAAATTTCATGTCATAGTATCCTTCATCATTATTACTAGATGCATGTTTTCCTGCTGATATTAGCATTAGCTCATAGTAACATCACTGTATGGCCTCACAGAGCTGCTAGAATGGGTCACTGTAGACTAACTGTCCTGCTATTATTACAGACATATCTGTCAAAGCTGGTGGTGTTTAACCTGCAAAGGTCTAGAAGATGTTCAAGATTTGCTTGTTATACAGTGAACCCCATGACATATTGTTGAGTGAATGTATGTTCCAAATCTGGTTTGTCAAATGTTATTATGTGATTTTGGAGAGAGTCGCCTTCTTCCTGGAACAGAACCTGGACATTTTGGTTTCACTTGACTCTGCATTGGGAAGATGTGAATGAAGCTGTTTAAAAAAAATGTCCTACTGGTCAACCTGTGCACATCTAGCAATGGGAGCTTTTAGTCATTTTACCAGTGAGAATATAGCTAGAGTTACCACAGCTGAAGACTAAAATCTGGAAAGGGAATATCTGGAATATTCTCCCAGATTAGAATCAGGAATCAGAAGTGATGATCAAAAATGTTTCAACATGTGTAAATATTAAACCAATTACCAACTTCTATAAAGAGGCGAAAGAAAGAAAAAGCAAATTACAAAGCTGCATATAAAAATGTAAGATGACTGCATGCTTATCAGACATGTGTCATATCTTCTGCGTGAGAGGAGTATTAATGAAAGTCACTACTGACTTGGATACTGAAATAACCTGAAATGAATGCATGTGTTCTCCTTTCACAAGTGGCCCTTACATTTTCCCTTGAATGCTTTCACAGAAAGCACGTTCAGATTGTCAGTAATGGAGAGGACGTCGGAGGAGGCACAAGCTTCTCACGACAACGATGAAATTGTGTATTCTCCTCAGGAAATGCGTCACTCTCGGCTGATGGTGACGTCAATAAGGATGTGTTTTGAACTTGTATGGAATGACCTTAAGACACTGACATGGCCACTTGCTGTTTGAATTAGGGTTTTTTTTTTTCTTTTTTTTTTAAAGAAGACACTGATGAGTGCAAATTTTAGATGAATTAATTGTCAGTGGCTTCATGTTATACATCTCAAGGACCAGCTGCCAACTACAGCAAAACAAGGAATATGAACTGTTTCATCTGACAACCCATAGAGCTGGGGATGCAAAATGGCACAAGTAAAAGAGGATATAAGTGAGGCAAAGTGTTGCACTATACATTTTCTGCTGCCTCAAGATAGTAATGTGATAGTAAGCTAATTTTTAAGACCAACACTCCCATGGGTGTTCAGGTGAGTGCAAGTGTATTCCCTATTTAAACAACATGGGTGCTGGATGGGAAAAAGACTGGGTTGGTCTGAATCTAGCAAAGAGATTTGTGTCACACTTGGCACCAGGTGAAAATTAGAGCCTTTAGTTTTGATAATTGAAAAAATTAACCACACATTTTTGAAGGTTTTAAAACCAGTCGCTGAAAAATTGTTCAGATGCAAATTCAATCAGATCTTCCCTCTCAACAGCTGCAGTAGCAGCGTCTTAGCAGTTTAGTGGGACTGTACCATGACAGGTTTTCATAAAGACTGCTTGACATCATTTGTTCAGAATCCCCTGAGCTGTCCCACATTGCAGTAGACAGAAAACACCATCCACTGTGGTCTATTCAGAATAAATTAAACATTTATAACATGTTCCTGACAAGACACAAGTGCAGCCGGTTGTACTGGGTACAGACAAAACAGACAGCTACAGTTTGAAAAGTCCAAGAGTTGTGGTACAAAACTAATATTTGTCTATATGTAAATAAAGTAAATGTTTATTTACATTGGTAACCATACCTGGTTATCCCATGATTTCACTGACAACACCGGCAAGAGCATAAAGGCGGGAAGTGTTTGGTTGACACCCCTTTTGACTCCTGGGAAAGCACAGTGTTTATGGTCAGTTGGAACCCAGCCTCATTTACCACAGTGTTTACTGGTGACAAGTACTGGTAAAAAGAACTAAGAGCTACCTACATAATGATCATGTGCCGCTGCCCCGACACAAATATTAGCTCTGACTGACATGTTGCTTTACTTTGTGCTACTGCTGAGTCCAATAAGGATTCTTATATTTTCATCCCTCCATTTCCATAAGCCCTCAGTTATTATTATAGACATTACTCGGTACGGCTGCTAGATTAGCTGTACGTCTTCATAGAAAGAGAGGGCAAGACTGAAATAAAGAGGGGTTCATTTGAGCAAGTTCTTATTGTGTGTCACAGGAGATTACGAGTGTTTGTGTAACTGAGAAGTGTAGGAGAGAGAAGAGGAAGCTTTCATTGATTTTTATTTAGAAACAAAGATTTCTTCACTTTGTTTGGGCTTTTTTTTTTTTTTTTATATATTAAACCTCCCCTGCCTTGGTGAAAACTCTCTCACAGGGACAGTGGAGGCTGGCGTACACAGAAAGTGTAGTGCCAGCTGACAGAGATGAGGGTAAACATGCTTTTTTTTTTTTTGTTTGTTCCTGTATTCAAGTGGATATAAATAATAACATTTTATTTGACAGGGATTTCACTTCACATTGTATCACAGTAAACACAGTAAGATGCCCTTGACTGCATTAGAGAAACCAAGAGTTGGATGGTGTGATGCTCTTGATTAAGATACAAACCTCAGTGTGACGCTTTAGTGGAAACTGCTGTACGTATTTGATACACACTGCGAAGCCTGTGTCATATGTACTGTCACTTAATTATATGTGTCAACACAGCGGCTGAGGCTCAGGAGGTAGAGCGGGTCGTCCATCAATTGGAAGGTCGGTGGTTCGATCCCTGGCTCCTCCTGGCTGCATGTGTGCAATATGTCTGCAATATGTGATGGCTGTTCCATCAGTGTATGACTGTGCGTATGAGTGTGATGTATGAATGTGTGAGCGAATGGGTGAATGTGGCAAGTATTGTAAAGCGCTTTGAGTGGTCAGTAAGACTAGAAAAGCGCTATATAAGTGCAAGTCCATTTACCATAATGTTAATGTTAACATGTTTAACAAAAACAAACCTGCACAGCAATGCTACAGGTTAAGATGGTGTTAAAAATGGGGCATATGATGTGGAGTCACCCACTTTGTCATAATATCCAACTTGACAATGTAGTTTTCCTGCAACTGTTAAATATCCATTCATTAGCCATACTGCTCATCTTTTTTTAGGGATGAATGATCTGAATGATGGTTTAATATTGACTTGATTGAATGGTGTTATTTATATTTCAGTGACATGAAATCTTCACCTCCATTATTCCTACACATTTTTTCTAGTCTGACATGGCTCACATAGCTACATCTACTAAGATGGCTATGTAACTAAGCCCGCTGTGTCCGAAATCACTCACTACTCCCTACATAGTCCATTGTCTAGTGAGTTCACCACTCTGTAGTGCTGTCAGAATATACAGTGAGACTTATTAAACCTATATAGTGAACTTATGAAATGAAAAGTAGTGTACAACCAATGGTCACTTGACCGAGCAAAATATACCATGATGCATTGTGCTCGCGCAGAAAGTAAGAAAATTGTTTGTAAGTGTTTGTCCGTTTCACTGATGAGCTCACTATATAGTCCTCTACACTGAACTCCCTCGATAGTGAGAAGGGAGGACTAAATGATGGAGTGATTTCAGACACAACCTCCGTGTGCCGCTCCTAGCTTAACACCAAAATCTCCAACCAAACTGTTGGTGGTTGTGTTGTATTGTGGGTATTGTAGGCCCCAGGTTTTGACAAGGAAACTGAAGAATGTGTGAAATAAAAACACCATCTTTGGTTCTGCTGCATTGATTTTTTTTTTTATGTTCATCATAAGTCTGACAATGTCTTGGAGTGCAATGCTAAATTGGTGACCTCCTCTACTGCTAAATGGCCAATGGACTCCCCATACACCAACATTTATTTTTATCTCTGTGCTTGTTAGACATTGGTTGAACTTAGAGAGGTTTCTGGGGACCTCTACATTAATGCTAAATCAAATGTTAGGGTCTGATGAGTAAAGCTAAAGAAATAACATCAAACCAAGAGCAAAACATTGGCAGAAGCTCACACATCACTGCTGAATTAGGCCCCAGAGAAAGAGGGTGAGTGTACTTAACACATCCCCATTTGCCCTCTGCTACACTGGCACCTGCTCATATTCTGTGGTAGCACAAATATATGACACCTGACTCATTTACATGCAGAGAAAGTCATCTTATTCCCCTGTGCTGCCTTCAACTCATCCCTCACACCCTGCCTTTTTACTTCACTTCCATCATTCATTTAACCCCTGTCCATCCATTTAGTTATCTCCTGTGCTCACTCTCTCTCTTTCTCTCCGTGTCTCTCTTTTCTCTTCCATCCAACCCATCGGGGCTAATCATTTATCTCCATTTGAGGTGACAGAAAGTTCAACCCCCCGAAACGTAATCTCCCGTCTGCTCATCCCTCTATCTGCATTCTCTCTTACTCAGTCCTTCAACATTTTTCACCTGTCTTTTCAATACTGCTATCACTTAGTCTTTGTTCCCATTTACTCCTCATTCTCCGTGTCTTTCTCATCGACTGTCACCCTGTCTCTCCCGCTGCACCTTAAGCCGTGTTCAGAGAGACAATAGAGGGGCAGCTTCCACAGACAGAAAACTGCTGGGTAATCTGGTGAAACAAAAAAAAAAAAAAGAAAAGAAAAAGTTAACTCTGGATCCGTTGCAAGATTTATGGGCTTCATGCTTTTTCTTTATTTCGTTCTTTCTTTGATACGGCACAACACTCTAATCAGCTACAGATGTTATATTATAGCCTTGGGTGTCCTGCAGTAACATGTTTTGGGTTGCAATTTCAGCTTCAAAATTAATGATGCTTGGCTATCTACACATATGACTTTATTGTTTTGTAATGTTGTGCACAGGTGAGGAGTCATGGAATGAAATCTGTAACGCTTCAAGGTACAATATTTGAGCGTGGGAGCCACATGGTTTATGGGAATGTAATTTCCCACTAACATGAACCATGTGCTCCTTGCAAATTAAAGTTACAAATTTGAACTTTTTGTTGGGAATACATTATGTTTTTTTTTTGTTTTTTTTATTACTATACAAGGCAAATACTGTTTTAAATCAATCATATTGACTGATAAATTAAACATATGTGTTTCTAGGTAACACTTAATAAATATTGCAACATGCTGCAGTTTCCATATTTGTCTGAGGCTACCGTTCAAAATGGATGATGCTCATTAAACAGGATCATTTACAGTCGAAGTCACTCAAATATTCTCCAACGCTTCAGGCTCAAGGTACCTATGTCGGTAAAAATGTGCAAGAGATCGAATAACTGTGTGCGTGTGTGTGTGTGTGTGTGTGTGTGTGAGAGAGAGGACCTGACATATTTGTGTGAGCATCCAGGCAGGATATTGGATATGACGATGGTATATTGGTTCCTAATCCTCAGGGGAATTTAATGCATCTGGTGGTGAGTTCACATCCCTCCCATCCACAGGAAACTGTGTCACAATTCACAATTTACAACAGTTTCCCTTCCTGTTTCATAATAGTTTACCCAGTATCACTATAAATGTGAATGCCTATGTGAACGACTGAGTGATAAAGTCTTTCATTTATGTGTTTGATGACTTTTGTCAGACAGCATTGTGGTTATAAAATCAGAAGCTTGGAATTGATTTGGAAGTGATAAATAGCATTAATGGGCCACGTTTCAGTCACTGTTTTAAACTTGTTCCGTTGTCTGACAACAGAAACAGAAAAACATGAATGACAACAGCTGCAGTGGGAATTCGGCTTTGTTAAAAAACTGTATATGTGAGAACAGAGAGTAGGAGAGAGGCAAACAGATACAGGACTGAAACCAGTTGATACTAGGCTGAATGCAAATACAACCCAATAATGTCATGAATATAATAATAGTGTATTTTGTCATCTAGTAACAATTAGCAACTCCTCAAGCAGGCTTTCTTTGTCTTTTTCCATTGAAAGTAGTTGTTTACAATGGCTCCAAAACAGCTTTCAATTAAGTCCTCAATTTGAAACATTGACCACACACAGTCCAGACACACACTGGGTTTTGACCTAGTCCTGTTTAAGAAAAACATCATTTTCAGGGTTGATTTCTAATGACATGCAGGCTTGTGTTTTGAACAAACACAGCAGTTTCCCTGTGCCTTTCCAGACCTCATTATCCAAATGTCAGACACATGTCAACTGTGTGCATATAATAAGGGAATCTTATACAGTGAATGTGCTGTTTGGTTACATAGGAATGAGCCATTTTAAAGGAAAGTAAAAATCCCTTTTCACAAAACGACTGTTCGCTCTCTATGGATAGAAATGGAGATGAAGTGACCTGTGCCCTCTTTTTGGGAGGAGGCATATGCAAAAAGCGTACCCATGCTTTCTTTATAGTCTGATCATTTAAACTGGTTAACTCTGATGCATTTCAGGTTTTCAGTCATTAGTTGCCTTCTTCTTTTGCTTGGCCCAGATGAAAGAGGTTGTATGTTGCTTCGAATGGGACATGAAACCAGGTGCAAATCTCTATGTAATGCAAAACCAATATCCTTCTCATCATAATGTGTCAGTGAGCATGGCAAACTGCTTTCTTTCTTGCTTTGATTACAGTCCTGATATATTATACATATGTGTGTGTGTTTTTAAAGGTACTGCACTGCAGTACCACCATTATGTATATGGTTAAAGGATGTTACAGAGACACGGTTGTATAAATTAAAAGAAAGATGAATATTAAGTAAAACAACAGATTGTCAGCTGTTATGAGGAGGTTTTCAGGAGCCTCCATAACACATATAAATAACACATTTTGGACACATTGCCCACTCTTACTTTATATTTTGATTGATTGTCACTTCTTTTAACTGAGGACTTTTAGTTTTTCACTGTATGTCAAACTGATTGACAAAGCTTTTCATAAAAGGACTGACGACGTATGACAGTTAAACAGTTGCATATGCAATTACAACCTATTAAGATGTATTCCTGTCCAGCTTAAGAACAGTCCATCAGTTACTTTGACATGTATTTTTGAGTTACATGAGATCTAATTCACGCAGGCTCACTGTGTCTCCTGTTTGTCAGTTTTGTTGTTGGCTATGCTAGCAGTGTGGGTCTTGACAATGTTTGTTGTGTCTCTTCAGTCATGAGAGCTATCGCTAACCAGGGACCTCATAATTACAAAAATTACAAGATAACACTCGTAAAGGTTACACACAAAACAAACAGGAAAATACAAGTATTAAACAATAACATCATGCATCACCTTAATATATTCTATTCACTTTGTAATTCAATGTAAATGAATGCACCCCATGCTCCACCTTGTTAATTACTATAATTAGCCATGTCTGTTAAATGAAACACCCTTTATAAATGCTATTGTGTTAATATATGTAAATGTGCTTGTTTATATGGAAGTATGTAAATATGCCAGCCACAACACATAGCTGTACACCTCTGTTTCAAACCATTTAGTGTATTTGCTTAAACTTTCTAATTTGGGAGAATTAAATAAGCGGCAAGCTCTGTTCAAGTTGAAAACAGTTTGATGATTTCAAAGTGCAAGAGATCATGGACTCAAATGTTTGGTTGGTGCTGATGTGTGGACAATAGCTCTTCTAGGACAAACACTCAAATATAATGTTTACCTTGTCTGAAGATGAGGACAGACAATCTGCGTCCATGAGTGTAATGAAGACAAAGAGAGTCAGGAGCTTAAGCTTAAAATCCATCACTTTTGAAGCACTCAGTATTTTAGGAAAGGTACAAAACTGGTCATTATCCAGAGAATTTACTCTCTCATACGTACCATATATGGATATATGTTGAAGACAAGGTAGAATTACGTTTTGGTGAAAACATATTTTTCTGATGTAGAAACATTGACTATGAATGTAATTTGAAGGTGCTTCACTCAGCCGTTGTTTTCTATAAAATATGTCTTGATGCAACTCATGTTACCTTTTCAGAAATGCAGCAAATTTATCACATCTGCCCCCCAGACTTGCACATCTGGACCATTGTACCTTTACTGAAGGCTCATTTTATATATGATATATCTGCAAGGATTTATCATTGCATCAAGATGACTGACCATTAATATAAGACGGATATTTATACATACATTTATCATTCAGACCTACATTTCAGTGTAGTTTACAACTGTCAAACTTGTTACTACAGATTTAATATTCATTCATTAATATTTTTTATAGAGTGCTGCAGTAAGGAGCCCTAAACCCCAGAAATGATCGAAACAATCTTAGCACTTCCAGTTCCCTCGTCTCAAAGTCAATGGGTTTTTTGAATGGGTTTTTGGTTAAATGTCTGAAATAAGTTGAGTGATTAACACAAGCTCAGGACATTTCCACGTTTCATTCTGTGACATAAACAAGGGTCAGTAAATACCCCAGTCGTGTTTTATTTATTTATTTATTTATTTTTTAAGATTTTACATCTTTCAAAAAAAAAGGTAGTTGGTAACAAGTGGCTAAATGAAACTACAGAGGTTGTCTGGGATGTTAAATGTCATCGCACAGCACATGAAAACTGATATACTCACCAGTTTACCTTTACAGCCTTGTTCTGTTTATACTCGCACTCTTGCAAACTATTAGTAACTTGGTGGCCTAGTTGTTTAGTGGCCGATTGTTTTGGTGATTAAAAAAAAAAAAAAAAAAAGGCATCGTTTGATCTGGAGAGCGAATTGACACTTGCCGAAAAGACCATCTATTAGGACACTTCAGTATCTCGGCATCCAAACAGCTGATTAAAAAAGAGCTTAAGGCTCTATTTGTGGGTAAACTCTTTTGTGCAGGATGACGGCGCCCTGGCTGAGTGTAGCCGAGGTAAGGAAGCTCCCAGTACCCCGGTAGAGCTATTGGCGCAGGCAGCCCCGGGTGTTGACTTCGAGGTAGAGGGCCGGGGGAAAACGCCGGTTACTCCTCCTCGTGACGACCCCTTTTCTCCTGCTTCTTCAGGGTCTCGGGATGAGGCTCGGTTGAAAGTACGTCTAGCTCGTCTCCATTTGGAGGCTCAAGAAAAGGCACAGGATCGTAAGGCACAACTTGAGTTCCGCCTGCAAGTCAAAAAGCTGGAAATAGAGGCAGACAAGGCCGTGAGGCTGCGTCAGCTTGAGCTTAATTCGCAAAAAGAGACTCTTACGTTGGAGGCCATCTCCGTCACAACAGGCACACCTTCCACTTCCGCTAGTTTACAATGAAATGTATTCGATATCAGTAAACATATTGCCTTGGCGCCAACCTTCCAAGAGACTGAAGTGGACTCTTATTTCAGCGCCTTTGAGCGTATTGCAACGGCTCGTGAGTGGCCTCTAGATGCCTGTCCCTTGCTGTTGCAGTGCAAAATTCATGGGAAAGCCCAAGAGGTGGTGTCAGCGCTTTCACTAGAGGACAGTTTAGTATATCACACAGTGAAGGCTGCAATTTTTGCATGCCTATGAATTGCTTCTGAAAGCCTATAGACAAAACCCCAGAGACAACAGAAAGTCTTCAACTCAAACCTATGTAGAGTTTGCTAGTTTTGATAAAATAGTGTTCTGCTGCAAAAGTTGGGGACTTTTCTGGCCTATAGGAGCTTATGTTGCTGGGGAAGTTCAAGAAGAGCTTGCCGGAGCGCATAGTGGTATATTTAAATGAACAGAAGGTGGGGTCATTTTGTGCTGCAGCTGTCTTGGCTGATGAGTTCGTGCTTATGCAACAAGATTACATATTCCTCCCTTTCTACTGACAGAGCCCTATCAATTCCTGACACTCAGGGTAGCGCTAACAAAGCTCCTGCTGTTCACAAAGAAGAGAGAGAATGCTTCTATTGCCGCAAAGCAAGGCATGTTATCGCAAACTGATTACTGAAGTTTTTTAAAGAGCAGCAACAGTCGTCCCCGAGTATGCAAACTCCAAAAGGCATCGGGTTAATTCAATCTGGACTGTGTGAAATGCCTGCAGATACTGTAAGAGCGACGACAAGCGCCCAGACCCTTGTTTCAAACCGATAATTTTCGAGACCCAGTATCTGCCAAAACATGGATTGGCCATACCCAGCTCTAGCTCTTGGAGTTCACCCTGTCTGTTGGAGGCCAAATCTGACAGTTCCCCTAGATTTATTACCGATTTCAGGAAGGTCAATGCAGTCACCGTGCCAGATTCATATCCATTGCCATGAATGGAAGATTGCGTGGATAACTTGGGCTCTGCCAAATTCGTCAGTAAATTAGATTTACTTAAAGGTTATTGGCAGGTGCCTCTGACGGAGCACGCGTCGGAAATATCTGCCTTCGTAACTCCTGATTACTTCTTACAATTACACCGTTATGGCTTTCGGGATATGCAACGCCCCCACTACCTTTCAGCCATTGATAAATACTGTTCTGGCTGGCGTGACCAACTGCAATGCTTATCTGGATGACCTGATTGTCTACTCCGCCACCTGGGCTGAACACCTGACAACATTAACCGAAGTGTTCAGCCGACTTGCGGAAGCGTCGCTCACTCTGAATCTGGCCAAATGTGAGTTTGGGAAGTCACCGTCACATACTTGGGCAGGCAGGTTGGTCAGGTCTGTCCCATCGAGGCTAAAGTTAGCACCATCACTGAATTTCCTGTTCCGACCACCAGGCATGCGTTGCGGCGTTCCCTAGGTATGACAGGCTATTACAGAAATTTCTGTAGGAACTTCTCTGCTGTGGTTAACCCGCTGACTAATCTCACCAGTCCTAAGGTCGACTTTAAGTGGACCCCAGATTGTCAACATGCTTTTGAGAGTGTGAAAACTCTCCTGTGTCATGCTCCAATACTCTCTGGACCCGATTTCACACGGCCATTTAAATTGGAAATTGACGCAAGCACAGTAGGAGCTGGGGCTGTATTGATGCTGGAGGATGCGTAGGGAGTAGAGCATCCTGTAAGTTATTTCTCTCATAAGTTCAACAAGCACCAGCTAAAGTATTCCACTATCGAGAAGGAAACTTTAGCTTTGATGTGGTCCCTACAACACTTTGAAGAATACGTTGGCTCCTGCAGTCTGCCCCTGGTTGTCTATAGTGACCATAACCCTCTAGTGTTCCTGTTGTGCATGTACAATCATAACCAGAGGCTTATGCGCTGGGCTCTGTTGGTACAGGAATGTAACCTTGTGATTAAGCACAAGAAGGGTTCAGAAAATGTCGTAGCTGACACTCTGCCCTGTGTGTAGATTTTCGGGAGAATAACAAAACCTATAGGTTTGTATTTGGGGGGGGGGGGCTTATGGGCTCCAGGTACAGCTCTTGTTGTTGTGTGTTATGTGGTATGGTGCAGTCTTCCCCTTTTTGAATTAAGGCTGGGGGGACTGATCTTCCGCTGCTCCAGAAGGGGATTTCCTCATCGTCCATGCCTCCCCATCGCTCCTCTCTGCCTGTGCCTGGGTGGTCCTCGTTATTGGCTGGTCCCTCCCCTCCTGTGGCGTTGGTTTTTGTTTGACAGGTAAGACGGGAGATAAGGTTTTATTTTCGTTGAGTTCTGGTATAGTAGGTAGGGATTGGTCAGGTTAGGAATTCAGGTTTGTTTTGTTTGTTTTATGTTTTGGCCCCACCCTCCGCCCATTCCCTTTGTTCTTTGCTGAGTGATTCATTTGTGTTGTGGTTGTACAATTTTGGTGGTGCTAAACAATAAACGGCCGTACTCGCCTGATACCATCATCAAAATGTTGCTTCTCTTGTTCCTAAACATTTACTGGTTGTAACACTCCTGCGGATTTTATTTAGGCTTCAACAATCATAAAGTGGTGTTCATTCATTTTTGAAGATTATCTTGCTGACAAAGCCTGTCAGTATCATCAACTTCTGTTTATCACAGAGCCAAAGCCAAAGCTTAAAAGCCAATGTGAAAAGCCCTATGGCTTTTTGTTGAGGGAACCAGGGTGATGCTAACTTCTAGGTTGGCCTTAAAAAATATGTCATTCCTCCAGCACTCTTATTTCTTTTGTAAAGCACTATGTAACTGTTCAGAAATGTGCTTTATAAATAAATTTAGATATTATATATTATATCATTAGCGCTGTTGCCACACAGCAAGAAGGTTCCGGGTTCGAGTTCCGGGTTCGAGTCCCGGCTCGGACGCGGGGAGTTTGCATGTTCTCCCCGTGCTTGTGTGGGTTCTCTCCGGGTACTCCGGCTTCCTCCCACAGTCCAAAGACATGCAAATGGGGACTAGGCTAATTGGTTACTTCAAATTGACCATAGGTATGAATGTGAGAGTGAATGGTTGTTTGTCTCTGTGTGCCCTGCGATGGACTGGCGACCTGTCCAGGGTGTACCCCGCCTCTCGCCTGAAAGGATGCTGGGATACTCCAGCCCCCCCGCGACCCTACTAGAGGATAAGCGGAAGAAAATGGATGGATGGATATTATATCATTATTATTATTATTATTATTGTTATCATCCTGAATATAATTATTATTACTACTACGTCTTCTGGCTGAGTGATGCATTCAGTATGTGTGACAGGCATTTTGAGACAAGAAAAACAAGCTGGTTGGTGTGTTTCTTTTATGGTTGGCAAAACTATTTTGATTAATTTAAATAGCAGCAATGGCATCAATGCAAATAACCCATGATGATTTGTATTTTTTTTTCAGCCTGTGTTTGTTTACATTTAGGCAAATTGGCACCTTTACAGTTAAACCCAATTAGCTATTAGCAGCTCCTGCATGCAGTGTACCTATGTGCAGATGACTGTCACTGGGTAACTAGTGCTGAAGTACTAGTATTAACTCGGTGTTGATTGGCAGGCCAAATCAGGGGCCAAATTTACTCCCAGTTGTTTTGGAACAAATCAGGTTATTTTTAGAGTAACTTTTCATGGACTGTATGACTACGGTATTATTCCCCTTACCATATACTTCTGTAATGTACATATTTTAATCGGAAATCTGCAGCCTTTTCATTTTTACATATTACATGCATTTGTCTTTGTTCTACTAGTGATGCATAATCACAAATCCTCCTATTTTGGTCAGGAGTAAACACTCCACATGTCTTCCTGGACTGCAGCGGCTACAGAGCATCGGTGCAGCAGGCGTGTGGGACTTAACCAAGGCATCATCTGTCAATGTAAGAGACACCAGGATATATCCACAGGTGACTGAGCAGTTAATCCATGCTAATTTCTCCCGGCCACTCCAAGATAATGTTTGCTCACACACGCACGCGCGCACATAGTCATTCTTGTGCTGAATCAATTCAGGGATCACGCACCAGCATCCTTAAGGCGTAAAGTTGTCATATAAATAAATCCATGCATAAATCCACATAAATAAATCCATGCAGATGAAACACAGGAACAGTCAGTGTATCATGTTAGGTTCAATTAAGCAGCTCATAAACAGCCGCTGTAAAAGAAGTAGAGACTCCATACATTGAATGCATTATGCTACGGTGGATCTTAACCTTACTCACATTGTATAGGTCTTTAACACACGTGTACTCAAGGCTAAACAGACACTCACACCCTCAGGCTCAAGTGCACTGCAAACTGATACCACTCACATGGTCTCTCTCTCATATTCCCTTAACCACCCTCTGTCATTGTGTGTGTATGTGTGTGTGTGTGTGTGTTTCACTCTCTTGCTCTATGATCTTTGTAGCATATTTATTGATGCCACTGACCCTGGCTTGTCAAGCAGTGATCACATAACACATGTGACACATAAACACACCCCTCCACTCACAGTTGTGTGTAACCAGAGCTCAGCCGCCTTTGCTTCAGAGCAGGAATCATACAGAGTCATTGTGCGCTGTGGAATTAAACCGTTGTTGTGCTTGAATTGCTACAATGACAGTTTGGGGAAATTGGCTTGGATCCTATTTTGACTGTTGCTGCACAAACCATTTTCAAGTTTTTTTTTTTTTTGTTACCTTCACTGCATTCATCTGACAAACAAAGGTTTGACTGATGTGCATTTTCTAAAGGGCAGCAGCAAGAGGTGATACTTTTGTGCATTTATAAAAGCCTCTAAAACAGCACCTAGGGCACTGCGAGATACTCAAGCGCAACAAACGCCAGCGGCATTGTGACTTATTAAACACCCACATGTATTGTTTCATATGTTACTCAACATATACACGCATATATATATATATATACAGTATATATACACATTTAGTCAAGCAGCACTGCAGGTGATGCATATTAGTTTGTCAACAGACATCATGCACAGAGTCATGCACAAGTCCAATTTAGCAAACCTGCATCCATCCAGCTTAGCTTAACATTAAGTGAACACAGTCACTCACTTTAAAACTCATCCACATTGTATTTTCACAGGGCATACATGATGGCTGGTCTGATGTTATCAGCCCTTTTGCGTGATGTCCCAGTTCTGTTGCAGTCAGATGTGCAAAAGCACTCACCCAGTCATGTCAGGTGACACAGAGATGACCAGTTTTGCAGTAATCACCTGTCCACATATTCAAAAACAACTCCCTGCTGTCAGTCAGCTGCGTTCTCTGTTCTGGAGTGATGATGAATAGAGGAGTGAGAGGTTGTATCATAGGCCTTCACATAAAAAAATGACGGCTAATTAGGTTTGATATAATGATGCTCACTTTTTTAATTTCAGACTGAAACATGAGTAGTTGTGAAAGTAAATTCTTAATTTTGTATATGCTGTATGTCTCCTGAAAAGTTTAGGTATGACATCATGAATATGGAAATTAGCACACAGGCGACACCTAGCAACTTAGCTTTAGCTACTGTCCATTGAAAATATTTGGTAAGACCGGTCAAAAAGTGGTTAGCCTAGCTTAGCATTATCAATCAATCAATCAAACGTTATTTGTATAGCACTTTTCATAAAGGCTAGTGCTTCACAGATGATTGATTAATTTAAAAAGAAAAAGGACAAATCAAATAAGACAGCTGACAATGAGATACAATAAAAAAAATTAAATGCTATAATATTAGAAAATGAATAATAAAATACAATTAACAACATAGTTACAATATAATAAATGAATAAAATAAAGTGACTAATGACTAAAAACAATACTAAAAAAGTCAGGCTGAAGAGGTATGTTTGATTTTATGTTTAAAAATTTCAACTCTTCCGGCTGCTCGCAGCTCCTCAGGGAGACTGTTCCAATGGCTCGGAGCAAAGTAAAACAATTTTAAGCCAGGCAACCAATGTAGCGACTTTAAAACTGTAGTGGGTTTTCTCCTTCTGGTCCTGGGCAGCAGAATTCTGACTCAGCTGAAGCAGGTTCATAGCGTTGTTGGGTAGACCAGATAGGACAGCATTACAGTAGTCAACCTGATGGATATAAAAGCATGCATCAGTTTTTCTGTGTCACTCAGAGAGAGAAATAGTCGCAATTGATAAAATGCAGATTTGGATCTTACTTAAAAATGGGAAGTTGGAGAGTAGTCTGTAGTTGCTGGGTATTGAAGGATCAAGGTTTTTTTTTTTTTTTTAAAAGAGGCTTCACAGGTGCAGTCTTAAGTACTGTGGGGAACACGCCTTGTTGCATGGAATGGGTAAAAATTGTAAGGACATCCTCGGACACTGGATAAAAACATCTTTAAGAAAGGAGGTTGGAATTGGGTCAAGGATGCATGTGGAAGGTTTCATTGTTGATACCACTTCCCCTGAGCTTTTCAGCACCAACCAGGCTGTAATGGGGTTGATGAGGTCATCGATGGTGTCTCGGGTTGTGTATATTGTGTATGTGATACAGCTCAATTTTTACCCACAATGCCGCTGCTTTACCAGAACCAGAGAGTAGGCTTCAAGGTCCAGGCTCAACTAATAAAAGGTACTCTAATAAATATATGTATAAATATATAATTTAGTAGACTGGTGGTCAAGCCCAGTCCAGAGATAAACACACACACAGGTACATATAGGTGCACACACAACGTATACATAATTCAAACAAGTCTTTCCGTGTTAATCTTTAATTCTGAAATTTAAACTTTAGTCATTGTCTCTAGTGTGAGACAGGGTTTTAGCTTAGGTTGTCTCATTAAACAGACAGGCAGTCAGACAGAGAGGAAGGGAAGAAGAAAGTAAGAAAAATGTGATTAAAAAACAGAAACAAAAGGACAGTTCACTAGCCAAGCAAGTGGAAACTAGTACAGTAGGTTTATTTTGCAATGAAAAGGTCAAACCCTGAGGAGAATGAGACACAAATATACTTTTAAAATGATATGTTATATATCTACAGAAATAGAGATGGAATTTTGAGGCTATTGATTAGTTGATCAATGAAACGTGGCAATTAGTTCTTTCTTATAAGTGATTTTTGAACCAAAAATACTAAATATTCTCTTGTTCCAGCCTCTAACGTGAGGATTTTCTGTTTGTCTTTGCCTATTGTGTTGATTAACTGTAGATAGCTTTGTGTTTTGGACTGTCAGTCAAGATGTCAGCTTGGACTTGTGCTGTGTAATTTTCACAGTTTTGGACATTTTATAAAACTAAAGAATTAATTTGTTAATCTAGAAAAGAATGATCTGATTAGTTGAAGCTAATTTTTTGTGAAACAATGATGGACCCTAGATCCTCAGTTGACCCAGAGGCCCAGTATTTAGCATGTTCATTGGTTGGTGATAATTAGATTAACTGCTAATTTGCTTGCACCAATAAAGAACTGGTTTCAAACACTATGCTGCATACAAATAGAATTAGCTCCAAAAAAAAATAGAAAGAGAAAAAGAAAAAGAGATCTGGATCCCTCTCGTCTAAATAAGACTACCTGTTTAAATAAAGGATTTAATAAAGCTCAGTAATCAAAGACTCAATCTGAGTGTTTAACCTTGTTAACATGTCCATATTGTGTTTTTTATATAATACAATATATCATGAGTGAAATAATCAGTCAATTAATGAGTATTTCCACCTTGAACTGCAGTGAATCAATGACAGTCTCATAAAAGCAGATTTATACAGCCAGGGTTTCATACGTTTCAGCCGCTGCCAGTTACAAGCAACATAAACAACATAAACAAATGAAAGATGCTAACAACACTAACGGTTCTGATCCATCTGCTAGTCTCTGGTTCTGGTCTCAACAGACTCCTCATCTGAGTCTGGGTCTGACTGAGGCTCAAACATGTGGCTGAGTCTCTCTGATGTTTCCTCCTCTAACCATCTTGATACTCTCTGCTCTTTCACCTGTCCACCTGGAGCAAGCAGGTGGTGGGCGAGGCACTAGGCCTGATCTAGAATTTCTCAATGAGGAAGTAAGAGTAGATAAGATTCCAGCCCGTTTTCCATATTATCTTTTTTCACTGTTTATGTGGGAAAACCGTGTTATACAAAATATTAATCATTAATAATTAAAATTTTCTAGAATTGAACTTTAAATATTTGAAGTTTACCATGACAAACCTTTGGTGTTTAAACAATTGACCCTTGACCCCAAACTTTGCTCTCTAACCGTCAGCAGATAAGAATCTTATAGTTGTATGTCCTCCTATCTTTCATAGTTGATAATCTGATAGGAGTTGGTTGTACCCGTTTCTGTGCACATACACACGCGTGCGCGCGTACACACACGTGTTAGTGCATGTTTCCATGGCAGTGTGTGTTAATTGAATGTGTATATGGCTTCATTTTAAATGCCACAAGTCAACAGAGCCACTCAACCTCATTTTCTAATTAATACATTATGCAGATAAGTCAACAGCCAAACTGATTTTGCAGCTTTACAGTGAAAACCTTTAAATGGAGACAATTTGCATGACGGTGTGTGGCTGTTTAAAAATGCATGAGGATTAATAGTGTAACACACTAATGAGCAGAGACAATGAGACAATGCCCTTGTATAAAATAACACAAGGACATAAGTAATAAGGAAGTGTATTATAATCTGCTGATAGTCTTCAGGCCTGAGGAATCTTAATGAAATCATATCAGACTTGACACTCCCATTGAAGTCATCGGAGGTGTGCAGACTGAAGTTCAAATTATCTTCATCTTCATGGTATTCTTTAATCTTCAGTCTGACATTTCTAGGAACCAACCCTATCTAAAAACATGGTTCCATTCTATTATAATTTTCCAGGAAGGCTTCATGGCAGGGTTGCTAAATGGAAGTCATTTTCCTGCAGTGATGTCAAAATTTCTGCTGTGAAAAAGGCCCATTGGTATATGAATACATCAGTGTTAAAGAGCTAAGATACTTATACGATGCCACATTAAACATGGATGCTGTTTTTATTACTGTTTCTTGTAGATAGATAGAGACTTTATTTATCCCCTAGGGGGAAATTCAGGAAAATTAAAAAATATATTTTAATCTTCTTCTAGATGAAGATACCAATTCGATAGATATATCAAAAAATGTCTGGCGAGTTGATAGACATCTTTTATTTTTTTTGGTTTGTGAAACATTATACAGAACCTGGCATTGTTCTTGAGTATCCTGGCTAATTCGAAGCTTGAGAACTGAAACTGGGCTAGCAGCGGGTCGTTGTATGGTAAATAGCTAGTAGTAAGCATCTGCCAAAGTTGTGCTATGTTCGTTTCATTATGCATACATCACTGTATCTGCCTTTACACTAAGGTTTTGTGGTTGCAGATTATTTCTTAAAATTTGCACAGTGAAATGATGTGAGGATAACATGCTGTTCATGTTCCTCCAGAAGCTTCTTTTTTTTTCATGGTTTCTGTCACAGTCTGATGTTGGCCTGTTGTACTCAGCTATGACAAAATGACCACTAGAGAAGCCTGCTGAGTCGTGATGAAGAGATGGAGTTCATTTGTCAACATTGACTGAAGTAGAATTTATTTTGGACTTTCTAACTTGAAAGCTATCTATATAGCTTATTTCTAAAAACACTGTTAATAAAGCATTCCAAACTTTAAGTATGAATCTCAATACTTTATTAAAACAAGGTTTTAACTTATGATTTACCACAACTAGCTCCTGACCCTTGGGGCCAGTGGTGATCGGGCCCCCCGCTGGCAACCCTACCGGTGGCTCACCTGGTAGCGCACGCATCAGATAAGCGTAGTCCTAACCGCAGCGACCACGGGCTCGAGTCCGATTCGCGGCCCTTTGCTGCACGTCGTCCCCTCTCTCGCTCCCTGACTTTCCTGTCTCTCTCTCTCTCTCTCTCTCTCTCACTGTGGCTGTCAATAAAGGCAAAAAATGCCCAAAAGAATAACTTAAAAAAAATGATGCACACCTTCATACTTCTACTCCACTGCATTTTTTACTCCACTACATTTATACAACACCTATAGTGAGAGATTTGAGATTCACACTGTAGGCGATATTATAGTCCAAGGACAAACTTACCTTCTGTAGCACCTCTGCATCCCACAGTCTGTAGGTGTCTTTTTCAAATGAACTCTTCTGTCTCTACAACAGTGTATCACTCTATACTGAACATTTGTACAAACACTGTTGTAGCGAAAGCAAAATACCAAGACTCATCAACTGGATATACTGTAGTTGCAGCCAATATATTAGCTGTAATGCTACTTACATGTGTATTAAATTGATGTAAGTAATTGCATTTTTAACATATCGATGTCAGACAGATATGACAGTGCATGGATGTGTGTAGATATGTGTCTTTTTAACTTTCTCTTTCTTCATCTCTCACTCTCTCTCTCTCACACACATACACACACACACACACACACACACACACACATTAATCAGTAATCCCCTCCTCTCTCAGAGCGGACATCTCATGGACACAGAGATTACATCAGGTGCAATTGTCCTCTCTGCTTAATGTTCCTGCACATGGATACTTACTGGTCGTACCTTGAATGAACCAGTTGTAGAGATTTAAACAGCCACAGCTCTAACATTACTGACTGTATTCTGCTGTTGAGAAGTCTGTGTATTTATGGTAATAGTTAAAGCATAACTTGCTACATTAAACTGGTCATTAGAGGTTAAATGGTAAGAGAATAAAACAATAATAATAAAGCACCTCACTTTCAAGTGCCACAAAGTTGTTGATTCATCCAGGACTAACTGTTCAGTGGTGTTTGGCACTTCATGACTTCTGAAACTGCAATAGAGAATTCCTGAGAAAGTTACTAGGATACTAAAGAGTGTCTAAAAGAATGCGAGGCACATAAAAACTTAATGAGATGCTTTCAAAGGTTTGGCTCTAATGGTCTAATGGTCTAAAACTCAAAGGTTAAAGCCAATAAAAAAAAATTCAAGAGAAAGTTGTCATTCTTATAACAAGGTAACTGGTGCCTGAATGTCTGTCTGTCTGTCTGGTCTTGTGTTTCTCAGCAGGGGTGGTAACTTCCCTCAATGAGGCGTTCAGAGACGTTGGAAGCAATATTTTTGAAAGGGGAGTGTCGAGCTTTTCAGAGATTCACAAAGAAATGAGTTGAAACGTGCAACTACTTACAAAAGAACGTAGTCTGCAACATTAAAATCTACCAGTTTACAGCAATGCGACTAGATGAGCCACTGATGTTCCCATAGCGACGACTCTTTATTTCAGTGTTTCTGTCACCTTTCTGTAGCACAGCTCCATGCTGCCTTCACAGACACCGGAAACAGTGTTCACAGTATGGCATTCACTGTGTCAGCTCAGGAAAATGAACGCTCTCCTCCTCGGTATTCCCCGTGGAGGAAATGAACAGCTTCTTCCTCTCTACACCATCAACGCTGTGTTATCGTCGTGGTTACACATTCACGAGAGATATTCCGCAGTTGCACTTCCCATGAAAACATCTTAGCATCTAGCATACAGACACACGCTATTAACACTGACACAGCAACGCCAATAGCCAGCTTAATTCCAGCTGAGACAGGAGAGTTTAGACCGCTGCAACTTTTCTCTGCCGCATTATAAAACGGTTTCGTCTAATCGTCAACTTTAAGGTTTTTCATTAAATATCTTCAATAACTCCACGAATGAAAGGAACTGTGAAATCCCAAATTATGGGACATTTACCAGGTTTAATTTGCCTGTGATAGCACACGTCGGACCCAACTCACCCTATTTATTAGCAAAAAGTAACATCCTGCATAATGTGACATATGTGACCTTTTATTTTCTTACTTTTTACTTTTTTTAGTAAAATAATAATTGTTTTCCATTAGAGGAAGTAAGAATGCTTCTTGTTTGGCATTTCTGACTGACTCCTGTTTGTGATACCTAATTAAAGTTTGAATGTCAAATTTCTAACTGTTGGATTTGTTTCATAAATATAATTTCTATTCACATGGTTTTTTGCTCCCCTGGAAATTAATGATAATGATATTCCATCTGTCCAGCGAAATCCAAACTGTTATTTGGCTTCAATGACATTCTTTTTTAATGATATAACACAATAATAATCATAATGCCAATAACAATATACTTTGAATATAACTAAATAACAAATATATAATATAAATAAGAATCATAATAATTATAAACATGATAATAATCAACATCAATATTCAGGTGAGACAGTCTATATTTTATTTGATAGGGGTCAGTAATGGACCTGGATAATGGACGGGGGGGGGCTGCTGGCCCAAGATGGTTGTGAACCAACCACGGGTCTAGTCACATGATATAATGACATATAATAATATTTAATAAATGGAATTTACTCAGGGATGACTATGGAATCAATGAGGTCTTTCTCTTTTGTGATGTACCCTGACAAATTTCCCAGAAATGTGGCCATTGTGACTCTATGGGAAGTGCGAACTTCGCACTATCCACCTCCTACAGCTTTCCACATAAGCTTGTTTTTTACAGCAGTCATGTCAAACTTTTGTCTTTGAGTTGAACAGAAAGTGAAAACAAAAAGAAGCTGTCTGGAACGGCTGTTATGGCTAACTGAAAGGGATCAACATGCCGGTCAACTTGCTGACTTTTTCCTTCAGCCACCATTGTAATGGTTGGTCATAGAAAAATGTACACTAAGTGGTTTTTCAAACTAAGATGCTTTGATATTGACATTCGATATTACTGAGTCATTTAAGGGGAAGGTCATGCATCCTTTAAAATCTACTTAGGTTTTGTATTTCATGTGCTTCTCAGTTAGAGGTGTTGTAATGGGTTTGATTTTCTACATTTCAACTTAGTGGACAAATGAACAGCTCCCTTGGGTGCCCTACACAACATACTGACAGCTGAGGTGTTTGGTGGGTAAATTTAAGGTTTATTAATATTATTAAATGCGCATAGTATGTAACTTCTGCCACTAAGGGTCTCTCAATAACAAAAGACAGTGTTGGGTGGTGATGTGCAATAGCGTGGGATCATGGGAGTTGTTGTCTTCACCACCAATGCCTCCCCATTTCCTGTCTCTCTACTGTCCTGTCCATTAAAGGCACAAAAAGCCCCCCCCAAAAAAAAATGTAACCAGTAGAAACACTGAAAGCTGTTTCAAATTAAAAGTAAATGTTTTAGCGATGCTGTCCGGCGGACACCGGATGTCTTGGGAGCTGAGGCTGCTGCTAACCTTTTTTTCAATTGTTTCTCTGATAACTTATGATGCAGACGTTCAGGAGGTTTTTACCAGCAGCCAAATTATCCACAGAGGTGTCCTCCTCTCCATTCAAACTGGTAGAAACACATAATAAAGCAGTTTGAGGTTAAAATCAATAATTCTCTGACACAGTTCAGCGGACACAGGACGTCTGAGCTGTCTAACATTTACTCAGCTTTTTTCTTTGGTAACTTAAGATCCAGACATCCAATGACTAAAATCCTTCATCCGGTTAAAATATATAGTTGAAAACAACCAAAGTGTAAAAAGTGGATCCTAAAAATGTGGCTTAAAACTAGTCCATTTCAAGCTTCTGGCAGGCAACCACAACACAGACACATGTACGTAGGGGATATGACGTCATTGAGAGGCGACCAAATGACACTTACCGTTACCATGATTAAAATTACTTCTCTAGGTTTAATAGGATAATGAAAGTACACAACTCACAAAAATATATAACTTAGGTCTAGTCATTTTCAGACATTAATGAGGAAAAATTACATATTATAACTCTGGGATTCTTGTTTCATAGTGAACTGAGGTGTTTCTCCTTCTCAGTTCTGTAGTGGACACTATCAGTATATGTCACCTCTTATTTAATCAGTTCTCTGTCCCCAGCTGCTGCATACTTGAACACCTACACAATATCCTTTGCAACTTTTATGAACGAAACAAAATATTGAACGCAACCTTGTATCGTTTCAGTACAACCCTACAGGAATGAATATAAAGAATGTTTTATACTGTAATTTCTTGCTGTATCTGTGTTTACTGTGTGCCCTTCAGAATAAGTGTCACGGGACATTGTATTGCAAGAACATGGTGACAGATTCACTTTTCTAAAGATTGTGATATTTCTAAGAAATATCTGTATTTGATTGCATATATTGTATTGCATATATAGGGGCCAATGTACTGTATTTTCATCATACATGAGATTGTATTGCTGCCTGCTCATTCATTATCCCTGACAAAAACAGCCACGAGGTTCTTTTGACTCCTTTTCCTACAAATACCATGTCATATAAAACTCTCTCTTGCTGCCTTTTTCCATCTCAAGTCTCTTATTTGTCGATACACCCGATGAGTAGCGAACTCTAACTTCACCTTTCTCATGACGCTCACGTGACATCCATCCATTATTCTTATTTCCTGTGAACATATGACCATGTTGAGGCTGGATGCAGATTGTACACACCACATAGAATGTGTGTACAATATGTGTTTGTGTGTGTCATTAAAAGGTTTACTACAGTAAATGCTGCTAACTGAAACCCTAACTGTCCTGACTGTACAGTAAAATCTCACGTTAGATGTACCCCCATGGAGTTGTCTTCTAAATAAACATGGCTTTGTCTTTACATATAATGCTCATTATTTACAAAAGTCTTTATTCACACGGTGCTTTTCATTTGATGGAGACATGACATTGTATTTATCAGCTTTCCAACAGCATTTTGTCCTGATTTTGAGTATCATTGCTTTTAATTTGTTTGTCAATGCACTTTTTAAAAAAAAGGTTAATAAAAAGGTGCTGTATAAATGAAGATATAATTATTATTTCAAAGAAAAAAAACACGTGTCCCTCAGGCAAGATTAAAATCACTGGTCAGTGCAAGTTTTGTTAAAATCTATTGAGGAGGATTAGGCCCACATGTGAATTTCTTAGAATTCTGACTTCCTAAAAAATATTTTTTTTCACATTAGTGCCACATGTGAATTCTGATGTTTTTCTCAGAATTCTAAGATTAAATATTTATATATATATTAAAAAAAAAATAATTCACATGTGGCCCCAATCCGATGTATCTGTAAAAATCACCCCACCTCCAACCTCCCCTATACTGGAATAAATCCAGTCTGAAAGAGGCTTAAGTTATGATGAATGAAAACATATCTGTATTAACTACAAGTCAACAGTAAATAATTAATAATCAAGCTGAGAGTAATTATTATGTTACATGTACTGTATCTGTGCATACTGTCAGATGGACATTTCAGAGGTGTGATTTATGAGAGTTTTTTTCTTTTTAATTGATCAAGCTTCAGTGTATGCATGCCAACAAGAGGCAGCCAAGAACTACTTTGTTTACAGACTTGAGTCTAGACTTTTCACAGCATGTGTGCTGATTCCTGACATGAGTAAGAAAAGTGCATTGGTCAAAGTTAGTCTAGAACACCAACACTATCTGTAACATAATGAGGGCCAATGAATGTTTTACTGCAAGCCAATATATACAGCAGTCTAATGGTAATATATAATACATAAAAGGCCCTGACTCGTATATAACTTAGATATATATAATTTACTTGTTTAGAACCCCTTTGATTTTCACACAACCACACACACACAAACAAACACATACACACACACATACGTAAGAGCACAACCAGGGCAGATGTGATGAGGGTTATACGGTACGACCCACATCATTACATACATGCAAACACACTTAAAATGCAGAGTGGGAGACACTCACATACATACAAATACACATATTTAAAAGTGTGTCTGATAAATGAGCTACTCTAAATGACAGGCAGCATTATCATTGTTTGACAAATTGATGCCTTCTCCCCCATATTGATATTAACATGCATGAATGCACACATACAGTCCACACATACACACACACCTCTTTAACAGTTTGGTCTAAACGTGCTTTTATACTGTGAATGGGGACAAGGTGAGGGTCAGTTAACACTTATCAATCATTTGTATCGACTGACTTGCTTGAAAACATGGAGAGGAATAGGAGAACAGCACAAAGGATTTAGAATAAAGGGATGAATGGAAGGATGAAGAAAGAAAGATGAATGTGACGGCTGACATTGGAAGCATAAATTAGAGTTTCTCTTTGTGGTTGTAGGATGGACTCAGGTACTTGTACTATAAAGCTAGGGTAGGCAGAAATCTGGACCAGAAAAAAAAAACAGCCAAAATGTCATGGTAAATTCACCTGCAGTACCAACCATTAAAACATTAAATATTACAAGAAAGTATTACAGTTAACAACCTGTTACCTGTCCAGGAGAAATACAGCAAGTTCTCTCCATCTGGAGGGCTATACAAACGTATCTACATTTGTAGAACAGCCAATAGGAACACTGTCTCTGAAAAGACCTGTGAATGGCCAAAGTCTCCCATCACAGACTAGATTTTCTAAAGCCTGAAAACAAAGTTGACGTCTTGTTTCATCTCAAACCACTTGAGGTGAAGGTGATAATGGAATTTTTGCCTATTGATGGCAAATAAAATTACTGCCTACCTCAGCTTTAACACTGTGCCTTATATTCTGTGACAAAATAACAGTTAATCAAAGGTTCAGACCTTTTAGAGGAAAACAGTGAGTGTAGTAAAATATGCTCCTGTGATGCTTGCTAATAGATAAGACATTTCTCCCTCAGAGTACGGTGGACATGGCCTGGTCATCTGTAGAGCCAGACTGCGATCATCTCACATCTGAAAAAATGTCAAAGTAAGCAATCAATATTCAGTATCTACTTTGCTACTTTCTCGCCTGAAAAAAAACTTAGTAAGTTAAGTTAGTGTAGGTACATGAAGCTTAAAAGTGTCTGTAACAGTACTGCTTATCCAAATGGATCCCATCAGTCCCCCCAACGTCTCGGAGCTCTTCTGGTGTAGCAATTCTTGTTGCATGTGTTTGTTATGTCGGCTGGTGTGTCGGTTGAACAGACATTCATGGTTCCCAGAGGATGAATCCTAATGACTTTGGTGATCCCCAATGTTTTCCTCTAGTGACACCATGAGGTTAACATTTTTGGTCTTAAAGGTGCTATATGTAAGTTTTTGCTATCACTTCATAGCCAGGGTTAGTGAGAGTTAGCTAGCAAGAGTTAGTTTAAAACAAACAATGCAATTGCCGCATAGTTTCTAACATATTAAAGTCACAACAGGAGTCTCAACAAACAACATCATGAGGGCACCTTAAAGGAGCTCCTCTGTAAGTTTTGCTATTGTAAACAGCTGTTTACTTACCAGTCTAGGAGAAATGTTGTGAGTTCAGCATCAAACTTCATTCCTTTCCTCACCAAGAACTGTCTCCAGTGGTGGAAAACAACGCCAATGTTAAGTTAGCATGCTAACCAGTTGGCCCCGGCCTATCCCGTCTCATAATACTTCTTTGTAATAATGAGTCACTGTATCTTCCTGTCTACTTCTTCATCCTTTAATGATGAACTGATGGCAGAGCTACTCAGAGGGCTTTTCCTAGCCTCTTGTCTTGTAAATGCAATGCTGGCTGAAGCTACTGACAAGCAACCATTATCACCACTATAACCACCACCCGCTCCCAGCAAGAAA
This sequence comes from Seriola dumerili, assembly GCF_002260705.1. Lineage (NCBI taxonomy): Eukaryota > Metazoa > Chordata > Actinopteri > Carangiformes > Carangidae > Seriola > Seriola dumerili. The sequence continues at coordinate 7,907,064 of NW_019174416.1, read as the reverse complement.
ACATGTTTGGTGGCAGAAAAAAAAACACATATAGGATATTTCAAACAGCTACTGGAAAGATTTGCATCAAATATGGCACAGACATTTATGTCCCCCTCAAAGTGAATTGCAATAGTTTCAGTGTCACCTTAAGTTCTCATCTAGTGCCATCATCTGGTTTGAATTAATTTTTGTCCAGTATTGGTTGATGACTAAATATGAGAGTTTGCATGAGAGAGGAGAGAATCAGAGTCGAAAGGCCAGAGGAAGAATGAGAGTGTGACTAAAAGCAACTCAGAATAGAGGAAAAAGGTGAGAGAGTAAAGAATAAGAAAAGAGAGAGAGAGAGAGAGACATACAAGGAGATTTTTCTATTTGTGAATTGGTCTTCATACTTTGTCTGCTTTATAATGTAAGTACTGCGACCAGGTTTAATAACTCCCCTCATTTCCCATTTTCCCATCCATGCAGCAGATTCACCCTTCTCTCTGTTTTTTTTTTTTTTTGGAGAAAACTTAGGTATTCTTTGTGTGTGCGTGTGACATTTGTATTTTACCTTTTACCTTTGGATAACTGGCTGCTTAATTAGATGTAGCCTCAGTGATCCCTATAGGGTAATTAAGAAAGATCACCTAGACGACAAAGGTGGGATTCAAACTCACAAGTGCACAGTGCAATGGATTAGCAGTCTATGAGTCAACAGTGTCATTAGCAGAGTCAGCTTTATGGTTTTACCTTTTCAAGTCAAATGCAAAGTCTGATGTAGGAATTCCATTCACGTGGGTTTAAAAAGCTCTAAAATCTGATTTACAGGGATAGGTATATCGCATGTAGTATCAAACTCTCAGTTTGATTTATAGATATGGAAATGTACCTCTCCATATATGGTAACTGAAAGGGTGGCACTCAGTTTGACTGCAGTAACATGGCTTTTTACTTCCTCTACGAACATCAGGATACAGGTAGAGAGAGGAAAAGGCAACAAGAATACTTTCCACATTCTGTGTAATCCTGCTATTGACCACATTCAGCTTGTTTTAATGTCACTCTGTGCTGTAGGCACAGACAACATGGTTTCTAATTAACTTAACCACAGCAAGCGTGTCTTTTAATACAATAGATACAAAGACACTGATTGTACTGCAAATGACTTACTTCAGCATAGAATGATCAACCACAGTTGGCACAGTAAAAATTCCCATATGAATGATCATAACTACATCATCTGGGCATTCAGGTGCCTTTCTAAAAGAGGTTTACATCTATTTGTTGCTGCATTACATTTACACTGTGTGTAGACGATTTAAAATTTGCATGTAGGCCGTTGTTCAACAGCTTATATTAGTCAGCAGAGAGTGCTTAAGGTCACATGAATATTTTCAAACTCCCTGCATCATTAGATACTGTAGGTGGCACTTAAGCCAGCTGAGCCACTACAAAGTTCTACAAAGGTTGGCCTTTTAGAGAGCGTTGACCCTCACCTCCTTCACAGTCTTTGCACACCAGCAAGAGCACTACCGCAATGCAATGGAAGTCATATAGGATATTACTCAAGTGATAAATGATCAGAGCCAAGACCGTGACAGCATATCTTTACAATGTGAATCCTTAAACCCAGTTTGAAACCTGTTACATTAGTACGGGCGGAATTTGAATCATCTGAATTTGAATTGCTCAACTCAAAGAATAACTAATTATGTTATAACTAATAATATAACTGCTTTGAAAAACTAAATCCGAAATTTCATAGTCTGGAACAGAATTCATTTGCTCTGAAATTGTAATGGATCCTCACTGGAAATTCAGCTCTCTATATACTTACACATTCTGTTCTCACAACCCAAACTCAGTTCTAACAATTCAATTTCAGTTCACTGAGACATAAATCAAAGGAAACGAAGGAGGCGCAATCGAGTGCAGATCATTGACTGTATATAAATAAAGTCACGTTGAGTTCCTGTGAGCAATTTTTTATTTAGTCCGACGAATTGGTTCAATACCAATGGGAAGACCTTTAGGAGGAGTTTCTGCTCTGCAATGAGATGTAAGTCAGGACACCGAGTGAAGAAATATTCAGACTCCTAGATGCTTTTGTGACTGAAGTAGGACTGAACTGCGAAAAATATGTAGGCATTTGTATGGACAGTTCGGCGACATGACAGGCCTGAATAATAGGGTTATTCACGGATAAAGGCCGTCAACGCAAAGGTTATGGCGACGCAGTGTGTGCTGCATCAACAGGCGCTCGCATGTAAAGGCATAGACCTTCACTCGGTTTTGAACACAGCTGTGAATGCAGTTGATTTTGTGAAGTCGTGGGCACTGCAGTCTCGTTTGTTTGGACAACTTTGTACGGAGATGAATGCTGGACATGCGCTGCTGTATCACTCTGTCTGTCTGACAGTCTGATGGCTCTTTTGTGGTAAAGTTTTGGAGCAGGTGTTTGAGCTACACAGTGAGATGTCAGTTTATGAGAGAGGACAAACCTGACATCGCATTGTTTTTTCCCCCAACATGGAGAGTGTAGCTGGCATATCTTGCTGTCATATTCAACTCGTTCAACAGGCTCAACCTTTCTGTCCAAGGGAGCTCTGCGTCTGTCCTGGAAGTCAGTCACAAAATCGGAGCCTTCATGAAAAAGGCGGACATCTTCCCCCGACTGACTTTCTCCAGAAAAACATCCTGTGGCCAAAGCGAGAAAGCTAGCCACCTCTGAACTTACCAAGCTAAGCTCTTAGTAGTACAGGGCTTGTTTGCATGTTGAGAATGATCTGAGAGTCTGCCTGTCATCCCTCCCTCCAAGAATGGAGAAACTGTGTGGTGAGAGACAAGTTCGCTCATCTCATCAACTTAGGGGAGCTCTTCAAGTGAGTTATTGTAAATTATGTGACATAAGAATGTGATGCAGCCTAATGAACATATACCAGACAAAATTCTCTAAGGCATTGGGCTTAATTACTGTGATGTGTTCTCTAACTCTGTCATTATAACTTTTGTTATGATTTGTTAAGCACTTTCTGCCACTGATTTGAATAAGGAGCATAATAAAAGTTGAAGCACTTACTGAAAGTCAGCTTTAGACTGGTTATTTTAAATGTCTGCTGTTCATTTTCTGAAAGCTTTTAAGATCAATTACTCAAAAAGCATAAATGCTGCAATTTGAATAAAGTGACCATCTGTTTAAAAGTAAGTGGTTTTAACATGATTCAAATTGAAATGTGTTTCAGTTTATCACTATTAACAGGTCAGAAGTATTAAGGTTGAAAAGTTAGAATACAGATAGTTCTAATGGCACCAAAGAGTGCAAATGGTAGTAAGCATACGCTTCATCGGTCTTACAATTATGAAGGGGTACCTTACGCCAAAACGTATGAGAACCCTATTCTAGATTATGTACCTTGAAGGAGTTATTTGTTAGTTTTGCTATTGCTACATAACCAACATTAGCATGAGCAGCTGTTTACTTACCAGTCTAGAGGAAACGTTCCGATTTCAGCATCAAACCTCATTCCTTTCCTCATCAAGAGTTGTCTCCAGTGATGGAAGGCAACCCTCATGTGTTGTTTCTATTTCTACAACAACTTTTTTTTTTTTCTGTCGAAGTTAGCATGCTAACCAGCTAGCCCAGGCCCTGCTGGGCCGTCATGTCACTTTTCGATACTGAGTCATCCAGGTTGCTCAGAAGAAGTAGCGCTGCATATAATAACCTCTTGTCTTGTAAATGTAACAGTGCCTGAAGCTCTTGGCAAGAACAGCTGTTAATGCTGACGCTGGCTATGTAGCAATAGCAAAAACGTACAAATATCTCCTTTGATGCTACATCCAACACAGCTAGTACTGCACTTTTCACAGTTTTTATACTTTTTTTTTTTTACTGTACATACGTAGTTTTTTTTCTGTATGGAGTGAGGAGCTTTGGATGGCCTTACACGTGAGTAATGCTGCAGTAAATCTATTATGTTTCTCTCAGTGTCACTGAAGCAGTACAAAGTGTTTAATTTGATATAAAATTGTTGGGATTTATTCAATGTTGCATTTAGTTTTAATGAATCTCTAGTGTGAAGAAAAGATCTGTTGAATGGATGTCACATCATTTCAAAATCTGTGTTACAGGGTAAGAGGTGACCAGGGAGTTGGAAATGATGATGTTCAATGTAAGAGGCAAAGGATGTGGAAGCTTTATATGTTGAAAAAGTATACACAACCAGAGGTAGAGTATTTATTTTGCAATAATGATAATTATCAAATTACAATTGATATTGAAGGAAGCCCTGTTGATGGTTCATAACGCTCAATTCCTGTTCTTTGTTAGAGCCATTCTCACTGAACTCACGATGGCATGCCGCTAAGACAAAGTCAGCATTGGCACAGTGAGAGAAACAATGAAGCATTGTGAGTTTATGCAAATCAAATTGGGTTAATGACATGCAACACAGATCCTTCAGTTTGCTTTTCTTGTAGGCAACAATATCCTGCCACTCAATTTTCACCTCTTAGGCAAACTGGTCCATTTGGATAATACTCACACACCTTACAGGTAAGGAAGGATCAGACTGTTGCCATGATGACACACATCATTCAACAAATGCAAATACAAACGCAGTGGCCAAGTGCAGTCAGTCTGTGCATGTGCTTGGGTGATTATCAGTGAATGTAACATACTGTTGTTTGACTATGTGCACTGAACTTTTCCTTAATTCCCATTTTGCACCAGCTCAATCTTGAAAGATGACCTTAATAGGGGAAAGACTAGCACCAGCTTTGCAGTGCTTCTCTTTGTAGCTATAACAGCAGGAAGAGCTTCCCTGCCATCGATGGCAGATGTTGTTATTCCAGATGTTGTTATTATAACAACTGACTTGAACCTTTAGTAAAGAGGTGAAGTGTGGAAAATTAGACATCATCGTCACTAGCTGCGACGCCTGGCAACATGCTGAGTTTCCAACCCTTGAGTGCTCAGTACTCGTGGATTGGCCCACACACATATTCAAACTGCCTTCATTTTGATGTCAGCTACAAATGTTTCGTGAATGCCTCTTGCACAGTTAGGACGCATTCCATATGAAACACATTGTTCTAATAATAAATTCCTTCTGTATACTGCAAGTGTTGTTGGAGTTTAGACATCTTTAGACTTTTTTCCTTTCTCCATGCACCTTAGAAGTAGGTGAAGTTGTGCCAGAAAACCTCTACTTTGCTTCCACATTCACACATTTAAACACCTGCCAAACTACTCAAAACGTCCTCTGTGGCAGTTCCTGTTATAGTATGTGTTTCCGAGACCACGCTTACAAGGTGAAAACAATGCCAGCCACTCAGCTCACCTGGCCTCTGAGCTACCAGGTGAGCTGAGGCAGGATTCAAAACAACAACACAAAACAACAAAGGTTTTAACTTCATGATACGCGTGCCACATCACATGATAGCAAGCGATCAAACAATCCTTACTCGCGTTGCACTTCAAAGAAGGTGGATCATTTAAGCTGTTGGCTCTGTTCCTTCGTGCATCTCACTTAGTTGTTGCCTGCAACACCTTCCTGTCAGTTTATTATCCACATGTACATGTAGCTGTTACACCACCATATGTTTCTGTAGGCCTGCCTCTTGAAATGATGTAGGTTTTTTTTTTTTTTTTACATCTCTGTGATTTATGTCAGCTGCTCCTCTCCTGTACGTCCCTGGGGGTTTGGTTGCTCTCCTTGTTGAATCTTTAGCATTGCTGCTTTGATTCCTGTACAATTGTGCAGAACCTGCGCTGTCAGAAACTCCTGTACAACTATTTGTACAATCATTCGAAATTCATGACAAAAGCTTTCCTTTTTCTTTGCAAATTGGTGTTGTCACCTCACAGGAAACTCTTTTTTTGCCTTTAACTATACGGCCAGTGAGCTGATCTTGTTGTCATGTTGTGTATAGCGTCCACAGTAATAATAGGATCCTGCTTTGGTTCAGAGGCTGTGCCAGGGCTTCCTATCAAACTTTCTGGCATAGAGCAGTTAATATTCACACAAGCCGTGTAAGCACTTTTGTTGCATTTGAAGACCCCCTGACCACTCACTGTTCCAGCTGCTTATATGCTTTTGACTACATGTCGCGGGGATTAAGATGCAAATTGTTGCCCTAATCTCTGAGAGTAAAATAAGCTTTTCCTGGTGTGGAGCAAAGTAAGCATATACTGTACTCTGTCGAGGCATGAGCACGGTCATCAGTATGCAAAGCTCAGCCTTGCTGTCATTTCCCAAACACGTAATGACATTCATATGTAATGTTACAATATTTATCATAAACTTTTATAATGTGTGTTTTCACATTTACAGTGGGGCACGAGAGACGGTAAGCCTTATACACGCAGCATAATCTGTTGCTGCGTTTTAATCTGCATGGGCATTGATTTACTAAATCATGACTGATGTCTTCATTGCTAATTTCTTTTTTTTGTCTACACACACACACACACACACACACACACACACACACACACACACACACTCACACACACACACAAACACAGACACACACACTTCCATACAGTTTGACTGAAAGCCACATAGCTGATGTCTTGGGTTTTCTGTGCCAAGCCAGCTCCACAGAAGAGATGAATGTAAATCCATGCCTATAGATTATCTATTCTCCTCATACAAAAACTGCCTGCCACAATCCCCCATTCACCCTCTTTATATTCCTTCCCTTCATATGGATTTCAGCAGGCAAATCGTATTATGTAGAGACACCCCGGTGGCTTGCTGGGCAAGGATGTGTACTCTGGCACTTGCAGTTTAGTGGGTTAAAATCTGACACTTTTGGTTGCATGCGTTCTCTCCCCATGAGCTGTTCCTTCCCCTCTGGTAGAAGCTGAAGTTGTCTTAAAACTCTGAAATATTATTTTACATAGCGAATTTAAATTCAACCCTTTACAATGTTCATTCGTTTTTTTCTCAAATCTCATGATGACAGTACTCTATCTGCTAAAACATCTCTTATTGTTGGAAAAGTTGTAGCCTACAGATATATTGTGGAGATGTGGGTTCAAATATGGGTTAAGGATGTGAAGTACCTACTCACTGTAAAGTCAAACAAATGCATACGAGGGAGGTGGTAAAGCACCTGAAGCTGTTTGGTAACCAACAAAGAATAAGAACTTATGTGCTTCAGCAGTTTAGTTGATGATATTTTAGCTAGCATTAGCTAACAAGCTGCTTTGCTGTGCTGTCAAGGAAAGCAAGGCAAGACATCAAATAGAATGATCCTGAAGCAATTTCTCTCTTTACATCTGATCTCAGAACTGCTCTCTGTCCCATAAAGTAGATACTGACTGTTTGCATTCATCATGTAATTCATCAGGCTAATGTCTCCAGAAGCCAGCTTGACTAGCTAGCAGTTTGTATCTGTAGTTTCTGTCATTGTCATTGGTGTGACCATGTCACATTGATAAGGGCTGGGGCTTGTGAAGCAAGGTTTTCACATTGAGGATCATCCTGGGATCTTTGACAGGGAACTAATGATAGCAAAGGTGTGCTTGTCAAGCTTTCCTTGACTCAGCTTCTACCGTTCTGAGATCAGCTATGATATTGCACACATTATACACAGACGTGTGTGAAAGACTACACTAGTCTTTTCTTCCTAAGCATTAAAGGCCCCATATTGTATATTTTGTAGGTAGAATTCCATGTCTTCTTTGATTATAAAGAAGATTTATGATTAAAGTAGGTCTAGGTTCTATATTAATACTGTGAAACTATCAAGGCGCTCAGTCTACAGAGAAATGCACACAGCCTGGATTTCTGTAACTTTGTGATGTCACAACAAAGCAGGCATTGTTGGTTCCTCTGAGGTTTTACCTGAAATTTGTTATATTTTTATTCAATCACTCAGAAAACAGTCAGCAACCTAGAGCTGTTACTTGAGCTCCAGTTAGAAGCTTCTTAAAACCCCAAATATATCTTCTTATGGAATGAAAATTTCAAATAAAAGACTGGAAAAGTGTAAAATATGGGACAGCAGTAGCAAGTAAACACGCAATTTACACTGTTTATCATCTCTGTGCAAGAGCTGCAGTAAGTTGATTGTTCAGCTCCATAACCAACCACAAGCACACAAACGCATCATATTCATTGGGGAGACAAGGTCAATCACAGGTTCAGTGATTGAACAGATCAAGAATCTGATAAACACCACAGCAGCTCCGTTAGCCTTCTATCTAACAGTAGAAATGGCTGGAGATGTTTTTCTTGATGGGTTAATGAGACAGAGAACTGGATCATTTCAGAATAATTTTAGTATAACTCCAATTATCACAACGAAAGAGGAGAGAGGCCATGGATGGGTTGAGAGAAGATATGTCTTACTGAACTATCAATACTGCTACATTTTAAGAACGCAGCTACCCATTTTGGAGATGTCTGGGGCCACTAAGGACGGAAAACTGAAGCCCGTGTGGCCCCCGCACTATGCATGCCCACTTGGGAACACCCTGTGAGCCAACTGAGGGCATGCTGTGGGTAAACTATGGGCATAGTGGGCACACTGTGGAAATACTGGGCCAGACTCCAAGTCCAATGTGTGCACAGAGTGGATCTAATGTGCTTCGCAGTGTCCCCCAGTGGAAACGCTCTGTGGGTTCTTAAGTTTAATAAAAGTAGTCCTGGGGGTGCAGTGTTGGTACATAATGAAATTAGTTTGGGTCTACTTTGTACCTGCAGTGCAGACTTGCAAGATGAATTCACATCACTAATGATATTACAGGCACAATATAAAGGCATTTGTGGTAAGTAGCAGTAATTTACTGTGAAGAGCCATATTTTTCAATACTCACATTTATTGACTGACATGAAAAACTGACTAAGGAAAAATACATATATACAAATACGTAAATATACATAAAACTGGTTATTCATGAATCTTAGTGGAAAATACACAGCTTAAATTCCAGTATCACAAACTACCTCCTTCAAAGTGACCATAAAATTGAATCAACACTTCTCTAAAATAATTTCAATAAAGAATTAACATTCCTTTGTGAAGGAGGATGTATTGCATGACTGTTGTATTAGACTGCTGCATTCATTTTAGCTGGGTGTACCTAATAAACAGCCAAATTAGGCTTATATATAATAAAGATGTAACAAGTTGTTACTTAAAAAAATATGGAAACAAAGTGACACAGTTGCATTGAGTGTATGTAAACTATTAAACTTCTAATTTGAATCAACTGAATAATTAAAATGATTCAATAATGCTACAATAAGCTACCTGGCTGCTGGCTGTAGGTTCACAATCAACCGAGGGTTCTTAGAGAGACACTGATCTTGTCATCTAACCCTCGCAAGAAGCAAATTCTCTCTGTTAGGTAATAATATATCATAATCTCATAATATATTCATAAAATCATAAAATTATACAAATGACACATGCTCATATGTTCATAAAATCATATTTTTAACTGAAGTGCATGGCCACCATGTATGTCCTTGTGTGTATATACTTCAATGACATATAAGAAGAATTCTTTCGATTTACTTATATTGCATATTTTGGAAAATGAATCAAAATAACTAACAAAGGATTGTGAAGGTGTGAAGTGTGTATAGTCGGTAGAATATGAACACAACCTGCCCTGTCAGAGTCAGTTTACTCTATTTGTTTGTAATATGCTATACCTAGCTTGTTATTGCTGTCTTTTTCTGTAACGAAGCATGATTATTTTTGACATTGGATGAATTATTCGATTTCCTCATTACTTTTACTTTCTTTTTTTTTAGAGGAAAAAGCCAAACAGATCCCATTGATTTTTTAATACTGGGTGTTTTACCCCAAACTGTCATATCTGATCATCTCTCTTTCAACTCCCCAAATGCCTGCGTGGTGCCTCCTTTCTGTTTTCTGTTACCAGCACCTTCTGTAAAAATGCAATTTAAACTTCAGCAGAGGCTCATTGAAAATCCCAAACTTACGCTTTAATGTCTGTGTGTGTTCATTGTGGTATAATCACAGTGTATTTTTAATTGTTCAAAAATAATAATGAGTTGTATATTAGTAGTAGTATAATTAGATATAATTAAGTTGGCCTAAAAAAAAAAACAGCTAATTGTGAACATGATGCTAAGGTTAAAACTTATTGGTGTTCTTCAAGCTATAATATGAAACAGCTGCTACAAAACAACAGTACTTGCAGCTTGTGTTTTCATCTTGCTGTCATTGTTGCTGACCTTTGACCTGATGTAAACCCAGGTGGTTCCATTGGGGTTTTCTGTGGGAAATTAGGGCCCCAAAGGGCAAAACTGCTGTGCATGTGTGTGCCCATGCCCGGAGCAAACCCATGCTTACCCACAGGCATGTTTGCTGGCTCCAGAGCCAGATTAGCTTAGCTTGGCATTAAGACAAACTGGGGAAAATAGGTAGCCTGGCTCTGTCCACAGGTAATAAATCTGCTAAATCTCACTCATTAATATGTTGCTCTTGTTTCTATAATCCATACACAAACAGAACTGCACAAAACGACAAGTCAGCAGGTGCTTGATATGAAGTTCAGTTATGCTCGTCACTGGAAACCACTTGAAAGACTACATGGTTATGTGACCTAACCAGCGATCCCATTATAAGAGACATCACAAAATAAATGCTCTTTCCTTCAGATGATAGACAAATATAAATTCATGCCAGGAGATTATACATTCTTCTCAGGGGGAAACAGAAAACTGTCACACCATCCTTTCATTCCAGGCAAATAGTACAGTCAAATCCATTATCCATTGGGAGCCTGGCAGAAGGAGGGGGGGGGGGGGCAATACTCGGAGATGACAGGGCACACATTTTCTTTTCAATCTCCTGTCTTCACCAAGAACATTTCTGTCACTCATCTCCATCATAATCCACCAGTGTCTGTGTTTTTTTTTTCACGATGGTGACAGATGCTATGCACAGGAGGGGAACATGAATCTCATTCTGTTTATTTATTTTGGTTCTGATGCCTTTCTCTGAGCCACATGTGTTAAGAAGTATTCCTAAAGGCTCATACTCAGAACTGACATACAGTGCATAATAGGGTTTAGAGATATACTCAAAAGATTTTGGACTCATGCCTGGCTTGAAGCAATGGCTAGTCATCTAATGTGAATGGGGTCATTGATAGTGATGAACCTACAGAGAAATATCACCTGAATCTGCAGCTCACCTCAGAGTTACTGAGCCTTATGGTGTCCAGCTCACAACTTTACTGTTGTGGTTCACTCTCACCTCTCTCAGTGTCATTTTCGGCCTCAGCAGGCCGCTGTTTTCAACAAAAAAGCTGGAATAGGTTTGCTGCTGGCTCAGGAGCAGTCAACAGAGAGACACAGTTAACATAGGTGAACATGGTGCAGCATTTAGCAGCTAAAGAGCTAAAAGAACAGAGCTAAAAGAGAGTGAAGGCATGCTTCCAAATACATTATAATCCAACTCTTTGCTAACAAGTTCAACAAATCAACTTAAAAGGTAAAAGTCATTATTCACAATTTGTTCCCGCTGCCCCCGAGAGGCCAATTATTAATATTATTGTTATTGCAGCTTTAACTGACATGTACAGTGTTTAGCTTCTCATTAGAATATGGAAAAGGACACTGTCTATTATGTATTTATGTGAATTTGACATTTGTCTGCTGTTGACTTTATGTCAGTGTGAGGGCATTCAGTCAAAATCTGAATCATATCGTAAGTGTTCATCATTATGGAAAAGTGACTGGTGCTTATGTAACATGAGACTGACATCTACAACTGCCAGCACATTTACTTTTATGTCATCGAGTAGATGGGGCGGTAGATCCCAGTGCCCGTTTGGAAGTAAAATGGAGGAGTAAAGAAAGATGGAAAAAGTTAATGGGGAGGAGAAAGAAGAGACATGTGTGTGTGTGTGTGTGTGTGTGTGTGTGTGTGTGTGTGTGTGTGTGTGCTGTGAAAACAAACTTCACCTCCTCTTTTCTATCAGCCATTTCTCAGGTGATGCTGTGTGTTTCTGTGTGAGTCATTTTGCATAAGCAGGCCTATGTATACTGTGTGCACTGCAGTCATATGTGTCCGTGTACCCGTCTCTGTTTTCCTGTTGTGTTTATGTATGTGCATGTGTGTGTGTGTGTGTGTGTGCGGACCTGCCTTTGTGTGTGTGCAAGTGTGCGTGATCCATGTTAGCTGTCTTCCCTGGCTATAATGGGCCAAGCTGGCAATCTGCTGGCAACCCGACGTTTGACAGAAAACAATGCATATTCATCTCTCTGCCTCGCTCGCTCACACACACGCACACACACACACACACACACACTGAGTGGCTCCCTGTGGTTCAGCTGCCACCGAGCCGTATGGACAATTAGTCAAGGCCAAAGCCTTCACCTTTTAAAGTGTTCTTTTTTTTTTTTTTTTTGTCCTCTTTTCAAAGTTTCCATCTTTTAATTTCTCTTTTTTTTCAGATTCATTTTCTTGCTATTGCATTTTTTTCCTGTCCCTCTTACATCAGATTCTGTGGTCATTTCTTCTTTTTCTGTGTCTCTTTTTTAACATTCTCAATCACTTCTATTCCTCGTCTGGACCATGCTGCTCTGTCGCCTTGTGTCAGTCCTCAGTTTGTTGCGGTTTTCTTTGTAAATTTCTTCCCACAAAACTAATTTTTCAGGACAATACATGTAAAATAATTGCTCAAATCTGAAATGTTCTCTGTAACTATTATTCTCCTTTTACAGGAGGTAAAAAAAAAATGTCTCTGGTGCAGAGTCAAAGAGTCGTGAGATGGCAGATTTGGAAATTACAGACATGCTTCAGTAATGATTACTTTAGCTCCCCTCTGTAAAACTCATTTGGACTCCCGTCTGAACGCAGCTTTCCCGCTGTCGTCACTGTTCTTGTTTGCTTTCCATTTATTTCATCCATCTTCACACCTTTGCCTCCCTTTGCATCATACACCTTCACATTAAAATGATTTGACAACTGCTTTGCTCCCTTAAAACTATAAACTCAATACTACCAGGGGCTGTGAGAATAACCAGGCTCCCTTCCAATCGTTTTTATGCAAATGATGATGTATCACATCTGCATAAAGTTTCCTCACCACTTCAGGTAAAGTTTTAGTAGCTAGCTTGAGGTGCAAACAAAGTTGCTGCTGAAGAAATGATTAGTTTTAGAGACACATTTGACATGAAAACTCAGACAAATCATTCATTTTCATTGCACCTGAATTCAAAACTGAGTTTGAACTGAAATTATATCTGTATACCTGTATCTGTCTGGCTCCTTGGTGGTGATGCAATAGTGTCTTTATTTTCAGGATTTGAGGTGACAGTCACTGAAACTTTAATGTAATATATGCCATATATAAAGAGTGAATGTGAGTAGATGTCACCTATAAGAGGATATATTCTTATCACATACATACATCATCTGGATTTACGAAGATATAACCTACATACAAACATCATATATGCTTATATATGTTTTACTTATGAGTTTCTCTTTAATTTTAATCATGTCTATCTTCCAATTCTGGGACAGTGGTCTCAAACTTTTGGACCCACTGTTTATAGTATCAACATACAGTATATTGACAGACCTTGGGATGGAAATATATTTATGTACCATCTGTCTACAATACTGTATAAGCATACATACAATAAATGGAATGAATGAAGCACAAGCAGTAAGACAATCAAACATATTGCTAAGCCAACAGTTTCTCTAAACCATTGTATCTGGAAGCAAAACTGAAAGCGACTACACCTTAAATGTCAATAATGATCCCTCAGTGCACTATGCACACATATTGCACACATAAGATAAAAGTTGATCCAGTGGTTACTTGATTTTAATTTTAAAATACAAAAATTAAAATTGAATTACAAGGTCTTTTTCTTATTCATGGGCAAAACTTGATACGCAAGTGTTTTGTTGCTGCGCGCCCCCAAGTGGCCAAAACATATATATTAATGTATCAGAGTGAGCTGATCCACTGTCGCCATCTTGGCAGTGCCTGACTCCACTTAACTCCCAACTAATCCCAAAATGGGCAAAGAGGTTGTGTGGTGCCAAGACTTTAGTTCATGCCATTTTGTGGTAAGCACTCACCCACCTGTCACTCAAAGTGGCCACACCCTCAATTATACATAACTTTAAGCCTTAATAAAATGTAAACAAGTGAGTTGCATAAAAACTAACCCCCTGTACAGTTGCCATGACAGAAATTAGCTATAGAGATTTATAAAAAAAAACATTTTTTGTACCAGGCTGTAAACATGTTTATTTCCGCTGTAAAGTTGCACATTTTACCATGACAGTCTATTGACTCGCTTTTGGAGGCAGCCTCAAGTGGTCATTTTAGGAACTGCAGTTTTTAGTTGGCTTTATTTTTCAGCCCTGGAGGTTGCTGTTTCTGAGTCCAATCTGTTCAACTATAGCGTCATCAGCTAATGTCACACATTTACTTTTGCACTCTACACACTGTGTCTAGCACTGAATTATAGCCCTGAAGACTACAAACACTTCTTCTCCTGTAATATCCCGTTTCACTTTCTTTGACAACTTCATTTCCTTAGATGATTTTATTTATTATATGTTTATCTGCACCTGAGTCTCTGATGTCTTGGTGGTTTTGATCTTGATTTCCCTGTGGGAACCATTAAAGTTTCAGCCTCACCTTTTCTTATGTCACAGCAGGCTTTGTGTTTGTTGTTCTTATGAACTCCACTGAAAGCTTTGACTGACACACTGACAACTGCAGGTGACAGAAGTCTTACTTTAGTGGGAGCTGTTTCTTCAACCTCCCTCTGCTTCTGTGCTGCTGTAACCTGGCTGACCCCACACAAGGTCAACAGAGAATTTCCACTTTGGACAGTCACTTAAATATGTCAAAACACACTGTTTCGAAAACTGAACTAGTCTCCCCTTTCACATTAAAAAAATATATCCCTCTGTAAAATCAGAATTGGCACTATTTTCCTCTCTGGCCTTCACTATCTTTATTCTCCCAGTTTAATTCTCTTCCAGTCTCTTAGATTTTTATCATCTCTTCCTCTAACTGTCCTTCCTTTTATTTCCCTCCTCCTCTGCTGCTCTCTGTTCCCTTTCTCTTCCTGTCACTTGTCAAAACCTCTTTTTTCTTCTCACTTGTTCTGCACTTGTTCTCTCCCTTGGCCTCATTCCCAACTCCTTCACCTCTCTCTCTCTCTCCCCTGATTTAAATTTCAGCTAATTCATAGCCGTTAGATCTTTATAGTGGCTTAATATCTGATGATTATTTTGTATCTATACCATCATCATATGCCCTTGTCTTTGCTCTTCCTCTGTATTCACATGTATATGTTATCCCCTTCTCTTTAACCTTGTTCCATCTTGTCTCTTCCTCCGAAACACGTCCTGGCACATTAGACTAAAGCTTTTATTTCTACAACAGTTGTGACAGCGAGTCATCTGGAAGTTTTCAAAGCCTCCAGCAGCTCCACTTTTACTTCCTGCAAATTTCGCTCCTGAGTGACACTGACCAAACTGCTGGGGTGGGGGGGGGGGTTGCGTGTTATGTTCTCTTGAAACACTCGTGTTTATATCCAACAAGAGTTTCCGAAGAATCTTGAGAGAGCAACACAGGGAGATTACCGTGAGATTAGATGTCGTTATAAAGTGTTTTAGCCTCTTAAAAAAAAATGCCAGCAGAAAAAAAACCCAACTAATATCAGTTTAAGTGTGCACTATGTTTTGAATATTTTCACGGCTTTATTTTGCCATCAAACAGACCTTTCCATCATTTTTGTGTATATATTTATCTTGTATATATATTTATAGGTTTTAATTTATCTATTTCTATCACTATCTTTATAACCTACTTCATACTCTTTAGTCTTGAGGGAGCAGCTGTAACTCAACCTAATTTCCCCCATGGTCATCAGTAAAGTATTCTGATTCTGATTCCTTTGGCACTACATTTTCTCAACCATTGCGCTGCTGTATTCCTACGCACAAGTGCACGAGCACTTTGTGACTCAAACAGCTGATCTGCGTTGTAATATAGTGCAGGCTGTAGGTGTGCTTGCCTGTAGAATATAGTGTGACATGAGTTAGAACTGGAAAGCTATATTACACTGAACGAATTTAAAATCTGACATTTGTCCTCTTTTCTATCTATCCATCCCCACTCATTTTTTCATTCCCTCTTTTCAGCCATCCATCTTATTTTAATTAATGAAAAAGCCAGTCAGTTCAGAGCTGTCAGTGTGTGTGTTTGCTCTCATCAAGTTTCCTCTCCCGCGCTCCAGTTTCCCTGTGTGGCCTTACAGTAGGGACAACCAGCCCCATCAATATTTAAAATGCATTCTAATTAAGCCCCGGCTGCACCCTTGGCACCTGAGATGAGCAAAGGGGTGAAATTAAAGGCGCCCCTCACCCTCCGCTGCCTCCACGTCCCTATTGACTTTTCATCAGCCTGAAAACAACAACAACAACAAATTGCAGCTCACTCGCCACATCTGCCGGAGGGGGTCTGAGTGCATGTGGGGGGAGGGGGTTGGAGGGTGTGGACACTGAGCAGTGAAACATGGTTTGTCTAATGGAGGGTTAAATATTTATGGCCTCCTTGATCCTCCTGTACAATGTGGCTGTGCTGACGGATGATTGATGTACTGTATGTAGGTTAAGTTAGCCTGGGCCAAAGAAAGACTCAGTGTGTGTGTGTGTGTGTGTGTGTGTGTGTGTGTGCGCGCACGCGGGCGCATGTGTTGTTATGTTCCTGTGTGATCACGTTTCGGCGTTGATGATGAGGAAAATGCTTCGCCCCCGATTTGATTGAAGTGACCTAAAGAGACAGACTAATGCAAGTGCAGACAGTCACAACTGTCTGAGTGTGCGTGTGCGTGTGTACTTGTGTGTGTTTGATGACAGCGAGTCTGATTTGTGTAGACTAAGTGAGCGAGGAGAGAGGGAGAGCACTGGACGGATGAGGAGAAATAAACCAGGAGGAGAATCTGCTACTTTAGAGATGGAGAGTGTTTAAATGTGTGTGTGTGTGTGTGTGTGTGTGTGTGTGTGTATGTGTGTGTGTGTGTGTATAAGTGACAACACTGTATGTGAAATTGTATGAACGATGCCTACGTTAGGACATGTTTGTGCACACACAAACTCACACACCAAAGTTTTTTATGACGTCGTGAGCACCACGTTCCCCTGACCAGTGTCATATCTATCAGTTTTCTTGAGTACCAAACAATGATGGATTACTGGAACAAGAAAGCTGTCAAAACTTCACTTAGAAATGCATTGTTTTTTAACTGGACAGCTTAGACATGTATTATACTTTAATAGAGCGGCTTAGAAATCAATTCTTTTTTTCAACGCTGAGCTCATCTTAAAGAACACATCATATTCTTTTTTTTTTCAGATGTCGTCCCTGTGGTGGATTTGTGAAACTCTAAAAATCACTTTAAGGTCAGATTCTCCCTTTGCATGTTCACACACGCTGTTATTACGGGGATAAGTCATGTTACAGTGTTTACATGTTTGCATACGATTTGACCTCAGCCCATTTTCATCTCATCTCTCTCCACACACACAACCGTCATTCGTCCATCAGTCTCTGATGTGAGAGTTTACTTTCAGATGCTGTCCTCCAAGAAGGAAAAAGCTTCAAACTATCCAAAATCACCTTTCATGTCTGGAAGAAAGATTTTCATTTTATAGATTCGTCCCATACATTTGTAGATCTGCGAGGTGGTGCAAACTCATCTCTCCTGCAGCACACCCTCGTGTCAGTCATGCTACAAAAAGGCCACTAACACTCAGGGTTCGAATTACCTACTTGAGTACTCTACTTAGATATAGTTTTCAGGTATCTGTTCTTTACTTGAGTATTTAAAGTATTGTATTATTTTATTTTTTTTGGAAAATTACGACTTTTACTTCACTACACTTAAAAGACAAATGTTGTCCTTTTGACTCCACTACATTTCTAAAAGCAGAGCTTTCAGTCACTGGAATGAATTTTCTTTTATTTTGGAAAATGCGATATGCCATACGCTGTGTTCGTCACCATGTATGTGAACCGTGTAAGTTTTCATTGGTTCGGATGCCTGCACTCGTTCACTTCCACAGACTTTGTAAAAAGTGCTTATGATATTTTTTTTTTCTCAGATTTCACTTCCTCTCTTTGTTCATCTAACTTTCCTTCACTTTTCCTTTTCACTGCCTTTTTTCATCGCTCGTCGTGGCACAGCCTAAATCTCTGTCTGATAAAATGATTAATGTCAAATTTTGTTTGCCTGCTTGCTCGCTTGTTGTCATTGTTTTGATCCCACCTCTTGCATTATATAAGGTATGTGCCTGTTTGTATGTGTGTATGCGTCTGTGTACGTTGTGTGTGACTTCAACTTCGCTGTCTTAAAAAGACTCGTCTTCAAAGCTTTGTCATACAAGATGTATGGGAGTTCACACTGAGGGAAGTGTCTTGAAAGACGGTTATTTCCACCTCATTACACACACATTTGCTCTCTACCCCTCCACGCCCCACCACACAGTCGCACGCACACTCACAGTCACATGTGCAGAAATCATGAAAGACGTCTTCCCACACACACACACACACACACACACACATAGAGACACTAATAAGGGTCTGATTGAAGCGCTGATGCTCCAGAGAGGGGTGAACCCCATATTTTGAACCCATGAGGGTCTCCATGAACCGATGGCAGTGACAGGTTCATAACACATGCAGAGATGAAGGAGTGTGAGTGAGCATGTGTGTATGTGTGTGTGTGTGTGTGTGTGTGTGTCTGTGTCTGTGCTTTGTAGTTAGTTGTCCTGCATCACTCAACTACAGTGAATCACATGTGAGGGTGGCCCACCCTGGGGAGGTGCATGTGCGTCGATGCAGACATGTCTTTGAGCCTGTTTGCGTCTCACTTGCGTATCCTCCATGTGGGGATGTTTTTTTTATTCATTTTTCTGACGTGGTTATCATCATTCATATCCGTATACTTATACAAGTGCTGGAATGTATAGAAACTTCTTTGTGTATCTCTGACACCTCTTCTCATTTCCACTGCAGAACTGAGTATCCAGGGAGTAAATATGAATTTATTTGCTCAAATCACTGCTGCACAACGCAGCAGATAACACAGCTAATGGAGGAAGATGACATTCTGTGTAAAAAATCAATGTGCAGTCGACTCTGAATGCATTCACACAAACAACTAATTGATTCATCTCTTCCTGATAAGCCCCCTTGCCTGTGTGAACCGAACGGGGAGGATGTTTCGGTGGTTTGATCATCGGCTCTCGAGCGTTCCTGGTGCCACACAACTGATTTGTGACTCCAAGAAATGGGTCCTTAACTTGAGCTCTCTTCTCTATCCTAGCCTTTAGTTTTGATTGGAAGATATATATTTCATTTAAGCTTTACAGTGCAACAGGTACAGGACAGGAGTAGCACTTCAAGGTGTGTCGCAGCCTTTAGTGCTACAACACTTAATTTTTCTGGCTGTTTACATTTCATTATCTTTTTTTCTTTTCTTTCTTTTTGATTATGATAATATTTTTGTTTTAATGCCACATTTCTAACACTACAACATCTGCAAATGCTAACTATGCTATCTGTAGTCATGACAATTTAAGTATTGTTAAGGTATGGTTATGGCTAGGCAACTAAAACATCTGCTTATGGTAAGATGGTGGTTAGGGTTGAAAATATGTTCCTCCTCTAACCGTCTTGATACGCTCTGCTTTCACCTGTCAACCTAGTGCAAGCAGCGGTGATGGGCGGGGCACAAGGTCTGATCTGGAATTTCTCGATGAGGAAGTAAATGTGGATGTGCTTCCAGCTTCAGTTTTCAATTTATTTTCACTTTTTATGTGGGAAAACCACGTGAAACAAAATGTTCATCATAGCAGAGTATTTTTACATAGTCTGAAACTGCCTGAAGAGGAACTTGAACCTTATCCGAACCTAACTTAATTACACCATATCATGAACTTTTAGCTCAACCACCAACATAGCGATTGACAGATCACCAATAAACTGGACTCCAATCAGGTTTCACCGGCTCAACCTTCATCTTTGTCTTTAAAAGGAGCATTAAGACAGCAATGAGTGTGTATTAATTCCAGTTTTAACTGAAACTTCTGTGCCAGTTACGAGTATAACGTGTGGCCACACATGAGATGTTCCCTGATCAAACACTACCTGAGTCAAACTGATTAAATTGGCCATGTTTTACACTGGAGAGTCAGCAGGCGTGGCGTATTCGGGAGGTTGACAAACAAATTTCAAATTAATGTCATTTTGTATTCACTAAATTTGTGTCCATCGCTATCATTGAAAAATCAAAAGCGGCTGATTAGCTTTTCTAATTAAATCTGTCATTCTTTGATTCACATGGAAATGTTTGGCTGGAAACAGTGTCACTGCCATTCACACAGTCAGAAACCAAAGAAAACTCCACAATTAAGAACTGACAGCTGTCATCTGTGTAACATCAGCTCCGTGCAGCAGGTTTCCAGACATGTATCTGTGATGGTTTTAATAGCGTTGATGCCGCTGAAATGAAGAACTTCCATCACTTAAAGTGTGAACAGGCAGTCACTATTGGCTTTTCATTAGATATTTTTGTTGCTCAATCTGCTAATGCCCACATGCTGCTCTCAAGGCTTCTCTCGTGATTGAAATTTGGATGCAGACTCGCTGCCGCAGCCTTCTCGCCACTCATTTCCCCATCTCTCCACTCCAAACTGTCATAATAACCAACATAAAATCTGCTTGAGTAGGTGGAATGGCACTTTTGCTTAGAAGAAACAAAGGATCTTGACAGATTTATGTTTCATGAGCTGGACTGGGGGATAATAGCAGAGTTTGTACTAGCCCACATCATTAATACTCAATTATAGATTTTTTATTAGACTGCACCATTTTGATGCCAACAGACAGGTGATGCCAACAAGACAGCAACAGAGACCCGGGGGCTGAAATCATTATAATATGTTATCACTTACATAAAATGAATAGAACACACAACTCCTGATGTTTTGCAGTTAATCTAAATGTCCATGAAATACATTCTCACACAGAAGATTAACCTTTACCAAAGGAAAAAAACACACCCTCTTCTCACAATCATATAGCAATCAAACTTCTAACCTATCTTGTTTCATAAGAACCAAATTTTGATTATTTTTCCACCAGTGCCAATAGCAATCAAGTGATATTGTTTGTACACCCATGGTTACAGTGCAGTCAGCTAATGCAGCATGACTTTCTATGGTGCAAATTCACTAAACTGTAAATAAACACAGATTTAATAAGTGGGGCTCAGATGTTGCCCATAGCTACCTCACTGAGCTCCATGGCAAGTTTCACATGTAGTTACAGAGCAGGCACACATACACACACACACACACACACACACACACACACACACATATTCAACGAGTGGATCTGTCACATCTGTCACGGGTTGGTGCTCATGTAACTGTCAGAGATGGTATATTCGAGCACAGCTCATTCTCAGGTTAAGGTGTAGCTGCGGTCTTTTTGGTTTAACCGCACTTTACTGGGCGGGTATCACGTGTGTTTTTTACACATGCGCTCTGAAAAATGACGCAGCTCGGAAAAGGGGCAAAAATGAACATGTTTGTCTGGCTGTCGTGTTTAAAGCACTGATGATCAGAGCTGTGCAGTGCAGATTGTACCCTTTCACACTGAAGACAAAAGCCAGATGTTAGCAAGGGTGTTAGTGGGTTTTCCAGTCCAGTGTAAAAGCGGTTTGAATTTACTAATCATGGTAAATAGATCTTTCCAGGGCTGGGGATTCTCTCTATTGCTCTTCTGTTGTCAACTGTAAGTCATATCCTGCAGGAAGTGGAGAGTGGGAAGTCCCCACAGAACTACATTGGCATTGGGTGAGTTAGCACTTCCTAAAAGTCTAAATTAAAGTTCTTTTCAAAGTCAGTTTTCATCACTGATTTACGGCGCTAAGGACAGACAACCGTTTAAAGAGAAAGTTAGCAGTTTTCCCAAAGCACAGCTTCACCAAGCCAGATGGCAAAATAAACCTGGCCCATTCTCGGGCCGCATCCTTTTCTTCTTCTGGCCCAGTATATGCCTTGTTCCATGGCCCGAATCTGGTCCATAACAGGCATGATTGTCAAATGCTTTTTTCCACATTTGTGGTTGTCAGGAAATACTGGAGGATAACTAATAGCCGGTATCTGCACAGATGTGCCAGACTCGGGCCGAGAACATAGCAGAAAAGTAAAACACTATCACAGTCTTCCAGGCGAAATTGTGTGCTGTTATCTCCATATTTAAACAATATCGAGTCTCTTCCCTCTCTACAACAGCCGGCTTTTCACTCTGCCTTTGAGTGTTGATGTTCAGAACAGCTACACGTGGTCATACATGTCATACAAACTATTGCTGAATGACTATGACCTGACTCTTACTCATGTTTTACAGTACTAAAACATCCAAGCAACATGATCTTTATATCCCTGGAAGACTGACGGTCTCCTCCATTCGTACCATCCCTGCTACGTGTTGAAAACATGTGGACACATCAATATCAATCCCACTCAATACTGTGTAAAATGTTTTTATATATATACTGTATATATAAAATGTCCTGGAATATGTACCACTTTTGGGTAAATGGCATTTCTCAGCAGCCTGATTGACATTTACCTTTACTTATCTGTCAGACGCTTTTATCTAAAGTGACTTACAAGTGAAGGACTTCACTAAAGCTTCAGTGCAGTAGGAGACCTTGGTGTAAATACTAAGTACTACATCTATTCAATAAGTGCAAAAAGATCAGATAGAGAAGTGCACCGAAAGTGCATAGTAAGTGCTAGTTAGGCATTAGGCAGAGGTGTTAGGAGAGGGGCTCTCGGAAGAGATGGGCCTTCAAGACATTCTTGAAGATAGAGAGGGATAGACTTTGGTAGCTTGTTCCACCATCAGGGAACCAAAGACAAGAACAGTCTGGACTGAGTTTGTCTTGTGTGGACACATTTTTGGAGGAATGCAGTGGCCGAGAAGGAGCATAAGGCTGTGTGACTGAGTTCAAGTAGATGGTGCAGACCCAGAAGTCACTCTGAATTTGATTTTGGTGGCCATGGGTAGCCTGTGTAGGTCGATGAGTAGCGGAGTGACACGTGCCCTTTTTGGTTGATCGAAGACCAGATGGGCTGCCACATTCTGGACCATCTGTAAGGGTTTCACTGTGCATAAATGGAGACCCGCCAGAATTGCATTGCAGTAGTCGAGGCGAGAGATGACCGTGGCCTGGACCAAGAGCAGGGTGGCATACTGAGTCAGGTAAGGCTTGATTATTCTCATGTTCTATAGTGAAAAGCAGCAAAACTGGGAGATGCATGCAACATGGCCAGAGACTTGCTGAAAAGAAAAGTTATGGGTTTAGCCAATAAACAAAGGCAGTGAAAACTGGGCAGTAACACCCCAGGGCTTGAAGGGTTAATGTAGTAAATATACACAAGAACACTGCTCCAAAGTTTGGGGAGACAAGGATAAAAAAATGGTCAGGAGATAAATTAGCAAAAGTAGAAATGCATCATATAGCAGAGAAGACAAAAGCAAGGACTCAAGGATTACAACTTTATCCCCTCCCACGATGCAATGGCTGAGCCCAAAGTAAAAACTTTAATTTTATGGCTCCACTGAGATACAACTATGTTTATAGCACTTCTCACTGAAAAGCCACAAAATTACTGGATTCCCCCTGCAGTGTCAGTGTTGGGTAATTGTCTAATTAACAGCCAACTAATGTCATTGCCCATTTCCTCTCTCTCTTTTTCTCTTTCTCGCTCTTTCTCCCTCTCACAAAGACACACATACACACCAACAACACAACATATTAGGCGCTATTATGCATTTCTGTGAGGTAAAAACCGACTCTCTGCCAAGCTACTTGAAACGTGTGGAGTTGCAGTAAAAAGGGAAAAAAAGTATTAAATGGTGTTAAAGCAGAAATTATTCTTATTGCTGTGGCAGAGAGAGTGAGAGAGACAAAGAGAGGAGTGTATCAGTTTATGAAATACACTGAAATCTGCTTGAGTGACAGGTAGGGGCACCTCCAGGGATTTTTGGCCCGATGAAAAGGTATCACATTGGGCCCCACCTCCAAGGGCCACACCAACCCTGAAAATATAACACACAATATAACACACAGACTTGGATGCAACATTGTGCATACAGTGGAATTCACTACTTGATGCAGGACTGATACCCTGTATAAGAAATGTGCTAAAGGCCACCTTTTACATTTTTAATGTAATTTTTATGGTCAAATTCTCTAACATTAATTATGTCATCATAACCATTATAAGCAAAGTTTCAGCTGCTAACATTTAGTTGACTTAAATTAACTGAACACACCACAGAAAACATTAAACAGCACAGAATCTTGCAGAATATTGAATTACCTGCAGTTATGCATCACTACAAATGACCAGACACAATGAATGACAAAACTGCCCAGAGCTGCTAACATGTCTGCTACTTTGTGCTTCATGTTGGACTTTGCTAAGCTCCCTATGCACCTCAAGTTGACGATGGCTGTTAAAGAACATGATGAGAAAGTGATTAAAGTAGCCTATTCTAGAGGCACATTTTTTTCTTTCTTTTCCTTTTTTCTTTTTCTTCAGTATTCAGCTGATTTATTGCAATGGTTCTTCACACTCCGACACAGTAGGTGGTGGTATGCACCTCTAAAGCTGGTTTGTGAACCTCCAAGAAACACATAGAAGAAGAAGTGGAACAACTTCAAGTTGACTCTGGTAGCAGCTCTTCTAACATCTCTGCTACTGTGTGCACCATGCTGGACTGTGAGTAGCTGCTTAACATCTCTGCTACTGTGTGCTTCATGCTAACATCTCTGCTACTGTGTGCACCATGCTGGACTGTGAGTAGCTGCTTAACATCTCTGCTACTGTGTGCTTCATGCTAACATCTCTGCTACTGTGTGCTTCATTTTGGACTGTGAGTAGCTGCTTAACATCTCTGCTACTGTGTGCTTCATGCTAACATCTCTGCTACTGTGTGCTTCATTTTGGACTGTGAGTAGCAGCTAACATCTCTGCTACTTTGTGCTTCATGCTAACATCTCTGCTACTGTGTGCTTCATGTTGGACTTTGCTAACATGAAGCACTTCTGCTATTGTTTGCTTCATATTGGACTCTGCTAACATCTTTGCTACTGTGTGCTTCAGGCTGAACTTGGCTAAACTCTCCATGCACTTAAAGTTGACTTTGATAGCATCTCTGCCAACATTTCTGCTACTGTGTGCTTCAGGCTGAACTAGGCTAAACTCTGCATGCACTTAAAGTTGACTTTGATAGCATCTCTGCTAACATATCTGCTACTGTGTGCTTCATGTTGGTCCCTGCTAGTGTGTGCTTCATATTGGTCTCTGCTAGTGTGTGCTTCATGTTGTGCTTCATATTGGTCTCTGCTAGTGTGTGCTTCATATTGGTCTCTGCTAGTGTGTGCTTCATGTTGGACTGTGCTAACATCTTTGCTACTGTGTGCTTCATGTAGGACTGTGCTCTGTGCACTTCAAGTTTACTCCACATCTCTGCCACTGTGCTTCACATTGGACTATGATACCATCTCTGTTAATGTGTGTTTCATGCTGGACTGTGAGTAGCTGCTAACATCATAGAGTTCAGAGAACAGACTCACATTTTTGACATTTGCATTTCACTTTTTTGTTTAGTTTTTGCACTCTGCTGATGAAACACTGTGAGACTTAAGTAAAAAGCAATTTGCTGCAATTCTGAGGTTCTCATTGAAGGTGGCCTCATTTAACTCCTGTGAAGCACCAATGGTGACAGAACACTAAAACTACTACTGTTTTAGTAATTGCACTCTGCATACTGTAACTATGTTGTCAAATTAACGTGAAAATGAAAATGTACGTCTTTGTGGGAATGTTAGGGCTAATGTCCTTCATTGACACTAAATGTGTATCAGAGGGATTTGCAAAAGTTCCAAATGGCAGAAAATGGGTCAATGGAGGTGGGTGTTGCCTATAAAGATCGACGTGGGGGGAACCAAGTAATCCAGGGCAAAAGACAGGTTTGCTTAATATAAAGTGTTTTTATAGGTTACCAAATGGTGGCGTTGTCCACATCACAATCCAATTAGTTCTTCTTTAGGTTCCTCCTTAGATAAGAGGTTATGGGAGCTGTGACGTCAAATATCCCATGAACTTTCCATGTTCAACTCTTTGTGATCGACCAAAAAAGAACTACTCAGATCTTTTGGAAAATGGTGCATCAAATACATGTGCTTATTTGGAAACATCTCATTCAGACTACACAATAATAAAAAAAAATAAAATAAAAGAATAAAAAAATTTTGTTGCCAAGTTTCATGCCAAAACTCAAGTGATATGAAAGACTTCCTAAATCATTAAGCAGTTCTAATGGGATAATTTGATTTTTTTTCAGATATCAGAGGTTTTTAAGGACACTTTCTACCACTGTGGGGCATTCTTTTACTTTTCAGTACAGATTGCTGAGTGACCTTAATATGGAGCCTGTTTCGATTTCAATTATAAGACCACAAAAGCTCCTGAATCTAAGAGGACAAACACAAAACATCCTCCGACAACTCACATTCTACCGAGCTCCACAAACCTTCACCCCGCACTGCCCTCCTTGAGTGCTTTAAAAAATATGTGAAAGAGTCTGAGAGAGGAATGAAGCTGTTTTATAAAAAGTTAAGCATGTTATTTTGAAGTGATTTAGAACACACTGATATGGCTGACCTAAGACAACCTGGGAGTTCTGATGCAACTTCTTTATTAACCAAGCCATTTTAACAACCTCTCCTGGTCCTGCTGAAGGACCTCAGGCTGTGTGATGGTTGCTAAGGGGTTAAAAGGTCATTGTGGTGTTCAGGACCAAACTCACAGGCTCTCATAAAATACAATATATTTTTAAAGATTAAATCAGTGGTATCAACCATGTTGAGTTGAAGTTGTTAGCAGTTTCAGTAAAGACAGATTTGTCCAGATCATTTAACCAAAGAAAACAAAGATTCACAACATATTTGAAGTCCATAGTCCGAAAACTAAAATCTGAGATGTGTCATAACTTTTTGATTTACTTCTTTACTCTCCCATTAATCATTTCCCTGAGATTTATCTGACTATTTGTTATAACAAATAGTTGTTGTACTATAGTATATGTCAGTCACCCTGTCATTGCAGAGGTAACTGTCTGTGTATTCTCTGTGCCCCCAGCACTTATTCATTCTTGAATACTTGTAGTGCTTCTACCCTAACAAATATTTCTGTATCACGCTGCAGTTTTCATTCGTCTAGTGTCAATGCGTTACACTGTTTACGTTCATCCCCATTCATCATGGTGCCTCACACTCCTGTACATGCTAGAAATGAGACTTCATGCCAAAAGGCCTGACCTCAACCATCCAAAGTGTAGGAATTCTTTAAACAGAGATCTAATAAAACAGTGCTCTGGACGCTTTGTAAAACTGAAAGGGCCTACCACAGCAGCACAACTGCTATGAACAAGGACCTCAAAAAAAAAAAAAGCATTCTGGGGCTGTTGGACCTCAAACCGACAAGACAGCAGCATAAGGATTTATTACTGAGTTTGTTTGTTTGTCTGAAAGTTGGTTGGTATCAGTTTCGGGGAATCGTACTCGTGTCCTTATCATACGTTTCAGAACTCAACAAAGACTCCCTAGAGCAAATGTCTATTATGGTAACACCACTTTCCAATCATTAGAAAGTTGTAAGCAGTGTCTTGATGTGCATATAGACTGATTAAAACTAAATTATGTACATTTCCATTAATGTTACGCTGTCAGTTGGTGTAAGCAACCTTTTTAAAGATTAAAAAATACACGTGAATGTCTGATTGCAATCGACACAAGCCTTTGAAGTCAATCATACTCAACACTATCTACAGTAATTTGGCATGTTATAGTGAACAAAACCTTTCCTAATTAGGCTTACACTGTATAAATAAACTTCTATCAGTGTATTACTGATAGATGGATTCTAATTTTTGGCATTTGAGTATTTTATCAGAAAATACTTAGATAGGTAGAAGTTTAAGTTATTTTTCATTGGTAAATTCAGAAAATAATCAATGGATTTGTCTTGTCTCTTTGGTTACAGATCTAGGGACCTGGCCTTCCGCTTACCACTTTTTAACACTAATACTATACATCCCTGCCTTGTTAAGGTTTTGTATCACTGCAGGAACATCATACATATGGATATGTAAGATCAAGCATTAAAGTACAAGTTATGTGTCTGCAGGCAGCTTGCATTAAAGTGCTTGACACAAAGAAGAATAAAGGAGATAATAAAGGAGCTTTTAAGACAGGGAAAAGTATAATGGAAAAATAATGCACACCAAGAGTTTTAGTGAGATGGTGATCACTGGATACAGACTTGAGAGCAAGAGAAAAGTATCACACTCCAACCTCAAAATGCATTTTTTCTTTTATTAAGACAAATTACATTTTGACACTCAAGTCTTGAAACCAGTCATAAGGCTTCAAATTGGTTGTTTCTCCCATTTTCACACAGGATATCTGGTGCTAAGTCAGAGTGACCCTGGGGTTCTTGTTCACCTCTCTTACCAAGGCCCTTTTCCCCCAACTGCTCAGTTTGGCCAGGCTACCAGCTCTAGGTAGAGTCCTGGTTTTCCAAACTTCTCCCGCTGAAGAATGATGGAGGTCACTGTGCTCTAGAGAACCTTCAATGCAGAAGGTTTTTGTTTTTCTATCATTCCCCAGATCTGAGCCTCAACACAATCCTGTTTGTGAGCTCTGAAAGTTAGTTCCTTCCTCATCATGGTTTTTGCTCTGATCTGCATTGTCAACTGTGAAACCTGGTATAGGCAGGTGTGTGTCTTTTCAAATTGTGTCCAATCAGTTGAATTTACCACAGGAGGACTCCAGTCAAGGTGTACACACATTTTATAAATCATCAAGAGAAATGGGAGGAGCTGAATTTCATGTTTCATAGCAGAGTTGGTGTGTAAGTTGAAATTATGAGAAACCAGTTGAATGTGAAAGTCCCAGTACATGTTGCAAAACCAGTATCTACAAACAACTTATCTTCCTGTCACTGCCCAGAAAACCTCACAGTCCTGTGAGATCAGTCTCCTGCAACTGGAGATCAGCCCCACACAACACACCTGCAAGAATGGCAAGATCATTCGCCTGCAAGTGGAGCTGAGCCAGACATAGCACACCTTCATGATCAATCACCTGCCACTGAAGACCAGTCAGACAGAGCCCAACTGCAAGACAGGTGGCAAGATAGGTGAGGAAGAATTAGACCTAGAAACACCTGATAGGCCTGCGATAGAAACATGGTGTACAACTGGAGGAACTGTTATAAACTTGGCTGATAAGGATGTGCTGCTTACTGGGGAATGGCTGAATGACAAGCCAGTCTGAGTCTCCTGAGAGAGGACTATCCTGTTATGGAAGGACGTAATGACATAGTTCTGCTTGATGCATCCACACGGCAAGTGTCCATCATAGCAGAAGCCACTCAGCTCCATCATACTGGCCAACACTGATTGGTACCAGCTTCAGTTGGAGGTCAAGTTCAATTGTGGGATTCTCTGCTGAAAAGCAGGTGCATTCCTTTGACCCTGTTGCCGCAACTTGTTGCTGTTTAATGGAAACACTATTGGGGACAAGATGGCATCATTGATGTGCAAATGTATACAGCAGCAGCATGGACCAATGGACTGTGGACTTCTTTCCATTGCAAATGCAGCCTCTCTGGCATTAGACTTTGATCCCACTGATATCCAGTACTCCCCGAATCTGATGGTACTGGTAACCACACAGCTTGACATAGGGAGAGAAAAAGATGTTCCCACACATGGAATATCAAGACAGTGTTACCAAACTGTTACTACCCAACAACTATCTTATCTTGTATATCAATTTTTTGAAAATAAGACCCAGGTTATAAAGAAAAAGATCATCGATCAATGTCATAATTAGATCCTAACAAATATGCCCCATGTGCACATGTGTATGTTAGAGTGAGTGGATATTTTCAGTGGGAATCTTGCTTTCTTTCTTGCTTTCTTTCATTCTTTCCTGCCTCCCACTGTCTCTGTCCCCCTCACAGAAGCAGACACACACAATCATTCATGCATAGTGTTATTCAGTCTTCCCACAGGCTAGAAACCTCCCTCCTCACTATTAAAGAGACACAGAGGTACCGAGATAAGGGGGAGCTTAGGGGTTAAGGGAATACCCGTGTGTGTGAGTGTGTGTGTGTCAGGCTTTAGCCCACTGCAGAGAAGAGGGAAAAAAAAGTGCAAATGTGTAGGAAAGAGAGAGAGAGAGAGAGTGGGAGAGATGGAGGAATATCAGCTCCCCTGGATGCACCGTTCCCCAGACCGAGCCCGTGCTCTCGTCAGAAGCCTGGAACTTCATGGGGTTCAGGATCCACTGATGAATCATTAAGATGATGATGATCACATGACCTGATTCACATATAAAAGACTATAGAGTAAAGGGGTACTGCAGTTCAAGTCTGCTAATGCCTACATCCAGCTCTCGACACGCCTGTAACTGAGATTTGTTTGGAGTCATGTTGTTGAAGCTTTTATCGTCTCCTCCAATCTTCTAATAATATTTGGTTTAATAACTAATATAAAATTCACTTTAGTGGGTGAAATGGAAATTTGCTTAGAAGAGACAAAGCTTTTTGACAGATGTATGCTTATTAAGTTGGACCTGACGATAATGGCACCGTTTGCTTTGTACTATTAGGTACATGGTCATCGAGCCACAAAGATAATCACTTAGAAAATACAGCAAAAAAGGAAAAATAATAATGCATTACACTGGCACATTGTTATTACACATTGTGTTACATTGTCTGTCCACCACTTTTTTCCAGGCTGAAATATCTCAACAAATAAGATGTATTGCTGTTAAATTTTGTATAGACATTTATTGCTCCCAGATGATGTTCTTTTGATCATGATTTTTGTTGATCCCTAGACTTCCATTCAACACCATGATGTTGACATTAATAGCTTTAAATAAAATGTACCAACAACTAATAGACTGATGTGAAATCTGTTTAAAATGTTATCCGTATGTCATCATCATCCAAGTGAATTGTTTAAATTTGTTCTCTACATTTTTCCCCAAATACCTTCAAAACTAATGGCATCCCCATCAGATAACTGTACTTCGCTCGGTGCTAATTACCAAGGGCAAGCATGCCAACATGCTAAACTCAGGTGGTAAACTAAGATGGTAAACTTGGAAATGATTATACCTGCTAAACATCAGCATGTTAGCATTTAGCTGGCTGTAAACATGTTTAATGATTAAGTTCCTAGATGCACTATGGTAATGTATAATGTTTAATGTTACGCGGCACTAAAGAACACTTGAAGACTGCTATACCTGAAACTAAACTAAAAAACTGTTCATTTGATTGCATTTGTTTTATTTGACTTTGTTGTAATTGGACATAAAAGTGTTGGCAAATGGTCTAAAGTGAGCATTTATGGAGCTGCAATTTCAAGTATTGTCTTTGTTGTTTAGCTTCTGTCTGTGCCAGTTTCTGTGGGTGTTTACTTTCAGTTATAAGATTATAAATGTATAAAACTATTTAAAAATTCTGGTTAATTTAAATCGTCCTCTCCTGTGTGCTCCTTCTCTTTAATGCCACAGCACAAATGTTTTGAGGATGAACACACAGTGAGCCTCAGTCGTCATGTTCAGGGAAAGCTTTCAGACACATTAGGGTACATGATGGTGAATTGATTTCCAATTGTCACGAAGGAGAGCAGTTGCTTATCTGGTCTTCCTTTGATAAACTCTGGTTGACTCAGCTTGTACTTCCAGTGGCCCAGTAGATAAGTAATCAGTGAGTCACACATTGTGGGTGCAGGTCCAAGAATAGGGAAGTGAGAGCAGAGTGGGGCAGTGGAAGGACCATAACCCTGAGGATGATTGATTAGAACCATCATCAGCTATGTGCTAACTCTTCAACTAACAACGCTACATGCTGATTAGCATAAGCTGCTGAAATTTCCAGATGTGGTTTCAGTTACCACCACTGCTTAACGATGTTGACCATCTGGGCTTTGTCTTTCTGTTAGTAAGTTCAACTCCCTGGTACCAAGATATTAGTCCCACTGCAAAGTAAAATAAAGGTCCTTTTCATGTGTTTTTAGATTATCATTTCCTCTGATGATTACTGAGGCTCTGGATACTGGAACGCAATTTAAAACCAAGCAGATTCCACTTTACATTGTCCAAACCATAGATAGACACAATGGATGTGACTGAATACAACATGGAGCAACATTAGCATTGATCCAGAGTTGTTTCTGGCCATTTGACAGACACCACTCTCCTTTTAGCTTTGTTTTCTTTTTACTTTGTGCTGGTAGCATACAGTGGATTTATTAGATCAGTTAGGCTATAAAACCAAAACAATTGGTGCAGCTTTAAAACTGTGATTGATTTGATTTTATGAATGAACAGCTATTACATGAAATTTTACAACCAGTGTTAACACTTGACAATTACCTATTGGGATGTATTTTAGTACAGGTAAAGATTACATTACTGAGATTTGATATCTTAAGCTGATTGGGGGGGGGGGGGGGGGTTACTGCACAACAGCCAGCAAGAAATCAGGCATCATCCACAGCTTCTCTTCTTTTTTTTTTTTTTCCTCTCCTCTCTCCAACTGTCCTTCACTTCGCTATACCTGAATGAGATCTCTCAGGCACACCACCTCAAGGCCCCTCAAGATGCAATTTGACTGATAATATTGTTAACAATAACATGTCGCCACTGATGAAAACAGGAATAGCAAGGTTTTCAATAGTGATCTAAAGTGTTTTCAACAGAGTAAACTAGTTTCTTCTGAAAACAGGAACTCATGCTAACATCACCATAGTAACCGCTCATGATTTGATTATTTGTTTGGCACCAAATTACAACATAAATTATCTCTAGGCACTTTACAGAGTAAGGTCCTAACAATATTATAGAGAGAAACTCAACAGTTCCCACAAAATAAGCATGTCCTCTTATGTCCCATTACATGCAATTGTCCACCCTCATCTAGAGCTGTAATACTTGAGTCTGGTCTCAGTCCAATGCTGCCTGAAGTTCACCACATTTGCAATCATCAAAATGCACAACAGTATCATAATATACTGTATATCTCTCTGGACCCACAAAGCTAGCGACTCATGCCATCATATAGTACAAATCCCTTGATGGCAGACTGCTTACTATGAAAGCATTTGTATTCCTTCAGCTGTATTCGAAGATAGTCCTGAAGGTATACACAATGGTACTATTTCAGTTTTTCACCTCAGAGCTGGTAAAATATCCAAAAGTACTTAATCTTCAAGTTACAGTTGCTTGCGATTCCTGCCATGGCTAATTAAAGTTAATCAGTTAATTAAATCCCTGCAGCCATCTAAAGGCAGGAGGACAGATATGTGATAAATCTGCAGACTCCAAGTTGAAGTGCTGCACAGCTCAGAGCCTTTCTGCTAAATGATTCACTGTGTTGGTCATAAATCATGTGCAAATAACATCAGAACACACAAACCTCAGAAAATATCAAATTGGTCACTTATAACTCTGTATTCAGCCAGTGTCTGGTGACATAAACACAAATTGGACTAGTTATTGGATCTCACTTTCTGTGGCCTAGCTGCTGTATTTTGCCATTAACTGTCCAATGGACCTCCATGATGCTGCCAGCTTCCCATCCATCAGTAGGTGGAAGGTGATAGCTCGAAACTTGAGACAGATAACAATGTGCAGCAGCACTGTTGAACCCACGAGCAGCACGTTTTAATGTTTGCCAGGTATGTCACTCAGATGAGGATAGGCAGCAAAATCAATTAGCTAACATGCCATTAAAACATTTACTAGTTTCTGCAGCCAATAAACCAAATTAATCTGGCTTTGAAAGCCAACCTGTTTCTGTAATGGCATTGATCCTGTAGCTTTTGAGCTCACTGTTTTCAGCATTACATTGTGGTGGTATGTGGTACAAAGCAAAGGAAGTAGTTGAGTTTATTTTGTTTTTAATTTTAGGTCTTTTGATTCTTTAGTTTGAGGGCAGCCATGAAATGACAGAAGAGAATTTCTCCCAGTGGCCTTTCGTCAGGACAAGAAAGTCGAGCAGTCCTCAGTCAGAGCTTGCACTTGACCAGTTTGCGGCCAGTTTGTATTCTACATGTTTCTCAGCGATTATGTAAGTTGTTTCATTTTTCAATGAAACGGCTGATGCTAACGTAAGCTTAACGTAATTACACTGAAATACCAGTACACTCTATGAAGTTCACAAAGCAAGGGCAGTTGCATTGGATTTTGTTACATCATACAGTGTTTTGTTCATTTTCAAACTTTAAAAAAAGATTAATTCAAATTCAGAAGAATATCACTGATTCAAAGGGCCACTCCTCCAATATTTAATATCAAAGTCAAGAGTTAAATATTTTGCATAATGTGCTTATTTACTTTGTTTTCCAATAGTGGGATGAGGCGGCAGATGAGATCTGAAAAACACAACTACCAACACTGACTCCTTTGTGAGATTCAACCTTGTGTGTGGCTTCTTGCCCTTTTGAACCCAGCCATTTTCACTTTGAGATTTACTTTTAATTAAAGGCTGACTCTGTCACATTCATCCTTGTGCACTGGAGTGAACAAATAATACAATTTAGTTGAATAAAGGTTGAGTGTTACAAGCATCAGCAGTCACCAATAAAAAAAGCTTCTGACTCACAAATGTTTACTTATTATGAATCTAATAGGTTGCACACAACACAGAGAGTTCAGAAATCTATTTCTTGTTTGAATGTCACTCTTGTTTATTTACCCATATACCACTTGGGCTGACAGTCTCATTTCCTCTCTCCTAACTGGTCCTAACTGTCTTAATATAATAGACTATACTGATACAATGCTCTTCATCACAGAGTGAATACACAGTCTCTAAACCCTAGCAATGTGTGCTAATATTTATTACAACTAACACACATACACACACACACACACACACACAGAAAGACACACTTCTGCCCTGCTCCAGTAACAATCTGCTCTAATGATTTCTGATGGGATTGGATTTCTCTTCATGGCCACTGGGCTGTGTGTCCAATTCTGCCTGCCGCTGATTTGGCTCCCAATGAAGACCGAGTAACAATGTAGAAGTTGTGAAGCATCGTGGGTGGCAGTCCCTCCCCCTTATCCTTTTTATTCCCTTTCCCATCATGATCTTCCTTCCTTGTCATGTTCATCTCTCCCTTCTATTTGTATCTCATCTTTCTTATTGTCTGTCATCCTATCATTTCCTTTCCAGATCTCCTGTCTTTCCCCATCTGTTCATTTTCTTTGTTTTTTGATAGGGATGATTTTTTGACAGGGATCCTTCCATTTGTAGTGTGGTGTTGTTGGGGTAAATTCATGTAAAATCCTTTTATGGGTTAGGTTGAGACTTTTATTTTGTTAGGGTTTGGTTTAGGGTTAGTGTGCAATTTTGTAACTTTTCTCTACCGCTAAACATGGTTTCTTTCCGGGAGTGGGTGATGGTGATTAACTCTTGACAAGCGTTTCAGCCAGTGTTACATTTACTAGACAAGAGGTTATAATACGCCCTCTGAGCAGCGCTACATCTTCAGGGCAGATTGCAGGCTATAGTGAGTCACTCCGGGCGACGAGATGGCCTGGGGTTAGCTGGTTAGCGTGCTAACTTCAGTAGAGAACATGTAATCAAGATGAGAGTTAACACTGCCATTGCTTTCCACCACTGGAGACACCTCTTGGTGAGGGGAATTAAGTTGTTGCAATGTTTTTTTTTTTTTTTTTGTTTTTTTTTTGGACTGGTTAGTACAGGTGTTAATGCTGATGCTGGCATTGTAGCAATAGCGAAAACTTACAAATAACTTTTAAGTGTTTCTTAAAGTATATTTTCACTTGATTAAACATAATACAATGTAGTATACTTCCCCTTTTAAGGTATGTGTGTGTTTTAACAGTAAGTATTTTGATTGCTTTATTTTATTAACTGTAGCTAGCAAGATAGCTAGCAGTTAGCTAGCGTTACTTCCTTTTAGCTTTGCACATTTTCTCAGCTCAGTTTAGTTTTGGTATCATTTATATATGTTTGATTATGTTTAGTTTAAACAACTGTGAAATTAGTCTATTAAGAATTACATTTTTTTTTATTTTTTTGGAGCTTAAGTTTAATAGTGCTTTAGTTGCCTAAACCTAAACAGATGCAGTATTTTGAATGTCAAGCCTGGTTACTGGAGTTGGAGTCCTGTGCTTTGTCCACCCTGACCACCTCCCCAACACTCAGGGTGAACATACTTCAGCCAGCGATTACATTTGACACCGCAACATCCTTGGGAAAACAATTCAGTAATGAACAAACATAATTTCTAGGAGACATGCCTGCCTTATACATGAATCTGCTAATTAGAAGAGAATGTTGAGGGGACGTGTACAGCAGGGATGTTGTCGTGCTCATAGACTATCTACAAATGGTAACAATCGCTGTTATATAGTATAGTATACTCTTTTTATGTAAGAGAGATCCTGTTAATTCTTTTTTTTCTCCAACAAGTATTGACAACAATTACATCCACTTACCTTAGTAACCTGAGTAATCACACACTACTTGATATCGGTAGAAGTCATGCAGAGGTAAAGTCTACTGTGTGAAGTGTGTGAGTTACTTCTTGAAAATCATATTCTCAAATGTTTTATTTTCCCTTTTATTACTGGGTTATTCAGTATTGTTGTGGTTGTGCTGTGCCATGACCACGAGGCATGCCTGGAAAATGAGAGCCTCTATATGAGCACTGAAACCGGCTTCAGATTACCAACAGGATAAATTGTTCAATAAGGGCAACAGAAACACACTACAATTGTTCTTTCAAATCTAGTTTGGTAGAAAATTATGTTTTGGCGCTTGGATATGAGTGTACAGTTTATTAAATTTAAATAAGCCCACTCACGCCTTCTTGGCTCACATGGATGCAGGTGATAAAAATAAAGCTTTGAAAAGAATGAAAGCCAGTACCAGATGCCTTTTCCAAACCAGAAACAGTTTTTGAAGAGGAGTCAAAAGCAAAGCCCCAAAAAGCTTTATTGTCAGCACACAAATTATTAAAACAAATTCATGCAAGGAATTCACAAGTTCAAAGATTTGGATAGAGAGTAGTGCATGAATCAAACCACAGTGAATTTGCCACAGATCAAGGTCTAATGTCACCATTTTATCATGGGATAAAGGTGTCGGTATGCTTCAAATGAAAGGCAGATTGTCTAACAGCATCTAAACCTTTTTCACAGGAGACAGTTTGGCATGTCATACCTCGAAAAGCTCAGGTCAAAGAGGTCAGTACATTTGCAATATAAATAAGAACTTTACCAGCTTTGAGAAAGGTGTTGTCCTTTATCCATCCACCTTGGAAGTAGTTGAAGTTGTGCCAGAAACCGTAACTTTGCTTCTGCTATGACAAGGTCAAAGTGTCCGCTCTGAAAAAAGTTTGTTTGGGGGTGTCTGGCAATTTTTCTAACTTTGTGAAACAGACTGAAAATTACACAACGATTTCAAAGTACCTGTACTGACATTGGTAATTTACATCACCTGCCCAAACTACAGAACTGTTTAGGAGGGATCCATGTTCAAAAGTATTGTGGTGCTGTCCAGAACAAGTTGGTCAGATCTATACTGGAAAAGAGTAATGCTTTTAAATGTAAACTGTATTTACCTTATTTACATTAATACTGAGTAACTTATTGCTTGATTACTAAACTGAATTAAATTGACCTTATTCAGTAATGGCCAGTTGTGTCAAGTATGAGGGACAAAAAATGACTTAAGTATGAACAAATAAGTAAATACATAAATGCCAAATATTTACATTTTGGTAATGAAAAATGCAATTTCTGTTGTTTTACAGGGGTTTATGTATCTATGATGCATTTCTGCAATTATTTATTTATTTCTGTATGTCTGCATTCCTTCATTATTTATTTTTTACATTTATTCATTATTTATTTATGCATTTATTTATTTATTTGTATATTTATTTATGTATTTTGACATTTATTTAGTTATTTCCCTGGCAGTATGTTAATTAAGTAGGCAGTCCAAAGGGTCAAAAACTCTCCCCCATTATATCCACAATTTTGCCATCTACACAGTTCATTGCGCCAATTCTTCAAAGACATGACTGTGATGATCCCGGCCTCTTTTGGCTACTGGGCTGGCTGCTACCCTACAGGTGGGGTTGGGTTGTCGTAAATTGGAAACACCTGAGCTTGGTTTCTACAGTACTATAGGAACACACCCCCCACCTGTCCCATGCAGGAGAGAGAAAGGGGAAACTCTGCTCTTTGTGCGCCATGCTCTTGTCTTTGTTTTTCCCTTTTTTACCACACTGTTGATTCATTGACTGCCACACCTCGTAACATCTTTGACATTTCCATTTGTTTGTGTTAGTTTTAAGTAACAGAATCTTTTTCTTTGCTTTAACTCCTTGTGCTAAATGCTGTTACCTGTCATGGTTCCTGAGCCGGTCATGACATGATGAAGATGCAGGTCTTGGAGAGAATTTGGGGAGGTGATAGGTGATGCAGCCAGGAGGGGGCTGTGACAGCAGACCTTTCCACCCAGCCTTTGATTGTGTCCGTTCAGAGCAGGCAGAAACACATTAGCCTTTAGATGGGGTCAGGCAGAACAATGTAGAACCTAGTTTATTTCAAGCATATTGAATCCTTGACATTGATGGTATAGAGGTCAACATTTGCATGAATGTCCAATTGAACTATGCGAGGAAACACATTTGAGAATAACATGCAAACTACACACTCCTCTCTAGAAAGGACAAGTGCAGTGCCAAATGCTTAGCCACCATGCTGCCTTTTCAATATCATTAATACTGACAGGATGGGATGGAGAGTAAACAAATTCTTATGATTTTCTAATCTAAACATGGCTCAGGAAGTGGTGGTGTGAATTTTTAAGGAAACCAAAATCACTCATAAAAAAAAAAAAAAAAAAAACACATTTGAATTATTGATACAAACTACTGTATGAGTTGAATTTTTAATGTCTCCATCAAAGTCAGTCATGTTACCAGCTAAACTTGAGCGTATCTCCGACATCTCTCCTGTCAATTTCCATTCTCAAGAAAAAAAGCCTGCAAGTTTTTCTGAGGGTAATGAAGAGCTAAACTATATTTTTGTCTAAAATATGAACTTTTAAAAACTTTATACTGATTAATATTGCATGTACTAAAAGGATATGCAATGTGATATCCCTGTCAGTCAGAGAAATGCATGCTACCAAGCCTGAGACACACACAGTAGAATGTGTTTGGTATAAAAAAAACAAGCCCAACTCCAGTGATTTAACATAGGCTTCCTAAACATGAGTGTACATCCAGGAAAGTTAAGGCCAAGAATAATTCTGGAGGCATCAGGAGCTCTGGAGGCTGGAGTTTTCATATTGGATTTATAACCTTAAAAATGGCATCACAGCCACTGTAAATCCCAGACACGTGTACTACTGAAATCATCTTGAATTATGGACAGCCACATATTATGCAGTGCCCCTTCTGATGGTCAGGAGTTCTCAGCACATATTGGGACGGTTGCAGAGGGAAAAGGAAAGGAGGGAAGGTTGACAGGAAAAAGCTGACAGAGGCAGATCTCTCTTCTTCCAATGCTGTCTTTTCCTCTCCCCCAAACATCCCCGTCTGAAACGAGAGACAGATTTGAAAGTCTGGATCACTCGTAGCTCCAATTTGTTATCCAGCTTTATTTGGTGGGAAAGTGTGTGGATGATGCCAGCCCCCAGTGCAGTATAGACATATTTCATTTGGTGTGAAGAACAAAACACTGAACCAGATATAATTCAGAAAAAAAATCTTGTAGAGAGAGTGTGTACAGATGACAGTAAGGGGAGAGAGTCTGCAGCACTGAGTGTCAACAACATGAATACTGTGTGTGTGTGTGTGTGTGTGTGCGCGCAGTCAGCTGATCCTGAGGAGTCAAGGTCTTGTCGGCATAAAGGATCTCCTTGAGCTTGCAACCTTGAAGGGACCTGACATCAGAATCTACTTCAATGCAGGTCTTGTTAAACAGTCCATCTCATAACACGTTGGCCTCCAGTTCCTCCTCCAAACCTAACATATGTGGTAAAATTTATAATATTCTCTTTTAGACACAGGGGGATTATTGTAAGTCTGAGAATTGCTTGCTCCTGATTTGCCCATAACAGGATTTGGTTGTATGTCAAAGTGTAAATGTTGTCAAGTGGTCATATGGTCACAGTGTGCCATTATTTAAAGTAAGACTCTCAAACATTGTAATGAGGTCAATAAGTAATCTAGAATAAAATGTGCATTGATCTACTCTAATTATAAAAGTATGCACACAGGAAGGAACACTACAGCGTGGCTTGATCTCTTTGAGCACATTATACTTGAGTCCTGTGTTCTCTGCAGCTGTGTGTGATGGCATTTCTGCAACATTAAAGACTCCTATGAGGCTAATTATCTCTTATGTCCGGTCCGAGTCTGCAGCCGGAAGTTGTTAGGAAGCTGTGGGGAGAAGGAGCAGTGCATCACACTGTTTTTTACCCCATCTGATAAAAACCGCTACATCAAACATGCTAAGACATTTACCACACTTGAATGAATCTATTTCCAAGGGCATTACATTACTCGATGTGGGCTTTAACCGTGGGACCACCGTGAAAGCCTCAAGGTGCAACTGAATTTTTTTTATTTTGTTATCCACATGAACTAGGTCAAAGACCAGTTTCTCAAATGAGCTGTGCTGAGTGCTTTAACATAAACTTATGTATTGTGGTTTATGTGCATATTATTAGAGTTTTTCCTGGGCTTACAATTGACACTGATCCCAGCTCATATTCATGTCTTTAAGACCTGACCGAACCCTACTGGTGTTTGGAATTGTAGACCAGGACTGACCCCAAGACTTGCAGTTACGTTCTTGCTTTATTTCATTCACTACTGACCATTATCTCACTGGGCTAATGCCCCATATTGGCTGCACTCTGTCCCTCTTTCCACTGGGCACTTGTATCGACTTTAAATTCATGGAGGCAGATGATTAGCACAGGCAGAAAGTGAAGAAGATATGTTTCTTAAAAGACTGCCCCCAATTTGTAGTTGCATTGCGTTCATATGACACTGACAGATGGAAAGTTAAAAACAAGATCCAATTTGATACAGTAGAGTCAGAACAGATATCATTTTTATTCCAGGCATTCTTCCTCTTTGTCAAAACCTGGATGCCTAAATTACCCACAATGCAGCTTGACCACCGATAGTTCAGCTAGATTTTTGGGTGTGTTACGCTAGTAACAGCTAATGTTGCGTTGAGCCTTTAGCCTGCAGCAGAGTTGAAGAGT
This sequence comes from Seriola dumerili, assembly GCF_002260705.1. Lineage (NCBI taxonomy): Eukaryota > Metazoa > Chordata > Actinopteri > Carangiformes > Carangidae > Seriola > Seriola dumerili. The sequence continues at coordinate 7,865,610 of NW_019174416.1, read as the reverse complement.
GGTCTATAGAGGGCTGGTAAGCTCACTTCATTCTCACTCCACAACCCCAGATTTCTTTCATTTTCAAACTTCAAAATCTTCAGTTATAAAAAAAAAAAAAAATCTTTTTTTACATATGCAGTTGTACTCTCCAACAACTTTTGACTTACAAAACCCAAACTTGGCCAACATATACCTAGCATGTTGCGCCTTACATTGGAGGTCTTCTAGGCATGTCCAACTGGTAGGAGGCCTGCAGGTAGACCCACAACGCTGGACAGATCATATATCTCATCTGGCCTGGGAACATCTTGGGATCCCCCAGGAGGAGCTGGAAAACGTTGCTGCAGAGAGGGACATCTGGACTACTTTGCTTGACCTGCTGCCACTGCAACCCTACCTTGGATAAGCGCGAGAAAATGGATAGATGAATGGATGGATGGAAACTTAAAACAATAAAAGTCTCATATTCTTAGACATTGTGCAATTAAGAGGAAACATGGCCAACTTCCTCTTTAGGGGCCTTTCTGAATATTACATCCTTTGCAGAGTCAAACATTTATATGATCGGCTGAGAAATGCTTGCAAAGCATTTTACTTCTTCTGGCAGATTTTACTGATGCAGGTACAGTGGCTGTGAATGCATAAACAGGGAAGGAGCTGCATCTGTAAATAAAACCCCACATCTGGGATAGTAGAGTTTGATTAGCTGACTCAAGAAATTGATACCTATCACAATTTACTGTATGGATTGAACTTGGCAAGCGGGCATGGACTGTTACTGCATATTGTGAGGACACTTTTGGACAGAAATCCGGGTGCTGTATTTCATATGTACTGTGTAAGCGTCATTTTTACACCCAAACTTTCAATTTGTAAAAGTTTTCCTATTGGAAATACCTACAGGAAAGACTCAAAATGAGACAAATGGAAGGAAAATGTCCATCTGCTGGTGTTACAGAGGAAAATTAGTTAAGAGTAACCGTAATCTTTCCATAACCTTGACCAAGGACTTCAGCTGCCCAACTTTATTTTTATAAATACTCATTTGGTTGAGGTGATAGTCAAATGGATGAACATTGTCATCCAAAGTAAGACAGAGCACCATGGTAGACTTAAAATGATGGTTCTGAATAATACTGCAAAAGCTTGTTGGTATGGCAGCACTCAGTCAGTAAAAATCCTAGAAAGTAGAAGGAAGGTTAAAAAAAAAAAAAAAAAAGATGATACAGTAGGGTTTTGGAGGGAAAAAATTGAAGGCAAGACATAGTTGTCACAGGGGAGAAGTGGTGTTCCAGTTAAATGACAGGATGTGGAGACACCCACTCAATGCTGGGACCTGTTGACAACGCACTGGAGATGAAGGGAGAGGAATGAGAGACAGTCTATGGAAGATTTTGACAGGAGGGACTGAGAGGAGGAAAGAAGTGACTGCACAGTTGTGAATCCTCCTACTCAACGGTGGGACCCCACTGAATACATCAAATGGAAAGGAGGACGATTTGGGAGCAAGGAGACAGATTGACGTTTTGTTTTCCTTTTGTAGTAATCACAGGGATACTGTTTCTCATCATTTCAAAGGGACAGGTTAAACATTTAGTTATTAATATAACATATCACCATCCAAAAATATCTATCTTAACAAATCAGTGTGTAATACCTCAGTGTCCAGAAGTGAAAGAGGTTGTCAGCAGGATGGAAATCAGATGAAAATACTTCAGGACTGTACCAGTTTGCACACTGTACCACAACACAATTGTGTTTTATTCTTGATGCTGGTAAAATGCTTGGCAATATCTTACAATGGCAAACACTAGCAATAAAGGGCCAACTGTTTTGTAAGCTGAGTAGTTCTCCCCATGAGAAGTGAACTGACCTTTTTACGTATGAGTAAAATTGTTTCATTGACTACAGTTTGGAAAGCAATTAATTATACTCAAATGTAACAACTTTATATCACTGTAAAATGTAAATTTTTGTTTTCACTGTAAATTGAATTAATCTGATAGACATTTTGTTAACCGAATCATCAATAAAACAAACAAACAAACAGAAAAGTCAATAATGAAAATAATTAAGTGCAGCTGTCAAGTGTACACTGCTAAGCTGCGTCTCATATTTCTAAAGTGAGAGTACACTGGGTTTTAAAGTTGTCTCTGTTTGTGGCACTGTTCACATGTACAACCAAGTGCAACAATACTTCCTTTCTGAAAATATGCTCTATTATACCCCATTGTGAAAGGACATTGCCCCCCCCCCCACCTTCGAGTATAGCTGTAACTTCTTTTCTGGTATAACCCGGTCCTTAGCCCTTTCATAAGTTAAAAAAATAAACTATCAACACTATCAACTATCAACTATCAACACTATCATGTCCAATAACTGTCAGGAAACTTATACTCCTTTACTCCAGCAGGGGAAGGTGAATGAGGCAATATGAGTGTGCAGTACATTCATAAAAGTGAATGCTGTGACACAATGAAAAGCTACAGTTTGGACACTCGCAGCTCTCTGCTCCATCACAGGTCAGCATTGAAAGCACAGCTTGCATGTCAGAGTTCACCAAAGTTAACCTTGATGTAAATTAATTTACTTTGCTACATCAAGGCACTTCCATTGAAATGAATCGCTTTCACCACAAAGTTTAGTTGTTTGCCTTTAACCAACAGAATATTAGGTTACTGACAAATAGACGTAGCCACTGTGACGGTTTCTAAAGAGCGGTTTTAAAGCTCAGAGTGGGCTGCTCCACCGTCACCGCTTTAGCTGTGCCCGACTCTGCCTATCTCCCGTCTAATCCAAAAATGGGCGAAGAGGTGGGACGTGTGTGGAGCCGAGACTTTGGTGCATGCCGGTCTGCGGCAAGCATGCGCTCGCCCGCCTGTCACTCAAAGTGGCCATGCCCTTAATCATGTAGAACTTTTAATCTTAATGAAGTTTTAACAGGTGAGTTATATAAAAATTCACTCCCTGTACAGTTGTCATGAAGGATGAAATTAGCTATAGAGACTAAAACTGTACCCGGCTGTACACATGTTTATTCCTCCTGTACAGTTGGACATTTTAACAGTGGAGTATATGAGGATTGACTCACTTTTGGATCCAGACTCAAGTGGTCATTTGTGGAACTGCAGTTTTTTGGCACTTCAGTATTGGTTTCATTTTTCAGCCCCGGGGATTTCTTGCTCGGTTACTGCAGCGAATCGGAAAAATGACCTATCTTACACCTAATGTACGGAAACCACAGGGCTTGGCTCTGTGTGTTCGATTGTGAAGACATTACCGTTTGTCCATATTGAGCATGTTTTTTTCTCAGCCTTGGGGGACCAGTCAAGCTCGACTTACCCATACCCAGGACCATGTCTCTCCCAAGCAACGTGAAATTCTGTGACAACACTGGTAGTGATAGATAACTGTCTGGTTCGTCCCCTCTGGCTTTGACTTGGCTGTTCTTGTCTTCATGACTGTTGTTCAAGTTGTTCAAAAAAAAAAAAGAAAAAATCCAACAATTCATTGCGTAACTCCATTGTTGCTCTCAGGTACATCTGATCAGACCTGCCCCTTCCAGGTGTGATGACAGAACCGACCCTCAAAGTGCTACCTACAAAAACCCAAAACTTCCAAGTTAATAATACTGATTATAGCAAAGACATTTTTGTTTGACTTAAGGAAAATAGCATCACTTAAATTTATTAAAATTATTAGTACCAGCAACTCTTTTTTTCTTATGGGCAACATATTAATATCGGCTCATTTGTATGCCACTTTTAATGGTAAATGAATGAGAAAAATGATGGTAATGATGTGCGCCTTGCTCACATTTCTCATCATTTCCAACAAGTATCTGGAACTCTCTAGACGTCTCTCTTTATGGCAGGATGATAGTCACACTTGAGAGGCAGGAGACGACAGAAAGCAGCTCACAGGCACTTCAGTATTTAATGCTGATGCTTGATTTGACATTTCAGTTACTGAGAAAGAGGGAGGGCAATGGGAGAGCGTGGGGGGGTGGGGTGGGGGGTGCAGGGAGATCAGTAAGTGTGCTTTTTCTCTTGCTTCTCCGTCATTGTCGGGTTTTCTGAAGCATCATATTTTAATATAGCAAATAATTAAATTGTGAAAGTTATGGAGCAGCCCTCAGATTAAAGACACTTTTTTTTTTTTTTTTAATACAAGCTTGCTGCATTGTCATTGCAGTTTCTATTCATCCTTAGAAGAACTGTTTGAACGATTCACAGTCTTTTCAGACAGTGAACAATGGTGTGCACATAATTACCTACAGGCTAGCTGATGTACAGATATGAATGTCTGGAATCCCTGTACATGTGTTGCCTCAAACGTAAGGGCCTCTGTATGTGGCTCAGTATTATGTGTCAGGAAATTGTTGAATATGTGAGAGTTTAAGAGCATGTATGGGTTGGGTGTGTGTGTGTGTGTGTATCTATGTGTCTGTGTGTGTTCTAATCCCTCTATTTTCTCCAAGGCTGGACAGAAAATGTCAGCAAGTCAAAGCTATTAGAGCGCAGAGCCGACCTTTCATTCATCTAGCTTTACTGTTGTGTGTGTGTGGTTGTGTGTGTGTGGGTGTGTGTGTGGGTGTGTGTGTGTGTGTGTGTGTTTGTGTGATCTGTGCTCTTTTAACAGAAAATTCACTCCATACACTCACGCACATACACACACACACGGGGTAGATAAAAGCAGTTTTGAAGTCAAAACCACACTGTGAAAAGTAAACAAGGGAAATATTTCAAAGATAAAATGCAGACTTGAGCTAATAAACGTAACACTAAAGCAACAAATTCATTTTCTTACAACTAACCCCACACAGCATAATGGATCAAGCAAATTTGCAAAATAATAGCTGGCTTATCTTTTATAATGCAAAATGGAGTCATCACTCCAACAGCAGATTATTGTTTAGATTTGTCATTATGTTAGCAGCAGGATCATGCTCTTCTCCTTAATACTTGCTAATTCTTTAAAGGGTAAAAAAAAAACCACAAAAAAAAAATATATTACTGATGCTATAACTTTATAAGCCAAGTTTACCATCTTCTTTTACTCTGGCAGGCTGGTTATTGCCACTGGAGGCTGCCAACACTTTGCTTCCCGCCAGTTCAGATTGAGGGATTAGTGGGATAGTGGGTCACGTGACACAATCAGACTTTTATTGATTACCCTGAAAAAACAGAATTACATTTACTTTGGAGGATTATCTACTTGGTTTATTGAGGTTCACAGTGTCTAAGTAAACCCTGAAAAGTCCCATTAACCTCATATGGCCTGGCGGCTCAGGGATGGGCCCGTTGCGAAAGGTTCTGAATGTGTTCTGAAGGAGTAAATGCTTAGTTTTTTCATTATAAGCAGGTTATATATCATTAAATCGGTTAGAGTCTCTAGAATTCAAATATTCCATTGATTTTGTGCTAACCATAAGCACATAAATACAATTTATTAATATCTGCCAGCACTGAGTACTGTAAACATTTTAAATATACTATCTTATAAATACTAGGCCTGTATAATATACTAAACTAAAATGTTACTAGCAGATAATTCAGCAAAATTCTGGAAGATAAGACTTTACTGTAACTCAACGTTTTGAAAGTAAACACAAAATGCTGAATGTGAATGTAATCGATTAGGAACGGGATCATAATTGTCCATTTTGTTAATTGTAAACATAATCGTTTATTTTGAAGGTAATTAAAGAGACGAGGCTAGGTGCAACAGTGGATGCAACAGGTATAAACCTGGGACCACAGAAAATGAGACTCAAACAGATTGTGTAATTTGACTCCGGTCGTCTGAAGTGTTTATTTGGAAGTAAAAAGTAAAGAGAACGTGAAAGGTTAACCTCTGAAATATCAGGTGATTGAATTGTGTGACTACTTCCTCTTTGTTCTGTTATTTCTAGCATTATTTGGCTCACCTTTTCATAAACTGCATCAGCCTGTTCAGTCGCTGCAGTTGGTTTATAATTGTAAGAGTCAGTAAAGATGAGCCACACAGCACTCAGTTAAACGTTCTGCAATGCTCCGCATAATTACTTTCATTTTCACTTCACCCTTCAGCTTAGCTAAAATAATTTGATTTAATCAAACATTTGGACATATCACACACATTTGTACTGTGGCTCCAGATGTGCAGTACAAGATTGGAACCAGAAGATTTTGTGTGAATGCAGTCCCTAACTGATAGCAATGATGGCAAAGATGAACAAAATGAGATCCCGGTTGTGTCTCTAGCATTTTCACTGTAGCCCTGTTTAAATCTGACAGTCACATCTATGGTGTGGATATCTATCAGTTTGAAATGCACTGATTTTCACCAGGGAAAATCAACCAAATTTAAAAAAGCAAACGTGCCAGACTTCTAAAAGCCCACTCCGCAGGTACTCATGAGCCCAACACTGAGGTATCATGCAGTATCGTGCACCTAATACACAATTTCACAGCGGCCTCCATCTCTGTGTACATGTCTTAGTTGGTAGGCCACACAGATTCAGTTGTGAGCCTGTGATTACCATTTTATACATAAATGCTGGAAACCAAAGGCCAGCTTGTCAGGAATCTCATGTCAGAATCCCCATTGAAGCTTTGTTTGATTCCCAGAGGCACACTGTGCTTCCCTGCTTGGATTTGTTGGATAATTCAACAAATCTGACATGATTCCTAAAGCCCTGTTTTATTTCCATTGACATGAATTTCAACAAATCCCAGATTTAGTCCCTCAGCGCTGTTTTTACCTACAAAACACTCAACAGCAGATCCTACTTGATTCCCAATGGAGCCACGTAGATCTGGTGATTTGTTTCCCACTTCATTTGTGGAAGCTCAGGGATACAGGATATCTCTCCGTTACCTCACCGAGACGGTGATTTCGACTGAGATGCACACTAGATCCCCAAGTGTTTTGCATCTTCAGCATTCCCATGTGACTCCCCCTTCTAGTTGTACTCTACCATTTGACTGGCAGACATCATATTCTACCCTAGATCACCTGCTTAGTGTAACACCCGGCATTCTCAAATCCATTGTTGTAGCTGTAATGAAACTGTTAAGGTGCTTGTGTTCTAATAAGGGTGTAAAAACCGTGGACTAAAAATGAAGTTAACCAAAAATGGCAGGATAATAAAAATACAGAAAAGCAGAAAGCCTGTAAGACCCAATTATAGAAAAACCTAAAAAAAAATTATTTTACCTTTCAGATGTTGTTGTAGGAGGCCTTTGATGCAGAAATTAAAGAGTTAAAAAAAAAAAAATGTTTATGTACATTTTTAGAGAAATGTTGTAATATTGCAACATTGGGCTTAGCTGGGAGCAGAATCTCTGTATTTGTACTCACGTTGTCTGAACAACAATTCAGAACAACTAAGGGTTCATTTGCAGGGTTGATTGCTTACTTAGCCCCATAAAGGTATATAACATTAATAATAATCACACATTAGTCATATTTTTATGAAGTCATTAAGAAAAACTATTAAACAACATAAAACTCTAGCTTTTCCTCTGAAAAGCAAAGGCGAACATCACACTTCTTGCATTGTGTGTTGGTGTATCCTTTATTGCAGTGTCTGCAGCGTCCTCTCCCTGTCTTCCCTGGGAAATGTGCAACTAGGTCCTTGCGTACATCCAATTCGAGGTGTGCATATCTCTTGGATGGTCTCTTCTGAGCATTCAGAGGGCTTCCTGATGTCACTGTATGTTTTGCTGGGTTCCCTTTGCCTGAAGATGGTCGTCCTCTCTTTGGAGTTTGAAGTGATGTGTTTACCAGGATGAGAGAGGATGCTAGCTGTGCCTGAAACTGTCTCCTGTTCATTGTCTCTTTGCTAGACACCTTGAGAGCTTTACAGTCCCGCTTGTAGAGGAGCCAGGCATTGACCACAGCGAGGATGATGGTGTGCCAGAAGATGTACATGTACCAGCGACGGGATTTGATGGGAAACTTATATTTGGCTGTAAATGAGTCCAACAAATCCACACCTCCCATGTACTTGTTGTAGGCACCAACAGTGTAAGGCCTCTCAACTTCAACGTTGGTTCTGTTGGCTTTGTCCCAGCGTTGAATCTTCTGCGCAGGTTCAGGTCCAGCAAAGGATGACACAAATTCAGATTGGGCTCGTATTCTGTTGACACTGCCTTGGTAGACATCAAAGTCACACATCATGCCAGAGATACCTGTTCTCACCCACACTTTGAATCCCCATGGGTTTGGCTTGCCTCGCATATATTGCTTGATGCTGCTGAATTTCCCCTTGAAAGGAATCATCATCTCATCCACAGAGTTGTGCTCTTCTGGTTCCACCTGCAGGCATTTCTCTCTCAATGAATCAAGCCATGGTCTGAGTTTCCATAGTTTGTCTATCTTTTCCGTCTGATACTGTCATGTTGTTTACAAAATGTAATGACGTCAACAGGGATTGGAATCTGTTGCGTGGCATCACATCAGCAACAGGGGAGAACCGTGTCTCTGTCTCCCAATACATACGGGTTCCAGCCATTTGTACGAGGCCCATCTTCAGGCACATGGCAAACATTTTTTCAATTTCCTTTTGCAGTGGTGTTTACAGATGTTCCATGGGTCTGAAAGCTGTACTCGTTTGTGTTTTGTGTCAGAGCCTCAATCATGTCTTTGGACACAAACTTCTGGAAGTATTCCAATGGTGTGTGGAGGGAAATGTCATCTCCTGTGATATCCAGACAAGAAAAATCAGTGTTGGGACTGATGAAATCTTTTTTCAGCCAGCGATACCTGTCACGGGGCATAGTGTGTTTGTTTGTTTTTGGCTCGATGTCTACGTAATTATTAGCTGGACAGTCCATGGGTGGTTGGTTTTCTTTGTCCACTTGTTGATAGACATCTTCATCTGAGTCTTCATCACTCTCATCAGTGTCATTGAGTTCCATCTCAACCTCACTCTCTCCAGTTTGGACCATATCAATCACATCCTGCACACAGTATCGCGGCTATCTCCTTGCTGGTGGCATTCTGAAAATAAAATATCAATTAATTAACATGTATATATATGCTTTTTATATTGTAGTACATAACCTGAAGGAATAGATAGGGTGGTGGACCAAGTGCTCAGGGTAGAAATGTTTTCCAGGCAGACAATACTGTCTGCTTTGGACAAAGGCTTAGCCTATGCTCTCTACTTATCATGCTAAATGAAACATGCATCCCAATCACCAGCCATATAGTCACACAATACTGCCTTGACATAACAATACTGCTTGTTAGGCTCTCTAATTATCATACTAAAAGGAAAACATGCATACCCCCACTTACATCCACACCCCACATTCAGGAACATTTTCACCTTTCCCAGAACTGAATTGTCTGTTGATATCCTCATGTCATTCCNATTATTAGCTGGACAGTCCATGGGTGGTTGGTTTTCTTTGTCCACTTGTTGATAGACATCTTCATCTGAGTCTTCATCACTCTCATCAGTGTCATTGAGTTCCATCTCAACCTCACTCTCTCCAGTTTGGACCATATCAATCACATCCTGCACACAGTATCGCGGCTCTCTCCTTGCTGGTGGCATTCTGAAAATAAAATATCAATTAATTAACATGTATATATATGCTTTTTATATTGTAGTACATAACCTGAAGGAATAGATAGGGTGGTGGACCAAGTGCACCCACATTCAGGAACATTTTCACCTTTCCCAGAACTAAATTGTCTGTTGATATCCTCTTTGTGGACAAAGTCATGGAATTTTAGGTCAGTCTGATCAAATTAACTACATTTTTTAGAGATAAAACTTTTAAATCAGTCAAATTTGACCAGAACACAACACAAGGGTAGAATGTATACTGTCCATGTATAAAGAAAATACTGTGTTTCAGGCAGTGGTGTAGTGGAGGGAATACAACCTGTTTGAGCCCACTGCAACAAGCCCGCTATTTTGACTACCACACTCACCCATTGTTGTATAATTGCAACACTTATATAACAAGCTCTAACTGAAATTTGATGCATCTATTCCACAATAACTACATATGTACATGCTCTAGACATTGTAATAACAACCAAAAAAAATATAAAAGACATTTTACTTACTTGAATCTGATGAATCCAGTCCAATGAAACAAAGAGATGTTGTTCGAAGGAAACCTTGAGAGGTTGTGTGAGTTCATGGCCAGAAGGTGTGACTTATGAACAAATGTACGATCCAATAGCATTGTGAGACTGAACAATAGGACCCAATGACTATGTAAATGTGGTAAAAAAACAAGATAAAATATAACAGATTGTTTTTTAGGATGGCTAAAGGTAACGTTGTAATTTTACAACAATGGGTATTACAGGGATTAAGTCTTATTTTTTTACAAATTAAAAATTGTGATTGAATTAGATTCGCAAAGGCATGAATTACCTCGTGTACACTTGTAAAAAATGTTTCTAGTTTTTGAAATCTTAACTTATTAAATACATTTTAATCAAATAATTCTTAATATATTCATTTAAACATGAAAATAATGAAATATGACAATTTAAGACATTGATTCATCAGTTCATTAGATCCTTGTACAAATGAACACGTAGCCCTCTTGCATTACTGGCATTTCCTTGCCTGACTGACAGGAAGTGATGTGTTACCTAACAGGAAGTGAGGTGCTTGAATTAACTTTATCAAACATTTTTTTTTAACTAAAACAATAGAATTCAATGCAAAGGCATTGTAAAGCGGTAATTAACATTACAAAATATCAACTTATATCATGTAGACAACACAGTGTTGTTTATGATCATTGAGGTTAGTGACTTAAGCTAAATCCCCACACATTAGTTTTTACCTCACAATGGTCTTATATTATTATTACCTTTTTTATCTATCTTTTTGGGAAATTTTCTGTCTTCCGGAGAGTGAATGAGAAGAGCAGTATGAATTTCATAAAGATTAGAAGCTACCCCACGTTTGTCTAAGATTAAAAGAAAAAAAAACTACAAAAAAATCTCTCTCTTTCACTGTCTTGTTTTATCATGTTATTTAAACATACTAAAATCTTTTATTGCAGTAAGGTTTTGATGCACCCACACACCTCAGATGTTTTCATTCTTTTGTCTTGAAGTTTCTATGTTTTGATTTAAGTTTTTATGAATTTTTACTCTCATCTACAGAAACTGTATTTGATTTCAATTGCATTTCTTTTTGTTGAAATGAAAAATGAACTGAACTTGAACTTTAAGCTTCGCTCCACACAGCCACCACACCCTTTCATTTCACATAACTGTTTATCTTAAGCGGTGAAAATCTCAAAAATGTTGGTGGCCCACATCCAATCCCATAATAATACAGAGGCCAAATCATACGTTGTTAGAGCACTTTTTATTTTAATAATAATCTGTCTCTTGATTCTTTTTCCTTTTGATTCCCTCTGTTGCTAACCAGCTATCATTTTGATATCCATTTTGATACTCCAGTATTTAAAATGGCTGTGATCTTGTAGCACAATTTGAGATAGCAAACAAGTATACAGTGTGGTCCAGTGGCAACAACATAAAAGTTCCTACCATTGGCTTATCATAGTGATTGGTCTTAATACAAGAAACAAATCATTTTCTTTAAAAACATTTAAAAAGACAATTTATATACAGATTTTTGTTCTATTATTAAATATTTTCACCAAAATCTGCAAAAACTACAATACCTTCGCAGCCCACCAGTGGCTGGGAATCACTGATCTACAGATTAAACAAACAATGTAATATCATTGTATCAATTAGCCAGCTATAGGGGTGTTGTTAGATGAGCCAGGCTCAGATCTGTTCCTCCTGCTTCCAGTATTTATGCTAAACTAAGGCTAAACACATCCTGACTCAAGCTCCAAACATAATGTAATGACATAAGATTGAAAAAAATTATACTTCAAAATGTTTTTTTTTTTACTATGCTTCCTATAAAATACAAATGAAAAAATAAATTAAATAAACAAATTTGTTTCATAACAGCCCCCTTACCTTTGTCCCCAAAGGCTTTCCATACATTTAAGATGAGAATAAGCAATTCAACCCTTTATTTATCAGCTCAGGTTTTTTTACTTTAAAGGCAGTATGGTGTAACCTTCTTTACAAGCGTCCTCTGTTATTCCCCCCCCCCCACCCTAGTCATGTCTTTAATCTTACCTCTCATGTTTTATCTGCCTTCTCTCTGGCTGTTTTCTCTCCTCTGTCAGTTCCTGATGCCTGTTGTGTGCCGTTCCTTCCAGGGATTTCCAGTTTTATTGACATGTGGTGCAGATGCATGCTGGGGTTGGAGTTTGTGAGAAAGGGAGGAGGTGTAAACAATTCAGCACCATATACACTATATATATATATATATATATATATATATATACGATGTACATTTAATCAAAATGTCAGCTGGAGCGGGGTCCGTAAGAGATGGGGGTGAAAAAAAGAGTGAGTGCGAATGTGTTTTGTATTTGTATTCATATTTGAAGTTGAGGTTTGGTGTATGTGTAGATGTTATGCATTCAAGCTTGTGTTTGTCCATGCATGATTTGATGAGTAGGTGAGTCGCTATGATTAAGGTAGACATGCTTGATTTTCTCCACATATGAGTGGGAGGTTGGATGTCTGCCTATGCGTTTGTGTATTTTATTTATTTTTCCATCTCCCTCAAGATGTGGAAAATTGTTCTCCTGTAAAAATTTCAAAGACTTCACTTGATACCTCAGGAGGAAGGGTTAAAGCAATGTCTACAAACTACAAGTCCCAACAGGTCTTCATTTGGGGGCCATATATAGGTTAATGTTGAGGTCATCAGTACTGTACCTCGATATATTGTTTAATTAGTGGCCTGTGATGTGTTATAACAAAGAATATCTAGAATATGTCTGGTCATTCCCACCTGAGAGGATCAACTTAGTTTTTCTACTAGAGTGCATCTTAAATGTCCCAATGAAATGGAGACTTTCAAAAATCTGCTTCTGTGTGTCTTTACAACACAAACCAATAAAACCATCACACAATAATCCTGTCTTTCCAGCCCTCGTCACCAATAAAACTCTCTCTCTCTCCACTTAACTGATGGCCTGTTGGTTTGCATTCTTTGCCTCATCCTGATGCAACATCTTCTTTCAACAAAGATGAATGAAGAAAGTAGAAATGCCACTTATTTTTTTCTCATGTCCCCCCTATGTAAGCCGGAACATGTCAACCCCATTTGTTGTTAGCCTTGCATGTATTACTGTCTTCCTATTTCTTTCATATTCAGATGGTCACATTCAGACCTTTTCCAGCCATTTTGACTTGTCTTAGCTAAAAAGCACAGGTGTAACATGGCAGCCCTGATAGAGCCCTTATAGCAGTGCAGTACAGAAAATATTAATTTTATTAGTTACATATTACACCAGTGAAAATTCCTGTGGTAAAAAAATGTCTATTCAACTACTTCATTGAGTCCATAGAAGGGGATTTCTGTTACTAGGGGCCCTGTAAGACATGAGATTACTGTGAACTACAGTATACTCTTCTATGTATTGTTGCCGGAGCTTTGCCCACCGAGCCTCCACTGTCTCCCCTTTTCCAGCAGATCAATGGAGCCATGTCACAAAGCAGGAATAAACTGACGACCTGCACTGTCTGCAGATCTCAGTCTTCCATTTCCATCTGCATGTGTTAATCAGTTCAGACCATATTTTTGTAATCCTTGTTTTATTAGAATACTTTTAAAACGGCTGTAATTGATCAGTTTGTAATATTGATGCGTCAAATGACCACGTGAAAATGGGACAATGTGAAAGGGGTCACTGATAGTGATGAGCCTGCAAAGAATTATCATCTGAACTGCAGCTGCCCTTGGCTTTACAGAGCTTTACAGCAATTACAGTTTGTCTTGTTCATCAACATACACTACCTGCTCAGCACCAAACAGCTGACAGACACAGTAAGAGACCAGCTGATGAACATAACGGAGCGTTTAGCAGCTAAAGAGCCAGATATTTGTCTCAGGAGTTGGTGGAGCCCAAAACGAAGCTAAAAGAGAGGGAATGCTGGACTTACATTCACCAAGTGGATAGAAATATCACTCCAAATAGATGATAGGCAAGAGGCTCAAAAGGCAGAATAAAAACTGAAAGCCGGATAGTAAGGCCGAGCAAGAGCAGAAAACAAATAATGTAAAGTTCAAGAGGGAAGAATCCCAAATCCTGTGCTCTATTACAGTGCTTCCAGTTATGAATTACTACTGCAATAGAGCACCTGATAGGGGGTGAAAGATTTGCAGAACTAACTAATGGGAACTCCAATAAACTTTTGAATCAGCCTGGACTAGAATCCCTAAAAGATGTTTCCAACATATTCCTGAATCTTTGCCACCTACAATTCTGACTCTTCTGAAGGCTAATAAAGATGCATAATGGCGTTAAAAAGCATAAACCCTGTTGTAGTGGAGCAGCTGCAGCTGGACCTTTTTTATAATACTACGGTTTAGTTCTTTATAGTTTCTTACAGTCTTGGCTCATACACATATTTGTTACCGTGACAATCCTATGCTCCAGCATGCCAAGTATCTTTCTTTACTGTATGTCTCTGTGCCTGTGTGTTCTCAAAGCATGCTGGGTGTCTTTCTTTGGCTGCAGATGGCAGACGCAAACTTGGTAAAGCGTGCCAGTCAAACACCTGTAATCTACTCCTGAATGTAAAGCGTGTAAAATATGCACACCCACCTCACCCTGCCGCTATTCCGAAGCCAAATTTAATCATACCTGTGTGTGCCTCTGCTGTTTTCATCAGCCACTTTCATCATTTCTCCCTTAACACAATAAAATGGAAATGTAATCAATCCAATTGAAATTCTCCACGGAGCACATATCTTCATATTCGTTTTCCCTTGCTGTATTCTAATTGTATACTTACTCGCAAAGCACTTCTCGAGTCGTTCTCCTGTCATTACCCCTTAAAGTAGCGTCGCTGGGGTGCTGTGGACGCCTCCTTTCATTTTAACTTGTCATCAGTTATTGAATCACACCCCTGGACTGATGCAAATTCGGTGCTCACTTCCACATCTCTCTTGTCACATCTGTGTAGCAAAAGAAAAATTCATTTTTTTATACAGTGACAAATACAAAGTTTGTCATTGTCAAGCCCTCAGATTTTGAAGTGCAATCAGACACGGCGGCACCGAGTGACACTGATTATGAAAAAAACAGTGGCAGCCGTTTTGATACTAATTCTTGGTTGTTATGGAGAAATTAAAAGAAAATTAAAAATAAATCACTGACTGATCATAATTACCACCAGACTGATGAGAGTATGAGTGCAAATAAAAACGGCTTCACATTGGCATAGATCTGTGTTTTTTGTAATTGATTGGGTTTGGCTTTGTACTGTATCGCCTCAATATAAGATGACCTTGATTATATGCATTGTAATGTTACATTTGAATAAAAACACAGTAGCCTAAATAACAAACACAACAAACTGCGATCTGTTTTTTTCATTTTAAAGGTCCTATATTTTACACTTTTATTTGATGTTTTGATATCTATAAGAAGATATATTTGTGGTTCCAAGCACCAAACACTGTCCCAGTGTAGTTGTACATCTCCTCTCTCAGGCTTCTCTCTGGAGCTCTAGTAACAACAGGTCGGTGAGTGAATTTATTCTTTGTTGGGTGTTCAGAAAAACACAGAACACACACATGACATGATTGATTTTCAATAGACAAGTGACCGACGTTGGTCATGTTGGTCACCCGCTGTAGTTACAGGCTTGGACACAGGTCATTATGAACAACCACCATTTGATGATTTGTCTTTTTCTTCTTTTTCTGCTTCCTACACATTAGAATTTATTTTCTCTATTGCAGTGAGACACTTTACATGAGCCATTAGGGATTGACACACTATAGAAACATTTAGGATTCCAACAACCAATGTGTAACATTTTCTTAAAGTAAAAGGTTTTTTTGAGTATAAAGCAGGTCTAGGTTTTACGTTAATACTGTGAAAGTATCAAAGCGTTCAGTCCATAGAGAAATGCCCCCAGCCTGTATTCAGAAACTGACCCTTAAAAGCTGTCAGGACTTCTGTAACTTTGTGATGTCACAACAAAGCAGTCAGCCGCTCTCGGCCACGCCCCAAGCCCCGTGCACCTGGACCCACCATCCAACCTTGCAGGATTTGGTTTCTCTGAGTGTTTACCTGAAATCTGCTATATTTTTATCTGATCACTCAGAAAACAGTCAGCCAATCAGAAGAGAGCCTCTGAGGATTTACATTTCATATGTTCAGTTTCAAATGCAGTTTTTTAAAACTGATTTTAGGGTTTCTGCCAGTTCCTCTGTGTTTATATGCAGTACATGTACATGTGCCACAAAGAAACAAGAGCATGAACTTTACATGACCTAACACTCTTAACCTATGAAGCTTTGCCAACCTGCAGCATCTGATCAATATCCCCTACATAATCTCCTCTGTAAATCAGAGCTGCTTTAGATATGGGCCTTGAATGTAGCCATGATGATGTAATCAAAATGCTTAAATGTCCCCACCCAACCCTACGGCTCTTTGTGATTGGTGATTCATCACCAGCTCATCTCACCCTAATGAACCCAGACACTGATTACAAGCACCCCTTCTAACAGAAAACACCGGCCCTTCCAACTCAATTTCCTCACTCACGCTGTCAAGTCGCGACTACAAAGCGGCTCGGACTCGTCTCCAGCGGGCATGTTGTTAATATTTGATGTGATGTGCTACTTCTTACAAATAAAACAGACACCGTCATTGTTTCTGCTGCTGTAGAAACCCTGGCGCTTGTTTAGATTAAGAGAGAAGTGTGAGGGGGCTGATCATGAAAGTGGCAGATGCAGTTTCGTAACACATTCCGGGATGATAGAAATTTGATTCGCGCATAATGTGAACTCTTAAAAGGAGTGGATTTGAGAGAGGAGGAGAGCATGATTAACAGGGGTGTCAGTGTACTTAAATAAGACGGTTATAACACTGGGATTTTTAGTGATAGTGTAAATTTGATTTTAATAAAGCATGGCTGGATAAGGGACTGACAGGAGGAAGAGGAGACAGGAGGGAGAGACTGATAAGGTAATTAACAGTGTGACAGATATACTTGACTCAGAAATATAGGTTATAAGCACTTCATTGAGGTATTCAGGACATTGTTGGAAGGCAGTGAGCGAAGCAGAGCCAGGGAGTCCACTGTATTTAACCGAGACATTTAGGGTAATTTTATTTCCACTGCTATAATTAAACATATTTTATTCCAAATTTTTTTAGACAGGCTGAGAGAGCTGATTCTGAAGACTTCCCCCCCCAGTGGGAATTCTACCACTCAGCAAACTAACGCTTAACCGAACTAAAGACAGAGATGAAATACAGAATAATTTATGGCATGGGCAAGTTAGATGCAATAATACACAGTTAGATGCAATAAATAGGAAGCACAGAGAGCTGGATGACGCATCCACGTGTCAAAATTAAGCATATTTGCGGCACAAGGGACAAGTGCTAACTCCAGCCTATTTGATTAAGCCTTGATGAAGTGGTCACCTGAAGGAAAATCTCAAGTTCTCCTCACTGAGACCACAATTTTACACAAGCAAAAGTAACAGTGTTTACTGACTGTAATCTTCACAGTTATATTAAAGTCTGTCCTGTGCTCTTTGGCCATGAAGGGTGATTGGTTGCCAAGCAATGAGGGTCAGAGAGTGGGCTGCTCAGCTGATCTAGCAACCTCACTTTCAGAGTGGATGGAGCAGACTTTTAAAGGCTGAGCATGATCCTTGCATGCACAGGCAGAGGTTGGCAGTTGGTGCAACCCCGCTGGTTTTTTGGTTCCGTTGCGCTTGTGGTCTGATAGTCTCCGCTACACTCACTTTACTTAGACTCGATGGATAGTCTTGAAAGTAATGTTGTTGGCCGGACTACAAAACTTCCCACAATACTATTGAAGCGAGACTTGGTGGATAACTGAACTATAAAAAGAACTTTCAGCCTCATTCACTTTGGTATTGAGTGGCAAACTATCTGCTATAGTGTCGTACATATATTAAGGAAAGCATATGATTTGAATGACTTCAAGGAATCATTCATGATGTTATACAGGACTAACTGTCAAAATGCTGTTGAATACTGTTACCAACAGGCTTTGAACAACTAACTTGATTATCAATATAATAATTATATATACCAAATCACCAAAATTACACAGACCTACTATACATTAAGAGTTAGAAAATGGTCACAGACACATATCTATCCATGGTCACAAGGTGGCACATGAAATTTTTTCTTTCGTAAGTTGGCCATTCAATTAGGCCTTAAAAGCGTACTGTGCTTTGAATATCAGAAAATTAGGCACAGACAAGTTATCTCTATTTCCTCAAGCTACCGTTACCGCTATACTCTCCACATCTGCGAGTACGTCCAGGTCCACGTAACGCCACTATGCTACAAGGGCACCAACTGCACATGGGTTCTTCCAAGTGGACTTCAAGCAGACTAGAAAGAAGTATAATTTGAAGAACAGCGCTTCTATAGTGTCCGTAGCGGTCCATGTGCACATCCGCAAGGGAGTAGAATTGAGGCCCAACAGTGCCTATGTGTCGAATTTACCACTTTATCACTTAAAAATGGGACAAGCCAAATGTAAACTGCAGTCCATATGATGCTTTCATCCCTTCATTTTAATGACCCACTAGAAATCACCTCTCAAACATTGTCCAATCCTTCACATTGAGCTTTAAAGATCACTTTAAGCAATCAATATGTGATCTCTAACGAGAAACATTGAACCACCAGATTCACCTCCCTGGGCACTGAATTGAAATGTTCAGGACTAAGAGGATGTCAGGGTTTCTTTTTTTTTTTGTTTTTTTTTTGTTTTGTGCAACTCTGATCAGTCTGCTCAGACCGAATCTGTAACCCACATCAGCACACATCGGCACCAGATAATCCTTTCAGACCATCAACCCCGGCCAATGCTCAGATCAGGATTTCCCTTCCAAATGTCAGGATATAAAATGGCCTGATAATCTTATAGTGTGTCCCCCAGCCTGAGAAAAAAAAGAGATGAGATGGCCTGTGGGGTCAGATAGATGATCCTTTTTAAAGAAAAACCTGGAAGAACTCCAGCTGTTTCGAAGATGCTGATGCCTCTGCTGTAATATCTGCATTTATTTAAGATGTAGAGGAGCATGACAAGAGATGGCGTTTGCCTAAGATAAATTAATGAAGACAAAGAAACCTAAGCATTGATCCAAAGACTACACAAAATTGAGCTAACATCAAATGAAATACATGATCAAAACATACATTTCTGGAATACTGCAACCAATTAATGTATTATGTGCACAACATAATGCGACACCTTGGAGG
Organism: Seriola dumerili; assembly: GCF_002260705.1. Lineage (NCBI taxonomy): Eukaryota > Metazoa > Chordata > Actinopteri > Carangiformes > Carangidae > Seriola > Seriola dumerili. The sequence continues at coordinate 7,846,273 of NW_019174416.1, read as the reverse complement.
TTCCCATTTATTAAAAAAAAAAACATCTTTTCCGTGGTCTTTAACTATGAGAATATCTGGGGAGTGCAGATCGAAAACCAGTGCTTATCAGTTACTTGCTGGGCTGGGACCCAACAAGTGAGCTGCAGGAAGATTAAACTGAATCCCTAAATATTTTTTTTTGCAGAAACAGTTGATGGATTCTAACTAGAAAAAACATCTAATTTAGTTTGACGCCACAGGCTTGTGTGGTGCTGCCAAAACATTTGATGCCCCTGCAGTGGAAGATAAACTGCAGAAAACACTGTAGACAAGGAGGTCAGTAGCCTCCCAAAATGGGTCATTTTAACAGCCTTGTTATTAGCTGATCACTTTGTCTGCTTGGGAAAAACTGAAAAATCTGAAACTTTGAAACAAGTAATCTGAAATGTATCTCAGGGAAATTGAATTTGAGCTTATGTATCCAAGAAGTAGACTATGGTCTGTCTGAGTATTAGCATGCTAGCCACAAAGAGATTACCTTCCTCTTTCAGGCTGAAATATTGTACACACATTGTAGTAGAAAATCCCAATCACACACAGGTCTTTCATGTGGCCTAATCTCAATTCTTTTTGGAATAATTGACTTCTGAAATCTATGAAATAGAAAAGAAACTGACCTTCCCTTTCTACTGAGATCATTGAGTGCCCACACAAATAGCCTGCTCTCTTTCTCTTTTTTCCTCTATTACCATTCCACATCACTTTGCTGTATCCTCAGGGGCAACCGAGTTAACTGCCACAATACATGGCTTGGTTTTACTGCAATGAAATTGTTTTGTTATGACTTTTCCTTCAGTGAAATTTTACTTTCACTAAACTATATGCGCACATCTGCACCACTGCTACGTTACTCACCAAAACACTGACTCATGACCTATGAATCACCACTGTTTGTCTGATTTCTTGCACAATGAAAACTCTGTTTTTCCCTCTTGTCACTAGTGATGCTGGTTGAGAACACTGAATACAGATTGCTACCACTTGATTAAGTGCCTCTATTTCCAGAGTCATATCATTTGTCACTGTCTTCCCAAAGTCACTTCAAGTTCCTGTCCATTTTTTAGTAAAAATGTAATATAATATATATAAAAAAAATACTCTGCTATGATTCAAACTTTGTTTGACTTGATTTTCTCACATATTAAGTTTTTTGAAAAACTGAGGCTGGCAGCACATCTACACTTACTTCCTCATTGAGAAATTGTGGATCCCCACCGCTGCTTGTGCCAGGTTGACAGGTGAAAGAGCAGAGTATCAAGATGGTAACGGAAGAAAGATCAGAGAGACTCAGCCACAGACTCAGGAGTTTGTTGCGGAGTGGGGAGACTGTTGTGCACCGAAATCAGCGAGTAGAAGACGTATCAGAATGACATGTTGTTTCTAACTGTCAGTGGCTGACACAGTGTTAGTGGCTGTGCTAATGCCAACTCTCACTCTCGGTACTGACAATGTTTCGGTGACTGGTGAAAGAGCAGTGCATATCAAGATGGTTAGTATTAGAGGAAACTTCAGTGAGACTCAGCCACATGTTCGAGCTTCAGTCAGACCCAGACTCAGATGAGACTCAGCCTGTGATGACCAAAATTGGCGACTAGCAAACATATCAGTATGGTTAGTGTAGTTGGCATCTTTTATTTGTTTATCTTGTTTTATATTGTTTGTTAGCTCGTAGCTCGTAACTGGCAGTGGCTGACATAGTGGTTGTGCTAATGCAAACTTTTGTTCTCTGTACTGACAAGGTTTCAGGTTTATTTAGCCCTGCCCCTGTCCCCACAAATTGACAGGATTGGTTCCTTGGGTTTGTGATGTATGAAACCCCTGAGATTGGTCATTGGTTCACTGCAGTTCCAAGTTGGAAATACTCAGTCATGACCTTGACTGATCATTTCGCTCATGATATGTCTTGTCTTAAAAACATCATATGGATGTGTTAACAAGGTTGACTGCTATATCTGGCATCCAATTTGCACTCTTATTACACCCAGCCATTTACCCTGGCTTCCAGCCTAGGAAGTTTTGCAGCAGTTAAGTGTCACACTTCTTCTGCCTTTCCTTCTGAGAGATGACAGATCATTTTTCATGTGGCCAAACAAGGTCACTTATCAGGAAAACTTAAACAACACCTGTTAAAAGCATTTGAACAAATGAAAGATGTGTCTGCTGAGTGCACTATTTTGGCAGTTATATATTAGTAAATATTTTTTTCCCCATTGAGCTATTATTTGATTTCCTGGTACCAGAGCTATTGCTCTAAAGTATAATGGAAAAATCAATTCTAAATACAGGAGAAAAACATGAAATATGAGCTGAAGTTTATGGGTGAATTTAAAGTGATGAGTAAGACAGGATTCTAATGTGGAAACTGATGAACACCATATGTTGGCACAGCAACACACCTCCCTTTTCTTTCACTCTCGGTCACACTAGAAGGTGGCACACTTAAATCCGTCCCCACATCTTTAGGAAATAGGCTTGGTGGCATAGGGCAAGGTGTTGAACTAATGTAGAACACAAGCTAACAGCTAACATGCTTGCAAGTCACGAAGAGGCTAATTAGTCGGACTAGGTCTCCAAGCTTTTTGTCAATTTCCTCATTTTGTTGTTCAGGAATTATCGATTGAAGAGATAGTTAGCAATTGCTAAAGGGACAATAAGCAATTTCTAACTATATATGTAATATAAAACATATTTCACTGCAACATCAGAACATTAGCCTGGATATTGCTTGATGCCATCTAGTTTACAGCCTGTAAATTCAAATTTAAGCAATGTGATGAGCCTGAAACCACCATGACTGATCACCTGTCAGACAAGGTATAGGTGTATCCTAAACATGTCCCTCTTTAAGCCTTGATTATCCTCATAATGGACCAATAATTCTAAAAATCATCATCAAGGCACACCTTAGCCACAATTCTTTGACATTGTATTAATAAAGAGAAGTTGAGGCTTTTTCCTATTTACTTCAATGCAATCAGGCTTTCTTCAGCCAGCGTCTAGTGGCCATTTGTGGAACTGCACCTTGAGGCGCTGGCTCCAACACTCTGCCTTGTGCAAAAGAAATAAAATGCATTTTGGTTGCTTCATGAAAAATGATCCATATCAAATATTTAAATGGTGCAAATATTATTTGTAATTAAAAGGTAGAAAAATAATATTTTGACCACAATATGCTGCAGTGAACTGGCTTGCCAGTACACACTACAGAATCAGAGAATTGGCTCTCAGCCTACAAGCCATGCTTATTGGCTCACAGCTTTACTGCACAATGGCTCCTTTCTTTTCCCCCACCCTGATATCATTATTGCCGTGTACTGCGTAAAGATAATGATATGTACATCTATTCAACCTGGGTAACATGCCTCGTAGGGAGCCACCAGGCAGACAATCCCCCCTCTCGCTCCTCGCTCAAACTCTCTCTCCTCTTCCTTTTTATCCCTCTCTCTCACTCCCTCAGTAGATATCGGGCATTTGTTATTTGTCCCCTAACCTACTATGTTTTCTCTCACAATGATTTATAAATAGGGAGCTACTTAGCATATCAAAAGAAACTGTGGCAGGGAGAGAGTGAGAGAGAGAAGCAGAGAGAGAGAAGAAGAGACTAAAAGACGTTGAGAGGAAGAAACCAGAGTGAGACTTTATGGACTCAGCTCAGGTGTCTGTGGCAATGTCACTCACTCTGTGTGTGTGTGTGTGTGTGTGTGTGTGTGTGTGTGTGTGTGTGTGTGTTAATATAACGGATATCTGGGTGCTTTTTTGTGATTGGCTGAATCTTAATCCACTGCTTAGCAAATTTAAAAGTTCATTTAAATATTCATTATATTTCCTGTTATCTGAGCATTTACTGTATATTTGACCATATACTTTTAACTGTATTACACTAAGCTGTAGTCAATGTAATACATGTTATAATCTCATCATACTGCCAATAATAATTATAGTAATCCTAACTCTTGGGAGACTCAATGAACTGATGAAGACTGTATTTACGGCTGATGTTTATAGACATGCTTTTAACATGCAATTTTTACCCATTCACATTTTAAATCAAATACATCACATATGAAAACATCAATTTTACATGTTAAATCACATTGGAAACATATGTTGGTTTAACTTACATTTGGTTTTATGTGGTTTTGGGGCATTTTTCATGCAATAAAAACTCCCAATATAAGTGCATGTGAATCATTTTTCATGTCATGTATGTGAAAATTAAAAATTTCAAAATTTCACATAAACCTCTTTTGAGAGGGCTACACAGGAATGTGCATTTAAGTGATTTAGAACAGCTAACAAGGTGTTTGACACTCCCAGTCATCATGTCTCTTAGCTTTTCTGAAATCTCTTTAAAATATCTCATGGGTGATGGATCCCATTTGTCTGTCCGTGTATCTCAGGCTGCACTCGCATTATACCTGCATGCTGTTGATGAGCTGGTGCATTTGAATATTCCTGATCAACATAAGATTTCATCCTTGTCTCTATCCTTAGAGCTGCTACCTCTGTGGCTCACTTGTTTATCTAAATCATTTGTAGTTCTGTTTATTGGCCTATGCACATATACAACATATTGCAAGATTGAAGGTTAAATGAATTATTTTTACATGACAAGCTGAAACAAGACAAGTGCAGGGGTTACAGAGGGGTTTATTTTACAGCCATAACAGATTATTAGTAGGATTTCCAAGTCTCAGAGTGGCCTAAAAGAGAACAGCAGGACTGCCCTCATTAAACGGGATAATACAGGACGAGGTGTCCTGATACCCTAAAATAATGGACACATCATCCTCTATTGTCCCAGTTATACCACAAGAAAAAAAGAGAAGCTATGTTCAAATTATGATCCTTTTTTAACAGTGCAGTAAGGCTATAGCCAGTTTAACCCAGGGATGGTTTACAATATATTCGCCTGAGAGAGTTAAAGGTACAGTTCAACGTTTCTTGCTGAGAGTTAGATATGACGACTGGTACCACTCTCATGTCTGTACCCTAAATGTGAACCTGCAGCCAGCTGCTAGTTGGCTTAGCTTAGCATTAAAAAAAAAAAGCTGTAAACGGGGGGGAAACAGATAGCTTGGCTCTGTCAAAAACAAAATTCAAAGTTGACCTACCATTAAGTCTTTACATGAACTGTAACTAATGGGTTTTAGAGCTGCTTGTAGGTTAACTTCTGACAAAGCCAGACTATCTGTTTCCTTATGTTCCCAGTTATGCCAAGTTAATCTAACTGCCTGTTTGTTTTAGCGTCATATTTAAAGGAGCTATTAGTACATTTTCTCTGCTGGCAAATGGTGTCTTCCCGGGAGAAGGTGGGGGTGATTGTTGACAAGAGCTTCAGCCATCGTTGTTTTTCTAAAAAAAAGAGGTTATAATACGTCCTCTGAGCAGCGATGCGTCTTCAGGGCAGATTGGAGGCTACAGTGAGTCGCTAACAGGAAGTGCACTACAGGCCGGGCTAGCTGGTTAGCATTCTAACTTCAGCAGAAGGAAACACGTGATAGAATTAAGAGTTAACATTGCTTGTGTTGCTTTCCACTGCTGGAGACAGCTGTTGGTGAAGAAAGGAATGAAATTTGATGCTGAACTCAACGTTTTTTTCTATACTGGTTACACCTGTTAATGCGAACGTTGGCTATGTAGCAATAGCGAAACTTACAAATAGCTCCTTTAACTGACAGATATGAGAGTGTTGATCTTCTTGAGTACATTTCTGGAATGTCAAACTATTCCTTTAACCATGATGAAAGCATTATACATCTTAAATGTTATTGCTATGGTTACCTATGGTATGGTTACATGCAGTCTAATGATAAGTGGTGAAAAAGAAAAGTGGTGTCCTGATACCCAGTCTTAATACACCTGTCAGCCAATCACACACAAGTCCTTTGGTTGCCCATTGTACAACCAAAATAATTGGCTTTGTTGCATGTGGTGACCCACTATCAGAGCACAGTGCAAATGTGAACAAAGCCTCAGTGTCTTCGTGTTGAAACCGGGGCTTTGACTAAGACTTGGCTGAGCGGCAGGCTGAGTCCATCAGGATAGTGAGGTGCATCTGAGCCCAATTAACCTCTGTCCATATCTTTGTGTGTCTCAGTGGACGCAGGAGATGAGCCCTGGGCCGAACCATGACGGGCTCACACGGTGAGTACAGCACCTTGAAAAGATGCCACAGACAACTGGATACATCTAAGAAAGGGAGGGGAAGGAAGCGGGAGATTTTTTTAACCACTGCTTGTGTGTAATTTAAGTTTACTACAGTTCCAGCAGCTCATCTCCTGTCTCTCACTAAACAGTCTGTATTCGCCTCTCTGTGACTCTGTGTTTGCATATTTCTCATGCTCTGTACACCTCAGCTGTTTGTAATAAACAGAGGAGCAGCTCACGCTGCTAAATAAATAACGAGCTATCAAACATTGCCGATTTATGTAAAACTCGTCGGCATTGTAAGCATTTATTTTCCTTTCATCACCGGCTGAGAGAGTAATGGGCCGCACGCTCGGCTCAGAACAGGGTGTCACTATCAGGGTTAAAGCTGTCCTGCAGAGCTGATAACGTGCAATACTTCTGCCTGGATTACAGTATTACACCCAAAACAAGTGTCACACTTTATTTGGCTTGTCCCACAACCGATACCCAAATTATTTTCAACTGATAATAATGTGTCACAATGATTTGGAAAGCATTTCAAACACATTAAGAGCTTCTTCTAAAGGCTGATCTTATTTTTAGGAAGTGGGTGACATAGCCTGTCCTCTACATGCAGCAAATAGACAGGTGTTACATTTCTAATTTTAGTCACCTGACACGAGTGCAAATAATAGAATAGCTTAATAAAATGTTACCAAAATATCTCTTCAGTTTCTATTGCATTTCTAGTCCTTTTTTTTAAACCCTAAACCAGACCCTAATATGGTGGCCACTGCAACTTAATAAAATACATGCAAATAGGAAAAGTACAAACAAATTCAGAAAACATCATCAGTTTGACAACACATGCGCTGTAAATACACACAATACAACCAAATACAGAAACATGCTGCAAGCAACACAGACGCTGCAAATAGCCCAATAATACAATGGGAGTGTTTCCAAGGGAGGTAAAAGTGATGACCCTGGCTAGGACACACCTTTTGTTCAATGCTATTAGCTTTAAATGTCACAAAGCATTGACCAACAAATGCATCCCAGCCACGTTAACCTCTTTATTGTTTCCCCTGGAAACACTTCTGTTGTCGCCTGTGCTACTTGCAGTGTGATTCTGTATTTGCTTGTGTTGTGAGAATTTGCAGCACGAGTGTTGTCAAATTGATGAAAATGTTTTCTGAATTGGTTTGTGTTTTGTTTGTTTGCATGCATTTTCTTAAGTTGCCATGCACTGAGCTCTCGGGGCCACTGTGCCCTAAATCCAAAGTCAGACTGCATGTGAAAGTAGCGCAAATCTTTAGTTCAAACCTGTTTTTAATGAGTGTGAAAAGAAGAAAAAATCATATTGAATCTGACATTTCTATATATTTCTGTGACACCAAATCTGACACTGATTAGTGTCAGAGAGACCTAAGCCTTATTAGACTCCAGAATTTCCAACATGATTCACCTAAACACAGTTGGCCTGGTTCAAACATTACCCCTTAAAAAGAAGTATTATCTAAATGTATCACCTTATTGTATGATGCATGTCTATGAACTGTGAACCATGACTTTGTTTATTCTGAATAATGTTAGAGGCCTGAAGTGATTAAACTATCCAGCAAATAGAAGAAAAGCAACATTAAAGTTGTCAATCATGGTTCTTGTAATTTCTTAAGAGTGATATAATTTGGTTTTAACAAATAGAAACAAAGCCCTGCATAACACATAGTCAGTAGCCACTCATTTACTTGAGTTTTCCCCATATATAGGGAAATAATATAGCTGTTGTTGTTAGTTGAGAACAGTCTGAGAGCAGTAATCAATTTCCATAAGAATTTCTTTAACAGAGCTGCTAAATCTCAATGGTTAAAGAAAACACTGAGATCCCTTTAAACCCACATAAATATTCATGTATTTGTTAGAAACTATATTATCTATAGTCATCAAAATTGTATTCTTTCTTTTACATTTTGTCTTGTTCAGCTGAGCTGTTGGACACTGACTCAAAGATGGTTATTTTAGCAAAAGCAGATTTTGCTGCCAGCCGTTTGAACTCTGTTTTCATTTTCCCTATAATTATCCCCAAAATGCTGCTCCTTTCTAGGTAATTATTGGGAAAGCAGGGAGCTGTAAAATAAAGCAATACTATAACTCTCCTTTTCTTCTTCTCTGTTCTGTTAATCATTTCACACTCTCACAAGATTTATTTTGTGACCTCTGACTCCCTCCATACTGGCAGTGAGCAAAACTGGAGGACCGGTGTGATGGAGGTGTTGAGTGGTGTTACATCAGATTTAAGCTTCTCTGTCATGGTATTGCTGAAGGTCCATCGCTACATCAAGACCCCCACTCTCGTATAGCTGTCAAACTCAAAAACGTGACTACTCGTCTGTTTGTGTCGTCGCTGCTTCAGCCGCTCGTACTGAAGTTTCACTTAGGTTTGCACGGGCATGCTGGGCTTTATTCTCGTGCACATGTAGGTCAGTTGAGAATCGTGGCCTGCTCAGACTGGTATCAAACACTGGCCCACAGAACACACTGTGAATGAGAATGAATAAGAAGTGAGCGGTGAGGCCTAGGTGTGAGCGTATCCTGTGATTGGTGTTGACCTCCACACTGAATGTCTTCAGCAATATCCTCCATGCTCATGACTCAGGACCCTGCCTCTCGTCTTCTCAGCTCTCCAAACAGGGACTAATTTACTTGGGGTGTCTGGTGAATGATAGTTGCTGGCCAGACAGAAATCCAGCAGCACTAAGTGATTATAATGTGTCAGTTAACATATTAATTCTAATACTGGTCTATTTAAATAAAACCAAAACATGACTCTTCATTGATCATATTAATTGAAGACTAAGCTTCTATTATCAACAGCAGGCTTTTCACAGAAAAAGTTGATGTCTTCATGAATGAATTTGGGCGTATCGCAGAATAAGGCTGGTGATATTCAATAGTTTTCTTATTATCAATAAATGCTTCAATATCCCTCTGTGCCACAAAGCTCCACTGTCCAAAAACTCCTACAAACACATCGTAGAGCCTCACTGTTGTAGTGCATGTCATGTTCCTTCATTACCACAAACACGCGCACTGTAGTTCATTATTTCGACCACTCATCAGATCAACCATGTGGTCCATTAAACTGATGTCAAACTGGATTTTATTCAACTTTATATTGGTGTGAATGCTGTTACAATAATGTGAAATACAAGACAGTTGATCCTGAAACTGTCATGTTCAGATTTGGTCCTAACAATAATGATTATTATTATTATTATTATTATTACTGTTGTTATTCCAGTAAGTTTGGTCAAGTCATCATTCATACTATCACTTCAAGTGGCAGAAGCTGGTAGTTTCAACCATTTATCCGTGTGACCTTAAGCCATCCACCTTATCAGCTGTGGCTCAGGAGGTGCCTGGAAGGTCGCTGGTTCGATTCCTGTCCACACGTCGAAGTGGCCTTATTAGGCAGGATACTGAACCCCAAATTGCCCCCGATGTAGCACCGCTGTGTGTGAGTGTGGGTGTGTGGTAGAAAAGCGCTGTACGTGTAGAAGAAAGAGCTGTATGAATGGGTGAATGTGGCTTGTGGTGTAAAGTGCTGTGCTTTGATTGATAAAACTGGAAAAGCCTTATAAAAGTACAGTCCATTTAACTGATCTTCTCATTATAGCTGGTTATTGTGACAGTAAAAAATAATAAAGATCAGCCTCACACCCATGTGTGGATATATTTGTGTATTTATTTTTCTCTCAATTTTTCCAACTTGGCACCTGCAGAAGTAATCCCTGAGGTACACATACCCCTGGCAGGGAATCACTGCACTAGGTCACTAAAGGTATATTAATCCACAGCTAAAAATAGTCCCCAACAAATAAATACACTATTTACTCTTGGAGTAATGTTTTTTTTTTTTTTTTTTTTAAACTACAACAGCCAGATGTTCTAGAAAATAAAATGAAAACTTCCGGTCTGTGATTCATTTTTGAATATTCATCTTCAGAAGGAAAGAATGCCTTTTGTTGGTTTTCCTCTTTTCATGCGATTAGTTGGCAAGTAAATACAGAATAACACCAGTCTAAAGAGGACTGCTGCTTTTTATTGATTTTTTATTTTATTTTATTTACTTTATGTAATTAACGTGTTTTACTGTTGTGAGTGAGGGAAGCACCTGTTATTACTAGTGGTGGAAAGTAGCAAAGTACTTGAGTATTTCCACTTTCTGCTACTTTATAATTCTACTCCACTACATTTCAGAAGCAAATACTTAGACCCCACTACATGTATTCCATAGCTCTAGATACTCTGCAGATTCATTTTAATGATACAAAATATAATCAAGAAACAAATAAAGTAAAGTACGATGTTGTGTTATGGGTCAAAGTAAGACTTTATTTATTCACAACTCACAATGTAAAGAAATTCAAATTAGCCTTACCTTTACCACATTTAAGTGATGTACACATGAATGCTTAAATAACTATAATCGTGTATTTTATTCTGAAATGAGAAACTGATTCAATCTCTTAAGTACATTTCCCTGCTGATACTTTTGTAGTTTTACTGAAGAACAACTTAGACTGCAGGACATTTACTTGTAACAGAGTATTTCTCCTCTGTGTTGTGTTGTGGTATTTCTCCTTTTGACCCAAGTGACAGATCTGAGTTCTGAGTGTGAGCTAGAAGTCACATCCTCACCTCTGTTTCCAAACTGGGGAAAGCTTCGCAAGAGTTACACCAGTGCCACCAGTGTTATATTTACAGCCCCGGGCAGTAAAAACTTGGTGACTGCATCATGATGAGTCCATTTTTACTGCTTACATTAGACGTTCATAAACTGCAGAGCAGGTCTCACGGTGACAGACTGCAGGCCTGTTTTCACTGCGTGCTCGTGGGTCCTGTCTTGTACTGAGACTAAATTTACAGCAGACTGTCGGGAATTGCTTACACCAAGTGTGCCCCTCATTTTTCCATTACACTGTATGAATGTATTATACATACTTCATTAATGTATAGGAATTTAACCTTTGACCCTTCCGACTTAACGCTCTTAATGTGTTAGAAAAGAGTTTACATCTCAAACTTGAACCCGTGTTTGATTTCATTAACAAGCACTGAAAAAAATACTTATTATCATCCAGTGAATATTTTATGTGATAAGTAATTCATCCATAACCATAATATATACTTTGATATATTGTGTTTCTTAGACCTCATTTAACTCGCAGTGTACAAATTGTTTTTAGTTTAAAATAGGCGTCACTGATCTATTGTATTGTTTATGATGAATGGAACAGACATTTCTGACCCATAACACCACAGATGCACCTGGAGAATGATCAAAATGTATTTTATTGCATTTATTGTTGAGGATGTAATGATGTCTTGTTTTGATCAGAAAAAAACATAAAGCTATGTTTCACACATCACAGTTAAAATAAAGGGGTCAAAGTTGAACCTAACACAACTGGAGGGTTGAGTTAGGGAGTTAATCATATTTAAAAAGACTGATTATTATTACTGATCACAGGAAAAGGAGCATTTAACATTTTATCCATCTAAATTGTGTGTGAGGAATTTAAAAAAAGAAAAGAAAAACAAAAATATAACAGTTCAGTATCATTTTTTCCTGTAAAAGAGAAATAAATTGGCTTTTTGTTAATATTAATTTTGCATCAGAGCTGCTGCTTTAAGACACATGCATCAGGACAACAGGTGTCTGTGATGTAACCAGGCCAAAGCCGCCGATCAATGTGTTCCAATGAGGAAACGCAGGGAGAAGGCCTCACCTGAGCAGCATTACCTGCCTCTCTTATGAAATTCGGTGCAGTTAGTTTTCTGTCCAGATGAGGGCGACACATCAAACACTAAAATTCTCAGCACAAGGAAACCTTCCCAGCATTCAGCAGTCAAGCTGTGAAGGGACAAAAAAAAACAAGAGAGGAAAAAAAAAACGAGGGGTGCGACACACGAATGACTTTAAACACATATTAAAATGCTTTATTTTAATCCAACAAAATAGGATTAGAGCTCATGAGATTCAAGGTTTTTTCCAGTGTTTGGACACAGGAAGCAGTGTCTCAGCCACATGGCCAGACTACCAACGACAGCTGAGACGGAAGCAGGAGCCTTTGCCAACTGTCTGGCTCGTTCCCTAGTAGGCCTGCTTCCCTCAGGCCACTCACAGCCAGTGTAGGAACATGTCCAAGACTGTCAAATATCAGCACACTCTCACACACACACACACACACACTGTTGCAGCAAGCCCACATATTAATCTTCACACACACTCACACGCACTGGGGAGATTTGAGGAGGAATACACGATTTGCTCTTTTCATGCAGGTGGCACGGTGACTTTTAGACACACCTCAGTTTTCATACACGAGCGTGAATCAATCAGCGGAGTGACTGGGACTTTATTCATAAATACTGGAGGATAAATTGCGTCAGACGGCTGCTGGATTCAGCTGGAGGAGAAATAATTGAGACTGAATGTTCTATCACAACATGATAACTTACAGTCTGAAGGGTCCCTAATTAGCAGCTGGCTTTGTGGAGTCAATGGCGTTTTATCAGAGAAAAATGGCAGCAAAAACACATTTACAATTCACTACTCAGACATTACACTTTTCCCCCGCTTCTGTAGTGGCTTATTGTCTTTAATAATATGTCTGTCAGTGTCAAACCTGAAATAATACACAAACATTACACAAAATTATGCTCTTTACAAGACACAGACAGTGTTTTAATGTAAAGGTTGCAAAAAAAAGGCATTATTTTGAAAATATTTAAATTGTTGACTCACAAAAAGATGAATATCAGGGAAAATGGCAGCATCTCTGTCTTTGAGTGCTGATGATGAACATCTTTAATGTAGAAAATGGTTATTTACATCAAGATTTTAAGGCATTTCCAGGCAGTAGCGGGAAGTATAGAGACAGAAATTAGGTTTTCAACGTAAGTTAAGAGCCAAATATTATGTTGTTGCATGTTAGAAGCAAAAACACAAAATAACTGAAGATTGTTGTTAGAAAATCCTAAATAAATCAGCAAATTATGACAGAAATTATGACAGAAATCAATACTTGTAACTTATTTTATTTTGAAATGTTGACAGTATGTCGAGGAAAATCCCACTTGCACACAGGTAATCCATCTGATGGAAACTTTTATGACAATAGATAACATCCATCCCCACTAACATTAAACTAACACACCCTCCTGCTCCGGGCGGATGGGTGAAATCCATACTTCCCATCTTCCCTTTCTCCTGCCTGCTTTTATTTGTGTGCGTCACTTGGCTCCCGCCACCTGTTGCAAGAGGAAACCAGAGGTGAAGCTTCCGGTGAGGCCCCGAAACACTGTCAGGTTTCAGGTCCGACTGCCCCACCTCCCCACCCCCTTTCTTTTTTTTTCTCTTTTCTCCCATGGGTGTCAGCTGGATGGACACAAGAGCGCGGGCACTGCGCCACGCTGCCGCTCTCCACACTCAGCCCGGGACTCATCACGCATGAATAAATGAACAGGATAGATAGATAGATAGATTTCCATCAGTCATTTTAAGGAGGAATCTCACAAATCTTGAAATAAATATTATTAGAAGCAGAGGTGTGTTGTCATACCTTAAGGCGCATCTCTTCCTCTCTCCTCCGCTCCATCCATCTCTCCTCCTCCTCCTCTCCTTCACTCCGCTGTAATCCGCTCTCTCCTGCAAAAACGCACAAAAACAGAGAAAAAATGTGAACCGCATAAGCCTCTGATTGACTGATTTCCCACCTCCTCCACCCCCCCTCTCGCAGCCCTTCTGACTGCAGCACTCTTGAATAATAACCCCCTCTCCTCCTCCTCCTCCTTTCCTCTTCTCTCTCCCTCTTCTCTCCCTCCTATTTAAAATGCCGCTCACAGGCGCGCTCCCGTGCCCGGTTTTAAGCACACACACACGCTCCCTCTCTCTCCTTTTCTCTCTCTCTCCTTCCCTCCCTCCCTCTTTCTCTCTCCCTCCAATCGGACTTCGGGGACGCGCTCGGACCGTGTCGCGCAAGTCAAAACCCAACTCGGCCGTTTGGCAGGTAAAGCGGTTTTTTTTTGTTGTTTTTTTTTTTTTTTATCCCCCCTCAAAACACACGCACTCACACACTCCCCTCAATGCTCTTCATCAGCTTTGATCTTGATCCCCGTGGAGGTTACACAGGAGGAAAAAAAAAAGAAAACAGGTGAGAGCTTCCTAAAAAAAAAAAAAACATAGGATAATTAGAAGGTGATAATAAACAGCCAGATATGCAGCCATTAAAGTGCGCGCTTAAAACAACAATCTGTTTCAAGGTCTTAAGTATGTTTCTTTTTTAATTTTATTTTATTTTCGGTGTATGTCACAGAGAGAGAGAGAGAGACCCCCTCCTTCCTCTCTCTCTCCTCTCTCTCCTCTCGCTCTCTCTCCCATCTCTCTCTCTCTCTCTCTCTCTCTCTACATCGCTGCATTCTCCTTTTAGTCGTGTGGGAAGCTCAGTGAATGCGGCTGCAGAAGGAGCCAGCATACTTATGCGCCTGACACGGATACTGTTCTGTCGTACACTGGAGGGGGGGGGGGGACACAAGCTCGCTTTCCACTCTTGTAACAACCCCTCCGTTTTCCTCAAGCTGGATAATTTCTTTCTTTTATTTCTTTTTTGTTTTTTGGCTTTAAAGTCTCTGCATTTCCTCCCCAAGTTAATTTTTTGATGACATTTCCTCTGGACCGATGGGAGCGGGAGGGAAAGCGCGGAGTTTCCAGCTCCTCACTTGCACCGCAGCGGACTAAAGGCTGAATAACTGCATTATTCATTTTTACGCACCGGTTTCTGTTCTCCTGACTTGTCTCTCTTGTTTCTCTCTGTGCTTTTCTGCTTTTTTTTCACCCGGGAGAGAAGCTCCGATATCGCCCTTCTTATTCTTCTTCTTCTTTTTTCTTTTACATCCAACCTTTTTTCTTTTTTAAACTGAATGGAGACTGAAATAAGCATCTCTTCTTTCTCCACCTGCGAATAAACTGCTCTGTTAAGACAAAATAACTGTCTTTTGTTCACGGGGTCAGAACATATAGGATTTATGCTGACTGGATGGAAAATAATATTCAGACACACACAACCTGATGGGAGCGTTTTGGTTGCTTCTGCCCTCTGAAGCATTATCCCGGTGCGCAACTTCGCTCGAAACAAACCAGTATTTATTCATTGGATCGCTGGAGGTTGCTGAGCCGATCTGAAGCCAGACGCACACTATTGGCCATCCTCTCCTCCTCTCTTCCCCATTTTTTCCTCCTCTCCTATTGCTCCTCCAATTTCCCCCCCTAAATACAAAAAAAAAACTCGCAAGTATGACGGACTTATTTCACCGCATCACCGGCCGCCTTGCGCCTTTTTTCACGCCTTGGAGTCGCCGGACGCGCCGCCAAGATCTCTAAAAGCTGTCTGCCTCTCCCTTTTCTCTCTCTCTCACTCTCTCTATCTGTCTCTCCTCTCTCTCTCTCTCTCTCTCTCTCTCTCTCTCCCCTCCTCTCTCCTTTCTCCCAATCTCTCCCAATCGCTCCTGCAACCAAATGAACGCTCTCCCATGGAGGTAGTACAACCACCTTGGGGACCGAACGACCAGAGGGGTGATTTTTCTAAGCAAGAGGAGCCTGTCAGCAAGAGACGCATCGGGTGAAATCGGAGCCTCGCGCTCGCCCCCCCTCGCCCTCCCTCCCTCCCCTCCCCCCTCCCTCCCTCTCCACCGGCATCCCCCAACCTCACCCCCACCTCCACCCCCCCTTCCAGTTTTGCTTGGCTCGGGTTGACACACAGTAGACCTACATGGGGATATAGGGGCTGGAGAAACCTTGTTGCGCCCCTACAACTGTCTGCGCTCTACTTCGGCGGGGAGGACCGTTTGCGCAAGTCTCCATCCATGTCTCACCGATGCTGCCCCGTGTCTCCAGAGGGAGCCGCATTCATCACCACCTCAGCTTTGGGTAAGTCTCATTTATTTAGATGTGATCCGCCTTCCTTTAAAATGACCTGATTTTTTTTCTTTCTTTCTTTTTTTTTTTTTTTTAAACTGAGGAACATTTTTATTTATTTTTCTATGTTGTGCCAAATGTGGGATTAAAAAAAAAAAAAAACGCTCCTCTGTGAGAAATGGGTGCCGCTCAAACCCTCTCAACATGTCAGGAATGGGCACAATCCCAATTCATTCTCTCCCCTCTTGCTCTCACACTTGCTTTCCTAAATAACCTAAATGTTCTGCTCAGAGATGCTGCTGCTGCTGCTGCTGCTGGCTTCAAATGAGACCCCCATGAAAAAAAGAGAGCTGCAGCCGTTTGACTTTGATTATGTTGAATATGCTGAGAGGGGGAGAATACAGTCGTGCTGCTGTCTTAGACATTTTTTCCAAGATGATGCCTCACGGTTTTGGATGTCAGAATAAGATGCAGAGATGCAGCCGTTCATGGCTGTGAGTAATTTCCAGAGCATATGGTACTTTTCTTTTCCTGCAGTCCTGAATAATCTGCATCAAACATGTGTCTTGTCCTGTGATTAGGGTGAAACTCTGTCAAAGCCACCCACTGCAATGAGTCTTAATGAAAAGTGCAATAATTAGAAATGGGCTTCATTAGCATCTAAATTTGCATATGATGTTTTATACAGTAAATGGTAATGAATAATACAGCTAATGTATTTTTTAAATTAAAAAAAGTGCTAAAATTGATTAAATATTGGAATTGCATTATAATCAATATTGAATATGCATTTTGATGGTTTGCTTTCTGTGTGTGTGTGTGTGTGTGTGTGTGTGTGTGTGTGTGTGTGTGTGGGGCTTGTTTGCACACACGTGTGACTATGTGTGTGTGTGTGTGTGTGCGTTTGTGTTTGTGTGTGTGTGTGTGTGTGTCTGAATGCTTGTGCATGCACCTGTCTTTTTTTTTTTTTTTTCTCCAAAGGTTACTAAATGGTTTTCTGGGGGAGGATTTCTAACCGGCGAGATGCTGCTCGTACTCCTGCTGGCAGCCTTTTCTTCCTCCATCTCCGGCTCCCTCTCTTCCTCCCTCTCCTCCCCCTCCATGTCGGACGGACCCCCAATGGCAGACCCGTCTGCCTCGGACTTGATGGCGGAGACCTGCAGCGCCTGCTCCTGCATGTCGGTGGAAAACGTGCTGTACGTCAACTGCGAGAAGGTCACCGTCTACCGGCCCACGCAGCTCATCCCGCCGGCCTCGTCCCTCTACCACCTTAACTTCCAGAACAACTTCTTAATCATACTCTACCCAAACTCGTTCCTGAACTTCACCCACGCTGTGTCACTGCAGCTGGGGAACAATAAACTGCAGAACATCGAAGGTGGAGCGTTCATGGGGATGAGCGCGTTGAAACAGCTGCACCTCAACAATAACGAGTTAAAGGTGCTGCGAGCAGACACTTTCCAAGGGATAGAGAACTTGGAATACCTTCAGGCTGACTACAACTTGATAAAGTATATTGAAAAGGGGGCATTTAACAAACTGCACAAGCTAAAAGTGCTGATCCTGAACGATAATCTCATACAGGCACTACCTGACAACATATTTCGCTTTGCCTCACTCACACACCTGGATATAAGGGGGAACAGGATCCAGAAGCTTCCTTACTTGGGGGTTCTGGAGCATATAGGGCGCATTGTAGAGCTGCAGCTGGACGACAACCCCTGGAATTGTACCTGTGATTTAGCACCTCTCAAGGCGTGGCTTGAAAACATGCCCTATAATATTTTTATCGGCGAGGCCATATGCGAAACACCAAGCGACTTGTACGGGAGGCTCCTGAAAGAAACCAACAAACAGGAGCTTTGCCCCATGGGAACAGGGAGTGACTTTGATGTAAGGATGCCACCCGCACTGCCAGATAATGGGCAGTCGCCCTCCAAAGTGTCCCCGACCACCGTGGCTCCCATAGCCACAAAATCGCCAAAAACCACTGACTCATCCAAGATTTACGGTAACGGTATCGTGGCTGGTTTGCCCCCTTTTGGAAGAAATAGTCAGATTGTTTCCTTTCAGACACGGACCCCTCCGTTGTTGTGTCCACAGCCCTGCAGTTGTAAAGCCCACCCCTCTGACTTTGGTATTAGTGTCAGCTGTCAGGAGAGGAATATTAAAAGTCTAGCTGATCTCATCCCAAAACCTCCAAACGCCAAGAAACTTCACCTGAGTGGGAATTACATCCGCGACATAAGCCTGACTGACTTCCAAGGGTTCGAGGGCTTAGATTTGCTACACCTCGGCAGCAATCAAATTGTCACAGTCCAGAAAGGTGTGTTTGCTAACCTCACTAACCTGAGGAGACTGTATCTGAATGGAAACCAGCTCGAACAGTTACACCCAGAGATGTTTTTGGGCCTCACGAACCTCCAGTACCTATATTTGGAATACAATGCCATAAAAGAAATCTTAGCGGGCACATTTGACTCCATGCCGAACCTTCAACTCCTGTATCTCAACAATAATGTTCTGCGGAGTCTCCCCGCCTACGTGTTCGAGGGTGTCTCTTTAGCTAGACTGAATCTGAAAAACAATCACTTCATGACCCTGCCAGTGAGCGGTGTCTTGGACCAGCTGCGGTCACTGACCCAGATAGACCTGGAAGGGAACCCATGGGAGTGTTCCTGTGATCTGGTCGCCCTCAAACTCTGGCTGGAGAAGCTGAGTGATGGAGTGGCTGCCAAAGAGGTGAAATGTGCCTCCCCTGTGCAGTTCTCCAACATTGAGCTGCGCCTCTTGAAAAATGAGATCCTGTGTCCTAAGCTTATTGCGAGGCCGCCGTTTATTCTCACTAGCGCCACCCCTGTCCTGACCTCAGTGTCGCCCGCTGGGGTTGGTAAAGCACCACCGGGAGGGCCCGTGCCTCTCTCAATTATGATCCTCAGCATCCTCGTAGTGCTCATCCTCACTGTGTTTGTGGCCTTCTGCCTTTTAGTCTTTGTCTTGAGGCGGAATAAAAAGCCAGTGGGTAGGCAGGAGGGGCTGGGGAATCAGGAATGCGGCTCCATGTCGTTGCAACTCCGCCGACACAGCCATAAATCCGGCAAGAAAGGCTCCATCCCGGGAGACGACCTTGGAGGCGAGACATTCATCCCCCAGACCATCGAGCACATCGGCAAAAGCCACACCTGCGGGATCGGACGCTCCTCGGACATGGACGCCGGGTTCAAGTTCGCGGACTCGCAGAGGCAGAAGATCATCTTCCGGAACAGCGCAGACAAGGACAAGGACTCGCTCTCCACCCTGGAGCGCAACAAACGCCTCAGCACCATCGACGAACTCGAGGAGTTCCTCCCCAACCGAGAGCCCAGCATGTTCATTCAGAACTTCCTGGACAGCAAAAGAGATTTCAACAGTATAGGGATGGGCGGGTACGAGATCCGCTACCCGGAGAAAACGCTGGATAAAAAGATGAAGAAGTCGTCGCTGATAGGCGGGAACCACAGTAAGATCGTGGTGGAGCAGAGAAAAAGTGAGTATTACGAGCTGAAAGCCAAGCTCCAAGGAACGCCTGATTACCTGCAGGTGCTCGAGGAGCAGACTGCACTGAGTAAAATGTAGGGATGGTTGTGTGTTTGATTTAGTGCATTGATTACACATACACAAGGAAGTCAGACACACATACAGGCAGACAGACAGCCAAACACACCTGCCTTTCTCTGGTACTTTCTCCCCCTCCTCTAGCCGTGCGCGCACACACACACACACACACGCACACACACACACACACACACATCTTTCAACTCCTCCTCAGATTCCTTGCTTTCTGTCTTCATCTCTCTCTCTCTCTCTCTCTCTCTCTCTCTCTCTCTCTCTCTCTCTCTCGCTCTCTCTGCACACACACACACTCCTACACACACACACACACACAGCAAAAAAAAGTGCCTTCTGGAAATCCTTAATGACCAATGCAGAGATGGACAAAATGGCTCCACACTACAAAGCTATTACTAGAATCAGCGTGGATGTATTCCACAGTAAAAGACCTTTTGGATTACCCATGCCACTACATGTATGAATCCCACATACATACAACAGGACACCATAAAAAAAAGCAACCAGACAGTCATAGTATTTTTTGCTGCTATTGAAAGGGGTACTTACCTACTTTTTTTTTTTTTTTTTTTTTTTTTTTTTGTTCTTGTTCTTTTTCTCCTCCTTTTTGTTTTTCCAACCAAAGGGTCTTGAAAACAGTGCTTGAGAATATACCTCGCCGTCTTCAACCCTCGTTTAACAAGAAAAAAAAAAAGAGAGAAAAAAGAAAAAAAAAAGGAGGCAGCATTGGTTGTTGTTCTTTTGCTCTGGAAAGGATCCAAAATCACTACTTCTGGGATGAGATTAACCGAATCAGTGACTCAACGGATGCTACTTTGCTTCTTCTTCTTTTTTTTTTTTTTTTTTTTTTTTTTTTTTTAAATTTGCGCGGATATCTGTTTGTTCTTGGGGATGCTCTCTGGAGTCGGTTTGCGGACTCTCTGCCATCTTGTCTGGATTACACACCAGTAGCAGTACACCTGCTCTTTGCCTGAAGGCTAAACGGCTCCTGCTTTTTCCGTTCGTGGGAATAGGGAAGGCACTGCTGAAACTCTTTTGGGGAATGATTTCATGACTTGTTTTCTTTGTGTAAAGAGCCATGTTAAATATAGTGTCTTCTGAATGGAGTTGTGTTTCTCTTCAAAATTGCTACTTACAGTAAACTGTATGTTTTGGGTGAAATCTAAACGGCACATACACTGTCAGAGGACGTTGTTTCTGAAAAATGAAAAAAAAAAAAACAAAAACAAAAAAAACAAAAACCGAAGGATAAAAAAAAAAAAAAAAAAAAAAAAAATTACAACAAGCTGCTTGCCATGTAAGCGTAACCTGGAATTTATTTTGTAAGTCTTACATTATTTGTATCTGTGGGACTGGTTTGTAAATTACAAGGAAAGACAGACATCTACACACACACACACACACACACATACACACACACACACACACACACACACACACACATATACTGTACGACGGAGCATCATCATCAAGAGACTACAAGCCCGAATTGTCAAACAAACCGCTAATATAATTCAATCGGTGATCCACCTCCCCTTGTCAGCACTCAATTCGTAGTAAAGAAAAAAATTTAACAACATAGTTAATTTATTTTTCTATGCAGGATTATTTAAAGAGTTATTGGTATTATTTAAAAAAAGAATAATACTCAAAGAGCGGAAAGGACTTGATAGAACGATGCATCAGAGCTAATTCAGGCCACCAGGAAGTGACTGTGGAGTCGATTCGAGGGTTTTTCTGTTCCTCTCAGTTCGCTGAAGAACTCGACCCGCTTGGACGAGGGTTGTGAAATGTGATCTGTGATGTTTCCTTTTTATTGTGTCGCACGACAAGCCGAGGCCTGATAAAAGAGTCTGTGAAGTTTCAAGCAGTTTCCTTATTCTTATATCTCCCACAGTATCTTGTAAAAGGTTTTTTCTTATTAACATTATGCAACCAAAATAAATGTGCATTAAACTTGATATGGTTCTGGGATTTGCTGGGATGGGAATGGAGACATTCGGAGTGGAAACGGTTGGACGGCTGGAAAAATCGAGGCTCTAAATTGTTAGATTTGGGAAAGAATCATATCATAAAAACACCGTGTGCAATATTAGTAAAAAAAAATGCTCAGTCATGATGGCTTCGAATAATTTTGTTTAATTTATTTAGTTTGAGGTTATATTGTCAAGAGAGGTTCTATTTCGAAATTCTTTTATCAACTTAACTCTATCCGGTCCTTATTTAAAAAGTATTGTTAAGTTAAAATTATGAGTGTTTATTGACATTACAAATGAATAGAATGTATCTTGGAAAGTATAATAAATACAATTTTCTATCGGTCATAAATCTCCTGTATATTGGTTAATTTTCTCTTGTATAATCATGTTGAAATCAAGGTATTAAAATCAGCACCTATTTGCACTGTGTCCCCCCTATTTCTTTCCGTTGACACCCTCTTAGCTTTGCTTCCAACTCTCCTCTTAATTTCCTCACAGAACAAGTTGGATTGTCTGGCAGCGTCAGTGTTGGACAGACTGCAGCTCTACAGCTCAAGTGACAGACTGCTGTACAGAAATTTGTTCATGTACAAAAAAAAATAACTGGCTGCCCTTCAAGCGTAATATATGTTTGCTTAGTCTGTTTAGTTTTGAGGAAACTGGCTCTGGAAGCAACGGAAAGTGCTGCTTGTTACACTTGAGGCCACAAAACTACTTGTGCTTTTTCCACTTTTCCCATCTTAAGAATTGATGTGTCCTCAGCCAGCACTGGTTGTACTTTGTTTTTGAGTTTCAGTCTTAATTCAAGCATTTTCTTTTAAACATTTGACGCTTGAAAAGATGATTTCACCAGGGGTTTGTGTTGTATTGTGGGTCAGATCTCCTTGTGATGCTCGAAAACTGTCAGAAAGTCAGATTTTAAAGATGTAATGTCACTAAAATTTGCCTGTGTTTCTGTTTCTGTGTACCCTCATCCCGCATTCCTTAGCATGTTATTTTTCACCTCTGTTCCTGTTGAATCCATGTCCTAACATCCCCCATTTCCTCTTTCTGTTCAAGTTTTCTGAAGCTCTTTCGGCGTTGACCTTGCCGTCTCACAGGTATCATGACTCCCCTCTGTTTTTAGGCACCCATCAAACATTCATGTCTGCTTCATTTTAGGGTTAAAAATTCAGATTTCCCATTTCTGTGTTAATCCAACCTTTGGGGCTTTTGGGAAAGCGAGTAGCAGAAAGTATGACTCATCCAGACGCCAGAGAATTGTCCTCATTAATTATTAATACCATTGGCAGTTATGAACTAAAAAAGCGATACGTGAGTGCGTGTGGGTGTGGGGCGGAGTGTGGGGTATGAATCTGATATGTCCTACCCCGCCCCCACCCCCTCCTCCTCCTCCTCCTCCAAACTCAACCCCCTCTCTCTTCCCCATCTTTCCTCCCTTCTCTGTCACATTTCCAATCACACCACTCTGTAATAGAGCAGAAACATCATTTGGAAACTTAAAAAAAAAAAAAAAGACTCAAATTGGCTGGAAAAGCCTCTTTTCAGTCCAACATTTTACTGCAGTGACTTGGCTCCTGAGCAGGGTTCTGTTCCTGGAAGCTCCAGGGGTCCTTGAGGGGCTGCCATGGCATCCCTAGAAAACGGAGAAATAGTTGATTTTCACTGTAGCCCAACTCACCAGACATTAGTGCAATGAAAAATGCACAAAGAGCCTGATGGTCGTGTTTTTTTTTTTGTTTTTTTTTCCTTTTCTCTCCTCTCTTCTGTTATCATCCCACCTGCTGTAGAGACAGTTATGCAATTCTGTGCTGAATCTTTACTGTAAAAATCACCTCTGCTGCGCCTCAGAGTGTGTTCTTATCTGATGGGGTTGCCTGGTTGAGGGGTGTGGCTTTCTTTGGGTGGAATTTAAGGTGGAGAAGGGGATGCTTTTTCTTAGGGGATTCCTGCTGGTAAAGCAGGGCAGCATGACTGAAGTATGGAGTTGGCCACAAGGGGTGCTGTGAGCTAAGAACACAGCACAGGGAGAGTGAAATGGTGTGACTGGACTGTAGCAGGGTTCCTCTTGTTTCAAGGCTTTCAGGATTTAAAGGAAGAAAGACAGAAAAAATATATTCAGTCATTTCATTAGTTATATTTATAACATTTATTTAACTTTGCCCCTTTTCTTCTGGGAATTTAACAGCAAAGGACATTTCAGAGGCTACACAACAGGCTTTTGATGATGATGATTATTATTTCCAGCCATGAGTCATGAGATTAATTGCAAGCACTGTGTCAAGGTCTAATTGAAAAACAATAACATAACAAATTTAGGAAAAAAAAGATTGAAATTTGCATCCTTAATGTAGAACAAGGATTAAAAAAAACTTTCAAAAAATTCAGTGATTGATCTTGACAAGAACATTTTCTCAAAACCTACACCGTGTTAGAGTACGGTCACGTTCAGGAGTCAAAAGAGTCCAACAATAATGCATCATCACTGAACTGCCTATTATTCATAGTATGAGAGACACATTTTTTGTCTCCAGTTCTGTCTTGAGCTACAAATATAATCTTCAACTTCATAAGCTGCAGACTTTTAATTGTTCAGTAAATTAATATGCAAATTCACCGTTTTTTTAATCTCCCACATGGGAGTCGTGAATCCCAAACTGTCCCGACAGCAACTGAACACAGCACGGAAAGTTTTACTAAAAATTAAAACTTTCTACCACTAGTTGATTTTTGAAATTGGACATGTACTTATCCTAATTAAGAATTACTGTAACTTTCATAATAACAAGTGAAAAATAGTTTTTATTATCGTGGGAAATGTGCAGGTCATGTTACGGAAACACATCCTTTTGTTGGGAGGACATGTTGATCTGTGACCGCAGTGTGCAGCTTCCTTTACCTCGTCTTTTCATCTCTGTCTCTACAACTCTCCATTTTGTTTTTCACTGCACATCATCTGTTCTCAGATGGAATTTCCTCCTCTTCATCTTCAACTTCCTTCCTCTCTCGTTTAATCTCAGGTCCACCATGTGCCACGAGTTTTTCTCATTAAAAACAACAAGAACGATGCGTTCACGGGGCATCTCTGTAGTGGAAGTGATTGAACCTGAAAAAACTGATCTCATTCCTACACTGTATTTATAACCATTGTAGAAATGTCTTTTTTCCTGCAGTGTTCCTTTGTGAATTGTTGTGTACTGTCTCTTATTTGAACCCAGACTGCTCCATGTATCTTGTGGTAACTGAACAGAGAAATGAAGCTAAATTTGTGTCTTCAGTGCAGCAGTCGGTGCCTTTTAAAAGTCAAAGTTGGGAAGTGAGGAACCAAGAGTTTCAAGAATATACTCTATATGAATATGAAACAATGTCCTTTTATTTTAGCAGATGTCATTTTCAATTTCTTCACCTGAAATATATACTCACTGAGCACTTTATTAGGAACACCATACAAAAGCAGGGTATAGCCTCCCTTTGCTCTTCAGTTTCATGGATTCCACAAAATGTTGGAAACTTTCCTCTAGACTCTGCTCCATGTTGACATGACTGCGTCACATAATCTCTGCAGATTTGTCAAGCTGCACATTGATGCTGCCGCTCTCCTGTTCTACCACATTCCAAAGGTCTTCTACTGGAGTCAGACTGACGTTCGCTGAACTCACTGTCATGGTCATGAAACCAGTTTGAGACGACCTTTGCTTTGTGACATGGGGCATTATCCTGCTGGAAGTAGCCATTAAACTGTGGCCATAAAGGGATGCACATGGTCAGCAACAATACTCAGATAGGCTGTTGCATTCACTCCATGATTGATAGGTATTAAGGGCCCAGAGTGTGCCAAGAAAACATTCCTCACACCATTAAACCACCAGCAGTCAAAGATGCCGGTTAGGAGAAATAATCCATGCGTTCATGCTGATGATGCCAAATTCTGACGCTACCCTTCAGAATCTGGATCCATCAGGCCAGGCTATGTTTTGTCCAGTCTTTCTCTATCTAGTGTTGGTGAGTCTGTGTCCGCTGCAGCCTCAAGTTTCTGTTCTTGGCTGACAGGCGTGGAACCTGACTTGGTCTTCTGCTGTTGTAGCTCATCCACCTCCAAGCTTTTTCTGTTCACCACAGCTGTAAAGCGTGGTTATCTGAGTGACCGCAGCCTTTCTGTCAGCTCCAACCAGTCTGTCCATTTTCTCAGACCCCTCTCATCAAAGAGTTGTTTCTGTCTCACAGACCTGCTGCTGACTGGATGTTTGTTTTTTTTTTTGTTTTCGGTTCCTTTATGAGTAAAAACTCTAAAGACTGTTGTGTGTAAAAATACAGTTTCAGAAATTCTCAAACCGAACATCAAGCGAAGCTCCTGACTTGCATCTGCAGGATTTTATGCATTACACTGCTGCCACATGATTGGCTGACTGGATAACTACATGAATAAGCAGGTGTACAGGTGTTCCTCAGTGCTCAGTGAGTGTACATATTAAGCAGTTCATCTGTTGATGATAATCC
Source organism: Seriola dumerili (assembly GCF_002260705.1). Taxonomy (NCBI): domain Eukaryota; kingdom Metazoa; phylum Chordata; class Actinopteri; order Carangiformes; family Carangidae; genus Seriola; species Seriola dumerili. The sequence goes on along the minus strand of NW_019174416.1, from coordinate 7,820,053 downwards.
TTCATTCATCAATCAAAAGTCTGGTGATGTCATTGTGATGTCACCAGGGTTATCTCAGATTTGGCTTGAGACTTCAGTTATGAACTTGGGGCAGTGAGGTAGAAAGACAGGAGCATTGACCATCTGTCAGGGTCTAATGAAAGATGCTCTGCTAACACTGCTAAGAGATTTTCATATGGAAATTAATTAAAACCAATGAATGTATAGAGCGGTATTAAAAAATACAAATTCAATCCAAATTCCCAAAATACAGTAGTATGGTTTGCAAAATACTAAATTGTATTGTTAATAATAGCTAAGGCATCTGTAGTGAATGGGCTAAAACATGTGGACCCACTGGTACGATTCTTCAAAATAAAAGTTTGTGGGGTTGAAGAAGGCTTTACTGCACAACATATATTTGTAATAATGCTCCTAATTGTGGTTAAAATAATTATTTTGTCACCGTACGTCATCAGAGCATTAAGCCTTAATGCTAAAATCCCTAATGGTTACATGACAAACGATTAATTCTGAAATTTCCCTTATTTATGTGGTATTAACTTTAATTGCATTGTTATGTGTTTTTTTTTTCTTTTTTTTTTTCTCTCTTTGACAACTTATTAAGCTGTGTGGCCACATTGTAACAGTGGTGGCCCTGTTTCTGCTGAATGCCAACAATGTGCTCAGGAATGGTACCGGGGCATTTTTTGGCATCCGCCATGGTCATTCGGCCATTTAAAGGAGAGATGAAAGGGGATGGCATCTCCTCGGTTACCGCAAAATTACTCAATGCATCCCCAATGAGAGGAAAACAATGCTTCACCTCTCTACCAGCTGCCTCATTAAATGTGGACAAATCCACCCAGTGCTGCTTTGTTGTAGCTACTTGGCTGCCATTTTCACACATTTAGTGACACGCATGAGAGCTCACAACAGGAAATCCATTGCCACCTGTCTGGTGAGGCCATCACATCCCCGGAGCGGAAACTTTTGTTTGATTTGGATAATTTAATGTGTGCCTAACTATTATTATAACGAAGGACTTGTGTGTGTTTCATCAGCCCCTAGGGTCATGAAACTTGAACAACCTTGTGCAAACTTTCAACACTGGCATGACATCTTTTCACAAGACACTGGCAAAGTCTGATGTGTTAAAATCTTTAAATTTTTTTCCCTATTTCCTGGCTTTAATTTAACGCAGACACACATTAAAGGACAGCAGTGGAATCTCACAGCTCCTCCAGGGCCCATTTGGCCTCCATGTCCACACCATTAAATTAATTTCATTCCTCATTCAAATTGTGTCCTCTGAATACAACTTTTTTTTTTTTTTTTTGCATTAACTTTGTCTAAAAAGGATAATGAGTTCCTGACCAAAATGAGATATCTTCCCTCTCAAAAAAAAAAAACCTGAAACCTGCTCTCACGAAATGATTGAGTGAACTAAAGTAAAACTCTCTTTTCAATGGTTTCATTATTACCAGTCTCTGAGGATAACACATAGTTGTATTTTGTATCTTGCTTTGACCTGTAAACACAAGAGAGTGCTTTTATTCTGAAAATCTTATCTTGTATTACAGTCAATTTTTCACACAATGTGCATGTTATTTTCTTTGTAAGTCAAATTATCTTTCTTTAACGGATGGAAATATGTGGTGTATGTAATGGGTCAGCATTGTAAAACTAGGGCATAGCGGGGATCATAAATGGGTATTGGTGGTGAAAAAGACTGATGATGATTGTATGGATTTTAACCACATTATACAAATTTTATGGCTCACTGTGAGCTTAAGTTTTTACCTTTTACACCTTGCATGCCATGAGCGATCCACTCCCGGTCTCCCAGCGCCAGTACTTCATCTGTTAACTGTGTCAAAAATGGATGAAAATGTCCACTGCCAACTTGAACCTTAAAGCCTTGGTCCAACCATTCACTGATGTTGCCTTACTAGACCTCGTATCCTGACTGAGAGTCTGTGTACATTGATTGACATCTTCCTCACTCCCCTATCATGGATTTTTACCCTGTTATCATTCCTATTGGTGCATTGAGTTTTAGGATGACACATAACACAAACCTGACCCTGAACAGGAAGACCACCACTTTGGTGAGATCACGCATCATTCCAAGGTGTCTATCTCTAGTGCTGAGCTTGCAGTCACACCAAACACTTAGCTATTTTGTTGTGTAAGGCATTTGTAGCAGTTGATTATTAAGTGAGAGCAGATACAAAAAAGTCTTGAATTTGAATGAGGAAGTGGTCTCAGAATTTTGGACCCCACTGTATATAGTATTGAATTAGCCTTTCTTTTATCTTCATGTTTGTTTTTTTCTTTTACAAAGACAAGGAAATTTAGACACTAAATACACTGTTATCCTTTGCATTGTACTTCACATTGTCCTCTTTCCTAAGCAAAGGTGGAAAAAGTTATGAATAACAATTTCACATGTGGTTTTGTGTTTGAGAGGAAATAATGGTACATGATGAAATGCTCAACCTTAAAGGTCCCATATTGTATAAAGTGAAATTTACCTGTGTTCTTTGATCATAAAGCAGGTCTAGCTTCTATATTTATACCGTGAAAGTATCAAAGCGCTCAGTCCACAGAGAAATGCACACAGCTTGTATTCAGAAACTGAGCTGTAAAATGAGTCATCAGGACTTCTGTAACTTTGTGATGTCACAACAAAGCAGTCACCGCCTCTCAGCCTTGCCCCAAGCCCCATTCACCTGGACTCACCATCCAGTCTTTCAGTATTTGGTGTCTCTGAGTGTTTACCTGAAATCTGCTATATTTTTTTATTTGATCACTCTACAGGAGCTCCAGAGAGAATCCTGAGAGAGGAGATGTAAAACTACACTGAGATTGATTTTGGTTCTTAAAACCACAAATATCTTTTTATAGATCAACACTTCAAATAAACCACTGGAAAGTGTAAAATATTTGACCATTAAATTTTATTCTATTTTATAAGGTGTTATTATGTTATATATATATATATATATATATATATATATTGTATTTATAAGGTGGTCTCACTACTCCATGCACTGCAGTTTAGTCTAGCTAATAATTAAGTTAACCATCTTTTACATAATAGATATGAATACATATACTGCAAAACCCTTTCCTGTCTAGTATTTAACAACTACTGCCTAAAGGAAAAAGCAGTGGATCTACTTAAGAAAAGTACCATTAACTCAAAATTATACTTGGGTTAAGTGTCTAACTAACTGCATTTAGCTACTTTACCTCCAAGAAGCTCTAAATTACAGTCATTTTGAATAATCGCATTTCAGCAGCCAAAGACCTTGAAAGTCATTAAAACCTGTTAACAACGTGAAAGACAAGCCTTGAAAATAATTGTTAAACTGATTCATGTTAGCTTGGTAGCAGCTGCATGTGTAAGGTATCTGAGCACAGGGCTGTGATTAATGTGCTGCTGTTTCCTTCAGGTGCAAACCTACACCTGTTTCTGTTTTATTACATTGATCTATGAGAGATCAATGAAGGCAAGGGAACAATTGCAGACAAGTAGAGGAGACATGCTTACACCTTTGGGACTGCCCCTAGAGGTTGTTGCTTGTTTGTGTTTATATGTGAATGTGTGTGAATGTGTCTTCCTCTGCTGATATCCCTTGGGAACACATCAGGGGCCTTCCTTTAGATGCTTTATTGTGCTAATCAATAGCTCATATTTTAGCATGAAACCTGAACCCCCTTGAACATGCAGCTAAGAAATATGTCTCTTCAAATAATACACCAAGTGTAATAAAAATGGTCATATAATTGTGGCACAGTAGATGTCCTTTTTGCTGCTCCCTAGCACAATAAGGATCGACCCTGTAGCCAGCTCATGAAAGAGTTTCTATTTGTTCTCACCCAATCAATGCCTCATGGCTATTTTCTAGAAAATAAATGATACCCATCATGTCTAAAAAGCAAAAGGAAATGTACTGCAGAACTTTATGATTGAGAGGTGATGTCTAATGACAAGCAACTCTTAGGATACCAACTTAAACCATCCAGGGGGTTACAGCCGCAATCATCCTTCTTACTTCCTCCTTTCCTGCCAATGTGTCTTGTTTGCCTGTCTCTCCATCTATTCATTGTTTCATTTCCCTGTCTCTCCTCTTTGCTGTACCTGAGCTGAATTATGATCCATAGTCTTCCCTGATACATTGTGATTGATTGGGCTTTCCGGCTAACTAATGAATTGGCCCCTCAAGGACATGTAGTAGGCCAGCTTTGGCAATAATGTGGACTCTGCTGAAGGCAGCTCAAAGACTCCTGACACCACAGATTTAGCGCTTACAGTGTTTATTTGGATTTGGCTTTAGCAGGGGGGGTTTGTTGGGGGTTTAATGTTTAAATAGCTACCAATTGCAATTCTAATAGGTTCATGCATAGTGTCTCAAAGTGATAGGCGGTAGGGAAACGATTATCTTTTTTTCATGATGATATGGCAAAAAAAAAAGAATACAGGTCATTACACAGCAGTTTTTCAGAGAGGCATTAAGTGGAACATGTTTAGGAGACAGTCTCTTATTGTGTTTTCCTTCTTAAACCGGTAAAATGGTAGACGTACTGTGTGTATCACTTGAACAAGCTTTGTAAGTTTTGCTATTGCTACATTGCTAACATCAGCATTAACAGCTGTTCACTTACCAGGCTAGAAGAAACGCTGCGACTTCAGCATCAAACTTCATTCATTTACTCACCAAGCACTGTCTCTTCTTTTGCTTCTATTTCTATCACTTCTTTTCTTCTACTGAAGTTAGCATGCTAACCAGCTAGCCCCGGCCTGGCCAACCCTTCTCATCAATTTCTGATAATAAGTAATGTCCAGTCTGCCCTGAAGAAGTATTGTGCTCTTGTAACCTCTTGTAAATGCAATGATGTCTGAAGCTGGCAATACTGGTGAGTAAACAACTGTTGCTAACATTGACACGTGGCAAAAGCAAAACAATGGATTAAAAGGACTATGTGCAATGTGAAACACGTCTCTAACAGTGAGGATCCCACAGAAAATTCTAGAGTTCTACATTTAGCATGTTTCAGCTCATCATCAAATTATTTTGATTCTGTCTAATGGCTCTCTGCAACAGGCAGCAAAACAAGCTCTGGTAAACCTGTTCTATGCTATCCAGGTCTTTGGGTTTAGCTATTTTAATTGAAGTTACTTACAACTGGTGAAAGCCAAACCTCGATAAGAGGCTATCAAACCCCAACCCTAGCTCTGGTGTCAGGCACGGATGATTTGGCCCAGATCTTACTCCTGATGAACATACTTTTTAATCCTCTTTGAGCACAAAGTTCGCATTTAAGTACATGATCAATATCATTTTGCATGGGCTTGTATATGCATACATAATGCATGCAATCACACATGTGCCAAGAGGATAAGCACCAAAGTGATAGTGGATGGCTAATAACATAATTGGTCACGAGTCATTAGCATTATTCAGAGGCAGTGACTTCTCCAATGTTGGTTTTTTTTATCTATTATATTTTCTATATATACTAGTATGAGTTTTTTTCCACTATCCAAACCAACTCCTAGCAGTCTTCAGTGACTATGCAAAATAATCCAGCTTTATAATGTCTACGACATTTTTTGTCACACTCTAGTGATGGAACAAACCACTAATAGATCGATGTGACTTTACATGACTTAACGTGTAAGAGAATTCACTTTCACTTTCAGATCATTCCAGTGTAGGATTTTTTTCTTTCCTGAACTGCTCATTTTCTCCTGCACTGCTGTGATACATCAAAAATCTTTTATGCATTCATCATCTGCTCCTATGTGTTTATCTCATTTCAGATGCACACACTGAATCAGTACCTGCTGCCATGGCTGGCCACGCAGACGAGTGTGTGGGTATGAAAAAATACTGTGAGGACCGGGTGTATTTTGGTCATTTTAATGGAACTTTTACTGTGTTGGTGGAGGAAACTCAAACCTATTTGGATTCCTGAATTTAATGCTGAAAATTGAAGGCACATTCGTCTTTTATTGTCATATTTTATTTCAGTTTTTCTTCATTTTGTGTCAAACAAAACAGCACAAAGACGGTTAACATCCACTGAGGGATCTAGGAGTATTTAAACTGTATGAATGCTGCCATTTAAAGTCGTCGATATATTAAATTGATGTAAACCTTTTACCCCATACAGGTTGTTGAGTATTGGTGACACATTTTTCAATGGATCTGTGCTGTTTTCACCATAGAACAGACGGAGACAAGTCGACATGAAGATCAATGTCGACATGCATCTTGTTTAAAATCAGAGGTCAATCTGTCTCCGTCAATGTGTTTCATACTTCCTCTGATGACAGATAGTGTGGAGTCACGTTTGTCACTGAAAGTCGGCCGCACCTTCAAGATTTGTTTCTGCTCTGCGTCTATTCCATCACTGTTTGGTTTTCATACTCAGAATGTCACAGTAATAACGCCAAGGGTGACGGTATTGATTTGTGCAGTGAAAATGTGGCAAAGGAAACGTCATATGGGACTGGTGCAAAAGCACAACCGCAATATAACCATCTGCATTCTTTTGTCTGATCATAATTATTTCACGTGTCTTTGTTTTCTGACTTAACAGACTGTCCTGCACAAATTTGAAGAACCTTTTAACCTCAACTCCTGAGGTACGATACAGAAAGCAGGACTCTCGGATCATTTTAAGATACAAAAAGTATAATATCATACAAATATTCTTCAGGGTTTATTTAGACCGCCTTAAAACTGGGCAATAATGCAGGACACAGTAAGAAGAGCTTTGTCTTTTCAATGCAAGTTGATGGTTTATGGTGCATGCTCCCAAACAATGATGTGAATTACCACAAATCATACACTCAGTGAAACTAAAGCTACATCAGCACTACTGCGTTTTAGTTTCAAAACCTTAACATCTGGCGTCAACACTAGAGTTTCAGGGTTGGCTGGGACAGTCTCCCACTGTGCCACACTGGTAATCCAACTATGACTTTGAGCAAGGAACAGCAAAGGCAGTTGTAGCACTAAAAATAAGACCCAATCAGGGAGCGACCGTGGGTGTCTATGTCATCGTTTTACCGAAGGTCTGTGTGTCTGCCCGTACAATCTACGACAGCAGCGTTTTAAGGGATTGAAAACTCCAGAGTAGTGTGGACGCCAGGAGTGAACGTAGCAGAGGTGCTGAGTTTTTCAGACCATATTAGTGTGTGGATGCAGCCTGACTTTAAAGTCTTCATCTTGACACCTCAGCACGGAGCAGGCAGATCAGGCCGCGGAGCCGCAGACTGCTGTTGTTTATTCGGCTACACCTTCAGGATGATTGTGTAGTGTGGCTTTCGTTACACACAGTTTGCCTTTTCAGTCACAAGATTTGTTTGGCATTGTGGTGCATTATGTACAGTTTGCCCTGTCGCTGCCAATAAGTCTGGGATGGAAAACATAAATGGGCTACATTCACGCTATGATATTCAGTGTTCAATATGTTTTAATCCACTGAATGCATCTGGTCAGGTAATGTTTTCTTTGTGTGTGTGTGTGTGTGTGTGTGTGTGTATTAGTGACTTCCTTTAGATATAGCATCTATACCTCATTGTCCAGTATCAATACTGGCCTTTGCAGCATCCAACCCCAGGAAAAAAAAAAAGAAATGAGACCAATGTGTGTGTTTGTGTGTGTGTGTGTGTGTATGTGAGACCGCAGTGTTTCCTTACCTGCAGTGCTTTCATGCTCTCATATTACCAGTTTTTTTTTATCTCTTATCTGTCTTCCTCTCTATCCAACACCTCATCTCTCTCTCTCTCCCTCTCCCTCTCCCTCTCTCTTTCTCTCTCTCTCTATTGCATGCCAAGCCAGCCGGTGTTGACGATGCACTCGCTTGAAAGAGAACGAGTGTGTGTGCATGTGTTTGTGTGCGTGTGTGTGTGCGCGCTGTTGACAGAGCTGAGAGATTTAATTGACACCCACAGAGAGAATTATACAAGCTTCCAAATGCTCTCTCTCTCACTCTCTCCCCCTCTCCCTCTCTCTGTGTATGTGCTTAATGTTTTTTCTGCATCTATGTGTGTGTGTGTGTGTGTGTGTGTGTGTGTGTGTGCGTGCGCGCTCAATCCCAACCACGAATGTCGTGCGCATGTAAACAGGGTCTCTAGTGTTTTTCTCTGTTTTATTGCAGAGGCAGATCACATTAATGTTTCTTCTCCTCATGTCTTTTCTCCATTGCTCTCATTTTTTTTCCTCTCCCTTTCCACTCTTTCCCTCCATCTTTCATTCCTCATTCTCTTTCCCCCCGTTCCCCTTTTAGTTGTAGCTCGTCCTCTGATGTGCTGTATAATGAAGAGCTTTAATCTATTGTCTTTTTTTTACAACATGCTGCAATACAAACTCAGGGAATTACAACACATCCTGCAAGCTGTTATCTTCCTGTTATCTGCCTCTGTGATCTGATGTGTATCTGCGTTCACAAGTGTGTGTTGCTGCACTTGTGAGGGTCCATCGGTTGTTGTCTAACCTTGTACAAATGGTTGCTGAATGAGGGTCAAAAGCACAGTGTGAAGAACACTCGTTTGCAATTCAAATTTTTTACTTAAAGCTGCTTTAGTCAGTAGTTTTACATTAACAAAAGGTCGAATGACTATGTGTAATATGAAAGTCGCACACTATGACCAACCCACAGAAAATAATCATCCTAGTTTTCAGTTGCTCTAAGATCTATTCAATGTTTTAGCGCCTTTCAGCACATTATTTTGGTTTAGATGCCCCATAATTTCCTTTGGTTCACTCTCACTGCTCTCATAGTGATGCTTTCAGCATAAAACCTCCGATAAACCCAATGTGCACCAGCTGCTCAGCACCAAACAGCAGATACACAAAGTAAGACTCCAGCCGGTGAACGTAGTGGAGCATTTATTTAGCGGCTGAAGAGCTAAAGAAATAATTTTCCCAGCAGTTCATTCCCAGCAGGTACGCAGCTGGCCACCGACATCGTTAGCTAGACGTTGATATCTGTTGGCTTCAGGTGACCATAATTCAGTTTCAGCACCACATCTTATGTCAACGTTCATTTGACATAGATTACTGATGACTGCTAACGTGGATATGCTGTTGGTTTGAAGTTGTGTTTTTCAACCAAAATCCAATGTCTTCCACACATTTCATACCAGACACTTCTTGACATGTGGAATACAGACATTCTAGTCGCGAGGTATGGTGACCAAAACCCAGCATTTACTAATCATTTGCTGAATGTCACAGTGTCAAATTCGCCTACATTGGATTTCGACATCAATCTGATTTTCATTTTCAACTATTATTCAATGTCTGTCCAGTGTTCGAGTCATTGGAGTCTCTAACATCTTTCTGATGTTACGTTGACATCTGGTGCCTGCTTGGTTCATTAGATGTGTGTTTGTTGGATGTGTAAATAGGCGACTCTTTTCTAACGTTTGCTACATCTAAACAAAGTGGCTATAAAAGTAATGTAGTTTTAGTAAAAGTACAGAGATGCTATGACCAGCTCTGCATTAACATACTTGGAAGCCCCATGTCAATAATGAGCTGTGAGCCCCAAATCACAACAAGTACTACTACTAAGTTTTTGACACAAGGCCCCTCAAGGCAAGGCCTCAAGATCAGGTATAAGAAGTAGGAACCTATAAGATCCTTACATTTCAGTGTATGTTGAGCGATAATGTCTTACAGCAACCCGAGCCTGGATCTGCCAATCACATTTCTTCGTCTTGTGAGAGTCACTGTAGCTATTTAAATCCTCTCGTGAACTCTTTCTCTTTTCATTTGATGACATTTAAATGTTGAAATGTTTTATTGGGTGTTGTTATCCTCACACATCGTTTCTATAGTTTATGGGTACTAAAGCTGTTACCTGTTTGCTCACACAGTGCGATGCATAGTGAGTCCTGCAGCCTGCATAAGGAGTACTGGCCTGTGGTTGGAGCTCATTGCAGTCAGCTTGGTGAACCCCTGGATGTATGTATCATATATACTGCAAGCCCAGTTCTGTTTGTGCTACAATTTGGATTCCTGGAGTCTTTGTACAACTATAGAAAGCTCCCAATGCTGTTAAGTAATAGAAATAACACTCACGGAGTGTTACATAAAGATCATATTGTTGTGGAGTTTAAGTACTTCAAATATTGTTGGATGCATATCACAATCAAAAGTTGACTTTGATGAAATATGGGAAAGTTACAAGTGCGGGGATTAAAATGAAGGATGTCAAATTTGAAATCCAGTTTGATAATGCCATCTTCATTGTGGACATGGTATGTCCATGATGTAGGCTAACAGTAGGGTTATCTGTCCAACCTTCTCTGGTCTTGTTTCAGTTCAATTTATGAACTGATTCTGGTGTTCAGTGGATGTTCCGCAGTTGGCCTGGGCCAATGAACGTGATATCAACCTGTTTTGTACGTCCAGAGACATCACCTGCTCAGTGGGTAGTGGAGTGTAAAAAAAATAATGAAAGAAAATAAAAAACAGATGTACTCAATTAAAGTGCAAGAAATACTGTATTCAAAGAAAATATACAATTAAATACAGTATAGGAGCAAATGTATTCTACACTAACATTGAAAACCTCCCTTCAATAGATGTGTATCGCCTTGTTTTCCTTTTTTTCTTGTAGGCTACATACAGCTTTTTTTTATACATACAGATTTATACACACACACACACACACACACACACACACACACACACACACACACACACACACACACACAGTATGTTGCACATGAGCATATGCTTAAAAACACACAGACATAGTAATACCGTTTCTTACGAGGCTCTGTGCACATAAATCCATATACACACACAAGCATGTAGATCATAGACAAGACACACAGATCATATACATAACATATGTTTAATCCCCCTTTTTATCTATCCCACTGCTGCCCTATTGCCTTTACAGCCCAGGGGGAAAGCAGTTTCATGCATGATAAATTTTACATCATAGTCTGTGTTTTTTTTATTTTTTTTATTCTCAAATATGCAGATGATGTTGCAAAATCAACGAGCGTATGACATTAGCTAATCCTGTGGATGTGTGTTGCTTTACAACATATATGCAAAAGTCCATGTGCAGAATGGTGTATTCATGTGTCTTTTTCCATACAAGGACTTTGTTCCTATCTCCACAGCAATATGTATTTGTGTATGTGTGCATGTATTAGTCAAAGTCTTGTCACAAGACAGACGGCCACCACAAATGTGTTGTGTGCTTGTGCGTGTGTGTGTGTGTGTGTGTGTGTGTGTGTGTGTGTGTGTTTGTGTGTGTATGTGTGTTTATGGAATTAGAAAACAAATACTACATAAAAGACCTAAATGATGATCCATGTGACTAATGGGATTGAAATTTAATAAATTTGTTTCAAAGAAATTCAGTTTGTACATGGATGTGAACACAAATCATATCAACAGAAGAAGAGAGAGTGTGTGTGTGTGTGTGTGTGTGTGTGTGTGTGAGAAAGAGAGAGAGAGTGAGAGAGAGGAGAGATAAAGAGAGTAAATATGGAAGCAGTGGATGCAGCGCTGATATACATCGTAAAATAACGTTGAGCATTTAGGAGCATGATGCAGTATGGACAGCAATTTAAATGACAAATTTCCATATAAATTAATGTTCTGCACTGAGCCTGAAAGTCAAACCATAGTGATTCATTGTGATGCATGTTAGGCTGTATAAACATTCTGCACTCAATGGAAATGACTGTAACCTCTCTCAGTGGTATAGTGGTGTTCGTGGAGGCGGTTTGCTGTGACCTCAGCAACATTACAGGAGTAATTAGGGTTAAAAGTCAGTGTGCTCTTTAAATGCAGAGAAAGACCTCTGGCTTTTTCTTTCTTTTTTTTGTTTCAGTGTGAAGTCACTGGAGTTTAAACAGAGGAGTAAAAGAAGATATTAAACAGAAACAAGTGTTATTGAGGACAGTAGCTTCAGTACTGCAAGAAAAAAAAACTGTTATAGTCAAAGTAACAAAAGAGAGCAGCACATATTGCAGCAAATAACAATGTGTTATTTGTATCCAAAGCAGCTGTAGCTTGAGGGCAGGCTGCTCAGTAAACAAGCAGCTGGCCTTTGGTTTTGTTGGTTAGCTACTGTAGCTATAGCCAGCAGGCTAACCAAGCAATGCAAACAGTGTCTATAACTAGCCATTATAAATGTTAGCTTTCTGCAAGTGCCAGTTTATGCATTTCAGAGACTTAAAGACCATTAATTTTACTTCAGGCAAATAAATGGTCTGATAATTTAAAGTGCAATGTAAACATAAAAAACACCACTGTGTGGTAAATGGGGAAAAAAAGGCAACTGTACAATAATCTCTTAAGCTTCTCTAAGAAGGTAAATATGATTGAGATTAGTAGAAATGTGAATGTTTGCATTCAATAGTAACTGCTCACCCGAAGTTTTGTGTGGTTAAGATTAAATCAAAGACCTGTATGTTTGTTTTTAGTCATGTTAGCGACATGGCTGTAATGTCATAATGATCTGGTCAGTTGGTCAGTCCACTACTTTGGTCTGGACTGAGACAACACAACAACTATTGGATGGAATGCCATGGAATTTGGTACAGACATTCATGATCCCCAGAGGACTGATCTTGGGGATCCCCTGACTCTTCATTGTTGGGATTGCTGTGAAATCTGATGCAGACATCATGCTCCCAAGAGGATGAATTGTGTAACTTTGAATTTAAACGTATGACCAAATACCTGCAAAAACTGCATTTCCATCAACGTAAGTTGTATTTTTTTTAGTGCTAGTAGCATGTTAGCCTGCTTATATGCTAATCTAAGGTGGGTAACATTGTCAGCGTCACCTGCTAAACATTAGTATATTACCAATATCAACGTAAGAGTTTTAGCATTTAGATTTTGCTGGTCCTCAACGGGAGTGCAGTGACGAGAGTGTGTGGTTCACTTACCTGCGCATGGTACTAATGTTATGAACGGGGAAGACCATCATACTGATTCATGGTTGCTCCAAAAACTCTCCAACAGTTAACACATGCTTAAGTTCAGGAAAGGTGCACTTCACTGTTAGTTGTCATAGCAACACCTCTGAATTTGATTCTCTCAGCATTGTCAAAACATTTTTAAAATTCACAGTTTCCTTGACTTCAACCTCCCTTGCTCAGTAACTGCAGGGAGTAGGAGAGTTAACTTCTTAAGTGTTAATGCACTTGATAAGAAGGGTGTTGCTAATGCAGTTTACCAAGTCCCTAGCTGGGTCTTAACCCCATTAATAGTTAATAAATGCCCAATCACAATCACAATCAAGAGAATAGTTGGGGGTGTTCAATATGTCATTATAAGTCTTTAAGTACCGCCCATACCAGGAGAATAAGCAGCTCTTTGTGCATAATCAAAAGGGAAGAATAAAAAGCCGCAAATGGAGTATCAAGACATTAACTGCTGGTGTCACGAGGTGAAATTCTTTTTGGAGTTGTTTCATTATTCACAACCTGTGGAGAAGCTTCATCCTCTGCCTTTTTGACCCCGACACAGTCTGTCTCTCTGAGCTAAATATGTAATTCCTATGGAGTTGATTGGTCCCTTAATGTAGCCTATATTTTGTATTCTCCAATCTAGACCGGGCTGTTCGAGATTATATTAATCATGTGTGGAAATCTTATGAATGAGCTGGATTTAATTTTCCTGATATTGTGAAGCTTTGTCAACCATCAGTGTGTATGGATCTGTTATGTAATACAGTATACAATGATTCTTAACACATATATGTAAGTCACGTCTAACAGAATCATGCTGCATTATCACAAAGAACCACCTGACATGTAATTTAAATTTCATGATAAACAACAAATGAATTTCATTAATAAACACGACCCAGATAACGCTATCAGTTCGATCACACATCACATTTAACTGAATGTAACTCACTGTTCCCAGCTAATCTTTATTTTCTGCTCCATGCAGCTCTTTCATCTGCCTCTCACTGGCACTTGAAGAGGCCTTTGGCTTTAGCACCTCGCTGCAGTGCTGCATCTAAAATTATAACTCTCAAAGTGGGCCAAAGAGATTTAGATTTCACTGCACTGATGTGTAGGTGCCCTGATGCTGAGTTGGAGAGCTCCTCGTGTTGTTGCTTCACATATTGTGAGACTGCTTAATTTAAGTCTTTGACATTTGAAATTGCATCAAATCTGATTTAGATACAGCGGAAACACTTTGCCTCGCAGTACTGCTGTTACTGTCTTCGGCGCAAGTTAACACATCGTAGTAACAGAAAGAGGTTTCGCTGTTGTTTGACTGTGTTGGAGTCGACATGTTTTCATATCAGTGCTGCATTCAATTTTCAGTCTGCATCCTGTCAGTCAGCGGGCATCAAAATGCTAAAATTGAAGTCTGTTGTTGCCTTAGAAACTTCCTTTCCTTGACATCAGTTTGCTTCAATGCACTGTGGCCTGCATACTAACACATACTGTTGCCTATGGACATTAACATTATAAAGTGCATGTCCTGCAGCTGCATGGAGAGAGTACTATTATAAGTTATAATTGTTCTTTTCAAGTGAGCTCCTTGCAGCACATTTAATTAGTATAATTATGGCCAATTTTCTATAAAGCCTGAACAGGCAGTGGTGGGTCCTGGGAAATCATTGGCTGCTAATGCCAACCCCCCCCCAACACACACACACACTATTATTAAAGTGGCACTTCAGGAATTTAGTATTGTAGTTCAATAAAGTAGCTGGAGCTGGGTCAGACAGATTTTTGAGAAGAATTGTTAAAATTGGTGCAGCAGAAGAAGAGATGTCCTGACTGTCAGTTCAAGATCCAAAAACTCTGATCCTACACACAAAGCAACTTGATAGATTTCAGTAGACCCCACCTCGCCTGGTGAATGTGAACTGCCTTTCAAAATTATTACAAGTTTGAAACAGAGTATTTCTGTTATTATACTTTAAAGTCTCCAAACCTGAGGAGATGATCCTGATTACTTGATGAAGTTCACTGAAGTTCATGAACCTTCATAAAACTGTTTCCACAGGCTGACTGGTCCTACGTCAGGTCCGGATTACGAGCTGCGTAAATCAAAAAGCTGCCAGGGGTTAAATTTGGCCGGAGTCGGTTGGAGCAGAGCTCTGCCTCCTGATGTCCAAATCACACACATTAATTCGGTCTCCTCACTCACATCTAGGGTTGCCAACACTGACACGTTAGGCATACGACACCGTCTTTAAAACTCTTTCATTCCAGTTATAAACATGGTTTCCTCTGGAGAACTATAATGTTTTACCTTAATAAAATTATTATTATTTTTGTTTTTTAGTAAATGGATAGAAATGTAATTATTTCTTCCAAAATATATTCAACAAAAAAGAAAAAAATAAGTCATTAGACACTGGCATCATATGTTCTGGTAATGTATATTCATATTTTAGCCTTTATTATTTGGCTTTTTTTCACTCAACTCGTGGTATCTGGCCATGTTGATAGTTTGGATTCAGTTCATCCAGGGTTTTAGGCATCTTTAACCCTTTCCGCCCAAGCAGTGCTGGATCAGGCCTAATCCGTTATAACCCTGCCTCCATGTGAGTAACCTGCCTCAGTAGTAACAATGTGAGTTTAAGTGTCCTAAAAATATCACCTGTCTAAATGTAAACAGCAATCACAACTGAAAAGTGACTGTTGAATTTTTTCCCTCATGCCACAATGACATGTTTGGTATCATATGAAACTAGACTGTCTGCTAAAGCCCAGAGGAAAATCTGTTAAATCAAACTGGTTAAAAGTGTTTGAAATCAGTGCCTTTCCTTCCCTCTGTTGTATTCCACAGAGATTTGAGGTTAAATTGGAGTACTTACCCAAATTAATTTCAAACCTCATTATAGCTCACAGCATGCCATTTACAAGGAGTGGTCACATGACCCTGTAGCTCCAATCATTGTTTTAAAAGTTATTGTTTGGGGCATTTTTATGCCTTTATTTGGCAGCAACAGTGGAGACACATGCTGCTGAAACATGTGCTGCTGGTAGCCTGTTTCTCACGTCCAAGTAACGGATGAGTGGATATTTTCATCCACAGAGCCATCAGATGTCGGACCCTAACAAGAACCTCGTCTTTCTGGTGGGAATGTTGCCAGGGAAACACGTTTGATCATTTCCACATCTTCACAGGCCCAAAGGGACAAACTTGGACATTCTGTTTGAATTCAGGTAGGAAATTAGCAAGTCTCTTTTTTGCTTCTTTATAATTGGTCTTTGGATCTGTGAAGACATCCTCTAGGACCATGTGGCCATCAAACATTTTGATCTGACAGAGTTGAATTCTTAGCTTTTCTGAGTCTGTTCTCTCCATTTATAGTTATATATATATATATATATATATATATATGTGTGTGTGTGTGTGTATGGGTTAGTATATAGCAGAGGCTGGAACTCTGTAATCAGAATCTAATCATTTCGGTTTTTTCCAGTTTCCAGACGAGATTATATAAGAATAAAATATATTTGTTATTATTATTTGTTATTATATTTGTTATGGGTGCTGTGTCTACCACTGCACTTATTTGATGGTATAAACAGCCAGCGTTTCATTTCTTTCCAATAACACACATTTTCCCACCTACTGTTCCCCAAAAACATGTTGTTTCTGTCATGAACATTGGGAACATAATTCAAAAGAGGAAAAGGGTATGAATAAATAAAAGACACAGTTTGACATCTGTCCCCCTGCTGTTTTCTGGGTATTGGGGGAGGAAACAGTTCATTCGCTGAGTGATATGGCAGTGTTGTATTTGCATAGTGAAAACACAAGGCGATTGAGGGCATGCTTTTTTAAATATTCAGGCGTACTGTCTGTATGGCTGGAGACACACTAATTATAATCCTGACTTACAGCAGATCTGTCTGTCCTCAAAATTGAGACGTTTTCAAATTCACTCTGAACAGACATGTTTGAGGTTTCTGAAGCAACATCAAAAGCCCAATTTTCAGACAGCATTCAGTCTGGCTGTATTTTTGCATTAGAGATCCCATATTTCACACTTTTCCTTTGTTTTACTTAAAGTTGCAATACCTATAAGAAATATTTGTGTTTTTAAGAACCAAAAAAAAAACATTACATTGAAGTTTTAAATCTCCTCTCTCAGGCTTCTCTCTGGAGCTATAACAACATGTCAGTGAGCCAGTCAGAAGAGAGGATGCTCTGAACCTTTCTTCTGATTGGCTGAGTGATTTTTGAGTGATCAATCAGATTTCAAGTAAACATTCAGAGAAACCAAATCCTGCAATGTTGGATGATGGTTCCAGGTGGGCGGGGCTTGGGCTATGGTGGAGAGCAGTGACTGTTTTGTTGTGACATCACAAAGTTCCAGAAGTCCTGACGGCTCGTTTTAAGACTCAGTTTCTGAATACAAGCTGTATATATTTCTCTGTGGACTGAGTGTTTTGATACTTTCACTGTATTAATACAAAACATAGAGGTGCTTTATAATCAAAGAACACATGGACATCTACCTTTATACTATAGTACTATAGGGGACCTTTAAATACGCAATGCTCTCATTCATTTGGCCAATCTGGCGATACAGTCGCGTGCCAATGCAGAGTGAAAACTGGCGAACTGCATGGTCATCTGGCAAAAAAGTTGAAATTGGCTGCAAAACAAACGCAGTGTCAAATAATTTCTACTGATTACCTTGCAATCATCTTTACACAACTTGACACAACGCAACTAAAATGGGCATTTAGACACAAAGATACAACAATTTGTCCACTACAGTGGACAAACAGCCAATGTATCAACTGTACAAATGTAAGGCATAGTCACAGCCACCCCCTGCCTCCACCCCACTCCAAAATATTTCAGGTCAGTATTATTTTTCTTTTGTTTTTGTCTTCACAGCTCTGGTTCAGCTCTGGATTTAATGACTTTGACGATTTTGCGGAAGAGGAGTATAAATGATCTGGTTTAAGGTAAAACAGCTCAGTCTGACTGTGTGATCATGCCTTTGCTGGTTGGTTGTTGTATAACGTTTGCCAGGCTGTGTGATTAATGCAATACATGTAAATGCTGAAGCTGAAATTTATAGGATGAAAGTAAGAACGGGAACAAAGGAACCAAAGAGCAGAGATTCAGGTACAAGCTTCAGAATTACTCCTAATAATAATATTAATAGAAATCATAATACTAGAAAATAAATAAAATGGCTTATTTGAGATACACACTTTCTGACAATAAATAAACACTATGATCTGTACAGCAGAAAAAACTGAACTGAAGATTTAAATTTCTGTGCCACCTCAAAGTGAGAGCTGGCCTCGACCCGGACGCCCCTATGAAAACTGTCTGGCTTCCCCACTGATAAACGTCAACTGCTGTTGGCAGCTAATGAGCGTGCGCATCTGTGTGTCAGCTCAGACTTTGCCTAATCTCAAAAATCACCAGGAAATCTGATGCCTCTGTTCTGTATATTTTACTACCGTTTCTCTCCATTTTCCTCTCGGTCGTGTTTGTTCATAAATTAGGATAATAAAAGCCTCTGGATAAGCAAACACTTCTTTCTCAAGTTAAAACATTCTCAATCCCTGCTGATGCCTCTTCACCTCAGTTTGTGCCTCCTAGGGCAAACTTGAATCTATTTGCATCTGCTTGCGTCTTTCTATTGACTTCATATGCAATTGCATCGCCTCTAAATTGTGCTCCGCGCTCCGTCTAAACACAAATTTATGATGCAGAAAAGTCACAGGGAGAAAGTCAGGGTGGGTGGTTGGGCACACAGAGCACAGCTGGCTTTAACACCGGAGACCGGGGCCATATTTCACTGAATTTGCAACACATGATTTGCAAAATTTATTCTCGTTTTAATATTGACAGATTTCAGTAATTAAAAACAAAAAATGGCAAGCTTGTGACCTACACATAAGCCCTGTCGGACTTGTGTTTGCAATTTGTGAATGACAATCATTTATGAAATGGGATGCTGCCACCATTTGCAATCCATGTGTAAACAGTGCTCACAAAACACTTTTGGGAAATAGGCCCCATTTTTGTATCCTGTGCTGTGCATGGTTTGAGGCTACTGAAGCACTTGGTTAAGGTCTGGGAAAACGCACCACATCCCATTTCATGCTTTAAATCGACAGACTCGTCCGTTAATTAACCAACACCAGCATCTTCCCCGACCATAGCTGTTTAAGTAACTCAAACCAAAGTGCTTCGAGCCTTGGTTTATCTGAAAAGGCAGCTATTGCAGGGTTTTAGTTGTTTCCAGTTATGTATGTGTGCATGTATAAATGTTCTGTATGTGAAGTTAAGTCAGTAAATGGTTATTGACAGTTAGAGCAAGAATCTGAGCAGCAAAGGAAAATCAACAATAGCAAAAGCCTGGCACTGAAGATGATGGTGATAGTGAAAAAGTCTGCACTGTATATCTGTATGAATACGACTGGACGACACTAGACAGCTGGTGACTAAGCAGCTGATGAATGAGTCAGTAATGTTGAAGCATGAATGAAACCGTTGATGGCAACAGTGTTAGCGGCTATTTTTTTTTTTTAATAGAAAGTAATGCATGATTAAAAAGTCACCAGACCTCAACAGATTACGTCAAGTGCCAATTTGCATATCTGTTATGTCATGAAGTAATTACAAAATTAAAGTTAAAACAGGAAGTCAAACTTGACTCTGATCAGCTTCATCATTAGCTGAGTGGAGATGATCCAGGCACTGGAATAAATGTTCTAAGGAGAAACGTGGAGGCTGGGGATTGGTTGTTAGGTATGTAAATTGGTAAAGGAGTCTTAAAAGTCATCAGGGGTGCAGTTGAATAGCCAAAATAATCTCCTTTCCTAACTACTTCTCCTCTATGCAAAAGGAGATAAGATAGGAAGCATTGACGCTCCTTTCCTCATCATTTAGAGAATTCCACCAGCTGTTATCATGGCTGCTGCTCAGATACTTCCAGGTCATTTCACTCAGTCAGGAACCCTCCTGAGCAAAAAACACTTTTGGACCACAGCTTTAATCTAGTGAGGACTTTCCTAAATTGTAAACAATGGATGCCATTTAGCTGACATAACATGCCTTCACCTGAACTAACACTATAATCCATCATGAATATTTTGAATAGGCAGTGAACGCAGATAAGTGCAATATCAATATTTTTTTCTGATATAATGATGAAAAAAAGGCTCTATCAGCTGGTGTTGCAGATCTCAGCGAAAACAGTGAGTCAAAATTTTGAGATAATGTTACAAGTGATGACCAAACGTATGAAAACATGACCCAGGTTACAAAATGATATGATAGCGTGCCTTATAAAGTCGTCCAGTGTGACCTGAGGCTGAGATAAATGACCGAACAGTATCACCCTCTCTCTCGTCGGTGGCGAGAAATCGGTGCAGGAGTGGAGAAATAGATCAGCCAGTCACGCTCTCTGACCCGGCACACCTTCTCAAAGCAGCTGAGAAATCAAATAGTCGGTTGTTTTAGGGACATGACAGAGCCGCCAAAACACCTGAGCTCAGCAAATGGGTTCACGGCCCCTTCCTTGACCTCTCTTGTCCTTCCTTCCTGCCTCCTACTCATCTCTCCATCATCTCCCCTATTGACCTCCACTCGCTGCAGCCTTTATTTAACTGTCCTCATCTTCCACGCCTGCCTCCTTTTTCTCCTCCACCTTCATCTATCCGCACCCCCTGTCTTCTTCTCTTTATCCCTTCATCTCTCCTTCTCCTTCTCCCTTCTTCTCTCCTTTTCATTTTCCTTTTTAACGCTCTTCTCGCCTCTTCTTCTGCAGCCTCCCCACCTTTCCTCTTGAGATACTTTCATTATTCTCTCTCAGTCTGTCCGTTACACCACCCCCATGTAGCCACACGCACACACACACACACACAAACACAAACATACACACACACTCTCCTCTTATTTCCCGTCAGCCCGAGCCCCATTTGACCTTAGTAAATGCAGCCTTAGAACGCCTATTGATTTATGCATACAGATGTAGTGCGTGCACGCGTGTGTGTGTGTGTGTGTGTGTGTGTGTGTGTGTGTGTGTGTGTGTGTGTGTGTGTGTGTGTGTGTGTGTGTGTGTGTGTGTGTGTGTTGCCTTGTTCACCCTTCTCAATGTCACATGCTCGTTAGCTTCCCAAGTCCCTTTCAGAGTGTGTGTATTAGTCAGAAAAAGCCAGAGCGAGAGTTATGTGCATGCTGCTTTGTGTGTGTGTGTGTGTGTGTGTTGTGTGTGTGCATATGTGTGTGTGTGTGTGTGTGTGTTCACTCTCCAAGCCTGTGTGATTGAGATGGAGAGGGTGTAGCAGGGTTGCTTGTCTGCATGCATAATCATCCACACCCCAATATAGTATGAAGGACAGCCCCTGTGCCCAACCAGGGCGCAGATATAAGGACAGGGCAGTGCTCTGATTGGTAGGTACAGGAGATGGATTAACCCAGGGGGCCTGGTGCTCTCTCGGACTCTCTCATTCCCATGTTGAATAATGTAGCTGTTTGTTTGATGAAGAACAAGTAAGAGGATGGGACGGAGAGAGATAGAGAGAAATGTAGTACGGAGCAATCTGCGAAATGAAAGGAAATAATAAACAGTGAAGGGGAAGAGCAGGAATTCCAATCTGTAATGGGAAAGCACAATAAAATGAGAGGAGGAGAATGTTTGGAGTCATCACAGTCTGTCCCTACGATGTATGAAAGTAGCCTGTTATTTTAGTCTGAAAACACTCGTGAAATCAGTTCGTTTTTGGGACAAATAAATGACAGTAAATGATAGTTTGGGTTATTTGATGTGGGATTGTGTCAGTCACTTAC
Source organism: Seriola dumerili (assembly GCF_002260705.1). Classification (NCBI taxonomy): domain Eukaryota; kingdom Metazoa; phylum Chordata; class Actinopteri; order Carangiformes; family Carangidae; genus Seriola; species Seriola dumerili. Next base: position 7,798,259 of record NW_019174416.1, on the reverse strand, counting down.
CTACAGTCAGTGTATTATCTGCAGTAGATTCAGATATGCACTCTCAGTTTAGAAGAACTACTATATTCCTACGCACAAATGCACCTACTGTATTGTGCTGAAAATCAGCTGTTTGAGTCAGAAAGAACTAAAGTCAAAGTGGTCATATAGACCAGCTGTGGCCATGCGAATTATAACAATGTTTCCATTTCACTGTTTTCGCGCATCTATGTTTTGTTTTTACTGTTTATTGTTTATATTTAACATAAGGCTTAAGGGTTTAGTGATGAGGAAAATCACAGCCAGCTGGCACATCTGTCAGCATGTCCACTCATGATGCAGCCACTTTGCAAACTTTACTTTGTCAGTACAAACTAGACCTTGATTTTGTAAATAGCCGGCCTATAGGCTCTAAACAGTTGGCAACACCTAAAATCACTCTCATTTAGAACGAAGAAAAAAGAAATAAAGAGTTTTGACTTTAATGACTAATGAATAATGCCACAGACAAGATGCTGAGCATGGATAATAGTATGTCTGCTTAACATCAGCATGTGAGCATGCTGCTATACGTGACTGACATAACTAACCATCTGTGCCGTCACCAGCCAAATAACTCATTTCAAATATAACAACTACAGGACAAACAAAATTTGTCTAAAATGCTCTCTCCATTGTTTTTCATTATAAGAAAAAATCCTCATCCATGTGCACACAAAAGTGAAATGATCATTACTGCTATGTTGTATTTGTTGTAGCTGAGATGGGACGACACATCTGTTTGACCAGTCACAGATAGGCGACAGCCCTGCGAGCGCTCACTCCCTCCTCCCTACCAGTAACTGGAATTTGATTTAGGACCATCTCATGAAAACACCTAGAGCCCAGGACAACACGTTCATTTACAGGTTGGTGAGTTCCTGAAGTGTAAAAGAGTTAAGTCTGTCTTCACCAGGCTGACTGACAAAGAACATTTAGCGAACAAGGAAAGTTGTCATGTATGCCGAGCAGGAAGAAATCAGAGGTGTTTTCGTTCATTGATTAAGCCAACTGATTTAATTTCTATCTACAGAATCTATACACAAGAACCGGTCTATTGTGAAATCAGCGACCTCATGGCCACAGTGGGAGCCCTGATCAGTCATTGCAGATAACAGTAATAAGTTAAGAACATATAAACAGTGGCGGGTCGGTGTGTTTCAAACAGCATGGCAGAGAAAAACTAAATAGACCTGGAGTGTAAAAAAGCTTCACGGCACAGTGAGACACCGTCGCAGTAATGACAGCTTGTCTACCTCCTTCTGCAAAACACAGACTGGCTGCTCAAATGTCGCTGACATTTTGTACAGTGGTTTTTAACTTGACCTTTTAATGCTCAAAATGAGACTGGAGGACTTGTTCTACACTTTAAACCGTTGTAATTTAGAACACGATAAGACACTCCGAATCTGAGGAAACTCCATAGCAAGTTAATACACAATAAGCACGAAGATCCACAAATGGTGGGGGGTTTCTGCAATGAATCACTACCCTTAAATTAAAAATTCGGTATCACTTCACAGTAAGACTACCCTTATAAAGAATGTATAAATGGTTTATAATTAAGTTATTAATTCAGTTATAACACTGATCTTACCAAATAATGAGCCTGCATCAATGTATGAAAACTGCATTATAACTTGTTTATTGGCTAATTGTTTATTTATAATTTATAAAGTGTATGTGTGTTATTGTGTCCAACTCATGTATGTTCTGACATCTCCATAATGACACCGATTGGTCTGAGGTTAGGAGAAACAGCAGCGATGTAAGGTGATGCTGTGATTGGTCCAGGGAGGTGATGCTTTGTGTCCTATTTTGTCTGAGGCTGTTAGTGGAGTGTATTGTGAGGCTCAGCTGGTCTCACTGCTGCTTGTCACTCATTTTGATGAGCTAAAGCAGAGTTTGGCCCAAAGCTGAAGTAACCCCCCCCNAATCTGTGGAAATTAGTTTTTTATGGAAAAATAAAGACGAAAATAAACCCAAGAAAAATATGTTATTAAATATGAATACATTCTACATGTCAGCTGGGATTGGCTCCAGCTCCCCCCCCGCCCCTCCATCTGTAAAAGCCTCTGTGTGCTGTGAAGGAACAGACGGTCAATCTGACATGAGAAAATAAATCACTTTAGATATTTTTGAACAGGATGTGTCTGCTGTGTCTGTTTGTGTGTTGCCCTTCCTTACTGTTCTCCTACATTGTTGCTGCTGTGACCTCCCTGTGGCTCCTAGCCTCAAAACAGCCACAACTAGCTATCTGCTAGCTAACTGCGAAAGGTTAATGCCCTAAAGCCAAAAAGCCGATTTTTGGCAAAAATGAAAGATTAAGGCCAAACTGTCACACACATTAAAACCGAAACTATAATCTTCTTGTTTAGTTATTTAATTGTGATAACACTGCACCTAACAACTTTAACTATGTTTAGCATCGGAAATGGGTGAGTGCAGCGTTTCTTTTGTGTCCACACGTGCCAAAACTCCTAGCAAAAAACTGTTGTGGATTCTGGGTTTTAAAGGTTACAGAATCCCCCCCCCCGCTTCACTTGGGACTCTGCTAATAGCTTTAGCCAAATCTGGCTTTGTAGGAAATGTGTCTGGACCGTCATCAGCTCAGCCTGCTCGGAACAAACACTGGAGATAGCGTCTGTAAACCAGCCAGGCCACAGTGAGGACGGGCTAAATAGGTCACAGGACGAGCGACTGCGGTGGATCCCCGCACGAAAAGAGAAGGGGTGTGTTTTAATGAGTCTTGGTCCCATGGTGACGCTTCTGCCTAAATTTATTCAGATTTAGTCTGGATGCTCGAAAAACCTCAAGTGTGTGAACCCAAAGTGGGGAGGACTGTGCGAACAGTATGTGTGTGTTTAATGTCATTAGCATAGCTTGCTTATCAGCTGTTGATAGAAATGTTGACCATATTGGTGACTGGATGAGTGCCTTTCTGGTTCAGGGACACTCTCTGTAACCAATCTGCCTTTCTAAGCTGTGGTAAGCCGCGCTAAGCCAGTTTGAAAGTTGCCGGTCTGCTGTATGCCTAGAGCATCGATTGACGTTTGTGTGCGTATGAGTGTGTGTGTGTGTGTGTATGTGTGTGTGTGTGTGTGTGTGTGTGTGTGTGCCTGTGTGCCATAATGCCCAGAGGAGGTTGTTGGGCTGTAGATAGGCCACATACAATGTTCCCATTTGAGATAGAGAGAGAGAGACAGGGAGGGGGAGATGAAGGGAAACAGAACTGGAGAGAGGAAGTGAGTATTTTTGGGTCATGTGGGTTGCCCTATTTAGCGGTTTTCGCCGACATCTCAAAAGGCACAGTGTACGCACACACACACACACACACACACACACACAAACACGCACACACATACATATACATGCACTCTGGCATCCAGTCATACACCAACAATCCATTTTGCTGAGTAACATCAAAAAGGTCTGTTTGCTTGAGCAGCTTTTCAATATTACTTCTCATCAATAAATCAGGCTGTTTTGTTTCTGCAGTTTCCTCGATTATTCTGCAGGACCACACAGGAAGAGGGAATCACAACGCAGCAACACACTGAAGACCGGCTTCAATAATTTAACCCTTTAACACCAGGTAATACTATGATACTGTTTAACAACGTGTGTGTCAGGACTGTCTATTGCCCTTTTGTAAGCCGGTGCTGAAATCCGAATTATTCACAATAAAATAGAAGAATAATATATAAGATGATGTTTAAAAAGTGAAGTACCTTTGGTCCTGAATGAACACCTCCTCTCACCTCTGAAGGACGTGCTGTGTAGGATTTGTTTCTAGTGTTACGTGTCCGGCTTCAGCAGAACACGGTGCGCAGTCTGAATCTCAATAACAGAATTAGCATTTCTGATTCTTTGCTTGTGTCTTTGTAAGTCAAAGACCTCTCCTACCTCACAAACAACAACAGCGATGCACATTACTGTAACAGGGTTGGATATTATGCATTATAATTAAAGTACAAGACAACATTCCTGTATTTGATTAAAAAAAAAAGAGCCCAACCCAGCAACATCACTTTGACTTGACTGTTATGTTGGGTATCGTTTGAAATTTGCCACTAATGGTGTCTATATTATAAATACATTTTGATACCAATGCTAAAACTAATTTTTTTTTTTATACCTCACATTTGGAAATATATCTGATTTTCTCTATTTTACACACAAAGAAAGAATTAAACACTGATGTATTGGAAAAGGTGGACAAATAAAAAAGCAGCCATTCAACAACTTACAAGCATTTGTAGAGACTACAGCTGCAATACACAGCCTTCTTCATGTAACAAAAGGTGGTTGTTTATTTGGATCCACCTACTGTAACTTTGTCTCTCTTCAAGGATGGTTTTCACTTCATCATGTGGCTCCCAAAAACTAGGTTTTTATACAACTGAACTGCTACAAATATGTTTTGTAGGTATTTGTGCTATTAACATGAGGACATTTTGTTAATTTATGTATTAGCAAGTACATTACAAAATACATTGATAATGAACATTACAGTAAACATAATATCTGATCTGGGAGTGCAATACCCACTTGTAATAAGCGTACAACATTATTAGACTTTTTATGGTTATGTTCAGACACTGATAAAGTTAGGGAAAGATTGTAGCCTGATTAAATACAGAAAAACAAAGTGCTTTTGTTGCCTAAACCACAGCCGGGACTGTGGCTGTGAACCCCGGTCTCTGGTCTCTCTCCAGTGCTGTTAATATAGGCCCCATCATTAATTTAAAAGCTACATTGCCTCTAAACATAATCCAGCCAACAATCACGTTTCCCACAAAACATATTTACTGTTGCAGTTTAGTTTTATAGAAATGTAATTTCTAGGAAATAGGGTTGGACGTGCATCTTTATCTGACTCTTTAGTCCGTCAGCTGTCTGTGAACAGATGACTTAAACCGTTCACAGCATGGACTGGCAAAGGGTCAGAGTCATTGACTAAGAGTCAGTGGACAGCTGGCCATGGGATATAATCTCCAGAAACAAGACAGTGACAAAGCTGTCACTGCTAACTTTCACAGTTTTCAATACAAATTTTCAAGTTTGGTTCCTGGCCTGACAATTTTCCCTTTTCTTCTAATACCGAAGTCAAAGACTAAGTTACCAAGAAGAGGACCTCATAGACCATGAGACACTTCATCAACCTTAGAACAGGTCCAGGACGGAGTCCGAAATCCTCTACTGAACCAGCACACATGGGTGAGTGTGAGTGTGATGAGCATTAACATTTAGACAGAACATCGATATCCTGCAAAAAAAGTCTAGATTACTTTTGGTAACATCCTTTTGATTCCAATATTATTTGATTCATTATTGCCGTAATAATCAATGTCTAATGTCTCCTTCCTCAGAATCGGCCACTTTACGACGCACTGGTTACATTTCCACCAGCTTTTCTCAGTCATGAGGCATCAAGGCCAAAGATTCTGCAGACTTTAACTCCACTCCAGCACTGTAGCAGCTCATTTCCCTGTTTAGCTCCTGTGCTTTTGTCGAGGTTATGTTAATCAGCGGGACCAGCTGCTGCGGTGCTTGGCTGGAATAGAAACCAGCAGACTGTCGGGCCTCGACGGGACGCGTTTTGAAAAAGGACTTGAGGTATTCGGGAGGCTGACACCGGGATGCCGGGAACGCTGTTGAGTAAGAGGAGACCATTAGTTAGTGTGGGGAGAAAACAACAGCAGAGTATTTGCATTCCACTACCTTTGATGCTTCTGGGTAATGTAGTCCCCAAGGAGTATTAGACAGTTGCAAATAAATGTCAGCCATCTGTGTGAGTGTAGCGCTTCCTGTGTGGTGACATTCACTCACACCTGCCTCCACCTGCATGTGGATTTACTGTTGGTAATCAGTGGCTTTGGATCAGGACACTGAGTTGAATAATGAGGTGAGGGTGAACGCCTTTAGTTTAAAATACAGGTGGTGTAGCTGTAGCACCATACGTTATTCTTTACTACAACAGTGAATTGACTTTGTGTCCTATAAATGCTGATTCCACCCACCATAATAATGTAACCACCACATCTACAGTTTTAAGGTGAAGCAGAATCTGTCTCCATCATCGCAGTGGTAGTTTAAACTGCAGTAACCAGCTGAGTGTAAATGAGCATCAATATGCCACCTGTTGCAAACTCCACAACAAAACGCTTTAGCTCTGCTGCATTGCACCGTGGGGGCCTGCATCTGTTCATGGGATCCAGATCAGATACCCTCTGATCATAACACAGTATGCCACCAACCTGCTTTCGAGAGCTCAGCTGGGAAGAGGCACTAAAGCATCGGGATATACTGGGGACTATTCTGCTGTTCCACGGGGGTGTTTTGGCTGCTGAGGTACAGATAGTGTGGTGTGGTTGCTGGGAAATAAAAAAAAAAAATTGGAACCAAAAATTGCTTCCAGACTGTTCTTGTGGGCTTATGGGTAAGGCATGGACCATAAACCACAACATTGATATTGAGTCCCTCACCTACTGTCATCTTTCGACACTCTACTTAGTCAGGTGTTCTTCTGTCATGGTGATCATGGTGGGGCATATTGGGCAATCCAGAGGTGGGAGTAAGTCACACATTTGCAAGTCACAAGCAAGTCTCAAGTCTCAACCCTCAACCTTCAACTTCAAGAAAGTCCCAATTCACTGTGGTACAAGTCAAGCAAGTCAAGTCAAGTCCCTGCTGTAAGTCAGTTTTTTAATCGCTGTTTTAAATGTGTAGAATTGTTTGGCCATGGTGCAGGTATGAACTTTACTGAGTGATATTCTAGTTATTACTATTACAATACATCTCTATGTGGAACCTGCATTGTGCTTTTCTCTCTTTCCCCCTGCAATCCGAATTTGATTGTTTTTTGGACTTAGCCCCTCCCCATAATGCTGTAGCTGCCTTGTGCGTCGGCCTCTAATGGTCTGTCGCGTCGTAGGAGGCGGCCAAGTTTGTGGGCGTCACAAGTCTTAAGTCAAGCCTCGAATCATGAATACCAAGTTAAAGTCAAGTTGAATCTATTATCTGTGCTGGTCAAGCAAGTCTCACGTAATCAAATCTGTGACTTAAGTCAAGTCATGTGACTTAAGTCCCCCACCTCTGGGGCAATCTAAGTTGTTCTTGTTTTTATGTGCAACAATACCTTCATTCAACCATGAACAAAGCAGGTGACTGTTAATTGCGTGTGGATGACCTATTACTTATATCTGTGGTCTAATAGTACAACACAGAATATACAAACCATCGTCATCACCACCTCTAACATTAACAAAGTCATATTTATCCATCTAAATCTCTGAAGGTCGCTGCTGGAACCCCTAGACTTTCCTTCAAAGCACTTCCTAAATATACTTTTCTCCAATAATATATTACAAAGTTATCAAATTTTCAATGTCTGCTTGTAATCCTGTCACAGAAACAAGCTCACACACCGTGTCGTAGTGGCTGTTAGTTGTCGTACTTGCACTGTACTTTGGGGATTAAGCCATCAACCAACCACTTCTGCTGTGCAAAGTGGTCAAGGTTTTCTCCAAGGATGTGAAAGGGTCATGCAAGGGTAAAAATGCAAATGCATGCTAATAAATTGCAGCACTTTCTCGGAACTGCTCAGGCTGGGTTATCTGCATGGGTCAGACACAGTTAATGGACAGTTTCTGAACCTTGAGGTTGTTTCAAAGGTGTCACTGGAAAGTTTAAGAGATTTAGGACTTCTTTTACACCATCTTTCATTGGTTTGCATATCATATATGCTGGATATACGTTTCTTCTGTGTTGCATTGTCTGATTTTACCCCTAATGTCTTTTGCTGTCAAGTTTCGATGTGTATTTTCATCGGTTTGCACGCTGGCTGCCAACCAGAATTTCCCTCAGTTGGTCAATAAGATAATGTGAATATCATGGTAGAAAACCCAGCTGCCTAAAAATATGCCCATCACAATAACATCATCTGCAAACACAGCCGCGACAACACACACACACACACACACACACACACACACACACAATGACACATGCTGAGGACAAGCTCTGCACATCCCCTGCCGCATGTTGTGCACAAACAAGTCATGTCAGTTTTCCGGTCACAGGCTTTCTCCATTGCCAAACATTTGAATGGATGTTGATCCATAAATATTTAATTGGTCCTCCATCCCCCCCTGAGAGGAAACTCCAATCCCTCAATATCTGACTAACAAGACCGAGGGAGGAGGAGGAGGAGTAAACTCAGTATGGAGGAAGAGAGAGAGAGAGAGAGAGAGAGAAAAGGAAGTGGCAGGAATAAACATATGATGCTTGTGTGTGTGTGTGGCACCACAAAAAAAAAAAAAAAAGTGGAGTGGAGTGGAGTGTGTGTTTCTTCCGAACGAGTGGATGCATCAAAGCACAGCGTGACAGTGATGTCCCATTGACGTTCGCGGCAGGAAGAGAGAAAGCGCAGGGGGAGAGAGGCGGAAGGAAGGGTGAAGGAGGGACAGAGGGTGAGGGAAGAGGGAGGAGACAGGGTGAAACACCACAGAGTGACGTGTGTAGAACAATATGACATCGACTTTAAACGGAGTGGCTGAGTAAGTGATAGCGCTTGGAGGAATGCATGATGCTCAGTGTGATGGATGGATGAGGAAGGTGATGAAGGGGGGTTGAGAAGGACAACATGACTCATTCTGTTTATATTCTTTCTTGGGTATATGTGATTCAAAGTCATTTAAAAAAAGAGAGAAAAAATGAAAATATATGGTTTGTCCCTGGCCTGATTGCCACAGAGGCAGCCAACTCACAATGTGTGTGACTCAGCTTTTGACGACTGACTGACTGACTGACTGACTGATGTTCCCCACTTTTAGTTGTGGGCTGGCCTGTCCAAGGGGCACTGACATTTTACAATGAACTTATCATTCACAGTTCTATAAATACAGCTTTAAAGACAGTGAGTCATATATAGGCTCGGACAGACAAGACTGAGTGAGTGCAGCAAAACATACCAATTAGTCCATCCGTTATCTTTGCTGACTTGTCCTTTGCAGGGTTGCATTGGACTGAGGCCTATCCCAGCTAACCTTGGGCAGGAGTTGAAGTCACCAGACTAACACATGTACCATGTATCAAGGGTCTCCAGCCTTTTTTACTCTGAGAGCTACTTTGATAAAATAAAAGGGGCTGGGAACTCCTCATGTCTTATATTACTGGTTACTTCTGCACATATTGTATCAAATAACTCAAACTGATGAAATCAGATGACTAAGTTAATTTAACAAGTCATCAAATATCAATATCCAAAACTCAAATTTTGAACCAAAACATCTCAAACTCACATCTGTGTACCTGTGTATTTGATTTAGTTCATTTGGAGTAGATTTACTGAGTGAAGTTGTGTTACTTAAAGTTTGTACTATGCATCCATAGAAGGAATCCAGAGAACCCAACCTAAATTACAGATAGGTCATGTCAGTGTCAAGTATTTTCTGATGTGAACATTGTTACGACCTTCCAACAGGTTTTTGCTGCCCAGCCACATCTATGGTTGAGTTTTGGTCAAGTTAAACACAATAAAACTTCTTGGTTAAGGTTTGGGAAATAGTGTGGTCATGGTTTAAAGAAAGGGTGTCACAAACAAGCGTTCGACTGTCAAGACTAATGTAAAAATATCTTTTTTCAATTGACCGATGCAGTGGTTTGAAGACCAGTGCTGTCATTTATTTAAAGACAAGCTGGGGACTGAAAAGAGGAGCAGGTGTGACCAAGGCAGAGGGAGAATTTAGGAAATATGAAGAGGAAAAAAGGTGATAAGGAATGAAGGATAGAGGGAGTTAGAGTAGCAGAATTAGGGACGGAGGAGGGAAATGAAGACATGAAAGAGTGGAAGAGCGGGAGGGGGAAAGAAACCGAGTAAGACAGAGATTAACTGTGTTCTGACCTCTAGCAAAAGCATCAGTGAGCTGCTGTCTGTCTGATTTAGAGCTGCCGCATACTGACTGTAGCACCAAGGACGCCGCAATGATAGGCAGGACTTAAACGAGTCGTAATTAATCTATGACCTTCATTGACCTTAATCGGAAAATGGTGAGAATTGCGACAACGTTAAGAGAAAAAAAATCTGTTCCAGCTACCCCACCGCTCTCCTCCACCTCCTCCTGTCCATGAGAAGTATCAAAGGTAGCCAGCTGAGTTGGGCTGGGACCGGCTGAGTGTTGATGTATGCAACTACAGTGTATTCTGACACCAGAGGACCAAATATGAGCCACTTCTGGGCCATATATGGCTGCACAGTTTTGCATAGTTTGTTACAGTATAAATGTGGAATATCTGGATGAGAGGTAAATCTGTTTAGGAGGACTCAGTGCAGCTTTGGACTTTGGCTTTGTATTTTGTGTATTTTAAGACAATTTCTGGCCAGGGGTGGCCAGGTTGTCCTTTAAGGCTCACTTCTGCTCACTGTCTGCCCTCTGTATCCATGTTTGAGCATGTTTTCTGAAAGCTTGTCGATACAGATTAAATGGATCAGTACCATTGAAAACCCTGTGGGCAGTGTAGTCTATAGTTTAAGCGAGGAGGACACCACAGAAATTTTTTAAAATGGCTGAACTTTTTGTAAAGAGGTTAAACAAGTTGGGCAAACTTTTAAACATCTATGTGATGTTACTTCACCCAAACACAAGGACAAGCAGTTACTACAGAGCAGGTGAGAGGAGACCTCCTTGAATGTCGCCATGTTTGTTAATGTCAGAAACTTTTCAGTCTGAGCTGCCCATGCATTGCTTAACATCCATGCCAATGTAAATGACGCAGGGCAGTACGTGAGCAGTAACACTTACATCATTTGAAATGGATAAATCTGTTTGAGAGGTAGTTGGCTTGTTAATATCAAAGATGGATGACAGAACAGGCCTACTGCGTACAGAGCCAGCGACCGCTAGACCAGAATTGCCCTAATGAAGGGACTGTTTTTTTCTTTGTCATTTTCTTTGTGTTTGTTTGACTTTCAAAGAAAATGACATGACTAAAAAGACAAAGTTACTTCAAAAAAAAGTGCAAAGCAAGATGCAAAGTGACTAAAAAGAGATGCAAAAACAAGACAAAACAACTACAGAAGCAAAACAACTTCAAAAAGACACAAAATGACTACGAAGAGACACAAAACAACTACAGAGAGACAAAACAATTATAGAGAGACACGAAACCAAAACAGAAACACAAGACGATTGAAAGAGATGCAAAACAACTACAAATAAATGGAAAATGAGTAGTAGATGCAAAACAACACAAAAGAAACACAGAGTGACACAAAACGACTGCAAAGCGATGCAACAACCACAAGGAAATAAAAAAAGAGTTGTAAATACAAAACAACAATGTCTGTAGATGCAAAGTGATCACAAAGATGCATAAACAAGATGCAAAACGACAACAGACACAAAATGACTGCGAGGTGACGTAAAGGGCTCTTTGATAAACTACTGTAGACAGTGAGCTAACTGCCACCATTTTGTAACTGATCCAAACTATAGAAAATCACATTTTCATCAGAGGTGGTGTGATGAATATTATTTCTCGCTGCGAGTTCTCATTTTGTTGAGATTAAATCTTTGTACGCAGTCATTTATCTAAGACTGATGATGTGACTAAGTTTTTAAAAGTGCCTGAAACAAAGTTATCCTTGAAACCATTTCTTGGGCCATGATTAAAATGAATGCTGCCTCCACAGACTGGCTGCTTAACTCGTCTCTGTTGTGAATTCATGGTGAGAGCTGGAATATGAAGTGCCAGAGGTGCAGAGAGAAGAAACTGATGAATAAGAGATATGTACCGACAGAGGAGACAGACGAGGGGAAGGGAGTAGAAGGCAGAGAATGAGAAAATTAGTTTGAAGTGTAAGCAAGCAAGTGCTTTTGACAGATCATTGTAGTCTAAACATCTTCACTGGAGCAGCTCATTCCTCCTCGTCCTGCTTTTTCTTTGTTAGACGTCATGTCAGCTCCTTTGCCTCACTGTCTCTTAATTCCTAGATAGACTATATGACAACCTCTTCCTCTCATATCACACAGAATCAACACAGATATGGTTTTTCCAAAACAATCCTCTAAGCATCTTTCTGTTTCTACACAACGAGCCAAGTCTATGCCCTTGTGATGTGTTACGTTGTAGTGAGCGATCTTTCTTTACAGTTATAATTTAAATAAATTTAATCTAAACCTGACGCACCGACTATTTTGTACTCTCAGCAGCTACGCAATCTTCACACACCGTAGAGCCAAAAGACAGTGAATACACCTATTCACGCCTATTCACCAATTTTATTACTATATTATACTAATATGTCAGTCGGTCATGTGATTCCAACCTTGTTCGGTTTGGGGTAGTACTTCACTAACCTACTAGAGCTCTGACCTCAACTCCACCTATATTATCCTGGACAGTGACCTGCCAAACTAAAGGCTCGACCACATCAGATCATCCATGTATCTTTGGAAAATGGGTGCTGCTAGAGGGTTGAGGATGTAGTGATTACATGGTAGTTTAAAGAGTTCAAGGTAACCACCAACATGCTAGCAAACTAGCAGCATGGTAGCACTAGTCAGTCACAATAGCTCCTCCAGCTAGCTTCCTTACTAGCTGTTTGGAACCAACATAGTGGGTGGTAACCAGGGCAGCAACCTACAGGGCTGAAAAATGATGCCCTAATGAAAGTGTGAAGCTGTGAAGCTGTGAAGTTTTATTAAGGCTTAAAGTTTGCATAATTGGGGGCGTGGCTGCGTTGAGTGACAGGTGGGTGAGTGTATGCTTGTCACAAACCAGCAAGAACTGAAGTCACACACCCCACCTCTTTGCCCATTTTTTTGTTAGCTGGGAGTTTGGAACTGCCAAGATGGTGATGGTGGAGCAGCTCACTCTCAGCTTCAAAACTTATGATTTAAGTCACAGAGGCTATGTCCATCTTTATATTGTTATGTGCCAGGCAAGGGCAGGCTGTTTGTTTTTGTTTTCTCCCTCTCCCTCTCTCTCTCTGCCTCCCCCTCACTTGGTTTCCCTCCAGGTGCTGATTGGTGATTGGGCTCCCCCTGAGCAGACTAGGGGATGATGGCTTATTGAGCTCCTGGCTGTCCCAGTGGCCAATCTTCTGCCTCGAGTCCTCCAATAAAAGGGGATCCTGCATTAGGCGATCTCTCTCTCATTTTGCCGGATAGTGATAAGCCTGCCAGTTGTGTTCAGGGGAAGGGATGTACTGAAGGTATGTGGTGAGAGGAAGGAGTGAGGTAAGTTGGAGTACCCTGTACATCTCAACACGCAGTTTTCCTTTGTCTAGAAACATTAGGTTAGTGGTGGGTGCCACCCGCTGTATTGTTTTGGAGGCTCTCATTTTGTTTTATTGGGTTTATTTCTTTGTCACACCACCTTTGTCCCTTCCTTCCCCACATTTGACTTCCTTGTTGAGACCTTCAGGGTGCAATAAACTACCTTCTAGTACTCATTGACTCAGTTTAATTCTTGATTTGTCACGTTACAGTTCCTGTCACCCCTAGCTCCAAGTAAGGGACATAACAATATACATGAGTGTAAAACCTGTGGTTCTCCATTCCCTCAAAGATCAGCACTGTCAACATGGTTTACAGCTCTAGTCAACAGCACAAATCCGCATGTCAAAATTCAAAGCTAATTTGATGTCTAATCTTGACAGATCTGCTGATCCGTAAATGACTGAATTGATTTCCCCCTTGAAACTTTGATGTCGGTGTGTCGGGGGCCTCAATGCTCTCGTGGCCGAATGGCAGCAAATCTCTAGAGCCAGGTTCCAAAATCTTGTCGAATGCCCCAGAACATGGCTTTGGCATGGGATGTTTAACAATCAGATAAAGGGATAATATTCAGTTATCCACATGCTTTGTTTGTGTGTCCAAATACTTTTGGCTACATAGCACATGATCACCGTTACTGTACAAAATAAAACTAAAATCTTATTGATTTTTATCGACATCTTAATATTCTGATATTGAAAATAAAAATCAAACGTACCCACTTGCTTTATTCTGAATACACAACAGTGGTTCTATTTATAACTTGCTTGTTTTTTAACAGGTTGCTTGTACATAATCGATACAATTTTTGTCTGTCTGCTAGTTTTTATATTGATTGCATGTATCATTAAGCTAACTGCAGTGTTGCCTGAAAGATGAGTGTTGACATGCATGACACAGGTGCAAGCTGTTGACCAGTAGTACATACTTGCTGGAGTGCAAATATAACTGTAGTTTTAGTCTAATTTTTTTTGTGTGGATTTTATGTGAAAACAGAGATTAGTTACCCCCATCTGTCTGTTACAGTGTAAGCCGAGGTTGTTTCCTCCCTCCCAGTCTTATCTGGTTTTGGAACAGGCCTCGCGGGATGGAGATTAAGAGGGACAGAAATAAAGAGGTGCCGCTAAATAAAATCCATGTTGAGGCCTCTTCTACAATATGCTTTCATGAAATGTACTGTTCCTTTACTGCACGAGAAATAGGATTTTATTTTCTGCTTTATATTTATTTTTTAGATATATTTTTATCCAGCAAATAACAGCCAGCTTGTATCGAAATGTACAGATCTACTGTGTTGCTGGTGGGTACACACAGGTATATGTGGAGTTTGCTGAGACAGTCTGCTGAAAAGTTCAGAGTTGTTCTCTTTCAAGTGAACAGGCAATGGGTTTTGTTGGGATTGAGAACACATACTGCACTAAACACAGTGACTTTGCACAAAACACAATGATTTCTTGGAAACATGGGCAGATATTTACATTTAAAACAGTTTTTAAGTTATAATATGTAGCTTTTCAACATTACAATGTTGTTTTTAGACATTTTATTGTGACTAGACCTATGTTATATATTTTTTTGAGCTGTGTATTTATCCCAAATTTTTCCAGCAATTCTCAAACCTAAAGAATTACGTGATTTCAATCATGGTAATGGTCACTTTCATTTGGTCGCCTGTCACTGACATCATATCCTTGTTGTGGTTGCCTGCTAGAAGCATCAAAATTGACTTTTTATCCTGTCTGAAGCCACATTTGAATGCTCCTCATGAGAAGATTTGTTGTTTCTTCCTCTTTGATTTTGGTCATCGTTTGGATCTTAAGTTATCAGAGAAAAAAGCCAAGCAAATAGACAACTAATCTCCCAGTCCCTTTAAGACGTCCTGTGTCTGCCAAAGAATGTCAATGAATCACAGATTTTTAACATGAAGCTGCTTTTTTCAGTGATTCTACCAGTTTTAATCCCCTGGTCTGTTTGTTTTTGACAGAAGGACACTTCTGTGGATGATTCGGCTACTGGTGAAAACCTGCTAAAGGTCTGGTTCATAAGTTATCTGAGAAACAATCGAAACAAAGGTTAGCAGCAATCTCAGCTCCCAACCTTTCCCTGATGCCTGGTGTCCACCATGAAACACTGTGAAACACTGACTTTATTCATTGTTTTACCGGTTATAATCTCCTGGTCTGTTTGTTTTGGAAAGCAGGAGACCTCTTTGGATAATTCGGCTCCCGGGAAAAACCTCCTGAACAACTGATACTGAAGAAATCAAAACCAAGAGAAGCTGATGGCAGTAGTGGTGAAGACAACAACTCCCTTGATCCCACGGTACTTCATAAAGTAGACAAACATCGCCTTTTCTTATAGTTTTGATTGAGAGACCCCTAGCAGCAAAAGTTACATACTCTGTTTAAAAGACTTGACTAACTTGACTAAAGTGACAAGTGACATGTCTCGTCATTACACCATATAGTGCAATATGTGCTTGGGCAAACAAAGTTCTCCATGTCTACAAGCAAACAGCAAATTGTGTCACAAATAAACCATAGGACTGTCAGTTTTCCATGCAAAAATGCAGCTTTGTGTGTGCCCATATGCAGAGGGTCACCTGCTTAAGGAAATATTCTTCTCACGAGTCAGGTTGTGAGACTGAGGAGGGAAGAGCAGAAAGCGGCGGTTGTCTCCACTCTTAAGTAAGTGATAGGTCAGTAACAACACCTGCGCATTCTTGTGCGATTAGCTGTCTGAACTCATATATTGTCACAGATGTGACGGGTTGGCAGGAAGTAAAGGGCCTGCAGGTAGTAATAAATACCAAGTGGGTGCATGGCTGCCAGGTCAGGAAACATTGTCTACCTTAAAACCTAAAAAAAACTACAACTCAGAAACCATAAAAAAAACTTCAACATCTGAAAATCACCATAGACACATTGCTGAAGCGCTTATGGTATATGTTCAGATTTCAGACCTGCAGAAAACCAACTACCGAAGTGATTCGCACACCATTTATGCTGAAAATGACTTAGTGGATGGATTGTTCATTTTTCAGTGATTGTAGGAGGTGCAAAAGGCTGTGATTGCATCTGTGAAGTGGTCTGCAGCTGCAAATCACATTTGTTTTAGTAGTAGCATCAGAGCTGCCTGACAGCAATGAATCCAACACTTTGAACTATTTTGTGGTCAAAAATTCAAGATCCATGTAATTACGAGGAGGGTTTAAATTTTTTTTTACTGATTAAGGTAACTGTTCACATTGAACATTCTAGTCAGCATTTGTTTGTTGGAAAACATCACAGTGGCAGGGAAACACTAACTGATTGATCTATTAACTATAACTTTTGATGTATTCATAGCTAGCTACAGCTGTACATTGGCTGTTTGGGCAAATCAGCTCAAAAGACTCAAGCTAATTTTCACCTTGAGTGAGTACCTTAAGGGTCATTTTGGGCAGAGTACTATTAGTCAAAGTTGGTTTCTTTAGACCATGAAGCCAATCTATAACCTTAAAGGAGATCTTTGTAAGTTCTGTTATTGCTAACACTCCTGGCATGAAACCACATTCACCGACAGAGAGAAAACTTAGAAATAGAAATAGTTTCTGATTCCTAAATAGAACCAGAAATAATTTTTCATTCATATCCGTAGTTTTGTAAGATATTGACATATGACTTATATTGTTTAGGCATGAGGGATATATAAGTTTACAAAGTAAAGTGAAGACTCTGTAAGGAACTGATTGATTAAAAGTCTCTGGAACCCATAAACCCACTCCCCTTCACTGGTTTTGCGGATTTTTGGTCTAGACTTCAACACTGCCCTTCGCTAGTGGGTATAGAGACGGCACGACAGATTACCATATTTGAATATTAAATCCCATGCTGTACTGCACTGTTTTGTTCTGTTGACAAGTTGGACTCAAGTGCCTCTCAAAGATTACTGCAAAGCCATTCTGTTTCAAATTGCATTGCCAAATGCTTGGAGATTATTAACAAAGCTGTGCAGCTTTTTGCAGCTGAGCGTGGAGCAGCAGTAACAGTTGGCTCAGAGCCACAGTGTATGGGAATATTAATGATTAGGCTATGCATCCGAAGCTCTGATTTTTTTTTTTTTTTTCCCATTTTCTTACTTGAATGGGAAGTTTACATAGGCTTCAACGTGTTGAGTGTGTTCTGTAATCCTCAGACTCATTACCAACCTACTTAAAATTTTAAAGGTTAGGTTAAAAAAAAAAAAATCAATTGGCAAAACAAAAGCTTAGTTGATCAGCTCATTGAAAAGCTTACATTTTGGTGGCATGTGAGAAGTAGCATTACTGAAAACAAAATGCACACTTCCTGCCTGGCGTAGTGAGTGAGTGACTGATTAAGTGACCTGTCACTGATGTAAGTCCAAGAAATCCTGTTGCTATGACTGACATGTTGACGGCTCAGTAAATGAAATCCAGCATTTTATTGCCAGCGAGTCACTCAGGCAGCGTTTGGCCTTTTCTCTGGGATTTGCATGGAGGGTGTAGAATATCATACAGAGACACACACAGGCATGCACACACTTAATCAGACTGAAATGGACACAGCAGACAACACAACACGTTACACAGTCAGTCGCTGCTTGACAACCTACCCCCCTCCCCCCCCTTGCTCCACACACACACATTGTATATGTCAGTAATATCTCTCCTTGCTCTAGAAAGCAGCGCCATGTGGCCTGGATATGTTATTGCCTTAGCAACAAGCTGCCTTATATCCTGATTGTGTGTTCATGTGTGTGTGGGTGAGCTAGACAGAAGCAGAGAAGTGCTTTTTTTATGTGCAGTAGATCCCAATTCATGCGTTTGCATGCATGTGTTAATGTGTGTTTTAGCCTATATAAGCGCACGTGTGTACTGCATATACACATGTATAAACCTGGATTTGGGTTCTTTGATGCAGCACACAGGCACATTGTGACCTGCATATGCTTTAATTTTCACACAACAAATATTGGATTACATTTACAGAGGCCTGGTATTGTACCAGCAGCTCAACAGCCCTGCTGCTCGGGGCTTACTGTAATTATTGCAGTTATGGTTAATTAGCTTGCAAACACTGAGGATTCATCTCAAATCAATATGAGGAAGAAAAAAAAGTGCACACAGGCTACTGACCCACAGGTGCCTTTAAATAAAAAGAAAACACTTAAGGAAATGAAGAGCTGATATCAAAGCTATTATGAGTTGCATTTTAGCATTAATAATTCAATACCACCCTTATTTTAAGACTGCTATAATAGCGTAATTACTGTAACAAGCGAGATCATCATTGAAAAGACTGGCAGCTTCTACAGTCTCAGTGAATTTTACATTGTTTGCCAACAAGATGGATTTGGCAAGAAATCTTATTGTTTTGATGCGAAAAATTGAAATGAATGTGATTCTCGCAGCTCAAATGGAGCTTTTGGACTTTCTGGCAGAGGGAGATGGTGTGAGTGAGCTGATGGAAGAATTACTCCCCAAATTCTTATCCTATTTAAGCAAAAATATGCCTGGCTCAGGGACGGTAAGACTGGAAACAAGGTGTGCTGAAAATGTTTTCTGAATCTTAATGAATACTAATAGTAACAGTGGCATGCAAATTCAGGGTACCAATTTTCTTGAATATGGTATCATTTTCTTGACAGTAATTATAGGTGTAATTTTAAACTGCACACTAATACTTTCAAGTATCTAAATGAAACAGTGGATTTTAGCCTGTTCCCACCTCCGACACATGTTTGACAATCAACCAAATGAACTTGTGCTAGAGTCGCTCGCTCTCTTATCTATGGAGAAAAAAGAAGAAAAAAAAAAAACATAATTTGTGCTCTCTTTAAGAAGACTACCTAAAAATCTTTAGTAAAGAGGGTTGGATCAGCTCTGCATTGTGGGTATCTGCATTGCTTACAAACTAAATAGAGCCGGATACTGGGTTTTCCATTAGCTTGTGTAAGTCATTGCACTCGACCATTGAACGTTTAATTTAAAAAAGGTGAATGTGTTTCTGGGGTTTACTATCCACAAGTAAGAGTATCTAAAAAAACACTGCCTTTGCTGTAGTTTAAGTTTAAACTACCATTCATGCTTTAGCATTGGTTACAAAAAGCCAAAATACCCACAAGGTTTTAGCAGCATGTCCGGTATATGACACTTTAACTTTTTATTTCTCTTCTTTTCATCTTCCCAAGTGTTTAGCCACAATCTTTGCCATCTAAACAAGACTACGAGTCTATAGCTTCGCTATTAGCTCAACGCCTGGGCACTGCAGTGTGCTGGGCCGAGCTAATGCTAGCACCAGAATGCTAACATGCCAACAATGTCAATGCTAACATGTTCATAACCATTTATCCTAGGCATGTTAGCACGCCAGTAACATTTGCTAGTTTACACTAAATACAAAGGACAGCTGAGGCTGATGGTAATGTCAATAGCTTGCAGCAAACTGAAATGTTGACCTGCTAGTAGAGTTACATTAAAGGATCAACAAAGTCATGAATGTTCAAAATGTCATGGCAATACCCCTGAGAGTTTTTGAGACATTTTCGTGGGAATCGAAGTGGTGGATCATCCAACCCACATTGTCGATTGAGTTACTGTAATAACCTTGACTGCCCTTTTCTTTCAAACTGGTGATATTTCTTACCGGCAAAGGTTTTGGGCTTGTGGTAAATAGTGTTCTTTAAATTCAATAAACCAGACAATACAGTCTTTCACAAGTGTGTTAAACACAACAAGTCCTCCAATCCATACGAACGTGTCGATCGTTTGTTCCTACCCTCAAATACGACCCAGAGGAGTGTTTCCTTATAAAGCATCCCTACCGGCGGCAGGAGCAGCCCCCTGATAAGATCCATAGGAGTGTTCCCTGAAATAGAGGCCCTATGGCAGCATTCGTACCAGACCTTAGTTCTCATGGTTACCATAATAATTATTGTCATAATAACTACGACCACTAGATGTCGCCTAACAACAAAACGTAACTATAGGTCATTATAAGCTGCTGAACAAACGACCTGTCTGCTCATTTTTCAAAGGAGGTTTCTTGTTATACATATTCAACAAGATTATGTTACATGGCTGCAATTTAAGTAATTTGGCTTATTCAAAATATTCCAAAAATGTTATATAAGAAGGAAATGCATTCAACACACGTGTTACACCTTAAAAGGTAACCTCTGAAAGGCAGTGTTTTCACCTTCTGTGGGTGAAACTTTCAAGCCTGTTTACAGGTGAACTTTTCCACCTGTAAACACACTTAACAGTGATGTAACAAGTTCCTGGAACACAGTACTACATCCCTGCAGCAAGATGAGATGTTAAACCACTGGTAGTTCGGAAAAACAATATTTTCAAGGGGTGTTAAGTTACTCTTTGGTGAGCACCGCTGAATATGACTGTACTTTAAACAGAAACCTTCTTTATTTGCTAGAAAATTCCACACTGTACATTTAAGCTCCCTATAGAAGTCTTTATATACAGTTTATATAAGTTAAATAAGTGTTCAAAAACCTTTAATTTGTCTTTAATAGAACTAAGAAGATAAGGCATCAATAATCAATCAATATTTGAATACTCATGTAAAATCAGTGGGTGGTTTGATTCATGAACAGGAAGTGATTTCAGCTAGTTTTTGAATTCTTAAACAGGATGTGACAGCCACAGCCACAGAGGGTAATATTGTTCCTATCATTCTAATTCACCTCATTAGTTTGTAATCAACACAGGTTCTTTTCATTTGCAGTCAACCATACCCAAACAATATTATTTGCAGTCAATCACACTTAAACATTTATATCGCACAGTTTGTTTGATTTAGAATCTGTTAATTTACATTGTTTTATATAGAGCGCACTGTAGAGTTACATTGGCAATATTCTGTCATATTAATCATTTGTTTATTTGTCTTTGAGTTAGTGTGGTTTTTGAGGGACGTCCCTTCCTGATGGAGCAAAAGGTTGAAGGTTTAGGACTGAAATCCTGGAGCCGGCTCATTGGGCCAAACCATGTGCTGGCATGCCATGGGTGTATAGTTAAGTTTTGTTGAGTATTTAGTTATAGTTTGTGTCCATCTTGCTCACCCCTTTGTGCATTATTTGGTTTAACCAAGCCACGACATATAGCACCAGTCAAGTGTGTCCAAACTTGTACTGTATGTTCCCTCATGTGTCATTGTGTTGGATCAGTTTGTTTAGTTAACACCTTGTTTAGCTGTTATCTTGAGTATAGTTATGTTTTGTTGGCCTCTTTTATAGGCCTAGTTATTATATTATAACCTGCTTTTTACCAACAATAATTTCTGTTTTCTTGTTGCCTCATTGCTTGGTCCATAACACAGGGTCAACTTTTTATTTTTGCTGTCTTAACATTGCAACAACCATTGGAAAAAAGTGCACTAATGACCATTGTGCAAAGATGTATGTCAGTTATATTTCATCAGTGAATATAAAAGAGAAGAGAAGGAGGGATGGA
This sequence comes from Seriola dumerili, assembly GCF_002260705.1. NCBI lineage: Eukaryota > Metazoa > Chordata > Actinopteri > Carangiformes > Carangidae > Seriola > Seriola dumerili. The sequence goes on along the minus strand of NW_019174416.1, from coordinate 7,776,485 downwards.
GAGAAAGAGAGAGAGAGAGAAAGAGAGAGAGAGAGAAATGTTGCAGTAATTTGTTTTACATCTGAAATCAATAAGGTGAAAGTAAGATGAAACACTCTGCTCGACTAAGATAAACACACTCTGGTCAGAATGCTGCAACAACTTGACTTTACTTTTCTAAGGTCAAATATAATGTTGGTTGCGGAATAATAGGTGAAATATATTAACAGAGTAGTATCGATGTGGCTGAAGAAAAACAAAACCTTGAAGTTACTGGGTTTGAAATAATGAACCTTGTGTCTCCCTGTTTTTGTGAGACGCAAAAATAGTTCTTGATCTTTCTGATAGTTACAATATTTCTAAGTTCTTTTTTGAGATGGGATAGCTTTGCAGCAGTGTGCACATGAAGGAACAATATATTGTATATGTACTATATATAAAGATTGCTGACATGTCCAATTGAAAATCTATGGGAGCCATTCCCATTGAAGCAGCAAAGAGCAGATAATGGAAAATGAACCTGCACCTCCTGAGCCTATTGCAGTTGCTAGGTTATCCTCATATTACTTGCAAGGTATCTCACTAAGCTCTATCTCTCTCTCTCTCTCTTTCTCACTCTCTCATATTCTTCCATGCTTCCTCATCTCTCTTATCCCTCTATCATTCCTACCATCATCCATGTGCTCCCCATCCTCCGCCCTTCCATTTTAGGTGTTTCCTAATAGGTCATCTCACCTGTTCCTCCGTCCTCACCTCATCCATACCTTCACATCACCATTCCCATCCATTCCTTTCACATCTCACTATACCTCCTGTTATTTTCTAATCTCATACCCCCTCATCCTCTTTATTCCTTCCATCCATTGCAAGCAGAGAAACATAATTGCAGTGTTGAATGGAGTTCCCTCTCATTGATTTCCCCCTGGGCTGAAGAAGTGTAGATATATGTGCCAGAATACTAACAGTTTGTTGTTTGAGCGTCAGTGGAAAAGAAATGTGTGAATTATAAATAGAAAAGGTACATTTTCAAAGAAAGTGGATATATTTTATGTATAGATATATTTTTGCTGACATGCAGCATTGTCCCAGGCAGGGGAATACACTGTCTCTTACCAAAACAGTGCAATGTGCCTTTCTTGAAATGGGTGTCAAACATATGAAAGTATAGTTTAGAATAAGGCACAATATGTTGCTTTTTCATACGTTAAATGTCCTTGGTGTTATAAAAAGTAGCATGTTCTACCTTTTTCTCTGTAGTATAAAGTAGGCTATATATATATATATATATATATATATATACAGCAGTGTATATACTATAGTGTATATACTCCCATCCACAGATTTTTTGTATACAACATTTAAAGGTCCCATATTTTACACTTTTCCAGTGTTTTATTTGAAGTGTTGATCTGTTTCCTGATTGATCAAATAAAAATATAGCAGATTTCAGGTAAACACTGAGGAACTTGCTGATCTTCAGTAGATTAACTTCTCACCTTGTTGCAGAGATGCACAGGGTACTCCAGGACACTGTGGCATCACTTATAGACTTGATGCTGAGAGTGGTCAGAGGTGAAACAGGCTTAAGACTTTCAACCAGAGAGGAGAGTACTACTATAGTTCCCCATGGTTTCAAGCAAGCAGCTTTATTATGTCAAAAATAGGTGACATTTAACAATCGGGGCAAATACATGGAAACTATAACCTACACTGTGATCATGACTCTCTTACACCAAATTGTTAACATCAGGTCTCAAGCTATTTATTGAACTTATAATTTACACACGTCACACTCCTACCTGGCTCTGAAGTTTTTTTTTCTGTGTAATAGTTGGTGTACAGTGTTCCCTTCCTTGGGGAAGAAGGAAATCTTTTCAATAGTCCAGAATTTCAGGCTATAAGCTGATCCAGGATTTGCATTAACATAACAGCATATCATGTTATGTCTTATGTAATTTTTACAGCTTGTTCAGTTTGGCCAACATAGACCAGACTGCATGGACATTTTATATTGTGCTACTGCAGTTTGTAATATCTACTTAGAGGGTGGACTGTAATCAGTTGAAGAGCAAACTCTTTGGCATTTGGGTTTTTTGTCCAATAGGGAACGTCTGTCCGCCCTCACTGCTGTCTGATAGGATGAAACCATAGGTGCACCATCAGGAGAGGCAAACCAGGCAAATGCTTGGAGCCCCCAAGGGGAAAGGGGCCTCTCAATGGCCCCTCATATTGGCACATTTTGCAGTGACAACAATGAACTTCCTTAAACCACCCATAAAGAAATTATTTAGTGAACTGGTGTTGCCCCAATTATAGGGGGGGGGGGGCAGATAATGTGTGCTGTGGCCAGACTACCTATCCTTTGGTGCATAACAATAGACATGTAAGGCATTTGGGGAACTGTAAATTGTAGTGTCTGCCAATAGTCTATGGCAGGGGGGTTCTTCGATGGGCTTCTATGCCTAGGCCCCCTCAGAGTCTAGGATCACCATTTCCTGACTCATTTTTGGAGAATTAAAAGTACGATGAATTTAAAATGGGAATATTTGAACTATATATTCCTCAAATATGCCATCAATGTGAGCAGTATAACATGCGCATAGTGATAAAAGTTACATATTGCAATGGTGTATGTGTTATGTAGCAGCAAACATAGTCCAATTTTCCCAAAGCACTTTACCAGCTCTCAGACAGAAGAGCCATTTCATACATGAAATGAAGAATTATTGTTGTAGGGCACTCCACTGTGAGGAGAACCACAGTATTTGGATGTAAAAATTGGTTGGTTGCCTGTCAGAGCATTTGGTTCACTGCAATACAGCAAGTTCTTTTGATGTAGTGGTCAAAGCAAAAATGACGCCATTACTTTATACTTGAAAAGTATGGAAGTGCCTTTCAGGTCATTATAGCTTAGGGCAGCCTAAGTTGGCTTGATGAAAGATACCAGATATTAGGACTGATTCTACTTGACCTTTCTCCTCAGCTACTTCAGAAACCCAAGGGACTGTGTTCAATGGTGCACAATCTCAATTAAAATCATTTCTCTCAGCACTGGGGATACGAGCAGACGCTATGGCAAATGCAATGTTTAGATTAAGGGCTAAGGTTGCACAGATATCACAAGTATTAGTTCTTCTAAAGACACCTGAGGGATTGTATTCATCAGAGAATGGAGCACCCTCCTCCTTTTCCAATCTCTTCTCCAGTCGTTTGGGATAAACAGATGTACAGTAGTCAGGGTAGAAGCATTTCTCAAAGGCTGCTAAATCTCCTTTGAGGGGTGAAGCACATGGCCTTTGTTAGGGAGAATAATTCCACCGCTGTCGATGTTGAGCCGCTGCAGCCACAATTTTGGAGGAAATAGTCTGAATCCTATTTTGAGAAGTGGTTGTTTAACAGCTCCGTGGCTCCGACATAACAGGATTCAAATGTATGAGTGAAATTGACTGAACATGTCTGCGTGCTTCCCCTTCTGTAGTTTTGTTGCACAATGTCTAAGCAAATGTAGACACAGGGCTCCGATGGCTGCTCATTCACGTCTAAAATTATAACTGTAACTCCAATGTTTTCATCCTACAAAAAATACTAATAGCTGATAATGCAACTGGAAGGTAATGACTTTACTAATTACTCAGTCAGTAATTAGTTACAATACTTGTTACTTGTTGCTAATTAGTATAAAAGTTGCAATGATACTGCCTCCTTTTATGGAATCTTTAAAATGCCGAAATAAAAATCAAAGGAATATAGTGAAATACAATACACTTTGCATCTACTGTGTAATAATTAAATAACAGCATACAGTATGCATTTCTGTACCTAGCTTTTTGTCTTTAATAACTCAGTGACTGTTTTTATAGTGATGTTTTAAATCAAATCAAATAAAAAAAAAAATCAAATCACACTACAGAAAACAGAATGAAGAGGTGTACTGTGTATGTTTTTCTTTTAACAATGTAAAGTAAACACACAGTAGGTACGTACATAAAAATTCATTCATTCACTCATTATTGATTGATTTTTATTTCAGTATTTTTAATCTTCCATACGGTCACAAACACTTAGTCAGTCCCTCCAGAATGTCGTGATCACAATAATTAATGCAAATTCAACCAATCCCCGTGAATTCTGCGTGACTTGTGTTTTTGTCCAATCACTGCAACTTTTCCACAAATTTGACCAATCATCATAGGACCTTGGTTGTCATGGTTACAATAATAAACATGTGTACTGAGAGCGGCATACCTACCTTCACTGCTATGGTTACTATAATAACAGTCACAGCTACTTGGTTAGATTTAGGAAAAGATTGTGGATTGGGTTAAAATAAGTTCATGGTGAACATTAGACGATATTTGTTGTCATGGTTACAGTAATAACAACATGGGTTAACTTTGTCGAACGGTCATGTATTTTATAAACCGCATAAATCGTACTGTCACATAGCAGTCTAATTGAGCCGACCTCCTCCTAACGCGTAGCCCACTCGTCGCTCTCTAAACTATGTCAGCGCACTTTTTCCATTTGCATCTACGGGCTCGTTCTTTACAGGAGGACAGTCTCGAACAGAAAATCTTGAATGTAGCTTGCTGCCAGTTAGCAAGCTAGCTTGTATTTTTTCCGCTATAGACAGAGGGTAACTGTTTCAGTGTGTACAGTGCTATACTAATGATAGACTGATTTTCTCTATCAAATTCACAAAGATGAAAATGATAGGCTACCAATCTTCTCACAGTGAAAGAAAATTACAAAATAGAATGTAACCAAGTTTAATTACTGTGATGCAGTTACTGGATTTATTCATAATGATAATTCTTCACATTCCACATGAAAAGTATTGACATTGCCCATAAAATCAGTCAAAAGGATTAAATGGGGTGAACTTTAACTCTTTAACCTTGTTACTTGCATGAATTTAACCATAGTTTAGCCTTAGCTGCAGCTACCACATGCAAATATTGGAGAAATAAATTAAAAACGTTGGCATCAACATTCTGTTTTGGCAGTCGTACGCTGGAGCAACTGTTATCTTCATCTTTGAGCTGAGACAAGGTGAGGAACAATCAAAAGAAAACCTGCAGCATGTGGGAGTGGAGTGTTTACAGGACGCTTTGAATGGAGGGTGGAAACTGTTGATGCTCACCTCACTCACACACTCCACAATCGTGTTTTTTTTCTCTTCCATATTTTACATACAGTGATTCTGGTTTATCTGCACTAAAACCACACTATTGACCTCTGTAAAGCACAAGTCTACACCTACAAGAATTGGCACCCTGCTAGATTGTTGGTAATGTTACAATTGTATTTACCCTGCATTTAGCCTGTAATACTTCAGGCTCATCAGTTTTCATTAACACCACCGACTTTGGAAAAACCATTGCCAGTGGAAACCACTGTACTGAACAAATAGAAACATGTGGTCTAAAGGTGTGCATATGACCTGGCCAAACTCTAAAGCCTTGTGTGCCTTTCTGTACAATTTTCTGTACATGGTTTGCAATGTCAGCTGTCATTTAAAGTGGCAGAGGCAAATCTTTACCGCACAAAACACATATGATCTGTTCTCCCATCCAATGAATAAAAAAAAAAAAAATCTGCTATCTGGCTGTACAATGCAACTCATTTCACCACCAGAGTGATGAAGAGACTGCATTGTAATTTTGAACGCTTTCAAAGTCCAACTGGTTCCACAAGTCATATTTAAAAAAATAATAATAATAACAACAATGAGCACACAGCACATTGGATCTACTCTACAACATGACTTCCTAACAATGAGTCATTCACACATGTATATTTACTCTGGCATTAGTGAAGTCCCCAGGCAGTGTAACCATATATTCACCCATATACACACCCATGCAAAATATTCATTCGACAGCATCATCATACTGGGATTTGTTTCAACACATAATAATTCACACCTATCACTGCAAATCTATATTTCCAACAGTGTCGGTGGTAATGTGTTAAGTCTGTTTTCCCAATATTAAGTGGTGTTGCAAATATTATTTCATTGAGAATAATTTTATAGAATCCAATGATGCAAAAAACCCATAAAATAACACTTTTTTTTGCCTTTAATTTTATAAATAAAAAAAATAAAATGGTGCGGTAATTGTCATCCCTTTATACTATACTATTGAAAATGGCAGCTGTCCTGATAACTGATGAAATAAAAAATCTTTCTCTGGGTAAATGCAACTTATTTTCACTGTATGAAATACATTAAACTGAAACTCAATCAAACTTTTCAGCACTTTTCATACACACATTTCAAAGTGTTTTACAGATGACTGACTAGCTAAAAAGAAAAGGACAAATCAACTAAGAAAGCTGACAATGAGATAAAATAAAATAGATCAAAAAAGCTAGAATAACAAAAATAGATAAATAAATAGAATAAGTGGGTAAAATAAAGTGATTAATGAACATATATGTCGTACATGGTCTCACCCTTCTGTTTTTACCTCCATTTTTAAATGTTAAGTCATGCTCATTCAGATCCCCCTCAGGAGAAATTGTGAAAGCTTTGGTGACCCCTTCAGTTTTCATCTAGCGCAATTACTAAGATGTTAACAAGGTAAATAGTTTCTCTGTGTTATTTGATTATAGATCAGGTCTAGGTTCTATATTAATATAAAATATCAAAGCGCTCAGTCCANATGTAGCTTGCTGCCAGTTAGCAAGCTAGCTTGTATTTTTTCCGCTATAGACAGAGGGTAACTGTTTCAGTGTGTACAGTGCTATACTAATGATAGACTGATTTTCTCTATCAAATTCACAAAGATGAAAATGATAGGCTACCAATCTTCTCACAGTGAAAGAAAATTACAAAATAGAATGTAACCAAGTTTAATTACTGTGATGCAGTTACTGGATTTATTCATAATGATAATTCTTCACATTCCACATGAAAAGTATTGACATTGCCCATAAAATCAGTCAAAAGGATTAAATGGGGTGAACTTTAACTCTTTAACCTTGTTACTTGCATGAATTTAACCATAGTTTAGCCTTAGCTGCAGCTACCACATGCAAATATTGGAGAAATAAATTAAAAACGTTGGCATCAACATTCTGTTTTGGCAGTCGTACGCTGGAGCAACTGTTATCTTCATCTTTGAGCTGAGACAAGGTGAGGAACAATCAAAAGAAAACCTGCAGCATGTGGGAGTGGAGTGTTTACAGGACGCTTTGAATGGAGGGTGGAAACTGTTGATGCTCACCTCACTCACACACTCCACAATCGTGTTTTTTTTCTCTTCCATATTTTACATACAGTGATTCTGGTTTATCTGCACTAAAACCACACTACTGACCTCTGTAAAGCACAAGTCTACACCTACAAGAATTGGCACCCTGCTAGATTGTTGGTAATGCTACAATTGTATTTACCCTGCATTTAGCCTGTAATACTTCAGGCTCATCAGTTTTCATTAACACCACCGACTTTGGAAAAACCATTGCCAGTGGAAACCACTGTACTGAACAAATAGAAACATGTGGTCTAAAGGTGTGCATATGACCTGGCCAAACTCTAAAGCCTTGTGTGCCTTTCTGTACAATTTTCTGTACATGGTTTGCAATGTCAGCTGTCATTTAAAGTGGCAGAGGCAAATCTTTACCGCACAAAACACATATGATCTGTTCTCCCATCCAATGAATAAAAAAAAAAAAAATCTGCTATCTGGCTGTACAATGCAACTCATTTCACCACCAGAGTGATGAAGAGACTGCATTGTAATTTTGAACGCTTTCAAAGTCCAACTGGTTCCACAAGTCATATTTCAAAAAAAAAAAAAAATAATAACAACAATGAGGACACAGCACATTGGATCTACTCTACAACATGACTTCCTAACAATGAGTCATTCACACATGTATATTTACTCTGGCATTAGTGAAGTCCCCAGGCAGTGTAACCATATATTCACCCATATACACACCCATGCAAAATATTCATTCGACAGCATCATCATACTGGGATTTGTTTCAACACATAATAATTCACACCTATCACTGCAAATCTATATTTCCAACAGTGTCGGTGGTAATGTGTTAAGTCTGTTTTCCCAATATTAAGTGGTGTTGCAAATATTATTTCATTGAGAATAATTTTATAGAATCCAATGATGCAAAAAACCCATAAAATAACACTTTTTTTTGCCTTTAATTTTATAAATAAAAAAAATAAAATGGTGCGGTAATTGTCATCCCTTTATACTATACTATTGAAAATGGCAGCTGTCCTGATAACTGATGAAATAAAAAATCTTTCTCTGGGTAAATGCAACTTATTTTCACTGTATGAAATACATTAAACTGAAACTCAATCAAACTTTTCAGCACTTTTCATACACACATTTCAAAGTGTTTTACAGATGACTGACTAGCTAAAAAGAAAAGGACAAATCAACTAAGAAAGCTGACAATGAGATAAAATAAAATAGATCAAAAAAGCTAGAATAACAAAAATAGATAAATAAACAGAATAAGTGGGTAAAATAAAGTGATTAATGAACATATTTAATTAAAAGCCAGCATGTCGTACATGGTCTCACCCTTCTGTTTTTACCTCCATTTTTAAATGTTAAGTCATGCTCATTCATATCCCTCTCAGGAGAAATTGTTAAAAGCTTTGGTGACCCCTTCAGTTTTCATCTAGCGCAATTACTAAGATGTTAACAAGGTAAATAGTTTCTCTGTGTTATTTGATTATAAAGCAGGTCTAGGTTCTATATTAATATAAAATATCAAAGCGCTCAGTCCACAGAGAAATGCACGCAGACTGTATTCAGAAACTGAGCCTTAAAACCAGCCGTCAAGACTTCTGTAACTTTGTGATGTCACAACCAACCAGTCATGGCTCTCAGCCATGCCCCAAGCCCCGCCCTCCTGGACCCACCATCCAACCTTGCAAGATTTGGTTTCTTTGAGTTTTTTCTAAGTGATAAATATAACAGATTTCAGGTAAAGAGTCAGGCTCGCCGACCTGTTGTTACTAGAGGTCTAGAGAGAAGACTGAGAGAGATGTGAAACTACACTGAGATGTTTATTGGTTTTTAAAATCACAATATATATCTTCTTATGGATATCAACACTTCAAATAAAACACTGGAAAAGTGTAAAATATGGGACCTTGTGAGCATGTTAGCATGTTAATGTTAGCATTTTGCTCAAAGCAATGCTAAACCCAAGTACAGCCTCAAACAGCTGCTAGCATGGCTGCAGACTCTTGTGTTGTATACTATAGTGGTTGGCCAAACATTTTTCTAAGATGTCACAGCTTTAGTGGAGAGACAGTAGACATGCAACACATGCAGTTAATCATTTATGGACTTACCACCACGTCCTATGTGGATGTTAGATGTAGATGACATTTAGTGGGTAAATGCACTTGTCTTCATATGACACAGGCCAGCAAAGAAATGAGCAGAAACATTGACCAGTTATCACTTACTGTGTTAAAACATAACATGATTGATTCCAGCACCAACTGTGTGTGTATACCTACATATACCGAATATGACTACAACCCTACGACACTGATACTAGATGATTCTGCAAAAGCCCAGATTATCATATGTTCAAAATTGTGTTTTGATCATTCTATGCCAACATTTAAAAATGTTCTCTGATGAACTGAAGTGTACACATCACGTGTATTTCACTCTTTAAACACCATCCTGTTCTGAAGTCCCAAGGCAAGTGCACGTCTCCTGTGACACACCTCGGTAAACTACATATTCTGAAAGCTGCAGTTCTTATTTTACAGGCGGAATCTGTTAGTGAGGAATTACTTGCCACAGCACAGTTATTATAAAGTCACTTGACGACATGACATGGGAAGATAATATCTATCATATCTGGAATGATCAGCATTTATTTAAAAGCAAAGAATTCTTTCCTTCATTTAATTTTATTGTTCTTTACTTATCTGTTTTTGTGTTCTTACTAGTTTTACTATATCTCTTACGTTGTGCATATATAACATAAAAAACACAAAGTAATATACTGCCAAATTTTACCAACTTAAGTTGACTGCACAGTACTCCCATGATGCTCTGTGTGTCTGTTTTTATTCAGGAGAACGAGCGCAGAGAGGCGAGAGGAGAAACTTCGCTTGGAAGCAATATGGTGCTTTGGTTTCCAACAGTTCCACTATGAAAACATGTAGAGAAAATATAGACAGGTGGGTAGTGAAAACCCCAGCTGTGGTAAATCCTAATGATCAACAATACAGAAATTCAGTGGATGTATTGCTGTACTGAATACAGTCTATATAAGGCATAGTGTTCAGGACACCCTCTGTAGGATACAGTTGTATTTATTTATGGGAAAAAGGTTTAATATTATGTGATATTAATATATGTAAATCTGCTTTTCAGGGCATCACTTAAAAAACTGAGAGGGGAGTATATGTATATGTGTATGTATATATATATATATATATATATATATATGTTTAGGAATAAATAAAAACAGATAATGTCAGTGTCTTCTCTCCAGTTACAGGGTAAACAACTGCACTTTATGAAGCTCTATTGGGGAAACGCCAGCAGCTTTTTGCCTTTTCCCTCATTAAATCTGCACTGCAGAGTCATGTTGTGTCAACTCCAGCCATCCACCCGCCCACACACAGAGACACAAACTCTAATACGCACACACAAACACAGCAGCGAACACATCCACAGGGATTCCTGCACGCACATACACACACAAGCACACACACAGAACACCTGTGGGTGGTCAAGTTAGCATGTTTGGTTGTGTTTGTGGTGGTTGAAAACTGGCCCTGCCTGAAGGCCTACAAATAGCAAGAAGTCACTGCAAAAGAGTGTGTGGACTGTGTGTGTGTGTGTATTAAGTCACCCTGTTGAAAATAAAACTACAAGTCCTGAAGCCTGTACGGGGCCCCTAGAAGCTGCAATATTTATTACACAGTACAAAATAAATAAATTACAGAGTGATCTGACAGTATTGATTATTTTATTTTATTATTTTAAGGTTTGCTGCTCTGCAATGACACCAAAACCAGTCAGGTCCATCTGCTGGGGATAATGACATAGAGGAGATCATATAGTGACCAGAACAGACAGTTACTCTCAGAGAAACCTTCAGTTGTTGAATAATGTTGTGTAAAAATTGCAAATCATCTGTCCATCTTCATGAAATATGTGGCTCTATAAAGCTCGGTGACATAATGATCAGATGTGCAGAAAAACAGATCCGTGAGTAGGAGATGAAGCAATGGTTCAAACATGAACTCTTCTCCTGCATACTGCCAACACTCACTGTGGATTTCATTTCAAGTGTGAGCTGATTTTTTATTTTGACATATAGCTCACGTGTCTAGCTTGGATTGTACATTTCATTGTATTGAAAGTTTTGCTAATGCTACAAAAGAAACTTTAGCATTAACAGATGTTTACTTACAGGCTTGCCAAGGGCTTCAGTCATTGTTGCATTTATAAGACAAGAAGTTCTGATACGTCCTGTGAGCAGATCTACTTCTTCAGGACGGACTGGATGGAAAAGAGCTCTCAAAGGTTTGTGTTTCCTGTTTTATGCGTCTACAGTGGCTCTTACCGCTGACAATGTTCAAGTGACTTACAGTCAGTACTGTGCCTGAACGCATCCTGTGTAACCACAGATGGAGCACTGAAGCTGCTGCTCTGCAAACACGCTGCTCATGCTACGCCTCCTGTGTAGACACTGTGTTAGAGCGAATCAAGTGTAGATATGTATAAGTGGGTGTATATTTTTTTTATCAAGATTAATTTCAAATAAAATGTTATTATGTTTGGCCCCACAGGAGCGTTCTTGTGTCCTTCTTCCTCGACTGTTTGCTCGGTTGGCCTGGAAACACACACAAACACAAGCACACACACATTCAGTATTACATCAGACACTGACTCTTCTGCTGTTATTATTCTCTTAGAACTGCTTACTTCATCGATTTCCTCACACATGTTTCCAATCAAATATCATCAGATGTTATGCAGCATGCTTATTTTAAAAGTTTGAAATTAAATTTGTAAGTGGCATGGGCACATGTGGTTCAAACCATTTTATTCTTAACACTATTTTTTTGTGTGTGTGTGTGTGTGTGTGTGTGTGTGTGTGTGGAGGGTATTTTGTCGGTTGTCATGTAGTTTGATTTAAACTCTTCAGCGAATGCAAAAATTGGATCTGTCAGGCAAAATAATCCCTTTAGCCTGTCATCTTCCATACCAGTTTTTTGGCTTATGTTTTCAAAGTAGGTTCTTTTATGTCCCTTTTGTTTTGTAACTGAGGAGAACTGTATGTCCTTATATTCTCTACTGTCCTGTCAGAGAGATATGGTTGAGTGGCTTCATTATACAGTTATTATCATTAGTGCCGTGGCTGTAATATACTTTCAGTGTTGTATTTTGTATTTCTACTAACTGTTACAGCTGTTTTCATTGCGTAACTGCCATTGTGGTGGGTATGGATGCTATTTTCTTTGAATTAATTGAATTCCCAAGATTTCCCACTTGTTCTTCCTTTTTCTCCATCTCCTCATTAGTTTTGTGGAGTTTTTCTTCATGCTCTAAGTTGGTGTGAGCTGGTCAACCAATCGCTAATGACAGCGTACTTATTGGAGGTATTGTCTGGACTAAAAACAAGTCCTTAACAGCGACCAGAAAGTCATGGAGGAGGGCTAAATTCTGGGTAATGAAAACTGAGAGACACATGAATAAAACGGTGCATCATCTACATAACAGTGTGTGGTGATGTTGCAGATACAGAGGAGGGGTGGAGAAGTTAATGAAAGTCTAAAAGCATGTGTAATATAGCACATAACCCAGCGGTCGATGGATTAAATCCATCCTCTGCTAATTGTCAACACCTCAGATGCAAGGCTCATTGCCAGAGGTGTCCCATGTGTCTTCGTGTCCTTAGAGTGGTTCGCACTATAGTTGCATCACACGTAATTCATGCAATATTTTTTTTATTGAGTTTTTTTGGTGTCATTGAAAATCCGGCTTACTTTCCTTCCTCATTTCCAATACTATTACTGGTTAAATTATAGGCTACAACTATTTTTATTATTCAAGGGTTTGGCAGAGTTGTAACTGCAGCAGTGATGAGGCTCTAAGGTGCTTGATTATGGCTCCAGTCTCGTAGGAGTCGTGTGTTCAAATCCCACCAGTTTGACATCATTAGTCCTTCAGCTATTTTCTGACAGTGTGATACTTTATTAGATCTGATAAGTCGTGTGTGCAGCTAACTCTATCACCAAATAAACAGCAACTTGCTTGACCAACCATGGAGTTGAAAACAGTATTATGCAAATACATAACTGACTGTGGTCATCAAAGCACAGAACTGTATTCGGATGAAAATTGAGTGTTTACTTACTGTTTGCTCCGAGGTGCTGGATTTAGGCTTCAATCACTTTCGGGATGTGTATTCAAATCCCACTTCTGCTTTTCTTGTACCAGACTGGTACTTTTTCATCATTACAGTACTTCAAGATTATGGCAGTTCAGTGGGAAAACACAACAGACCAAGCATTATTGCCTACTCCATTATACACCTCCGATACTAGTGTTCATTAAATCTGTGATCTGGAAGATGCTGAATTATCATTTTTTCTGATTTTCATTTTGCTCATCCTCACTCATAGAATATAATTGCCTAAGGCTTAAGAAACAAAGCTTTCAGTCATTCCTCTGCAGACCTGGTCCTTCTTTGTGCTGCTCAATTTCAGTGTGTTATTCCATTGTCTTTACAGACAGGTCGATGGTTTCGTACAACACAAGAGCAGACTGTGGTAGTGGAAGCGTGCTGGGCTTAAAATCCAGAGTCTGATGAATCAAAACCATCCTTTATGCTATGTGGACACTGCAAGACTCCTTACAGGTAAATACATATCCATGTGTTTAAAGTAGAATGTCTTTGGTTTGGAAGAAACGTCCTAGTTTATTTATATCATTGCTGCTTTGTTTGTAAAATGTAACTTACATCATGTACAGTGTCACCTTTGTGCAAAATGGCATTTCTAATTAACCTGTGTCCTGTTGTGTGTTCTAAATGAATATATGGCATGTTTGGCTCAAACATAGGGTGAGTATGTCATGAGCCTAGAAATAAAGGGAGAGAAAGATGTGCAGAAACAGCCGGTAGTGGGATCAAGAGGTCAAATAGCTGACCTGACCAATGGGCCTGCTGCCCCAGAAAATGTACATCCAGGGTGAAAGATGTATTTCAGGAAGGCCCTCACAGCAAAACACAACATATATGTGTGTGTGTGTGTGTGTGAGTTAATGTACTCTGTATCAGAGTGGCAGTTTATGCCGGCATGTCTGCTTTTTTTATACAAGAGAGAGAAACATCTCACTGTGGGGGTCCTGAATGCAGACAGTGTTCATGTGGACACACAGCTCTTCATTATTTATTATATGACTTCAACAGACTCCGAGCTTTTCCACAGATTCTGTCTCTACCTAAACTGGGTCAATTATGTTATTATATCTGTATCTGCAGATGTTCACCAATCATCGCCCTCTATGTCAGATTTTATCTCTTTTTTCTCACTGACCACCTGGCCTGGTTGTTTTTTTGTTTTTTGTTTGTTTTAGTTTTTTCTTCTTTTCCTCTATTTTTTTTTATGAAAGTATGGCTGATGACAAAAATGCTGCAAAGAAATAAGAACTAGTGTTGCTTTTTCTTCAGGCTGGAATTAAATGATTGGGTGGTACAGGGATAGACAGATGATACAAAAGGGAAGAGGAAATGCAGAGACAATCAAAACTTTTATTTTGTGTTTGTATTGAGAGGAATGAAAATGAAAATCATACTGACTTTGATTGGTAGTTGATGGTTAAAGCCACCAAAACTAATCCCAGACACATTTCTTATTTGCTGAATAGAGAGCAATAGGAATGAGTCCTAGAAACCAGGAATCAGTTCGCATCTTAGCACCTCTTGTTCCCGCATCCCAAAGTCTATGGGTTTTTTTTTATGGGATCTTGGTTAGTTGAAATACGGTCTGTGGTTAACACAAAGTCAAGACATTTTCATGTTTTATTCTGAGACAAAAATTACACCAGGATATACTCCAGTTGTAATTTTTTTTATCTTTTATGTTTCTTAAAAAAGGCGGGTTGCTAACAAGTGGCTAAATGAGACTATAGAGGTTGTCTGAGATGTTGAATGTCATCATGTGGAAAGCAAAAACCGAGCTACTCGCCAGTCCACATTTACAGCCTTGTTGTGTTTATACCCACACTCTATTACTAACTTTCTAAGAGGGAAGGCTTTTGTAGAAGAGGTAAGGGCTAAATCAAGTTAGTTGGTTTATAGCCGAGCATTACCTTTTTACATGTGGCGATTGTATTTAAGCTTCAAACATCGTGAAAGTGGTTTTCATTAGTGAAGATTATCCTGCTGAACAAGGCATGAAAGTATCATAAACTTTTGTTTGTCACAGAGTTTATTTTCTGCAGTAATCCAAAAACTCATGTAAAAATCCAGTTGGCTTCTTGTCTAGGGAACCAGGGTGAAGCTAACTTCTAGGTTGGCCAAAAATGCATTATCCCTGCAGCACTTTATTTACCTTAATCACATTCAAATGTTTGGCTGAGACTGATTTTAGAACAAAAATTCAAAACCAAAACCAATTCAACACCTCCTCTTTAATGCCCCTCTTCTTCTTGTGTCCAGCCTAAA
Organism: Seriola dumerili; assembly: GCF_002260705.1. Classification (NCBI taxonomy): domain Eukaryota; kingdom Metazoa; phylum Chordata; class Actinopteri; order Carangiformes; family Carangidae; genus Seriola; species Seriola dumerili. The sequence goes on along the minus strand of NW_019174416.1, from coordinate 7,760,801 downwards.
TTAAGATAAATGGACTATATTAATGATTCAGCTCTCGCTATGAATTTGGACATAAACTTTTTCAGAGATTAATTACATTTCTTGGACTGCCTGCTTACTTTGATGGTAGGGAGACACCATATTTTTTTTATAGTTTAAGTCTAAAATCTATAAATATAAATTGCACATTTTTAAGAAGCATCTCTTAAAGCCCCTGAAAATATGGTTTAAAATCCCAAGTTATTCTTAATAAGATGAGATATTCAGGACTATATGAGCAACAGTTGAAGTTAATGCTTCGGGAAAACAAACATCCTCATTATTTTTTGAGAGTTCAGCACTCCAACTCTGAGTTAATCTGCTTTGTCAGTGATGGTGTAGGTTTCTGTTTAAACAGATTTGAGCGATAAGTAAATAACCACACAACTGTCATCAGATTTAGATCCAGCACAGAATTCAATATGAGACCAACACATTTACAGCTTGGGGTCCATCAGGGTCAGGCTCTAATTGATGAAAAATAAGACTGAGACAAAATAGTGGGTTTTCTAATTCTTCATTTGACTGGATTACACCCCTTGCTGTCACCTAAACTCGTTTTTATTATGTTTCTGTTGTATGTTTTCTGTTGTTCATAATTAGCCAACCGTAAACCAACAATAAGAATTTTGACCAATTAACACTATGAATTAAAGATCTGAGCGGGTTTCTCCACCACAGGTCTCACACTTAGCAGACTGTGCACCAGACTAACCCCACACTATCTGGACATGTCGCTACTTCTGAATACAAGCGAGACAAGCTGTCAAGCTGATGACAGAGGTTGGCGTGGCCTTTTTATCGTGTTTTGAGGTCTGGCAAAATGTGACTTCAAGTTTCCATTTTGTTAAACTGTTGTTTCTGATGGTTAGTCAGCTGAAAGAGGAAGAGGATGAGGATTTAGTGACAGTGCTGTCGGCGCTGGAGGATTCAATGCATGTTTTTTTGTTTCATTTCCATCTTGTTGGTGAGCGGTTAATGGTCACTTAATGCGTGTCGGCTATCAATCAGAAAAAAAAATACAAAATAAAAAAAAAATACTCTATTCATACACAAATTAACTGCACATAGTCATATACCTTTTTAACAAGCATCAACCTCCAGGGCTGAAAAATGAACCAACACTGAAGTGCCAAAAACTGAAGTTCCTCTAATGGCCACTTGAGTCTGGCTCCAAAAGTGAGTCAATCCCCATAGACTCCCATATTAAAATATCCAGCTTTACAGCAGAAATAAACATGTTTAGAGCCTGGTACAAAAAACAGTTTGGGTCTCTTTTTTTTTTTTATTTCTATTAAAACCTAAAGTTATGCTTCATTGAGGGTCAGGTGGGTGAGCGTATGCTTGCCACAACCCCACATGCACCAAAGTCTTGGCTCCACACATGCCCCTCCTCTTTGCTCATGTTGGGATTAGTAGTTAAGTGGAGTCAGGCACTGCCAAGATGGCGACGGTGAAGCAGCTCACTCAGAGAGGCCAAACCACTATTCAGGAACCTATGGAGACTTTATATGTCCACCTTTATTTACAGTCTATGCTTTGTATACCACTGGTATTCTGTGGAAGATGGTGCTAATGCCCTGTGGGTGCAAAAGACGGAGGTTAAAGACTGTACACAGATGAACACAGTAAAGAAAATATTCAAGCTAGTTAATGCTTTATCTACCATTTTCCTAATTATGATGCCTGGATATCACAGTTTATAGAGTGTCTTTGTCTATCATTGTGCTGCAGGTTACACAACTGACAGAGCTGCAGCAGAGCTATAAGAGAAGCATCCATCCTAATGAAGTATCCTTGAATAACACAGTTTCCTTCAAGCTCCAGGGTCGCTGTTCTGTACTGGTCATGACCTCTGACCTCACTGTGGAGGAGGAACAGAGAGTGGAGAAAGACACTGGCAGAGGAGAGAATACTTTTTTTTTTTCCTTTCAAGCATCAGAGGGATATAAAAGAATCTGCTTGTAATTACAGCGTGAGGGAGATCCAGGTTTCGTGGGTTGAACTGGTGAGACTGGGTTGCGGTCTAGGTTCAGCGCTCCTCTGCTTTTATCTGCGTTCACTCGTATTTCTTTCTCTTTCTGGGGAGTTGAGGCATGAGAAAAAAGGGGATTTGTGGGAAGTTTGGTCTTGTTGTTGTCTGCTGTTCTCTTTGCCAACGGTGCTTTGACTGAGCATCCATGTCAGTTTTCAGCAAAGTGCTGCTACTGCAAGATATGCAGTCGGAAATAGATAGGTAGGTAGATGGAGAGAGACAGACGGCTGGCGACACAGGAACTGACTACAGGGGAGCAAAAAGAACTTGGCGTATAATGCCAGCGCCCTGCAAAATCCTCTTTCATCTACAGAAACTTTTCGGAAATTGAGAAAAACGACCATTTTCCCCCACTGACACCTCTGCATTGGTGGTATTTTACAAATCATTACCACATGGCTGGTTTGAATCATTTTCTATACATGTGAGGAGCGGCGTTACCTTTCATTTTCAGTCCAAAGGAAATAGAAACTGATGCCACAAGGTTCCCAGGCACCATGGGTAAAGTACTGTAGCAGCAGTGCGTGATGGTGTTATTTGAACTGTATTTCAGCGATGCTGTTTTATTTTTGCTCTGCGACTCTCTTTTCTTTCCGCAGGGGCTGAGGTAAACAGAGATGCAGGGAGGCAGGGATTGATGGAGGGGATTTGTGGAAGGTGGAGTATTTTAGGTTGTTGCTTTCCATCAGCTATTTGAGACTTAAAAGTGTTGCCGCATATGTGCAACTCTGATAAAGAAAACCGCTTCATTAAAAGTGGCATTTTGATGAGAACGTTGCCTCCTTGAGGGTGACACAGATGGTAAAAGGTGTCGCCTTTATCATGGAAGTTAACTCTTAATCACTTTAAAATGTACCTGAAGAAAACAAGGCTATAAATAGACTCATTTCATAGGCCTAATGATTTAAAGTGAGTGTTTCAACCCCGTTCAATGAGTAACCATAAGTTTGCTCTGTTTGCCGAGAGCTCTGGTGTTTTAAAGACTCCTACACAGGGTGTGATAAATTATAAGACAATATATACACAGTTTGACAGTGAAGATGTACTGAGTGAGTACTTCATGCAGACTGACCTCACCTGATGATAAAATTTCTCACCGGAAGTTTACAGTATAACAAAGGCCTTCATGTCTGTCATTCAAAATATCTTATACTGAATATCAGCACAGCTTTGATACAACAGTTCTACGAGCGCCATATTACAAACACAAATAGTTCCGCAACTGGACTTGTACTGGACTGTTGCTAAGCAACACATGAACATTTTCCGGACCTGCACACTAGCTTACTACTTTGTCTACACATTACCTCAGGTGTGCTGTATCCAGGCTTCTTCCCTTCATCCTCTTCTGACGACCAGACATCAGTTAATGCAAATGTTATTCCTGGAAATATTTTCATCTTTGCAAAGTTTGTTACAATCTAAGACAGATAACGACTGTTAATGTAAAGCTAATTAGCGATTAATAGAACACCTGTAAAGCGGAGTGATAAATGTAGTTAAAAGTCCCAGTGCTGTTATACGTTATATCAGAACTCATGGAATGCAAATTACTTCGTCAGAACTAATAAAATAATACAGTTGAATGATGTTTACTGTGGTTTCATAAATGAAGGAAATTCAGTTTTTTTTTCTGTCACAAGGGTAGAAAAATCTACAAAACATCAAAGAAAACATAAAAACAGCAAGATAAAAAAAAATGTGTGGCTGCATTAACCACCCTGTGCTCTAAAAATTACTTTCTTTCTTTATTACATTCTGAGGGAAACATAACTGCTGCCTGGATCATGCTCGGTGGCAGCGTTTTTCAAACGAAGGAAATGCTATGCTCTTGTTGCAGATGTTTTCAGGAGGTGTTCTGAGTTGGTGGTGGCCATGCTAAAGCACGGGACTCCAACACAGTGGCATGTGTTTAAGTTAAGGCAACAAAAGCACACGGGTTAATGTTTTGGTTAAATTGTATTAAATCAAACTTGTCCTATCTAGTGTTTAGTCCCTCTTGACTTTTTGAATATTTAAAGTTATAATCCTTAAGATCTTCATTAAAACAAACCCCACTCTTGATACTACTTTGGGTTTGTTTTTGTTCATCCCTTGCAATTGTGCAACATTATCACCTAATCATTTTGATTTCATTTCTGCACTGAATGTATAGGAATCCAGCCATATATCAACAGTGTTATAAAATTGGAGGGTATACATCTAGTCTCAATAGTGTCCTGCTTTCAGAACATTTCTCCTTGCGCTCCATCTCCCTTCACTCCTCCTGCCCTATCTACCCTGCTGTCTGGATTGTACCGTCGAGCTTGTTTCTCACTGTTGGAAAAATCTTTGTTTACCAATTGCATTACATTTTAATTAGAAATATGACTCCTGCAGAGTGTAGCATGAGAATGAGATGCATAGTAAATGGAGAACTGGTGAGCAAAAACATCCTAGTAATTTGCTAAAAAGGAAACAGAACTTGTCTGTTTTCAGATTTCTGATGTTTGCTATAATATTTTGATTCTGTACATGAAAATCCAATTACCTCTTTACTTACTTTTTTCTCTTTTGCTTTTATCATTTAATGCATTGCTTTTTTTGTATTTTCTATAACTAAGCTACTATCCACTATTTTGGTGATTAATGACTTAATCTGCTCTTTGATGTTTATCACAGGGTCACTTTTCTTTATTAACAGTGTCAGCTAAATCCCCTCAGTATCAACAAAATGACACAGCATGTTTCATGACCCAGAAAGTGCGTTAAAATCAAAGACTGCAATGTTAAAAAGACAGAGAGTCTGCAGCGTATTAGCATCTCTGTGAGGCTGTAATGCTCATTGTGTTTTTGATCTTAACAGTCATGGTTAAGTAAATTTAGAAGGTCGTAAGTGTCTTTGTGTGGGCAAATGGCAAATGTTTTCCTGCCTGTAGAAATTGTTCATGTCATGTGCTTCTGCTCTTATATTTCTTCAATAATATACCATGTTGTTAACTAAGAATACAGTCCTTGGTTTAGATTGTGAATCTTTCACGTGAAAAATTATTATTTGTTTTAGTGTTCATGCATTGTTTATCATTGTCTTCAGTAGATGGGTTTCTGGTGTTTGCATGTAAATTCTAGGCTATATTCGAAGTAGCACTCAACACACAGTGACTTGGGACTGAATCATTAAGAATGAAATTTTGACCTAATAATGGTGCTAGATGAAAAGTCACGTAATCAGCAATGGCTGCACAAACTTGCCATTACTGAGGCATTTTACTAATTGGCATTAGAGGAAAAGTTAGATAATCACCAAAGTCAGTAGGATCTATCCTCTGGGGACCATTGTTATCCATGTGGTGGGGGCAATAAAGGGAGAATGAAGGTAAACGTTCAGCAACGCAACCTGGCAAATCACCCCCCCGAATATACTATCCCAAGAACCTTGGGTGTTGTTTGGAAAATTGATGTAAAACAAAGAATAAATGCTTAAAACTGTTTGTAAATGCTAAAATATCCAAATTCCAACATAAACAAAACATAATTGGTGGACCTGAGCTGAGGCCACTTGCTACCACTTACTCACCTCATGTGCAACACAACAAACCTCACAGCATTCGTGTCCGAATGCCCTTACTCAACATGCATTACGCGTAGAAACCTCACCAGGGGGTGCCTAGGTTCACGCTCACTAACCCTACACATATTCACCTACCTTGGGGAAGCATTTCTCCACCACATCTGCCTCAATATTTGACCCAATCCATCTCACAGAGGTAGAAATATTTCATTTGATAAGTAAAAAATTTGACATGCACTACAGGAAATGTCTGGGCATCACAACAATCCATCCAATAGTTGTTGAGGTATTTCACTCCAGACCTAAGACATTAAACATTAGTATAGACAAGTTTCTAATTTCCAATCTGTCAGACTTGGATGAAGACAAAAACAAAAACAAAAAAAAAAAAAGAAAACATCACATTCTCATCTATAGCTTGTGTTTTTCTATTTCCCTTTATATCCAGCACAGTGTCAAGCTAACCTTCTATTGCTAACAACAAGAGGAGCTCAGAGAGGTGAAGAAAAGCCGGCAAAATGAAAAGATATTCATCATCTCCCAATGCATTGTTTGCTTGGAGTCTCAACCCACCACAATATAATTACAATTTTTCATAAGCTTCATGTGCTGCTGATGAAAGAGACCGTGGTTCTGTGGATTATATTTTTTTCTTCTTTTTTTTTTTTCTCATGTGGATGCGCAGCAGCATCAAAACATGTTTATCATATGAAACATTTCATTTTTAAACACTATACAAACATAATAGGAAAAGAAGTGTGACCTGATTGTTCATACAAAACCATTCTAATGCCGTTGCACCACAATATGCTCCAGTTTTTTTTTTCGGAAACAGTTTAAGGCAGTGAGGACTTTCAATAACATTCAAGCAGAATAAATACCTGCCACAATGGGCAAATCTCTTCATTTTAGAGTAAAATGCCTCTTATTATCGTCACATTATATGAATTATGCATTATGTTGCCAATATGTTTCTGTTTACATGACTAATTTTTCCCTGTAATGGTCTGTAACATGAATTCTGGTGCTCCAGAATCATATCTGGTTGCCATAGCATCAGGCATTTCCTATCACTGACAGTGACCTTACATCATTTTGGACTGTTTCTCTTCTTCAACAAGGACCTGCTATACACTCACTCACACACTTACACAAGCATAGAGGTTTTGAAGAAGTGTGAGAACCAGACACCAGCTACTGTATGAGTATCTGGTGCTGGGTATTAAAGCAGCAGAACGCAGTTTGGCCCTCAGTCAATAGATGGGTTGTGTTTGATACAAAGGCACCTATTTTACTTTGGAGAGATATCAGGGATAAATCCAGTCTCAGAGCATCCACTATCTCATTATCCTGGAGCATACAGACTTCTTTATTCTTTTTTTTTTATCTCTACATCACAGATTAGACTCGCCAAAAACCTAAAACTGTGAGACAGCATTATCTTTTTCACAAATGTTAAGTGGATGGCCCAGAAATGAAAAGAACCCAAATTCTTTCACCTCCCTTTCCAGCAATCTCAACATCTTCCTTTACCCCCCAAAACCCTCCCAGCAACACTGAGCTCTCCTCTCCAACATAAAACTACCCAACAGTCTTTAGACTGCAGAGGCTCCAGAACCATCTCCATTATTGAAGATAAAGAGCTTTCAGTAGCAACATGTCAGGAAAAAAACTGCAGGGCTCGATGGAGTCTAACCTGGAAGCCTCCGACACTGAAAAGTCTCTCCTGTGCTTTAATTCTTTCATCATAATTTCTGAGCTGAAGAAGGGTTAGGTTAGTGATTTGTGCTACTGGCAGACTGACTGCAGGCCACTGGCACAAACTGTACATTATAGAGGTATTTGAGCATCTGGGACTGTCACGATCTGTCACTATGCGGGTAAGGCTGGACCCAAAATGCAGCCAACACAGGGGAGACGGTGCAAAATGTTTATTAAACGAAAGAGCTTACACAACACTGGTGAAGAACAGGGAAACACAAGAACTTAAACAACAGGCCAAAACACAAGGAACCACAGGGGATGACAACAGGAGACATGAACAGGCAACATGAACAGACTGAGGACAAACCAGACATGAACAGCTTGAGGAAGAATCAGAGATCAACAGACGAACAGACACAGACAAAGGGGAGCACAAAGACTATATAGACACAAGGGAGGCAAGGGTGATTGCACACAGGTGAAGCACTTTAAGGCGGGGCAGACAATCACCACACAGAGAAACAGGACCAAGACAGGAAGTAAAAAGATTGAGACACAAAAGGAAACCAACTACAAAATAAAACAGGAAGTGACAAAAGTCCAAGCAAACTCTAACAAAAAGTGTCTGCCATGGCAAACCATGACAGGGACTGAATGCAGAAGTTTCGAAAAAAACACCTTGATCCCTTACAGTTTGCCTTCAGTGAGCACACTTTGTCCTGGAGCCATTGTGGTGAATCTTCCTTGCCTAATACCTTATGTAGCATTATTACTGTGGTTGATTAAAAACAAAAAAGCATTGTTACCATGGCAACGTTAGATTGATACTTGATACCTGTTAACTACCTGACAACAGTCTTAAGTTTTAATAGTGCAGCCCAAATATGAGGAAAATCTATAGCAGAGCAAAACTGTGATACTCCTAGACAGGCTCATATTTCACAGTCACTACACACATATTATAGTTATGTTATTAATGAGGTAAATTAAATTTAAGTATGTAGTTAATAGTGGGAGTAACAGTTAGTATATCTCTGTATGCTAGCATACTCCTGAGCAGCATCATCATCATGTACCTCTGAGCATCGTATTGAATTTATAATGTGATCACTTCAAATCATGGTGAACTCTTTGGCGTTCAACTTTAGCCACAGCAATAGTCCCCGTCTATGTGGTCTGTTTAGCTATCCAGCTATCCCTCCATCAGTCTCTGTGATGTTTATTAAAAAGATCTGATCTAGATCTTCTATTTGTGAAGTTTACTTACACGTGTTTACCTACTGTATGTTAGCAGTTTTAATGCCCTTACATGTTAGCAAGACAGAGAATAGCATGTTTTCAGCACACCAATAGTGACTCATACCTGTGTTGTTTAACCCAGTTTAATCAGGTTCATTTTCTACCTTGGTATGATCTGTTTGGTCAGATCTGAACACAGCATTTCAGCTCAGGTATGGATCAAAACAACCCTTTAGAGGAAGTGGTCCAGTCACAAACGGTTCATTTGGGACAGACATGTGATCTGAGCTAAATGGCTCCTGTACCCAGATATGTTTTAAATACTACTGCTTACGATGAGTAAACAGTTGCTAGCAGCTAGCCAGAGAATGAATCAAGGTCTGACCTGGACTACCAACGACACACATTGCCTTCTTGATGAATGGGCAGATAAGATGCATTTGGTTTCTTATATATATTTATTTTTTTGTGGAGAAAAAACTTGATTCAGTCCAAAGCAAACAATCAATACGTTTGAAGACGAACTTTGAATCTCTGACGTCAACTGCAGTCTTAAAAAGGATATGATAAAAAATAAAGGCAGATCCTAAACATCCTGTAATGCTTATGAAAAGTGTGTCTGCCTAAACACCCACATCTTTCAATCTCCACATGATAAGGTTAGGGGTTACTGCATCAGCAGGGTAATTCTCTCAAACTTGATAAAGCTCTTAATACATTATACAACTGTTTCACCCTCCCTTATCCCACAGTGATAACTATAGCTGACATCTTTACTGTTTTACAGTAATCTGAAAATAAATAGTTTTAACCGCTTTACAAAATCATGTGGTCCGGTGTCTTTCCTGCTGCTGTGTCACACCTGACAGGCCCAGTCACTGTACATTACATCTATTAGAGTTGGTTAATGGCCGCCAGTGTTTTGCCAACTCATGGGTGTTTGCAACAATATACGGCCTACAGTATATTTCCTTTTCAGTGATGTCCGCTCTCCACTTGGATCACTGGCCATGATGTTCTGTCAACTGGGTGAATTATAGTTAATTGGTTGCGTAATCAACCCACACATTCATCACAGATGCGGTTCCCCATGGCAACCCGGTTAAATAAATTAGTCCCTCACTCGTTCCTGCCTCACTCTGATTCTCCCTGTCGCTTGATCTGCCTCTTTCTCTGTCACTCCTGGTTCCTGTCCTTGTCTTTATCTGTCCCTCAGTCATTTTAACAGTTTCCCCCCTTTCTATTTCTACCTCTTGCTTTGTCCTTTCTTGTCCATTCTCTGCTGTTTGCCTCTGGGTGTCATGTGTCTTCCTCTATCTGTCTGTCTCCCCGTCCAGGCATCCTTCTGCCTCAATAGTACTCCGTCTCACTCCATCTTCCTTACTTTCACCCTCTTTGTTTTTGCCTGTCTCCCTTTTTTTTTTTTGTCACTTTGTGTGTCCTTCTCTCTCCGGTCTCCAGACATTAGAGCAGACAGACATACTGGGAGCTGGCAGCAGTGTCTAATGGAGACACATTAACACAACGTTACTGACGCTCTGAAGACATTAATTCAGGCTCCAGAGAGCAGCAGAGTTCACTGATGTCTTTGAGTAACTGCTCACACTCCCTCCGATTTTAATAATCATACTGAAAGTTCAATCTGTTCCCTGGTCACACCAACTTTTATTTTAAGATATCATTCAAAAATTAAAAAAAAAATAGAATTACCACCTTGTGGTTGTATGCCTCCACTGACCAGTGAAGTTGCAGGAAAAATGGTCACAATCTTTCACAATCATTCCTGAGTTATTGTGTTGAATAATACCCAGAAGTATTTTTGCAGAACATTATGATGTCACAGTAAAGTTGACCTTTGACTATATGGATATAAAATGTTTACACTTCAGTTTATCATTATAGATTATAGACATCTCCTATATAGACATTCTTGTAGACATTTGAGTTAGATAGTGTTACAATTAGTGTACGAATTTGTAAGTTATGCCCAAAAACATTTATTTTGTGAGGTCATTGTGCCATGTAATGAACTTCCCTCTGGACGCTCCTAATATTTTACATTCACAAGAATGTGAGATCCCCATCATCTTGAACTTTGACCTCTGACCACCAAAATCTAATCACTTTATCCTTGTGTCCTAGTGAGTGTTTCTGCCAAATTTGAAGAAGATCCGTCAAGGTGTTACTGAGATATGGCGTTTACAAGAATGGGACGGACAAGCGTGCGGATGGACGAACGTGTGGATGGTCATATGGACGCACAACCCAAGAACAATAGGCCTCCAGTTGTGGCTTTTGCTGGTGCAAAGGCATAACAAAGCAAAGTGATCAGTGCTGCCATGTCCAAGAGTTGTAAAGGTGTAGTGTGATACTGCTGGATGAGATGCAGGATGATGCTACTGACCTGGATCTTTTTAAAAGCTGCAGTTGTATTATGAAATGAAGATTATGAGTGAGGGATGGATAGATTCATAGCAAAGCAGATGGTATCTGTTAAAGATGTTATACTAATAAAAATAATCATTCATATGAAATTTGAAACAAATTAAAAAGTTTAATTTTTAAAGATGTGATTAGGTTTTTATCTGTCATAGATGGTGTGATATACACGTTCTGGTAGGCATGGATACCTTTCTGACAACAGAGATTTTGACTCATCAAGAAAACCCACTGATGAAACCAGTGTCATTACTACTGGCTGTCTTCCACTAAGGTGTGCCAGTAAGCCATGTCAGTGAGCCAGCATGTGCACACTCTGCACCTTGGAACTGGGTCATCTAGACTGAATGTAGCCTTTCAGCTAATTTCAGCTGGAGTTACACCTGTGTCTGGAAAAGGCAACATGTCCTCCATGAGAATGATCCACTGGCAGCCTCAACTGTGGGATGGATTGGCTTATTGTTCCTGATTATACAACATGTGATCCAGCCAACCCCATGTATTGACTCAGTTTGTCATCACTGCGTTTTTAAACACATCTGATGTGTCTACCAGAAGAAACTAGTTCAATCAGGAGAGACTAATAATAAGAAGAAGACAGTATGAGAATTTAAGTAAAATGAAATATATTGTGAACAGTAAGAACAGACTTTGGCGCTTAGACCCCGGCAGGAAGTGGAGCGCCATGGACAAGATCCATAGGATTAAGGTCCTTCCACTAAGAGGAATCTTCCCCCGGAGTGTAGACACTGGTGGTGGTGATGAGGAGTGGAACTGGAGGATGGGGACGTACAGGTGATCGGCTGAGTGTAAGGTTGTGATTGGTTGAAGATGTGAATGAGTGGGTGGAGCTTATAGATAGCGGGAAACGGTGCTTGTGACTTAGAAGGCATGCGCAAGGTGATAGTCTTCCTGACTCAACTTTTTCGTAAAGCTTCATTTTTGGTAGCTTGCTCCCCTGTGGTGCTGGAAAATGTTGCATTATTTATCTAGTTTCATAGTTACATTTAACGATGAAAATAGAACAGAAATAAATAATACACTTAATTCATTCAAAACATAACGGTTTGGGTCTGTGCCCATGTGCTGCATAGAACAATACAGAAACCCTCCACCTGAGGGCTGGGCAACCTCCTGTAGCGTCACACCGTGAGTCGAGCTGGTGGTATGTTCTAAAGCTTCACCTCTACCTTCAGCACCTAGAGGCTGACAACAGTCTTACCTGTGGTTGCTCACCTGGGCTGCACCCTCTTTCAGTATCTGCCACACAAAGTCGCCCCATCTCCAGACTGCTCTAGATCTGAGATCAGACACAGAACAGTCAGTGCAGAGCTAACTAGATAATGTCTACGGGCTCCCTGTCTCTCACAGCGGGGTCATCCAACTCTGTGTCTAAATGTAGTCTGACACTCATGCAGCTAGATAACTGTCCAATAGGTTAGGCATCTTACTATGTAGAGGTTACAAAATTAAGTGACTTTGAACAACCGGTATGACATCAGCAGTAATTAAATGAATGTGAAGAGCATGAAACATTTTAAAATGTTTCTTCTGGGGCGTCGAGTGGCGCAGTGGGTTGAGCACCCATATGTAGAGGCTACAGTCCTCGCTGCAGCAGGCCCTGCTTCGAATCCCGCATCGGACAGCCCTTTACTGCATGTCATTCTCCCTCTCTCTGCCTCCCCATTTCCTGTCTCTCTCTACTATCCTGTCCAATAAAGGCACAAAAAGAAAAAATGTTTCTTCTTGAAGCAGTTTAACTTCCTGAAGCAGTTTAAGAGTGCAGCAGTATGACAAGAAATTTTATAATACCTTAAGGGGCCAAGTAAAATGTGCAACATGTGCTCACTGCAACATTTAACGATGAATTTCAACAAATAAATCAATAATAATTTACAAACTATGCTTTATCTCAATTTTTAAGACACATTTAGATACAAAAAAAAAGCTTTTATTATGTAATGTCTTTTTAATTTCATTTACATTTTACTTTGATTTATTGGATGTTTTATATTTGACTCATGTGAAGCACTTTGTTACTTGTATTGAAAAGTGCTACACAAATAAAATCTCATTATTCTTATCATTAGTAGTATTATTATTATTAGTAGTAGTAGTGTTAGTATTAGTATCTATGATGTGAAATTCAGTGTGTGACCATCTCAGCTCTGTTGCCTCCGGAGCCTCGACGGCTGATGACGCTCACCAGGCTGAGCCAGCCATCAGCCTGAGAAGGAACAACACTTACCTTCACACACACACAGACAGGAAACAGTGCACGCAGACCAAATGTGTATTAGTATTCAGCTGAGTTATCTCTGACCTGTCTGGAGGTCACCACCAGCTCCCTGAAGAGGTCAATGTGGTCGCGTAACTTCTCCGGCTGCAGGAAGCGGAAACGCTTCAGCCGCAGCTGCAGCTCTCTATAGATAGGAAATGAAAAAAAAGTGACAACAGACGGGCTGGTAACAGAAGATAGTTGGTATTGGTCGAATTGTGATGGCTCATGTTATTTACTATATCAAAACAACTCAACCTTATCAGGCTAATTAACAGTCCTGAGCTTGGCATCATATCGTCATGAGCCAATTAATGGTTATCATAACGCCAGAAGGCAAGGTACTGTTGTATTCATGATAAAATCAAACAACATACAACCATCACTGACCTATTTAACTCGTTGACAAGAGCAACTGACTGAAAAAAAACTGTGAGAATAATGTAATGTCACTGAGCCAGCACACAGCTAGCTGGCGGTTGACTTTCATTTTAGCTTACAATAAAGAAAGGTCATCACCGCTCAGTATCCAGTCTGTGCAAACAGCCAATTAATTACACACTGCCGCTCTTGGATGAGGCAATAAATGTCTATTAGTTTGAAATTCAAGATGAGGGAGAAATAAAATGTCATTCATAAATGAATTAGTTTGATATACTTTGTGTAAAAACAACCTTGCAAAGACACGTAACAGCAGCTTTCACACCAAAATATTTTTAATTTTAAAATGAATGAACAAATTAATTTTTTAAAACCTCTTGACTCAAATTGTACGTGGGACTGGAACCGCATGTCAGAAATGCAGACATGCGGGCAGTGTGTCCGATTTAACCCATTAACATTTGCGCTGAAATGAAAACTAAGACGTTCCGCGGCTGCCGTGCACACGCCACGCATCCAGTGTGTTCCAGGCCTGAAAGCAGGTCCAACACATGCAAGACATGGTAACTAAAAGTTAGTTAAGTTAGCGACTAGCTAGAACGTAATGGTGCTATAAGCGGGCAAAGGACCAAACATTTTCCTCATGAGTTGATGGAGACCAAAATGGAGCTAAAAGGAGAGTGAAGTTTGGACTTACATTCACCTGGTGGCTAAAAACACGACTTCAAATAAATGCTAACATCGTTCCATGTCTAATAGAAGTATAAATAAGCAGCTGTTTGCATTTATACATTTTTTTTAATTTATTTGTGATACAACAATACATATAGAAATATATGATTACAAGTTTTTTTTTTTCTTTTTTTTTACAGGAACATCACCCAGGCCCTCAAAGAAGGCCTTGAGGTCAAGCATACACAAACACAGTCTCTGTATAGAAAATAACACAAATAATAAATTATAATGTATAAATAACTATATCAATTATATAGAACATACAACATTCATATAGTTACGAATATTAATTGTAATAACTAATATAAATAAATAAGAAGTGAAAACAGGAAAATTCAAACTACAGAGGTAGACAAAATAAATAAATGAATCAGTAAAAGAAATTTGGGCAGGAAGGGAGTGAAGGTGGCGGTGGTGGCGGTGAGGGGTTAGTCAGGGCAATGCCACTTTCTAATGCCGTCAGGGTGTCACAAAATCCTGCTAAAATCAACCTCTAAGCTTTTTTTTTTGTGAGACTGTTTTGGATTTGTTCCGTAAATTCTTAATAAATGAACTTAATTCGACTTTAATTCCTTTTACAGAGAAAGAATCACAGCAAAGACATTTACGAGTTGCTCAAGCTGTCGCATCAAAGTCAAAGTGTGCGAGAGGTTCACAACTATATTCCACTGCTCATAAAGATATTGCACATGTGGTCTTTCTGCTTCAACAGCACAAAAAAAAAGACAGACAGGTCTTTGGAAGAAGCACATGAGAGGGAGCGGGGAGGAAATGATGAGAGAGGAAGTGACAGAAAGAGGGAGAAAAGGAGAGAGAGCCAGGGAGAGTCAGTATTCCCCCTAATGGAGCAGGCTTCTGCAATGCTTTTCCCCCTGATTACACTAATGACCAATTTGAAGCAGTTTAAGAGCCACTTTGGAGGCTCTCCATCCCTCTCTCTCTTCTCCTTTTCTCCTCTTCTCCTCTGTCCGCATTATCTCACTCCTCCTTATTCCTCTTCCCCGCTTTTCTTATCCCCCCCCCCCCTTCATTCTTTCGTCTGCTTTAGTCATCCTCGTTTTCTCCGTCGAGAGCTGAATCTACCTCTGCCCGTGTGTGTCCTCCAGCAAGCTGCCCATTTGTTTGTGTTAAATATCCAAAGTGAAGGACAGAGAGAGAAAGAGAGAGGAAAGGGCAAACCACAGTGAGAGCGGGATGCTGAGGAGATCTTACACATAGAAACATATGCAGCAGCAGGAGGCAGATTGGTGTTTACTAAAGCAAATATTTCTCAGAGGCAGAGCTTGTGTGGATGCAGAAATTATCTAAGTGGCTGAGTGAGACCTCAAAGGATCGAACCACAGTCTCTTTTTTCTTTCAGATATCCAGTCAAATAAAAATTGAACTCGCTTTGATCAAAATATAAACACAAAATATGATTTTATTTTCCCTGATAGATAATCAATTCAGCAAGCTATCCTTGGTAGTAGAGAGAACTTATCAAGCCTTATCTGAAACAAGCTTACATTAGAGACAGGCAATAACAGGTTTATATCTTATCATGTTTCATTAGTAAGACCTCCCCCAGTTTTCTGATGGAATTTGGTTTTAATGTGCAGTCGATAAACTGAAAAACCTCCATAACGTTCTTGTTTCGTTTTCGATTTTCGGTACATCACAGAGACACAGTTTCAACTTTAAGCAGTTATATATTTATTTATTTACTTATTTTTGGCATCACACACAGTTGTTCTGCTTTGCTGTTTTTTGATTTTGGGGATAAGCTACTGTCAGGAAGTGCTATGTTTACTTCCTGTAAAGGAATTTAAGTCCTTCCCTTTGGCTTAAAGAGCATAATCCCTCCTGTTCCTTGTAGTCATTAGGTGTTTGTTTTCGACGTTGGCTGACTGGGACCGGTTTGACGGTGAACATGAAGCGCTGGTGACTGCTGGTGATTTCTATAAAGGGAAACGTCAATAAACATCAATAAGCAAGATTTTCAAAAGTCTAGCTTTCTAGATTATCTGGAAATAAAGGCAACTAATATAAAAAGGTGATGGCAACAGTTAATTAAAAAGCGAAATATTGTTTAAGTACAGCCTTTTCTCACTCATGCAGATACTGAGATCCTTAGACTTAGGGTATTATAAAATAATGCTAATAGCTAAATCAAAGTCACTCAGAGCAAATGTGATTTCAGAGATGTTTGTAAATTTAGGGACAAAAAGCTGAAAAATGGATTAAAAGGAAATGTATTTCTATGGTTGGGGTCAAATTATGGAACAATGCTAATTAAAGTTTTGTGTTAATTCGCTTTTGGTTTTCAGAAGAATGATCTATAAAGCTATTTTTGAGGGTTACAAATGTGAATTATTTTCTTTTCTTAATTTATGGAACAATATAAATATGAATTAAAAAAAATGTGTAACTTCCTTTTGGTTCTTAAAAGAATGGTTTATAGAGATATTCTTCAAGGTTACAAGTGTGAATAATTCTCTTTTCTATCGGTGGGTAGCTCAGTTGATAAGAATGAAGGCAGGCATATATCGGCATTTTGCTTCGGCCTGAATCACCAGGAAGCTAGACTACTGTAATGCTCTATTCTCCGGTCTACCTTAAAAAAAGTTGCAGACCATTCAGAATGCAGCAGCAGCACGTCTGCTGACCGACACCTGAAGGAGAGCACACATTTCCCCTCTTCCTGAAGGCCCTTCACTGGTTGTCTGCCAGTTTTAGAATGTACTTTAGTCTTCAAATCCCTCAATAGAAGAGCACCTGAATACATGACACATATGCTTTTAAGGTATACTCCCACTAGACAACTCAGGTCCTCTGAGACTGTCCTCACTCAAGGAACAAATAAAAGGGCAGAGAAACATGGCGAGGCAGTCTTCTGTAGTTATGCCCCTCGCCTGTGGAACAGCCTGCCACAGGTCCTGAGGATGGCACAATCTCTAATTACTTTTCAAAGAAATGTAAAGACTTTCTAGCTATTTATGTATTTATTTCATCTATTTGCTTTTTTTGTCCTGTTTTGATGGATTTAATGCTTTTTATGATTGTTATGCACCTTGTATTGCAGTCTTTGCAAAAAAAAAAAGGCGCTATAGTCCCATCTACGAGAGTCTGATTTGCTAGACGCCCCTCCCCCACACTGACCTCCAGACCAGTAGTTTCCACCTCCCTGCACAAACTTAATTCAGTGATGTAAAATTGTGAGGTGTGAAATGGTCCAATATGGACATCATTTCTATAGATACCGCACTGCACAGTTTTGCCTGAACGGCCGCAGCAGAATGATCCAGGCGGGGCAGGGCTGGACGGGGGGCCCCTGGGCGGCAGTTGAATTGTGTGGTATTTACTTCTTCAGCTCTCAGTACGGCCTAGAAACTTTCAGTGGAGTTCCTGCAGGCTTAAATGCCAGTGCAGTGACACTCTGGTACAAAACACTGTGCTAGTCTGTCACTGAAGATTTTGTGATTCAGTTGTGGTTTGTTGAAATTAATATGCTTCTGAATTTTACTGGCCTTTGTGTCCAAATACTAGTTTTAAGTTCAACAGCCACAGGGTATTGAGCTGGAGGCCAAGAGTTAAGTTCTAGTGTACACACCTCATGCTGTTTGCTCTGCTAACACAGCAAACTGATCTTATGATATTACGCCCTCCTTAAACCTCTCTCATTTTTACTTCAGCAATAACTGTCACTGTAGTTTTTTTTTACACAAACTAGAGTATGCAAATGGCCCTGTTCTTACCTGACTCTACACAGTCTGAATAAAGTGTTCCAAAAAGTTTCCAGATAAAGGAGAGACTGTGAGGGGAGAAAATAAGGGAGGAAATGGAAATAGAAGAGAAGCTGGGAAAGAGCAGGGTGACAGATAGATGGGCGTCAGCTGACAGGACAGAGTGTGACTGCAGTCACTGTCAGCGAGATACCAGCTCAGAGCACAGGAACAGAGAGGGGAGACAGAGGGGGGGGGGATGTACGGGGAAGGAATGAAGTGAAGAGGAGGGAATTTCAGCAAAGTCGCAAATGACAATTGGTGAGAACTCGTCAGAAGGTAAGCATCTCAGGGACTGGAACAAGCCCAGATCTACTGTAATTTGACTATCGAAGGTTCCCTCAGAAATATTGTCAGCATTGTAAAGTAAGGATTCCCAAAACAAGTGTATTTTCTCTGAAAGGGGGAAACAGTCTTACTTTTCCAGGTTTTAAATCACCTGTTTTTGACAAAATAAATCTCCAATAATTAAATACAAAATGCTTATTGGGAACTGTGAGGAGATCATCCATGATCCATCACAGCTGCCATTTGTATTATTTGTGAACATAAATGTTCCTCTAATACTAGATGTCCATGTGTTGTTTGATAATAAATCAGGTCTAGGTTCTATATTAATACTGTAAAAGTATCAAAGCCCTCAGTCCACAGAGAAATGCACACAGCCTGTATTCAGAAACTGAACCTTAAAACCAGCCGTCAGGACTTTTGTAACTTTGTGATGTCACAACAAAGCAGTCACTGCTCTCAACCATGGGCCCAAGCCCCGCCCACCTGGACCCACCATACATTCTTGCAGGATTTAGTTTCTCTGAGTGTTTACCCGAAGTCTGCTATATTTTTATTAGATCACTCAGAAAATAGGGAGCCAATCAGAAAAGAGGCTCAGGGCCTCCTCTCTTCTGATTGGCTCACTGACCTGTTGTTACTAGAGCTCCAGAGAGAAGCCTGAGAGAGGAGATGTAAAACTACATCTTCTTATGGATCAACATTTCAAATAAAAACACAAGAAAAGTGTAAAATATGGGACCTTTAAACAGTTTGAATATCAAGCCATAATATTATACAGTTAGAAATGTACGTCCCTTTGGGTTGACTTTACACCGGCACACCCTCTGTGCATCATTGTCCATGACAAGCCTCTCACTTGGCACTTGATTCTATTTAGATTCATATTACACACAACCAATGTGGACGCACACCAAACTCAGGCTGCAGTGTGACACTTCCCTCACCCTCTGTGCCAGATATGTCAGCAATAGAGTAATTGCCCACCCACAACACGTGGTAATGTCACGAGCCAGGTGAGCTCCTACACCAGGAACACAAGGAAAACCTTTCATGTACCTCGCCTCCTCTTTTCAGTGATTTCTCTCCTGCTGTCATCCTGACAGCCTCGCAAGTTCCAGCTGTCTTGAGTCTCTTCTCTCCTGGCCTGACCATTCAGATTTTTTCTAAAATGTGTTCTCATTGCATTGTGTTGTTTTTGTTCTAGTCATTCTGTTTTCTGACACACAGTCCATACCAAACAAATAACAACCATGGCCTGACCAAGCATCATCCGCTGATAAAAACCGTGTGAAACAGTTGAAAGCAGTGGTAAAAGTATCATAAAATTACTCAAGTAAAAATAGCAATCCATCGCTCTATAGAAATAAACCTTTAAAAGTATCAAAAGTAAAAGCACTCGTCATACAGAATGCCCCGTATTCCATGGTTAAAGTTGTGGATTAAGATTAACATCAGTTATCATGCATTGTCACAGATTTCCAGGTCCACCACAACCAACTACTGCATGATGGTATTGCTTACATTTAATTTATCAGTGATGATGAGCAGTATAGCAACGTAACACTGAAGTAAATGTAAAAGTACCATAAATAAAGTAGGATAAAATGGAATCATTCAAGTAAAATACAACTGCACTTAAGTAGTTGAGTAACTGTATTCAGCTACTTTACACTACTGTAAGTAAGTGGACTGTCGGTTGGGTTGGGATTGTTTGGTGAAAACATTATTTCTTTGGTCAAAAAATCTAGTTTCTAGTTTATAAGCCTTTTGATTTTGAATTTGAATCTCAAAAGAATTAAAATCTAAGAACTGGTTTGGCATTACTGTGGTTTACAATTAAGGATTACACAGATTAAAGTGCATTCTCCATCTCTAGTGGGTTTTCAACCTGTTCCATCTCTCATTTCTCATGTTATAGTAGGATCTGACGACTGATGGTGGCATGGTTTTCTTGAATTTTTTAAAAGGGACTTAAATGTGTCATGTTTTCAATTTCTGGCATTATTTTCGTTCCATAAAGACAAGCGTTTAAAGCTTGAAGAACATGAAAAGTCTTTGGACCATCCTAGAGTACTGATAGAGTTGCTGGAAATACTTAAAATTTCATAGTAGCTGTTTTTGCAAAGACATACATTATTCTTTTCTTTTTCAACTTTGATCAATTTATCTTTTATCTACTTCTTTCTCTTGTTAACCTGCAGACATCAAACCAGATGTAACATGAATGGATGGTTGAGATTCCTTCCTCTTCCATTCCTTGTTCTTCTTCTTCGTCATATCTCTGCTCTCATTTGTCATTCTTTGCTCCACTTGCACTTCTTCACTCTTTCTGTCCTCCTCTCTCGCGCGCACACATGCATTCATTTTGTCATACATGCTCACTGAAGGATTTCTCCTTCTGATCCCACTCATCCGTCTGCTTCCTTCCTCTCATTTTGCCCTCCTCCCTGCCATTTGTTAGCACTTTCTTTCATTTCTCCTCTGCTCTATCTTTCTCCTCGGCTCACTTTCTCTCTCCGCTCTCTCCTTACAGCTTTCTTTTTATTCTTCTTCCCCCTCTTTTCCAGTGCAATAATGAGTGAGAGGTGTAGAGGGACCCCCAGGCCCTTATCATTTTCTCTCCTCCATCCTCTCGCTCTTTCCCTCCCTCCTTCCTGTTTCTCGCTCATTCATCTCCCTCTGTCTTTCTCTCTTTAAAGCCAGAGTATGGGGGGGGGGTGTAATTATACAGAAGGTATTCATGTAGCCAGTTCCCATGGCGACTGCACTGTTGCAGCACAGTGGAAAAATGGCGGACAGTCAGTTGCCAAGAGGTTGACTCACTGTAAATTGTAACACACAGAGGTTAAATCAATGCATTTTGAAGGCCAGTATCAATATATACTGACTGTGTTGGAACTTAACCGGCAGACTCACGCTGATGAGCAGATTTCCTGTTAAAGGATAAGGCTTGTTTTACTTAGTATTTTTCTTATTGTCGACAAATTCCACTAAAAGATCCAAAATCCAACACTTCCCTCTCTACCCTGTGTGTGGCACTCGGGCTTAAACCCATCGGTCCTCCGACTTGAATCTTTAAAAACGGGTCATAAATATAAAGTTGAATTATTTAAAAAGGCTCAGTAGTTTTTAGCAAACGTTACTCAAGCAGGAGGAATTAATGCATGTGTTGGGGGATATTTTGAGCTGCAGATTATCACACATTCGATTGAATGAATGGATTGAATCAGAATACATTTCAATGCCGTTGATGAGATGCATAGAATTTTTTTGAAGGTTAATCACCAACTGATGAATAATGAACACTTGTGTGAATTTATTGAAGTACTTGGATCCAACCTACGAGATAGTTTTCTTTGTAATGGACAAAGACCTGAACAATATATATGTTGTATCCATCAAATAAAAACCCTTGTTGACTCAGGGCAGGTCGGTCAGGGTTGATTACATGTTGTTATTGGCTAGTGAGGGAAATCCCAGCACACCCATGAATGACAGGCACACAGAGAGAGGGACAGATTGGTTTGATGGACCATCGGCACACTGATATGGCGTGATTTCTGCTGGTGCTTTTTATTTTAAAACCACTTAATCTCATATGTCTGTGGTTGTTTTACTTTCTGCCCTTCTGTGTTTCCCGCCCTTCTGATTGCTTCGATTATTTCAACCCATTCCCAGTTACCCTTTGCCTTTCTTGTGTATGTATGGTGTGCCTGAAATCAGTACACACACGTAGTACACTGCGTACACAGTATGCTCACTGATGTGGTGCGTGAATTTTGACAGGGTAATGTTGTCCCAAATCAAGCACTGCCGTCGTGCACTCACAGGAGATGACGATTGGAACACGTGATTGTCACCAACCTGCCGCCCGCGTTGCTCACTCGACTTAAATTGAACATTTTACTTTTCCTGTGTGCGCCTCCGCTGTCATGAAACACTGAAATTAAGCTGCCATCCGCACAAACAATACGTCCTTTTTCCTTCACAAATTTGAAAATGCGTCGGTGGACCCTCACCGTCCACATCGCCAAGATGGCAACCGTTGAATGTGAGAAGCGTCCATCGTTTTAGACTGAACCTTTTGACCGGTTTGAGTGCACCATCCGGGTACTTGCAGTGCACTGCAAGTTGCCATACTTGTCAATGTGAACTCTCTACTGCACTCAAAACAGCAAATGTGAGTATAGTAGTACACAAAGAGCATTAGTCTGTGTTACCTTTACTCTTTGTCAGTTTGTCTTCTTCTGTTCCCAGAATGCTCCTCGTCAGAAGATTTGTTGTTTCTTCCTCGTTGCTCTCCTGCCTGGCTTTCAAGTCACCTGCCTGGTTATCCCCCACCCACCTGTGAGCCTGTGTTTCTTTATCAAAGTGTCTTCACTGCATCAGCCTTTGTGAGTCTGCGTTCTGGTTCTCCCTGCATTTGTCGAGACAGACGGCTCTGTTGTCAATGTGTTTGTGGAAAAGAGAGAGAGAGAGAGAGAGAGAGAGAGAGAGAGAGAGCGGGCAAGGATTTTGATATTGTGGCAGGTATCAAAAATAAATCAATATATGAGAAACACTGAAAAGTGTAAAAATATCTTAGGCTCATTATAAAACGAGCAGGACAAAGTGTAGGTAATTAATGAGAAACACTGATGACGTGTAGCGTGTGAGCGTTCTGACATTTGTGGCAGTGGGTCAACGTATAACAATTATGGGAGCAAGGTCACAGAGTACACAACACAGTCAGCCAGAGATGTA
Organism: Seriola dumerili; assembly: GCF_002260705.1. Taxonomy (NCBI): domain Eukaryota; kingdom Metazoa; phylum Chordata; class Actinopteri; order Carangiformes; family Carangidae; genus Seriola; species Seriola dumerili. The sequence goes on along the minus strand of NW_019174416.1, from coordinate 7,737,627 downwards.
TCATACAGCCATATCCTGAGATATTAAGACGTTCCAATGTCTTCTATTTTTTAACATTTTAACAATGCTAAAGCTTACAAATTTGACAAATTTGACATTAAATTTGGCATTAAGTTGATTTGGCCACCATGTTAAACAGTTGCCTATTTGAACATCCAGTTGACTCTGAGCAACTTCAGCACTAATTCTAGTCGTATTCCACCTTAAGAAAGGATGTATTGACTTTCATTTTAGTCTGTTTTGGTTTCTCCCAACTCCTGAGGAAAATATCTGTCTCTGCTCAATGTTCCACTATGGTCACCAGTTTCTTACTAACTTTGTGTGTCTGCTGTTTGGTGCTGAGTACTGTGCAGGGGGTTATTAGAGCTTTTTGGCTAAAAACAGCCGCCTGCTGCGACTCACAACACTGAGGTCAATGAGAGCAGTGAGACTGAACCAAATGTGGGTCAGAAAACCAAAACAATATGTTCAAACAGGCTCTAAATCTCTGAAGAGCTGAGTGGTTGAGTGATTATTCTATGTAGTCTTATAACTACTAGCAAACCCTTTCACATTACACAAAGACGTCTGATCCATCGTTAACATGAAAATATTGATTAGTGCAGCCTTAAGGTCTGAATTCTTCAATTGTCTGCTGCGATCTTTGATGGAAATCAGGCATGCTTCTCGTAGAGCTTTGTAAAACAATGTTATTGACATGTTTTCATGTGCGCGCTTGTAAGTGACTACATTTTTAATTTGGCTTCCTGTAACAAACAACAACTCTTCCTTGAGGCGATTTCCCACTGAGAGGGATTTTCAAAAAGCGTACTCATGCATTACAAAATAAAAAATTTTCAGCCCTCACAGGCTCCCTTGTGAACTTGTTCCATTTAATTTCCAGTGTTTTGTAGGGGGGCTCCTTTTAGGGGAAATTTAGCCTACCAAGAAAAGCACAGCAGGGAAACACTGGCTTTTGTTGTGAAGCGCAGCTCTCTCTGGTTATTAAAGGGATTGCTGAAAGAGGATGATTAAAATGAAAGAACTAAATGTCTTGATGTCTGAATGTCTGCTAAATCTTACTATGAGGTAACTGGTAGTCATCGGCGCAGAAGAATAGTTCTTTGTGACAAACAGTTCAATGAAGATGTTACGGTGCAGTGAAATGCATTGTGCTGTGGTATGAAAAGCTGTTTTGTTAAAGAGAGAACTTCAGTGGATAAATCATCTTATATCTTATTTAAACAATCACTTAACTTTGAAAGACTCCATGTTTCTTGAAAGGCAAAATTCTTACTGGATACATAATAAGACAAGCCATGCTAGTGGCTCTATCAAGCTGTACTTGAGCTAAATGCTAACGTCACAAACATTCTCACAATATAAAGGCTAACCTTCAGGGGATTAGCATTCTAACATGTATTAACTAGCATCAAAGGATAGGTTCACATTTTGTCAAGTCTATCTTAAAACAATACTCCTATACCCATATATACACCATGACAGCTTTTGGTCACTGAAGTCATTCCTTCCTCCTGTCCAAAACTGTCCTTGACTCAGCTATTACTAACTCATAATATTCATCAAAATCAAATTGTCACCTAGATTGTCTTATTTTAATACAAACACAAATGCATACAGTTCAGAAGACATAATGTACTTAGGCAGTGGTGTTTTTCTGCTACAAATGTGCTAATGCTAGTAAGCTCATGATGACAATGCTAATATGCTGGTGTTTAGCAAAATTTCATGTTGCCCCATTTGAAAGTTACTGAGATATTTCACTTCAGACTAAAATGGTGGACAAACCAACCAACATCGCAAATCCTAGATCCACGCTGCTTGCATTGCGACCAATTCTACACGTAGCGGCTTTAACTCATTGAAATACCCACACAAGGTCAAAACAAAGATGAATTTGTACTGTGGAGTTAAATCATTCAAACTGTTCATCAAATATCTTACAATATTTGAAGCTAAGTATTAATCACAAGGAGCAGCTCTAGATTTTTATGGTTGGATCTTAACTTTTCTTCTAATTTACAGCCGCGAACTCACAACTCCAATCTTCCCCTGCTCTAAATCTGGACACTATACGGCCACCAGAAATTAATGGTATGTAACGACCACCGTAAATACACATCTAATTATCCCTGGTGGATCCTTCAGTGCACACTGACTTCACCGTAATAACATCATAAACTCTGGAGAACGTATATATGCGGTGTCACAGGCACAGGGTTAAGCGCTCAACAGGGATTGGTCAAATACGGCCTATAACATCCTTTACTAATTCTTTGATGAAGATTGTTGTATTGACAAGTGATTGATGATGGGGACATTAAGGGTCATGGCACAGACACATTTTGAATTTATCTGTTGATGTCTGTTTTTATCCTTTATTTTATTTTTCTTTCTCTCATTTGTTCCTTCTTTCTGTTGGCACTTTATCTTTTGTTCCATCCAATTTTTTTTTCTGTTATTATGTTAACTGTGTAGTGAGGACAGCCCTCCCCTCAAGACTAATGTGATTGTCACTGAATGCTTTCCTTCATATTCTGTTTAATATGCTTTCTTAGATAAAATGCATGCTTAGAATCATTATTGACTGACCATGGTGAAAAACCGTGTGTGATCTCTGCGGGTAAACTTCAATTAAATGAATCTCCCTATGGTTGGTCATTTCAGATCCTGCTCCTCCTTCCTCTATCTCTTAATACAAAGATGCAGATGCTCATTGGAGGAAAGTTACAACTCCATCCAGTTGATGAAAAGAACCGCACCTACACATCGGGAGATCTGGAACATTTTGCGCTTTGACACGTTCGGCGTCGACACTTAACTTATTTGCTGCCCTGCCTTTATTTTACTCAACTTTAGGCTTGTCTTCATCATTTTTGCTTTTTGTTTTCATTGTTCAAGATCTGGTTCACCAAACTTCATCCCTGGGGTTTTTACCTCATCTAGACTAGATGGCAATCCAACAATGTTTTTTTTTTTTTTTAAAGTCTTTATTAAGGTGTGTGCTCATTGTGATTTTAATCTGAAACCAGCCTCATTTTGCAGTTAAGTACTGAACTAAGTAAATCCACATTTTACAGTCTTTTTATGTGATTCTCTAAGTCTTGTTTTGATATTTGAATATTTTGTTACCTGTGGAGCAAATTATTTTCTATTATATTGACATCAACAGACCAGCAGAGAGACATCACCATCGACCAAGTTCTGTCTGTTTGCATCCTCCATCCACCTGGAGCGAGGCCGTCAGCTGCTCCGCTTTCAGACACATGTTGTTTGACAACCTCTGCGCCCCAGGGAGCGCTGCACCACTGGGGAGCTGCGAGTGGATTCAGCACCAAACCACTTTGGATCCAACCGAGAGGTGTCATCTTGTTGTGCTATAAAGTAAGTCTGTCTTTTCAGATATCCATTCATTCATGTGTTAACTTTGCACACTGCTAAATTACAAACAAAAATGATTAAACCCGAATCAGTCTTCAGATTGCTTGATGACCTTAAGAGATTACTGGGCCACCCTCGTCTCCCCCTTTTCTCCTAGGGAGGGTTTTAGGAGACTTTCAGATTGATGTGATCTCAAGAAAATATCGAGTTAGGATCTTACTTACAACTCCCTATAGTGCTCCTTGTGGCTTTTTAGGAGCCATAAGAATAAGACTTGAATAAATTCAAGAAGTTACAATTGATGATATCTCATCTACTCCTTCCATTTCTCCCATTGTGATCTCAATTCAACATCCATTTGTCTTACCTAGGTCTCAAAACTTCATTCTCATTGTCTCATCTTTTCTCCCTAGGGGGTTTTAGAAGCAACAACTGAGATTTAAGATTGAGATCTTACTATTCTCTTAAACTTAAGAGTTTAAGAAAAGACTAACCTGAAATGATTTTCCTCTGGGCCAGCTCCAACCCAACACCACCAAGCAGGCTAGTGCTCTGAATTATTAATGTTACTGGTTAATTTTTTCAATTACCTATAGACATTTAGCAATGATGAAGTCGTTGTTTATATGTTCTTTTAAGGCAGAAATAAAAGATCCCTGAACTGAGATCTTAACTACATGTGATTATAAGACTGATTCATTTGGTATAGGAAATAAAATACAATTTCAATGAGAGCAAATTTAAATTTAAAGTGTAAGCCTTTGTTCTGCTACAGCTGGTACAGCCAAACACTGTGCGGACACACGCACGCACGCACGCACACACACACACACACACACACACACACACACACACCTAAAATGGAGCAGTTGCAAGTCACACTTGTTGGCATTTTATTTTCATGCTGCTATCTTCGACCAGGCAGCAGCACAGCTCCCCGCTGAGCCGGGGTGGACACTGACTGTCACTGTCTGAATCCTAAAAGATTCACAGGCCAATTAGTCCACTGAAGTATGAAGCCACTGTGAGCCGAGCGCCACGAGGTCAGCATCTGCAGGCAGACGCCTTACAGTTGGGTAATCACCCAAAACTCTTTACTCCTGAACAGAAAAGCGATCATCACACGAGGGACGGGCATGAGATCAGTGCTCATATATAATGAAGCCCTCTGTGAGGAGGCCGGCAAACTCTGGATCCATGTGGATCTCAGTGGCACGGAAAATACCCTATAGAGTGCAATGCTAATTTTATGCAAAGCAAATGTGTGAGCGTGTGCGTCAGAGAGAGACAGAGAGGGAGAGATTATGTGTGTGGTCTGCCCCCACAGGGTAATATAAAATTACAGTTGAATATAACACCTACTGCACAGCTAAACACCAGCCTTGAGATCAACATGTATTTTCCACAGCCAAAATATTTGCGCGGTGTTGTGTCATCACCTCATGAACATGATCAAGAGCGTGAATGGTGAGATGATCGTCAAAGGAATCGGAGGACTGTTGATCCAATCGTGTGTCTAATAGAAATTGAAATGACATATCACATTGTTGGTTGATAGAATTTGTTCAGGTCAGAAACAATTCATAACCAGAAACAGTATTTTTAGCTTACTTTAACTACTTCAACAATCTATGTTATTTTTTTGTTCTTAACCTAAGTATGTCACTTTTGATAAGGCTTTGATATTAAAGTTCCCCTCCAGACATGTTTTAAGCTATGTAAAAATACTCTGTTATGATTAATATTACATTTAACATGACTTTCCCATGTAAAAACTGAAAAAAATGGAAAACTGGAGCTTCAAAAACATCTACTCTGACTTCTTCGTTGAGAAATTCTGGATCAGGCCTTATGCCCAGCCTACCACTGCTGCCAGCGCTAGGTTGACAGGTGAAAGAGCAGAGAGTATCAAGATGGTTAGAGGAGGAAAACATCAGAGAGACTCAGTCAGACCCAGATTCAGTAGTTATGCAGTTTAGGATCAAGGAGTTTGATGTGCACCAAAATCAGCGACTACAACATGTATCAGAGCGGCTTGTAACTGGCGGTGGCTGATACAGTGATACAACTCTTGCTCTGTGTACTGACAGCATTTCGATGAACGGTGAAAGAGCAGAGAGTATCCAGACGGTTATTGTTAGAGGAAACATGGGCGGGACTCAGCCACATGTTTGAGCCTCAGTCAGACCCAGACTCAGATGAGGAGCCTGTTGAGACCAGAATCAGAGACTAGCAGACGGAACAAGATGGTTAGCAGTTAGTTAGCATCTTTTGCTCGTTTATGTTGTTTGTTAGCTTGTAACCGGTAGTGGTTGACATACTGATATGATTTCAGGTTTATTTTGCCCTGCCCCTCATCCCTGCAAGTTGACTGGATTAGTCCCTTGGTGATGTATGAAACCCTGGCTGTCTGAATCTGATTTTATGAGCCTGTCAATGTTTCACTGCAGTTCAAGGTGGAAATGCATGACTGTTTATTTCCCTCATGATATATCTTGTATTATATAAAAACATCATATGGATGTTAACAAGGTTAAAAAGTTGAATTTCATCAGAGGGGGTCTTTAAAACCCTGTGTTTGCTTGTGTCAGTGTTGTTCAAGGGTAAGAGCTCAGCATCCACCTGCCTGCAGTAGTTATTGCATCATGCTTGTTTCTGCGGCTTCACAGTACACTCCTTCTGTCAGCTTTTAACCAGAATGTAACACACTGTATATCACAGCTGTGTTAACAGCGGAGCTTGTGAAAGAGACACTTTTGCTAAAAGCTACTGACTGACACCGATTCAGCACTCTCAGTTCAGCTTGATTATTATAGTGTTAAAGATGCCATTCACTCATGTAGGCTGGGTGTCTAAAGACAGACAGAAACATGTCACTAACATATTTCATCCTGCATGGCATGTGTAATGTTGTATGGTCCTGCCATAGCACATGTATCCAGGACACATTATCCTCTGTCACGGATTTTTATCCCAGTTGATCTAAACTGGATTTGAACTGTATGAGCTCACCATATCTGCAGAGCAAGCTTTACACAAGCTGGCTTTTATATCTGTCTCACCTAAGAGTTTAAGAGGTTGTTGGAGGAGTACGCTAATGTATCAATTTATGCTAATTTACGATCATTATGGCTCATTAACCTGAGATTTATCATCAACCTCATTAGCTGCATGATGCAATAAATGAGGCTAACCAGGCAGAGAGCCTGCTATAGTAAATAAACTGATCATTTACCAGAAATTACTTGTTTATGGACTTGTAAAGACTTTAACCCTAACTTGTTTTTTTTTTTGTTTTTTTTAAAGCATTCTGTGAATTAAATGCTAAATTATTCGCCTTGATATGTTGCTGGTTATTTTGTTATGTTTGCAGTATGTTTATATTGATCGATGCCTATAAAGTAACAGTAAAATCATGTATATAATAACTTGGAATTATTTATAAGTCTTTCTTTTTCTGTGTTTCTCTCTCATGACTGACTGACCCCTTTAACCTCCTTTCACTTTTATTTTCAATGGGGTTTTTTTATGTGTCAGTCTGCTGAACGAATCATCACTCACACACAGACACACACCCACACACACACACACCCACACACACACACACACACACACACACAGTATTTTATGACTTGACTGTCATGAATATGCAGGGTTCGGGATCAGGAACCTTGTATAAACTGACAGGAAGACAAATGATGCAATGCGCTGAAATACACACTCGCTCAATGCTTCAATTAACTAAAAACCACTGTGTGTGTGTGTGTGTGTGACAGTGGGGTCCAAAAGTCTGAGACCAACAGTTGACTTTTTGACCCCACTGTACATGTACATACTGTATGGTATTGAAGTGACAGAAAAGGCTCTACGTGTGTCTGAGAGAGGGAAACGAATGGACTACTATGTATGTGCATGTACAGTATTAAAGCGTGAAAGACAGATGGTGTATGTGTGTGTATTGTGCATTTGGCAGTGTGTACCTGCTAAGAGACGTCTATTAGCCTCCATTCAGCAGGCATCCATTTACATCCTCCTGAGCTGCAGTGAGCCTGAGAGCTGCAAAGTGTTTCCATCAGCAGCAACAGTCATTTGTTTGGGACAAGGGCATTAGTGCTTTCTAGGCTCTTGAAGAAGGGTGTGCATTATTCAAGTGGCACGCAGAAATAGTAAATATACATATAATCAATGTCCAATCTGAAATTGATGAAGCATGAACATGGAGGCGTGATTATATTTCCACAGACGCTGATGGGCACACACACACACACACACACACACACACACACACACACACACACACACACACACACACACAGAGCCCAGACACTGGTTGTGTGAGGCATCTTAAGAATGTCCTTAAAAGGCTGATAATATTCCCTTTAATTAAACCTGTTTAATTTAAATAAGAAGATATATTAGTTGCATGAAAGCACTTTGGTGTCTGTCACTCACACGCTGAAGGTGTCATCTTTATTCAAAGAAACTCCTGAAAGGGGTATTGCACAGATTTTACACCTGCAGATTTGCTTATTTTATCATCACAAGTGCTACTTCACAGGGTGCTGTGAAAACACTATAATGTTTTCTGCCCTGGAGGAGCTTTGTCGACCTTGAGAAAATAAACCTTATTATGTCATAGTGGTTCCTCAGCTTTGGCTTAAAGACTACAAAATTCACAGAAAGCCTGTGTTACAACCATAGACTATATAAAGATGGACATAGCCTCCGTATTGTCACCAATAGGTTTTTGAAGAGCAGTATTTGAAGCTCAGAGTGAGCTGCTCTGCCATCGCCATCATGGCAGTGCCTGACTCTGCCTAATTGCCAGCTAATCTAAAAATGGGGAAAGAGGTGGGGTGTGTGTGGAGCTGAGACTTTGGTTATTCAATTATGAATAACCTTAAGCCTTAATAAAATTTAAACACGTGAGTTATATAAAAATTCACCCCCCATTCAGTTGTCATGAAACAGGAAATTTGCTTTGTACCAGGCGGTAAAAATGTTTCTTTCTGCTGTAAAGTTGGACATTTTAACATTGATTCCAACCAATTCCAATTCCAGCCTCAAGTTGCCATTCTGACTAGCAAAACAAATGGAAGCATAATAACAGTACCCCATTTATACTGCTTTTTTATACCTTTAAAACCACTGTGTGTAGAATTTTAATGCTATTGTAACATATATATATATATAATATAACTACATTAATTTTAATCCTTTCGAGTTATTTTGATGGCATACATTATCAGTTGAAGAAGAAAATTAAGGAACTTTGCTGAAAATGTGTGCTTTTATTTTGAGGGTAAACATCACCTGTTATCATCTGGGTGCTTTTCTTTTTTTTTTTTTGGCGTACTCTAGGGCTCCTGCTTTACCATTTGAGAGGCTGTGTTTTCAAAGGCAGACCTGATCCAGAAATCAGAAGTTTTCAGATAAAACTTTGAGTTTAATTTTACTTTGTAACATATGTTTCCTTTCCTTGTATTAATAGCAGCAAAAAGCGCACGACAGCAGCTTTAAAATTTAAATGTGACACCGGATGATCTGTACCGTACTGCCTAGTATTTTGTCTTCACTGATGACTCTGCTACATCACATGACAGTCCCTGACCCCGGACTGTTTCATCCAGCTGCTCTGCATGTCCTTGATTACCTCCCAGCTGCTTCCCATTGCTCCAGACTATTTTAGTCAGTGTCTCCAGACGTCTTTCGTCTGCTTGTCGAGCTCTCCTCCTGTTCTGACCTGGTGGGCCTGTATCCTCACTATAGTCTGTCCCATCTGACCTGCCGTTAACCTGGTTAAATGAAGGTGAAATAACCTCATGCCACCCTAATTTCATACTACCCTTGTCGTAATTTCCAGTTTCTGATTTCTAAATAGCGGTCACGTTTGATCGTGACTGGGAAACTCTGATTTTCCTGAAAACACAGAATAATCTGACTTTGAGCTTTTTAATGCAGAAAAGCCTGAAAACCAAATAAATCACATCAGCTTGAGTCTTTTGTTCATATCAATGAAAACTGACAATAACCAGCATTTCAGCTGTAACCCTACAACTATCTTCAGTTGTCAGGCGATGTGAACGTTTGCAAGACATACAGAGATTTTTTATTTTCCTTTGATTTTCTTATTTGCCCCAGTCCCCTTGTTTCTGCATATTCTGGTTGTTTGTAAAATTGACCTCTGGACTTTCAGGAATCTGACGACTTTTGATTCAACCCAGTGGAAATTAAAACATACTTGAACTTTGACACAGATTTGTGACTACACTTGGACTTCAGCCTTTCAGTGATCTGCAAATGAAGTTGTGTTTTAGAAACTTTCAGCAAACTGAACATACAGATAATCAGTGGTGAAGTGGAGTGAGTTATGTTTTCGTGGATGTTTTAATGCATCTGTAGAGACTTGTTTTTTTTTTTGGCCTTTAACATCCAACAATTTTGTTGCAACTCAATAAACAAAACAAGAAATGCAGTTTTGCCAGTAACTGTGACTCTGCTAAATCAAGGAGTATCAAATTTCCCACAGGTCATTTTCCATGATTGGTGTTGATTAATGGACAAGCTGTCGACTATTAACCCTGTGAAAATGTTTGTGCAGTGTCTTCCGAGGCTCTGAAGGAGGTTAACGGTCTTTAATTAGAAAAGTCAACCCCGGGGCGCCCTGGTGACTCACCTGGTAGAGCGCAGTTAGGCCCAGTCCTTACTGCAGCGGTCTGGGTTCACAGCGGTCACAGGCTTTCTTTGCTGCATGTCGTCCGCTCTCTCTCGCTCAACTTTCCTGTCGCTCCCTGTCACAGTAAAGGTGAAAAAAACTGCCCAAAAAATAACTTAAAAAGAAAAGAAAACGCACTAAAAGCACATCATCAGCAGTGACACATCTCTGCTGTGGTTGGTGTTCACTCTCCTTCTTCACATTTACGGTCCCTTTTTAATGCATTTTTGCATGCATTTCAAATGGTGTCAGTGTAAACAACAAACCAACACACACAGCCTTGCAGAGTTGCACCAGAACACACATTTCACACGTTTCACCTGACAGGGAGTTCACTGTAAAGCACATATCCAGGATAAAGCCAAAGTGAGACAGGAGGATGATCGTTATTCTGTTTTTTTATGTGTTAAAGATATGTGCTGTGACAAGAGATCGTACAGCGTCATTATATTACAATAACACGTGCTGCGGGAGCTTTTGGTCTTGATTTTTCTGCTGTGTTCATTGGCTCGTTAGACGTGATGGACAAGGACGGGGGGAAAATGAAACCATGCTTGGAAATAGCCCGAATTATCTCCAACTCTCACATTCTCATTCGTCTGCCGTTCTCTCATTTTCTGTGTTAAACTGTGTAATTGAATGCATTCCATTCCCCACAGAGCGCCCCGGCTACTTTTCTCCATCTTCTCTCTGACACCTGACTTCTGAGCAACCTCCACTTCACAATCGCCTCCCAATTTCCCCCCCAGAAGGAAACTTAACATCTGCAGCTATGAAGCATTTTCAGTCGGGAGATAATGTTCGGATATCAATTAAAGAGCAAAGGGGGAACAAATGGCAGCCGCCAACGTTGTGGGAATTCAGAAATTAAGCAGTATTCCCCTTTAACCAAGGCTCTTGAAATTGCCTTCCCAGGTGTATTGGTTTCTGTGTCAAACTATGAAATCTAATGAATCCAGTGCAATAAAATCCCCATACTACTTTCTCTTATCTTTAATTTGACGCCTGACTTTTGTGGCGACCGCTATTGTACAATCACACTCTAATTTCCCCCCAAAGCAAAATTTGCCCAGTCTCATGACACGCAGGCACCAATGATTAACTGTGAGCAATTACTACTTGAATAGGGGGCCTTCCTTGTCTTCTCTCTTTGCCCCATAAAAGACAAGACTAGCTATTAATACTGAAGCACGATGTCGTCTTTGTGTGACCTGTCAGCTTCAGAGGATTTCTCTATTCTGGGGACAGGGACACAGCAGTCATTCTGAATAACTATCTGCACCAGTTAGAAAACATTTAGTCGCAGGAAAAATACACAAGTGTGCACGGTGCTTCGTCGAGGTCCATGATTCGGGGTTTTCCATGTTGCTAGGTTACCCATACTGACATTTAATATGACATATACAGTATGTTCCTATATAAAGAGTGATGATGCCGTATATTTAACCTATAAGGGGATATATTATTTCAGCATTCATACAAGTTCATATAAAGTTTATACAAGTTTTTTTGATAGGACAGTGGAGATTGGCAGGGAAATCGGGGACTCGCTGCTCAGGGCATCTGCTCCCTGATGGTGTGCACCCCGACTGATCGGCTATTGGGCCACCACCATAGTAAAATATTTATATTAAAAATATCTGTAATGGGGCGTCGAGTGGCGCAGTGGGTTGAGCACCCATATGTAGAGGCTACAGTCCTCGCTGCAGTCGGCCCCGGTTCGAATCCCGCATCGGACGGCCCTTTACTGCATGTCATTCCCCATTTCCTGTCTCTCTCTACTGTGCTATCAAATAAAGGCATAAAAAGCCCCCCAAAAAAATATTTGTAATGAGGGGCGCCCAGGTGGCTCACCTGGTAGAGCGCGTACCGCTTGTACCGCGTGTACCGCATGTCATCCCCTCTCTCTCTCTCCCTCACCCTCCTGTCTGTCTCTCTCTTTAGTATCTGAGTAAAGGCAAAAATATCTTTTTTGTATGGTGTAACATGTTGCGACCATATATGTTAACATGTTAATCACGAGGTAGAGCAGGGCGTCCACAAATCAGAAGGTCAATGGTTCGACTCCGACTCCTCCAGTCAGTGTGTCAAAGTGTCATTGGGCAAGATACCGAACCCCAAGTTGTTTTTTATTTTTTTTATTTGTGTGTGTGTGTGTGTGTGTGTGTGTGTACATATGGTAGAAGCACTGTATGAGTAGTAGAAAGTGCAGGTATGTGTGAATGGGTGAATGTGGCTTGTAGTGTGAAAGCACTTTGAGTGGTCCATAAGACTAGAAAAGTGCTATGTACGTGCACTAAAACAACAAACATATAAAAATGTTATATATCTTATTATCTCATATATTTTATTCTTATTAATTTCAAACAAATGTTTATTTTCCCATTCTTGGCAAGTGGTCTCAGACTTGCGCATGCACATGCGGAGGTGAGCACTGTCATTAAAATGATTGATGAAATCTTCATCCGAGCTCGCCATTTCTAGCGTGTCGGTTGCTAGCTCGGAGGTTGTTGTTGTTGTTGGTTTCCCATAGCAAAGGGCCGTTTGAAAACAGTAATACACAGGGGAAGCAGACGAATGGAAGAAGAATAGAAGAATAGGCGCCCAGTGGCAGGTTGCATACCCACAGCCTACATCTGTTGAGTCAGAGTATCTGGGTGGCAATATATTTCCTTTAGTAGAATATGAACATATCAGAAATGGTTAGACATCATCATCTGGAGGAAAGAAAGATAGGGATGTAAACCAAAAGTGTGGGGAAAACGATGACTTTCATTATTAAACGCAGCGCAAAACAACTAAAAGCGCTGGTCTCTAAACAACCGGGGATTTTGGGATTGATTACCAACAACCAAAGGACAAAATGAAAACTCAGGCAAACTCAGAAAGCAACCTCCTTCACGCGAGGAGCATCACACGACCAGACACCACGCTGCCGCACTCTGGCCCAGAGGCCTCGACTCAGGCCTCGTCCTCCGATATGACGCCTCCTGCGAATCAGCAAACAGACGCAGCTGCGTGCAGGTCACTGGGGTCGTAACAATCATAAAGCCGGTGGCACAGAAAAATATAGAAAAGTTGATGAAGGGAAAATAAACAGAGAATTCAAATATCCAGCATTAAACCTGTATGTGTTGCTTGCATGCTGCTGCAGCAGGTTGACAGCTTGGCCACAGTTCAAGGCTCTGGATACAGGAGAAGAAAACAAAACAGCCATGCTTTGCCATTAAGCTGCTTCTTCAGTGTGCAGTTTTCTTAAATTATACAATGAGCTGTTCAATGTGTAAATGTTTGTTAGGTTAGAAAATACAAAGAAACATTTCTGTTGTAAGGTAGTTTATGGAAGTTCTATAAATTTCAGCTAATATACTGTGGATATTATGGTCTTTAAATATGCAACATGGAACACACACAAGTTTTTGTTTTGAATCTCAAGATAAATGAGTTTCAGAACTTATCTTTAACAGAACAAAACAAGTAAGAAATATGCTCCGGAAGAAATATAACTGTGTTTTTCTTAAGTTTATGGTTGAATTTATCAATGTTCATTTCCTATTTTATTTTATTTTGTGAAACTGCATCAACATGAGGATGAAATTTAATTAAATCACTGAGTTTTAAGTTTTGTGGTTGGATTATTTTGCAAATGTTATTTTCTCTTTTTTTCTCTTTTCAGAATGCTGCTGACTGCATTCAAAAGAGCTTGCATATCTACATTCAAATCCTATTTCGTCTGTATAGAGTCAATGACATTAAGCACTGATCCATGTAAAATGGACCCATCAAGCGAGTTCAGAATCAAACAAAAAACCCAAGTCTTTCCTCTGATGATGGAAAATCAGAGCCTTGGTTTTAAATGGGTTTTCTGGGTTGATACACCAATGATGAATTTAGACTTTTTGCCCTGGGACCCAGAAACACAAAAATACTTTTAATTCATGTCAGAACCACTAATCCAAAGCACAAATTTAAACTCCACGTCCTGCTTTAGGTTGCCGAGGAATTAAAGGAGTATGCACTCTAAAACAACCACTGGCAACGTGTGTGTGTGTGTGTGTGTGGGGGGGGGGGACTGGCTAAGGACTTGATTTGAAATAGACATCATTATTGACCAATCATACACATATAAATTATATATGACACTGTCTGAGTGTTTTGGAAGTAGATTTTTTTTTTCTTAAGAGATTTCAGTATCTGGCTGCATTGTGCCTTTTGCATATCACATTATAGTTTAATACAATATATTGTAGAGAGAGCACATCTTGTGTTCAATTTGCATTCAATTTGGACAGCAACGCTGCGTTTCATGTTTTGGTGGCACATTCATATTACGTTTAATGTGAAATGACATAATCATTATGAGGATGAAGTGCACACTGTCGACTTTAATTTGTGGCATTTTCCACACGTTTGAAGAGACCATTTAAATTCTTACAGCTTTCTTTGTATCATTTCACCATTTCGCTTTTATCATTCTTTTAGGAACCTCCCTCTACGTCCCATTAATGTTCCATTGATCTTATTATTTATCAGGTAAGTTACCCAGACGAGTGATGTCCCTGTGTACTGGGGTATTAAATTAAATCACTGGAGATGAAAATAATGATGTGCAGTTTAAATACTGTACACTCAATAAAAAAGTTGTTGCTGATTTATAATGGTGGCCAGTCATTCATATAGTTAATACTCATTCAAAGCGTTGCTGTAAAGTGAAATGGTTTTGAATTAATGCATTAAAGCAGTTAATTTTCTTTCTACAGGTTGAATCACAAGGAAATCAAATTAATTAAATGTTGCCAGAGTCCTAGTTTGCTTCTCTCTTTGTGCTCTTTCTTTGTATGTTGTTCTATTTCTACATAACCAACGTTAGCTGTAATAGCTGTTTACTTACCAGTCTAAAGGAAACAATGTCAGTTCAGCATCAAACTTAATTCCTTTACTCACAGAGAGCTGTCTCCAGAGAGGGGAAAGCAATCCTCATGTTTCAGAACTATTTCTTTCATGTCTTTTCTTCTTGTGAACTTAGCATGATAACCAGCTAGCTCCGGCCCGGTCGGCCCGTCTCATCACTTTCCGATACCGAGTCACTGTAGCGTCCAGTCTGCCCTGAAGAAGTAGCGCTATAACATAGTCTCATCCATGGGAACGTAGTGCTGTCCTTTCAGCTGAGCTTCCTTTAAAATCTGTTCAATTGCTGATCTGATTCGTGAACACAAAGTACTTTATTCTTTGAAATGCAACTCCACCAGCAACGTATAATTCCTTCAAAGAGAAGCAATATTAGATTTTAACCTCATAAATATGCCATTAGTTGATTAATATTTAATCATAGAACAGAGTTTTACCATATTTTGTGGTGGTGAAGCCTCAGTTGGTTTGACTGAGCCTCATATAGCGACTTCATAAGGTTGACCTATCGACAGTGTCTTGCAGTCTGGGAAATGAGCTAAAAAGAGAAACTGTTTGACAGCCTGATGAAAAGAAAAAAACTCTTCTCTCCCTGGGTCTCTTTTTAAAGTCCTTCTCTCTCTCTGCAGTTGTAAACTGCTCTGTCTCCATCTGTCTGTCTTTGTCTTTATTTGTGTCTCACTGGCTTTCTCTGTCTCCCCTGGCTTCCTTAATAAATACTCCCTCTCCAAACTTAATCTCTCCAGCCTCTCACTTTTTGCCTCGTTTTTTTTTCCTCTATTTTTCTTCTCTTCCCCGTATGTCTCTTTTTCCTCCCACCCCCTCACTCTGGCTTTTTAAAGTGCCGCTCTCCCTCAGGGCCTGTCCATGTCATTACTCCAGTCCTGGATTCAAAATGTCATTAAAGTCATTGCTTTAGTCAGAATTCATTTCAATTAGACCCAGTCACCCTGGGACTCACAATCTTCGTCGTCTTCTTCTTCTTCTTTCTTTACCTTGAGCTGCAAATGGGTGGAGGGTGACATTGATGGTGACAGAATGACCCTGCATTATAATACTTAAATGAACTCCTCCCATCGGTGAGTATGTTAAAATACACATTAAAAGCACATTAAAATACAGACTTATACAAAAATTAAAAAATAACAAAAAATGCATATAAAATAATGTAATTGTTGTTCAAAGCCAAATGTGTAATCCTTTACAGAGTGTAGAAACCATCCCTCGTGTAGGTCCTGCATATACACCACCTCCCTTAGTTCGTTTGTTTAAATGTTTTTTCTTACCAATGTTATACTGATGATTCCCAACTGTATTTGTCCTTCCCACCAGACGACCCAACTGTCTCAGGTCTGATCTCCGCCTAAAGGATACCTCAACATGGATCGTGGAAGACCACCTTCAACTCGGTGCCTCTAAAACTGAACTCCTTGGGAATACCGGTCAGTCTGCAAGGAATCTCAAAGTAACTTTCAGTAACCATGTTGCATACGTCACTCATGTCATGTCACTTGAAAAATATGGTTCTATCTGACTGAATATACTGTTTGACTCCTTCAACAGGCAGTGGTCATCTCTTGCCATTACGCAACATACAGCATTATGTCTGATTTCAACGAGCTAAAAACAGCTCATGTTACCCCACGTCTCATTATCTTCCACTCGCTCCCTGTTGTAAGGTTTCCATCCGTCCTGTATAATACGGGATCGTGCCGAACATAAAACGCTTTGTCCTGTATTGAATCAATACATGACGCAATTTGTGCCGTATTTTCCTACATGTCACGTCCTCAAAGTGCTGTGAATAATGTAATGTCAAGTAAAACCAAAACAGTTACAGCCTACAAGTGGACAGGAGGAGTTTATCAATGAGTGGTAGATGGACGAGCTCTGTGTGCTGTGAAAAACTGAGTGCATGTCATTAAAGCTTAATCCTAACCTCAGCGGCCCAGGTTCGAGGCCGGACCGGGGCCCTTTGCTGCATGTCATCCTCTCTCCCTGGCTTTCCTTGCTATAATTGGAAAATCAGCATTGAGCTACATTTTCTGTTACCCTTGATATTTTTGTGATTTTGGGTTCCAAACACATGAATGAGTGTGTATTGACATTGTGAATTCTCTACCCTGTTGCTGTTCACATTAAGTTCAGGTCAGGAATACTTGCATACAGAGCAGCCACTAACACAGTTAGTCCATCTTATGCTAACAAAATATGAAAAAGAAATGAAGGTCTGAACACTTTCTGAATGCACTGTACTGCACACACACACACACACACACACACACACACACACACACACACACATATATACAGTACATAAAGTATTATTCAAATCATCTTCTATACATCTGTCAAGGGGTTTGAAATAATGATGTTCTCAAAAAGCAATGTACATATTATTACCAACACCCATGTGAGACACCTGCCAGTCAGAGAGGACACCTGCATGATGAAGTAGAACAACTGATGATTACTTATAAAGACCATTCACTCAAATCCAACCACATACTGAATCTCCTTTACCTAATCACACACTGCTCCATCAGTATTCATAACAGAAGCTGTGGGCGCACAGGTTGCTGTGGGATGAGTCTTCTGTCAAGTCACTTGTCAGGCCAAGACTCACTGGATGACAAATATGGAGCATTGAAATGTTAATGATAGCTGAGGTAAACCTGGATGCATGCTATGAAGATTTCAGGAGCATTGATTATTAGAATATCTGCAGTAGGAATATGTCTGTTACCCAAAGAGGAGAGCAGAAACCGTGAGGTTACTCTATATGCAGACACAGAAGTGATCTGCAATCCAATTCACAAATAGAATCTGAGATGAAGACAGGACGTTTTCTTTCCAAGGACAGTAAATTAAGGCTGCAAGTGATGGTACAGACACAGCAAAGTGAAAGACCTTCGCAAACTATTTTCGCTTCATCACTTATCTGAGGCTACACCATATTCTTAGTGTTCAGATGTATATTTGTCCATCAGCAGCAAGTGACAAATTAACAGCCCTAGTCCTCTGGTTCTGTTATCGCACTTTTTCTCTCTCAGACTGAAACGCTGATTGAAATTAACACAGTAACATTAAGCGAATATGGACCAATTATGGATCATTTCCAAGGTAATAAAATCAGATGCTCTGTGGCACACATCCTGTGTAAAAGCAAACTTAAAAAATAAATAAATAAATAAAGCAAAAAAACAATGCTGACTTCAACGGAATAATTGTTGCTCTCACATTTTATAGTGAAGACATGACCATGCTGCCCTGTACTGTATGTATGTATTCAGTTTGCCTGGGTGGTCGGTGTCACTGCTGTAATGTGTCAACTAGTTCCTTGAAAGTTCTGGTTTTTCAGGTATTTGGTCATAAACCAACGTATTGAGCAAACTCAAGTTTGGAACATATGATGGCACTAGATGAAAAGTTAATGACAGTCTATCCAGTATTTGCAGAACGTGGCACTTTTACTGTTGAAAAAGTAACATAAAATGAAGTTCATATAGATTTTACAGATTTTTTTATTGTAGTGAAACATTATTAAAATGCTCAATAAATGAACGGTGATAGAACGAATCTCTCAGCATCCATTACCCACCTCCAGGCTCCTCCCACTTTGGCAACCACTGCTCTATAGACCATGAAAAACTTCATAGGAAATTTCTTTGGATCAAATGACCTCTCTGTCATCGGCTTTCCCGGGATAAATTTCAGAATAAAGTTATTGGAACAAAATCCATGTATGATTTTTGGGTCAGTGGTTAAGGTTAGGTGTAGGATTTAGGGGACTACAAATAGCAGTTGGCATGTGGACGGCTCTATCTCAGGTTATCTTCTCAATGTAGACTCCTCCATATAGAGAGGGTCAAAGGAGACTAAATTAAAAGGAAGATAAATAAATAATGTGTAGTCATAAGATATCCTGTTACCCTCATTTTTTTAAATATCATGTTATGTCATCACAGAAAGAGAAACATCCAGAGAAACAAGACCCATGCAAAGGTTAATTAACATATTTAGTTCACATCCTAGTAGGTTGAGGAAATAAATTTAATCAGCAGGTGGTCTGCTAATCAAGATGTACACATTGATAGTTGGGCAATCTGCACAGAAAAAATATTGAAGCTAAGTTTATCATATTAAGTCACAATACGTTTATCATGATACATCAATCCAATTCACATAAATCATATTCCCTCATTAAAATTCAAACACAATCTCAGGACACAATCTGGGCATAGTTGTGTGTGTGTGTGTGTGTGTGTGTGTGTGTGTGTGTGTGTGTGTGTGTGTGTGTGTGTGTGTGTGTGCGTGTGTGTGTGTGTCTTGATGTCAGCAATAATCTTCCATTAGTCATTTCTATTGCCAGGCTCCAGCAGGAGCGCAATGACACCCAGAGAGAGAGAGAGAGAGAGAGAGGGTGAGAGAGGTAGAAGAGAGCAAGAAGGAAGTAGAAAAAGAAGTGAAGCAAGGGAGGAGAAGAGAGGGATGAGAGGGGTGGAGAAAAAGATAACAGAGCGATAAAAATCTGAGCGCAGAAGTTAAAAGACACAAGGAGTAGGGAGGAGGAAAGAGGGTGACACAGCAGAAAGGGGAGGTGAAGAATAGAGAAGAGAGCTAGAGAGGAAGAGGAGAGATGGGAAAGATACTGTAGGTCGACAGACACGGCAAAGAAAAGGCGGAACGACAGAGATACGCTGGAGGAGGTTTAAATAGCAGAGACTGAAAGAACAAGGAGCGATGTGCAAGAAGTCCGAGACAGCAGAGAGATGGAGAAAGAGGAGGGAGAGAGAGAAAGGAGTAAAGTGATGTACAGATGTAGTGAGACATGAAAGAAAACAGTACAAAAGTTTCACAGTGTGAGCTGATGAAGAATCTTTACTCATTTTCTCCATCTCATCTTATCTTCTGTTGGTCATCCTCCCTTTTTAATCACTCATCCCCTCCACAGCTCCGTCACTGTCTTAATGTCTCTTACCATCTTTCTCTCCTGCTTTTGTTCTGGCCACACTTTATTAGTTTCAAGTCAGTGACATCTGACATTATTGACATGACTGTTGAACACACACAGTACGTTAACACATCATGTATGGAGTCCCAAAGAGTTCAATATTAAACAAATAAAAATAAGAATGCTCTTTATTGTCATCACACTCAGGTACAATGGAATCTTGCATGGCATCTCTCCTATGTGGGTTAAATAAAACAAATAAAAAGCAGTACTAGAAAGCAGCAGTAATAGCAACATAATGTTATTAACAGTGACATTTTACAGTAACAGTAACAGTAAAATAAATAAATATGAGTATCAGTAAACATATGAATCAAATGCATAAAATAAATTAACAAACACACAAATTCAAGAATAATTTAGAAATTATTAAAACGTAATTATTTTTTTTTCACAGATTTTTATCTCAAAATGTATTTCAAAAATCACACACAGCAATGTAATAATGTGATTTTTTATTTCATGATTTCACTTTTCATACAAACATAGCCCATGAAGGTTAACTAAATGTTAGCTACGTAGCCACATGCTACATCCTGCGACCACAGAAAAAGTTCTGTTTTGAAAAGCACCTTTAATATCCAAACACTGCTAAGGTAGTGTCGTTGTGTCATCGGGAAAAATGCCTTTATGAAATAAAAACTCAAATTTAAAAATGGACATTATGTAATTCCTTTTTTTTTTTTAAATGAGACTTACCATAAAAATTACAATAAATAATGAGTTATGTGTTCTATTTAGTTTATTGTTTGATTTATATAGTTTCAGTTTAGTCATGTCAGTATTTAATCATTCCTTATTTATTTATCTATGTAATATTGAATACTTTGGGGCTCCATAGTTATGTGGCTGGAAATAATCAATAATGATAATAATAATAATAATAATAATAATAATAATGATAATATAGGTTGTTGCTAATTACCAGGTGCCTCATTCATCAAAGCCTGAGAAGGACGAGTTCTAAACCTGTGTGTAAGAATTCATTGTAACCCACAAGAAATTTGGTATTAATCAAATATGCATACTGTACGCACACCTGTGTGTAGCTACTGTACAATGATGAATATTCTATCTGCTCTACGTCTACCTCCTTGTGTAAGAACGGGAATAATTTTAAAGAATCTCCCATAAATCACAGGTGAGGTGGTGCTGAATGAGGTTCAGTGGAACCAAAATGTTTTATTTGGCACTTTCACAAGGGGCCCGGCCAAGAAAGACACACACACACACACACACACACACACACACACACACACACACACACACAAAAGACAGCACGGGGGGGCAGGTGATAAGTGCTGTGAACACTGTGTCACCTCTAATAAGAACTCTGGCAGAGGTAAAGATAAAATGGTTTGACCTGAAAGAGATGGCAGAAAAAAAAAAAAGAAAAAACAACTGCAGCATTGCAGCACAAAAAAAAAAAAAAAAAAAAAAAAAAGACATCAGTGGCACAGGAAGAGGAAGAGTACCACTCGTATCTGGAGTGGCAAAAAAAATGGCTGCACTATCACAGAAAATGTACCTAACGTACCAGTACTTAATGCAATTAGGAATAACGTCATTAAAACATCCCACAGGATTTTAAAACTGAGCCTGGGTCTGAGATCTGTTGTGTGTACGAAGCCACAACCACAATGCACTTGGCAGAGGAGGAAACACTGGAGGTCAATGTCAGTTTAAAAGAACTAAATTGCCCCCTTGAACGAGATGATTTCCTTGTTCTCAAAACAAAGTGAAACATCTGCAGCGTGACCTTGTGAAAGAGCGAGAAAAGTTTCTAGTTCAACACGAAACTCATCTGAAAGTGATTATTAACAGGTATTTCCATACAAAGTGAGACTGTAGATATTTGCAGACAGCAAAGCAAGTGAATAGCAGAAGGCCTCGATTCTCAGCATTTCATTCTGTGAAGTGAGTCATCAACACAGGCTGCAGTCGCTCCCAACAACAAAAGCTGCCAGATAAAGACGAATGACAACAAAAGGACCAAGTCTTCAACATTTTAGTAGACAGAAGGTAGATCCTAGTTCAGTCACATGATTTCCCCCCGACCAATCAGTAGCTTCATTTCCAGCTGACACAGAAACAGTGGTAGCCGTTTTTTTCTATCGTCATTATGCCGTTAGGTTTTCAGGTTGACCTTTCTATCCATCCATCCCATTCTTGTGAATGCGGTATCCCAGTAACGCCTTGAGGGAACTTTTTCAAATTTGGCACAAATATTCACGTGGACTCACTGATGAACTGGATTTGTGGTCAAAGGTCAAAACATTCACTTTGACTTAAAGATAAACTGATTAGACTTTGGTGGTCACAGGTCAAGATCACAGTCACCTCACAAAACACGTTTTTGGTCATAACTCCCCAACCAATACACTAATTATGACACAGTTTAACCCAAATGTCTAGAAGGATAAAATGAAATAACGACATTATACTTCTCCAAGCTGCATGTAGGAGAACGTGCACACGGGGATTACTCGGACATTTGCATGGCTGTTTCATACTTCATCCCCACCTCTGGACAGGAACTGAGTCGACCGGTGAACTTGTTTGACGGGGCAGGTCTGCAGCAGCTGAGATTCTGCAGGTGTGCGTGTCAGCTCGTTTCCGAGCCTCTGTGATCTACAGTTACCCATAACACCCTTCTCTGTGTAGGTTCGCGGAGACGGTTACATGTATCTGCAGAGAATCATAATTCCAGCTTTAACTGAGTCTACAAAGTACAACAGCACACCTTTTTTGATTAGCTGCCAAGAACCGTGGGTAGAGAGGGGAGAATGTTAAGTGTGTCTTCTCAAGTTCACTCTAGTGTTGTGAGTGTGTGTCTATAATGGGTTCCCTTAACTGTTAACTCAGGGTTATTCTTCTCTACCTAATGGTTTGATAATATGCAGGGTCAGGAGAGCTTTTTGAAATGTACACACAGTCTCAGACGCGAAGGGAAACCGATGAAGCTTAGCAAGTAGCAGATGCACAGTTTGCACTAATTAAAAAAAATAAGGCCTCCGGTTACATCGAGCATGTAAATAGCTACAGATTTTAATTTTAATTTAAAGTTTACTGCAGCTTTCAGCACATTTTCACACGTATCTGAATCATATCTGAGTCATATTTTTTAAATGAAATTCAACTTTCAATATTAGGCTTCATCTTTTGATGAGCTATTTTACATTTATATTTTTATTTTAAAGTTCAAACCAGCAGCTGAGATTCCGTACATTACTTTTAACAGCACAGGTGCTTCTTTATTTATTTTTTTTTTTACAGCATCTAATTATGACTCCATGCACATTAACAGGAAACGCCTGACACACCCGTTCTCTTCGACTTTTACTGCGCCTCATCGTCAATGCAGAATTACTCATTCTTGCACTTTAAAGATTTTACTCACATGACTCATCATTAACAATGTAATAGCTTTCCCTTTACAAGGAGACTGGAATTTAATAGGAGGGATTAGTTGAGGCACTGCGCGTAGGTTCAGCACAAAACATTAATCTGGCCACCTGAGATAATACAGAACAGGAGATAAGGGATGTAGTGTATTCATATTAATTGAGGTGTTTAATGTTTGGGGTGTGATTATAAATGGAGGTGTTTATGAAGTTGCATGCAGTAGTTCAGCGGATAGTCCTGAGATCTGCTGAACTAATGACAGTCACAACTTTTAATCTACAGTTTGGAAATACCTGCTGCAGTCACTCGTAAAGACAAGCTTTGGCACGTTGGACAAGACATTCTAAGAATATGCAATATAAGAAGAAAGAGCGTTTTCTTTTTTCTCATTATTGCTGATATAATGACGGAGCTGAGAACAGAGTACATTTAAGTGTTTAACACTCCAGATAGCTGGCTTACATAAGGTAATGATCGCACGATAAATGCAGGTGCATTTCTGGCGTAGGACAGCGTTTATAATGCCTCTTTAATCCAAAATGCTTTATGACGAGAGAAGTAGCTTGTCAAGTTCACTCGGGTTCAAGTAAGACCTGCAGCCTTTTCTTGTTTAGCAGCTGCAGTATTTAGCACATGTTATGGTCTGTTAGTAGCTATTACAGCCATAAGGTTAAGTGGTAATTAAATCCCTTACACCCAAAACAAATGATCTTACCAGTACTACCTGTGCCATGACCGTACAGTGCGGTACAAATACAGATTTGTAGTGCTGTTGCATGGTGTTTTAATGCAACGAACCACACAGTGTTCGGTTACGCAGCTTAAACTATGGTTGTGCAGTTAAAAGGCCTGAATCTCTGAATGCTCTGATTTGTTTAGTGGCACTTAAGCTAATTCATGATCTCTGAATTCTTTTAAAGACCAATTCTGTTTGTTGTATAGAAGATTTTCTGTTTCTCCTGAATGATTCCTAACATCTTGAAATATTGTTTTGAGCATCTCATTCGCTGCCGTATATCTAAACTGACCGATAGACTCAAGTAAATGCAATATTCAACATTCAACCTTCAACGATGTTTTGACATCCACACTTTTTTTCTCTGCATCCACAAGTGACTGAATTTATACACTGCAATTTTACAAGGTGCCCTTAAGTTAATAAAAGCCGCGTTTTATCTTATAACGTTATGCAGCAGGTGTGTCCAGTAAATAAAAGACTGCCAGGCCTTAACACGAGAAGCAAGCCCAAATTAGCTTGACCACCACCACTACAGTAGAGATAAAGCATAATACAGATGATACGGTGGTGTGAAGTAGGCTGTTTCATTTTGTTATGTGATTCGTGATAAACAGAAAGGTCTGAGATAACAACAAACTTTAATTACCAAAATTAATTATTGTTTCTGATCCTTTCCAGAGATATGGCGTCTTTAAAAGATATGAGGGTGTTTGCTGCTTCCAGGAGGAACAGTGAGAAGAGAGGCATCATAGCTGCTTTATTGCCACACAATTACTTTGAAATGCAAAGATAAGAGTGAACTAATCATCAAACCAGTGTGACCCTTTTTAAACTTTTTTTTTTTTTTTTTTTTTACTTCCTCCTCTGCTCTCTCCATGTTGCTCTTCAAGTGCTTGTACAGTTTGGAACGTGTTGGATGTTCCCTGTGAGAAGGAAGATTTACTTTCTATGGGACAGTAATAATCTAGTGACTTTTCTCTGAGAGTGAGCTAAATGGAGCACAGTATGCGTAACTGTAATCCAGACTTAACATACTGCCTTTCTCTCATGTATGCTGACTGGAATTTTGAACGGTTAATATAAAGAAAGAAAAAAATATTTTCCCATTTGTGACATCAGTGTCGGCTGAAACCCGTCTGAATCTTTTTTACTTTAAATTAAAAAGTACTTTTTTTTTTCTGTGATAACTCATTTCAAGCCATTGTCTGGTCTCTGTAATTTTTTGAGTTTGATAGAATATTGGAGGGAAATCAATGACTCAATTGCCTGTGAGCCAAGAAGATAATGGAAAAAAAGGATGCTTTGGAAAATGGTCATCAGTGATGTAATGTATCTCCTGACCTTAGAAACAGTGGTTGACAAAATTGATATGTCTGAAAGCTCCAGAACAGCTACTAAATGGACCTTTCCGTGAGAATGTTTTATGTAATTTTCATTATCATTTGTTCAATGCTAAGTGTTAGCATTTTGTTCATTCGGCCTGACATTGTTTTCACAGATGTCCCTTTTGCTTTGTTTTGCCCTAACCACTGTAACTAGTGAGGAGCGAGTGACCTCTTCATACCACAGAGGTCATTTTCAGTTATTACTCAATACTGTTGTGTATGAGTGCGCTTGACATTTGTAAACCCATTTGTTTTGAGCTGTCCTTCTTTATGACGCATTGTTTAAGCGGTAAAACATATACTCACATTGTTTTTTTGTTTTTTTTTTGTCTTTTAAAAGCAGTCCCTGTGGTTCTGTTGTAGTATACAGTAATGTGGCAATGATTGAGGGCTGGGGGTGAATTGGTAGGAGGAGGTTTTACTGAAAAGGAAAAGCTCAGAGTAGCTCATTAAAAATAACTGGAGGAAATGAACACAAACTACTCCCTTTTATTGAGACTATGAACTTCATCCAAATTCAAAATACTGAACAAAATGTGAACATCTTCTATCGTTTTCTAACTGACGTAAAAACGATACAAAATGACTGGGAGTTTAAGAGGAGATCAACATGAAGAGTTGGCTTTGTGCCTAAAACTAAACAAATTTCCAAAGTAATGATTAGAAAATAGTTCATTATCTCAAGAGGGAAACCTGCCTGTTAGCTCAGAGCAGAGTCCTGCACTCAGCCAGGTAGCAACAGGTAAACAGCAAGGCACAGGTAGAAATGAACTACATGTGGGAGGGCAGTGGGCGAAAGAAAATTTGAGAACAAAAAAAAAAAAAAAAAAAGCTAAAATGAAATTAAACAGAAAATAAAAATGAAAAAGAGCATTTTTTCAACATCCAAATCAGTATTTGTTTTCATTGTGAATGCCTGTGATCCAACCTCTCACTTCTCTATTCATCATCGTTCCAGAGCTGAGAACGCAGCTGACTGACAGCAACACAGAGACCACAGATGATTGTAGACAGGTGATTACTGTAAAACTGGTTAACTTTGTGTCACTCTGCATTACATCTACAACAAGTGGGCGCTGACTTAGGGAGCGCTTTGCACGTCCGACTGGGACAATGCATCACGCAGGATAACCTCAGACCCAGCCATCGTGCAAGCCCTGAGTAAATACTATGTGTTTCATGGATGTTATAGGCAAGGGTCAGGTCAGGTCTTATATTATTGTGTTGGATAGGGGCCAGATAATGAGTCAGATGAGCTTTGTGGGTGCAGGGCGGGTGCAGGTTTGCAAAATTGAACCTGTGCAGGACTCCGGCTGCAGAATCAGATGTTAGCTCCAGTGATCTGGTCAAAGCTCTGGATTTAATGAAGACTGTGGATGCGTTTGAAAATATGTCACATTATCATGTTTATAATTTTTCCAGAGAAACCAACTAAACAGACGAACAGAGCGTCTTCTCATGATCCCGTGTGCCTGATGAATGATACTGATTAAATCCCGTATTGACACAGTTTGTCAGGAGTGACGCTCGGCTCTGTTTACACTGCAGTCCTCTCTAATATGAGTTTTTGCATTAATGTCGCACATTTGGCAGATCTCCAGTGTCTGCTTTACTTTGAGGAAAGAGCAGGATTTTCATAAATGCTAATGTTATGAGTATAATAACCAGACTTGGCGCTCCATTGCCCTTGTGTGCACATATCTTGATCCATTCACCATGCAAATTTTTTTTTTTTCTTTTCTTTTTTTGTTTGTCATGCAAGTAATGACTGCACTCTCTAATTATAAAGCAGAAGTAGCTGTTGTGATACAGCTCCAAAAACCTCTTGAGGAGTCTTTTTTTTTTTTTTTTTTCATTTAAACATAATCTAGCCATGATCTTTCTCGTTGTTCCTCATTGGTGTTATAGCTCCACACCTTGCTCAATCTCTCGTGTCTGCTGGGATTGAGTGTGATTAAGTGTTAGTGTATGCATATGAGGGCGGGTTTGTTGATCAAGGCTTTAAATGACAGCCAGGGATTTGGGCATGTTTCTGTTTTTTTCTTTTTTTTACTTTAGGACACCCCCACACCCCCCCCCCCCCCCCCACCCCTCCCCTCCAGGTGGAATTCTTTAATAAAGACCTTCAAAAGTCTTCTCTTCATAAAGTCTCTCTTCCTCCCTCAAGGCCCCCCCTCTTTCTTTTCTTTCTCCCCTCTTCTGCTCCTGACGCTCTCCTGTTGCATCCCCACTACTCTCCACAGAGTTCTTTGTTGTGGGGGCTTCTGTTGTCCAGACACAGTTGATTGGAATCTCATTACTCAAAAATATGGAGGGAAAAAAACAGAGAGAAAATGAACCCACACACACACACACACGCGCGCACTCACATGCACGCACACACGCACTCACACACGCTCATACACACACACACACACACACATATGTACACATAAAAATCAAGCCACACATCAGACAGTGAAACTAAACCACTTGGTGAAAATCACCACGGAGATAATTAGAGCCACGTCCAGATGAATATCTCTCACTGCAAGTCCCAAACAGCACTGATTAGCATGATCCTGGTATCACAAACACACACGGAAAAAAGAAAAAACCAAGGGGCATATGCATATGGGTAAGTACACACAAACACATTCTCAGAGGGACACGTACACACGCACACACACATCCTTGTCTTATTATATTTGTGGGGAACCGACACTGACATAATGTATTCTCCAGCAACTTACTCTAACCTTATCCATCACAACTGAATGCCTAACCTCTAAACCTGAAACTGGGCACTGCACACTGTACCATCTCATACGCCGCCGTTGCGCCTGCTGTATCATGCCCCAGGGTACCTGTCAATATAATTTAATTGGAATAATACTGTGTGAGAAAAAAAACCTAGGTTTTTTTTGCATAACATCACTTAATAGAAACATAGACCATTCACAATTGTGTTTTGTCAACTTTTCTAAAAAAAATTGCTTCTATGTTGCACGAGACTGCAACGGAAACCCAGCTACTGATGACGGCCGACACAAATCTGTCGGAGCCCACAGGTATCGTGGACTTCCAGTTTTCGGGCCCCGAAAATATAGTAAAATAAGCCCCACAAACACACACACACAGTATTAGCATCACAACGCCATTTCCCAGCCAACAGAGGCCACAACACCCTCTGAACCAGTAAATCACTTTTCATCTCCCCTAATGCAGCTCTTCAACTTTTCTCATTTCTTTGTTTCTCTCCTCTCATCTGTTTTTGTTGCTCTGCTGCTCTGTCACTTTAAATCTTTCTTTTTCTCTCTCTCTCTCTCTCTCTCTCTCACTCTCTCCCCCACTCTTCCTCTGGCTCGATCTCTCAGAGTAACGCCGCTGCCAGTCCAGTGGCTTGTGTAGAGTCGAGATATGAAGTTAGCCGAGCAGTCATAATTGGGCTATGGAGCTAAAATTGAAGTGAGAAAAGAAAAGACAGTGACTATAGAAGAAAGGAGGAGGTAGACAGACAACAGAGGAAGCCATATAAAGACAAAAACAAAACTAGTAGAATTAAAGAGGAGATAGCATTTTTTTTTTGGCGACTCTCAGACTTTAATTTCCCACAAAGAAAAACAGTCCTAGTCAGTTCCTCTGAGAAATTAGTAGACTTCAAACAGAAACTAAGGAAATGAAGAGCAAGTTCCCACAAAGTGCCAGCCAATTAAAGCAGGACTGCAAAGTGAGCTAGCAGACCATGCATAATGCGGTGACACGCAGTGAAAGTGGTCAGACAAGCTTCCCAGCTGGTTTTTTTTTTTTCAGAGGTGGTAAAGTCGCCGTGTATAGCAGATCATTACAGAGATCATTTGCAGACTGTAAGCAGATGACACTGTGGTCAAGGAGATTGGCAGCTTTTACTTTTCGACTGCTGCTTTTTTTTTTTTTTAAATCTGTACTTAATACACAATGCTGCTGCAGTTTATGTTATTTGGAATGCATTGCTTCACCTTCATATGAACTTGCTGTCAGACTGTATTGCAGGGTGTTTATGAGCGGTAGTGACTCTTTTCACAACCTTTGAAAAAAGACCAATCCAAGGGGAGGGGACACATCAAGTGCAGACATCATAATTTCAGTAGCAAGCCACATACTTAAAGGTGGTCCTAAGACACAGAAAAATGTAACAGTAGGTTTTGAGGTCATTAAAAGAACGCGCTGTTGAAGACAGACTAGAACCTGATGTTTGAAATTGTAGCAATTTGATTGCACACACTATACCACAAGGTGCACGTCCTCTGCCTGCACATATAATGTATCACTCACCTGTAGCAGTCTGCAGTAACTTTTCTATTATTTAACTTCTTCGACATATGATCACTATGTTGGCTTCACAACAGCACTGCACTTCTACCATCCAACATGCTAAACTCTGGCTTGCAAAATGATGACTTGATTCATGGTGAGCTTTACTTGCTGTTTACTGTGGCTCTTTACATCATTTCACATAGACAGAGTGAAAACTGCAGCAAAGAGAGAATAGAATACAAACAATCAATATCGCTTCCGTTTGGCAGTTTGCAAAACTACCAGCTAGCAAGTGACACATCTAGCAGCCTGTTCCTGAGGAGGGTAGATTGACATTACTGAGGCGATCATAAACATGACATAAAGTCAATACAAATGTTAATTTACAGAACCGGCACACGCCCGCTGTGTTTGCCGGGTGTGTAAGTAAGCAATCGTTTGCTACATGCTAATCACATGAGCTTAACATGATGGTAATTTTTTCATGGCTCTGAATGAATGCAGCTTTAAAATAGCTAGTTACCACTTTTACAACATGTCCAAAATTATAATCATTCATTTAAGACTTGTGGCCCAAAATTATAAACTCATTGCACATCATTAGCACGTGACATTTTAGTTAAAAACTCTTTTTCTCCCTTTACAACTTACATGGTTCATTTCCTGTAAGTCCTCACTGAGAAACTGATAAAAACCCAATGAGGACAATTTAGAAGTGGATAATAAAACCTTCAAGTACTACATTTAATTTGAATGGGCCTAATTATGATACTTGTCAACAGTTGTTTTATCTTATCAAATTGATTTAACTCATTTTCCATTAGGCCATCTAATGAAAAAACTGAACAGACTATTCACTTCTTGAAAGGCAGCCGGGAAACTTTATGAGAATTATTTTTGAAGTTGAGTCAAAGCTCAGAGAGTGTCTCCTTTGATTTCTCTGTGTGATCTGATCACCAGACGAAAACTGGAGTTTGTATTGACACTTACTTGGTGTCTGACTTCATGGACTCACCAGTTAAAGGATTTTAATGTTACCCATCAAGTGCTTTATCTAAGGTGCTTCAAATGTCTGAAGCAGAGGTGGCAGTGTCTCTTTCTGAATCCTCTGGCGTGATATGTCTCTGTAAACTAGAATCAGCCATTCACTGCTGAAATACAGAGTTGAATAAGAGAGTCTGGGAGAAATGTGTCCTAAATATAGACCGAGCTCTCTCAATTCACATTTAGTCTGAAATTTTCTCCTTTTTATTTAAGAGGCAACATTAACAGTCTGACTTATCACCGACATTAATATGCTGCTGAGATGACGTTATTGAGAAGCCCTTAGCAGTCAGTGGCAGCTATCCCCAGCACACACACACACACACATGCACACACACACACACGCACGTTTGTAATGGGAGCGCAAGAGCCACAATTAGAAAGTCGGGCAATTCCACGTTTTCAATTAAAACTTGAAAGGCAAAACCCATTTGACATTAATAACTGAGACACATGCAGTCTCTGCTATGTCAAATCTTTCTTAATTAATTGTAACTGCATGAGTTTAAAGGGTCGAAAATGTCCTCCAGTTAGTAGGGCATAATTGTCAATACTTAATTCAAATGGAGAGATGCATATCGTGTATTTGCTTGTTGACTGATGTCGCAGTGACACCGCTGCGAAGGCTTCAGTGTTTACGCCGGACTTCAGACGAGAGCGTCGATCTGAAAGCGTTATCGGCTTAATGACGTTCGTGTGCTTTCTGTCGTGTGTCAACTGCATACACAAGGTGGAAGACAGAAGAGTAGGGACTGTATGTTAAACAGCGAAAAGTCATCAATGACTAAGTTTTATAGACACAGGCTGGTAATCCATGAATAGGGCCGGTTTAGCACTCCTCCAGATGGAGCTGCGTGACTCAGGCTAGAATAATCCAGTCAGCTCGCATCTGTGTTGGAAGTTCAACACAGTTAATGGGATCATATTGTGTGAATGGATGATCTCATCCACCAACCCCAAGCTGGATAAAAGAGTGATGCCTTATGTCATATGGAGGAGAAATCAGAGACGCGTCTAAACCCTCGTACAAAACAGAGAAAGTTTATCGTGAGAAAACCTGTGTTGTTTTGACCCTTTGTTAAAAGACTGATGACATTACAACATCTTTAAAAACAAAAAAAAAAATGTATGAATGGATGGAGAATGTCAGTGTTCCATGGATAGAACAGCCCTGTTGATAGTAAATTGTAAGTACAGTACTGTCAAGTAAGTATTCATAGTGTAACACAAACAAACAAAGCTAATTGTCATGGATTTGGGTAGAGAGGAAAAAGGAAACAGAGTCAGCATCTCCCTTTATAACAGGCACGCAGCAGTTTACACTGAGCAGTAAACTGAGGTTCCAACACGTATGAATTGTCAATTTGTGTCATCACTGACAGCGCCAGTGTCGCACAATGTTCATTTTCAATTTTTCCATTCAGAATTCTAACTGCTTATCCCTTTTTAGGGTCATAGGGGTGGGGGTTGGGGGTGGGGGGGGTGGGGGGGTGGACAGGTCCTCCATTCTATCACGGGGCTGAGTATAAAGACAGACAACCATTCATGCGCACATTCACACTACGGGTAATTTGGAGTCGCCAATTAACCTAAAACCTGCATGACCACCGGCAGCGCGGCAAACACTGTAACTCTGCATTGTTAAGAGAGAATAATGGACATGCCATTGTTTTTTAACTGTTAACAGCATGAATTCCACCTCAGAATTTGGACATATTATTAAATTGTTTAATAATTCTAGTACTTTGTTGATTGTTCTTGGTTATTATTTTGTTCTGGTTTCAGATAGCTTCCGAGTTGTTTAAAGGTGCTGCTGTCTTGGCCAGGGAGAGATCTCGATGGGACCTTCCTGCTTATATAAAGTTTAAAGGTGCTCTGTGGTGCTTTTTTATAAACAAAACACAGTTACATTTACGTTGACTGTTACTCACCAAAACCCACCATGAGTGTCCTCGAGCTCTAACGAATGTCTTGAACGCATTTACGTCATGAAACATTTGCACAGCCGATTTTTTAAATTTGTTCACATTCACATTTACCTTTAGCAGTTTAGCGNGACCTTCCTGCTTATATAAAGTTTAAAGGTGCTCTGTGGTGCTTTTTCATAAACAAAACACAGTTACATTTACGTTGACTGTTACTCACCAAAACCCACCATGAGTGTCCTCGAGCTCTAGCGAATGTCTTAAACGCATTTACATCATGAAACATTCGCACAGCCGATTTTTAAATTTGTTTACATTCACATTTAACTTTAGCAGTTTAGCGGTTTTTCTTCTTCTTCTTCTTCTTCTTCCTGTCTTTGCGGGCACATTGCTGGTGTGTCACCACCACTTGTAGAGCAGCGGAACAGTTTGAAATTACTCGCATGACTGTTCTGTTCACTTTAAACTTTTTGAATATAATTCCTGAACTTTGCGAAAATGAACCAAAGAGAAACTGCGACATTATCGACGGAAAGAGCCAGTCACAGATTCCAGCAGCATGTGTTTGTGTTCACCAGAGTGAAGTCCAGTGAGATGATTATACTCTATGTTGTAGATGTACAAAAGCTTGGCGCAAAGGGGGCTGCAACCCTTTTTCATTCAAACCTCCATTACATATTTCATTTTTTTTTTTTTACACTCAGTATATCTGCTTTCAAGCTAGACGGAAAGAAATGGGCAAAAAAGTAGCACAAGAATTGTACTTGACCATTTTTGTAGCCAATTTTCCTCAATTTCAGCTCTTTCGTGTTCGCCTTTACTCCGGATATGGACATGCTCCGTCTCTCTGTGCCAGCCTTTCACTTGGTGCTTTATATAACAGGTTACCAGGTCTTTCCTTTTTTTTTAATCCTCAGAGGAGAAGAGGAGCCAGTTTTTTAGAAAGTGTGGCCGTCCCAGACTGCTTACCCCAGGCTACTGTCAAATTGTCACATTTTCTAAAGCTCCGTTTTCACAAATCAAACCATATCCACAGTGCGATTACCACCATAACAGTGGCATCCCACTGTTCATTTTTTTCCTCAGTTTTTTTTATCTGTCCATTTGAATCTGTCTCCTCCTTTCGCTAGATTTCCTCTTTTATAAACAGCGTTTTCCACTGTTTTTTCTCTCACTCTTATCTCCTCTTTGTATTGCCTTTTTTTGCCACTTCTTCATCAGCTTCTTCTCCCTCCTCCTCCTCCTCCTCCCTCCTCCACCTCAAAAATCTCTTTTTTAATCTTCCTTCTGCTAAATCTCACCAGTCTGTCTTTCCCTCAACTTTTTTTTCCCTCTTCTTTGCCATCCCACGGGGTTTGTGCAGTCGTTCCGTACACGTCCGGAGGGTAAAAAAGTGTCGGCTGATGGTGAATGAAAACATTAAACGGCATCGAGCCCGACATTCTTGCAGCTCGTCTTGGCTGCGAGGAAAACGCTGGAGTAAAACACTTTGATTGCGTCACATTTACACCGGCCTTCATAAAAAAAAAGCCTGCTGGAGTTTCAAGATAATGTTGCTACAGAGCGAGAGCCTCTGGCCTCCGAGACGTGTTGGGGACTGCTTTGTTGTGAGTATCACCGCACATACAATATTGAATTTTCTATCTGTATTCAGTATGTGTTCTAAATACTGTATCCCCGCAACACGGCAAACATGTCCTTATTTAGTTTTATATTCAGACGAAGACATGCTGCCAACTCAGTGAGGTCATTTTCTGCTTCTCTCCTAAAGCGAAACACAATAACAGTCATTACAGCTGTATGAGGAAAAGAAATGATTTCACTTTGAGGTAACTCAGTAGTTTGCACTGAAAGCAGGCTAAGTGAAAAAAATTCAGCTACATGGCAGTTTTAAATAGTCTGTTAGACCTTGATTTAGTGAAGTTATGTAGCTTTTGAAATAGGAAACTACAGTCTTCCTTTTACAGCTGAAACTGTTGGCTTCGTAAAGAGTGAAAGACATCCTCAATTCAATACACTCAAGGGTTTTACTGCTGCAGTATTGTCTTGTGGAGGCTAACGTTAGCTACAGTTAGCAAATATTAGAAAAATATTAATATATAACTGACATTTCAGTGTCGTTACCCCTCTCTACTTGGGCCCTATTCATTTTCGCAAACGTATATGGTAAATCAACCAATAAACGTGTGTCCAGGACCTGTACACCTGCGGGACCCTGATGTGAGCAAGAAAGATTTTGGCCGACCCCTCCCATCCCCAAAAAACAATTATAATTGGAGTCACTCCTCTCTGGCCCTGCCTCCCAGCTCATTGTTTAGCTGTTCAGTTTCAGCAGCTTTACTGTTTTGTTTCACTCTCACTTGCTCTCATAGCGTCATGTTAGAATATTGGATATAACATTCATCAGCTGGGTCAAAAATGACTCCGAATCAATGATAATGTTGTTCTGCAAATAAGCACCTGTTTGTTGGCAAGTTAGCGATGTCGGCTAATAAGGTGATGATATATGTCAATGATATGTCAAAAGCTAATGTTGTGCAAAAAGTCACAGACTGTAGTCTCCCTTTTAAAAATGAGCAACTTCATATTTACTGCTGAATATTACATTACATAGAAATAAAGAGATGAAATACAGTCTAATGAACTGAATGTGTGTGTGTGATGTACATGCACACTAGGTGAAGGAGTCTTTACTTCAAAATCTAGGTTGTGAGGGCCACAAGCTTTTTTTTTTTTTTTTTTTTGATTGATGTGGTTTTCAGGTCGATTAATCTCCCAACTTGACCATCCTAATAGGGCCAAGGATAGCTGGAGAAGAGAGAGTGAGAGAAATAAGTGACACAAAAAGAGATGAGGCAGACAACTGGGGAGGAGGAAGCTCTGAAAGACATGATGGGAGGCAGAAGGGCAGAAATAGACACAACATAGGAGAGGAGAGGAGAGAGACAGAGAGAGAGAGAGAGGGGGAGTTACAGAAACAGCTACCCAGCGAGAGGCAACACGGCACAGTCAGAGCGCAGCCTAATAGGCCACCGCTACCTTGAGAAGTGCAAAGTAGGTCTGGACAGTGCAGGCTATTTGCAGACTGAGCGGTATTACACATTGTTAATAGGTTCAACCAGGGCTCTGCTCATTAATCAGAATGAGAACAGTCACCAGGAGCAGAGGAAGAGACGAGGAAAGGAGGAGGAGGAGAATGATGGATGGAGGCGGACATCAGA
Organism: Seriola dumerili; assembly: GCF_002260705.1. Lineage (NCBI taxonomy): Eukaryota > Metazoa > Chordata > Actinopteri > Carangiformes > Carangidae > Seriola > Seriola dumerili. The sequence continues at coordinate 7,701,615 of NW_019174416.1, read as the reverse complement.
GGAGGAAAATGAGGTTTCGTGGAGCAGAGGTGAACGCCTCAGAGTGAGGGCTCCCTTTTTCTCTCACCTCTTACGCTTTTCTGGTTCACTGTGCTCTTTCAGTCTCACCTCATCTTTACTATAGTCTCTAGCTTACTTCCTGCCTCCCTGTCTCTGTATCTCGAGGATCTTCACATCTAATCATTTAGCCATTTTTGAGATGTTAGCATTACTGATTGAAAGCAATATGCTCATTCGTTTTCTTGCCGGGATTTAGCTGCAACGCACAAAGACTGGACACTGATGAAAAAGGCAATATTTGACATCTCGTTTGAAGTCGTACGAAACTGTGTAAAAAATGTCAGATTGTGCTTTTGTGTGTTAATTAGCGCGCTTTTAAAGTTGTTCGTAGGCAGATTGTGTTCATTTTCACCCATTTTCCAGTCTTTGTGCCAAACTAAATGAACCATTTCCTGGTGATAACTTTATAATTAGAATACAGAAATTACAGTGGTAACAATTTTCCCATTAAACTTTCAGACGGAAAGTGAATAAGCGAACAGTATTTCCCAAAATGTCAAACTATTCATTCACACAGATATTTGCTGCCACCAATGACAGAATGGGATTTCTTAATGGCTGTTTTCTAGAACAATGTGTCTGAGTTGAGTACATCTCCAGAAATTATAGATGATATTATTTAAAGGAAGATTAAAAATTACTGGATGTACTGTGACAAAAGACTTGAAGGAAGTGTGGTCCTAATTCGAAGTCATTAACAATAAATACAAGTATGGGCAGAAAAGTGCATCACTAGAAACTGCATTTGGATCATGTATATTTGAATTTGAATTGTTTAACTTGTGTAATTGCATTGAGGAATCATATCTGAACAACTTTATATTAAATTTAGTAAATGTAATTCAATAAATGTTAACCTTGTGAGGCAGCTGGATTTCTCACAAGCAAGAATCCATCTTACCAGCCTCCAAGCTATTCGCCTGTGGTCGAACCACAGTGTTTGGACCAATCAGCGTCATATGAGGGAGGAAATACTGGCGTGTCTTAGGTGTGACAGCAGCCACTAACAACAATGGCAGCTCCTGAAGAGGTTAGTTTAGATGCTACAGCATCAGTCATATCAGAATTATTCAAGTTAAACGAAACAAAATTCAATGTGATTCAAATGTTTTCAAAAGGTTTTTAATGCAATTGTTCAAGTTGGACAGTTCAAATGAATCATTCAAATTCAGTTTCTAACAATTGATGTTAAATGATATTTCAGTCTGGACCAAAATGTTAAAAACGACTAAAAACACATTGTCCTGTGATAAGAATGACGACCCATCTGCTCGGATCCATTTGGATACCAGACATATTGTAACCCTGCCTGTTAAAACCCCCCAATGACCCTACTTTTGTTTGAAGTAGGGTCATGGTGTCACTCCCTGACATTACACCGTGCTTCATTTTGGCAATAAACCTTTGAAATCCTGAACCATGTGACTCCTCAGATTCTTCAGCTAGATCCATCGTACTTCCCTTTCCCACTAGACCAACTCGGGGTCGTAACATTGCCTCTTAGACATTACGTTCGCAGTGAATGAGGGAATGTGAGGAAGTGATTTTTGGACATGGCTGTAAACTGCACACAGGCAGTTTCCAAATGGCCGTCAGAGGTCCTGGGGGAATTCCTAATGGCCTGTTCTGCTGGTTGACCACAACGACACGGCCAGAAATCGCAGCCCAAAATGAAATCAGCAGTTTAGAGCAAAAGCAGCGAGGTGCAGCCATATTAGATCAGTTTTTCCTCCTCCTCCTCCTCCTCCTCCTCCTCATTCCTCTCCTACGTGTAAGTATTTCCTTCCTGAGATGGTGATTGACAAGTTGCCCTTGGTTTCCACCCTTGTGCTTTTTCCCTTCAGTTGCAGAATGTCAATGCATGACATAAAAGTAAGCAAGCTAATAGGTTTGCACTGGGTTGCATTGAAAACTTTTGGCCTGCTGTAGTGCAAGGACAGACAGTTACAAAAAGAAATAAGACACAAGATAGTCACAAGTGCCTACATCAGACCTGAACTTTAAGACCTCCAAATCTGAGTCTGTCCATCCAGCCAGTCTCTGTGCTCATTATGCCGTTCAGGTTGGCGGCGGACTGGAGTGTGTCCCAGCATGCATTGGGTGAGAGGCAGGGTACACTCTGGACAGTTCACCAGTCTACCACATAACCCAAATCTGATTCAGATATCTTCAGATATGATGGCATAATGAAAGTGTGCCATTATATTTGGCATGTGAATGAGGAAAGTGTAGGAGTTGTCATCTGGCGTGTTTACTGTCTTAACTGGTGAAATCTGGTGTGTCTTTCATAACTCATAACGATTTTGACATTTTGCTTCATAAAAAAAAAAAAAAGGAAAAAAAAAGCAATTTAGTGTGTTAACATTTGTTGTGGTTTGTTGAGCATAGCTGTTACTGAGCTTTAAATCTTTATCCTAATGTCTTATTGACTAGAAGAATGCTTTTGATGTTTTTCTTCTTTATCTGAGTCTTTAAATATATATAAATAAAAAATTTCATACAAAAGCAGAGCTGTTTATTGTACAAAGATACTTTTGTCAGCATTATTATTTGGCATGGTTTTGCTTGAGCTGTTTGTCTGGTGGTGTGAGGTGTGTGTGTGTGTGTGTGTGTGTGTGTGTGTGTGTGTGTGTGTGTGTGTGTGTGTATGCACTGGAGTTTGACTCTCAGCCTTAACGATTTACCCAGCCCTGCTCTTTGCAGCTCTGTGCACTCTTGTCTGACACAACTTTGCTTCACATGACTTGTCTTAAAAGCAATAATCAAATCCAAAAAAATATACTGTGTGTATTTTGTACTGCATTTTTTTAGTGGTCAGAGGTTATTCTAAGTAAATATATATATATACAATATACATCAAATACAATATATATCTTTTTTTTAATTTATTTTACTTTCCTTATGTGAAAGTGGAGACAGACAAGAAATACAGAGAGAGAGAGAGAGAGGAGGGGAGTGACATATGGCAAACACTTCAGCTGACCGGGAGTCGAACTGGGGAACAGTTGCTTTTTATGCCCATGTGGTACATACCCTGACTACTCGGCCGTCACGCCAGATTATTCAACATTTTAATATCGGAAAAGCCCAGGAAGAAGACGTCACAGTACAGGTGACTTTCCTTGACTGACTCTGAAATTCTCCATTTTTAGTTGCAATTCTTTTGTCCTAAGCATTCATGTGATACTTCCTAACCATTACCATCTGTGGGGTTACAGGTGGCTGGCAGTATTGTCATTCAACAGAATCAGAAAAAAATGTATCGATCCCCACAGGGATCAATAAAGGGATGTTACAATTGCTCAACATGCAATTAGGAAAGAGGAAGTAAAACAATTAAAGTACCGTAATAGCTCACATCAGCTGCACAAATTGCATCACCACCTTCTGGTACACTGACTCATCCACATTGCAGTGATGCATCCAACAACTGCAGAGTCATCAGAGAACTGGTGTCGGTGGCAGGTCTCCGTGTCGTACCTGAAGTCTGAGGTGTAGGAGGTGAAGAGCAAAGGGGACAGGACAGTCCTGTGCGGAGCTCCCGTACTGGTCGCCGCTGTGTCTGACACAGTTCTCATGTCGGCACAGGATCCAGACTGGATGTCCTCCACGACAAAGGGAACTTTCTCTAGATGTAAACTTGAGCTTAATGAGCTGCTGGAGTACGGGGCGAAGGCCTTGAGCATCTTTGGGCTGACGCCACTGCGTCTGCTCCAGCTTCCTCCTATAGGCCTCCCTTCCTTCTCTGATATTCACTGACAGCTGTCTGTGGACCCCCTCTATACCGCCTCCCTGACTGCTGACCTGAACGCACCTTATTCTTCTCGTTCAGAGGTGCTTTGATGTCCTTGGTAACCCAGGGCTTGTTGTTGGGAAAACAGACAGTTTTGACAGGAACAGAGGTGTCTACACAGAAGTTGATGTACTCTGTCAAACAGTCTGTCAAGTCCATCTATGTCCTCACCATCTGGCATGAGAAAAAAAGCCCCAGCCGGCGCAGCGAAGGCAGTCTCGCAGAGTAGCGTATGCCTCATCAGTTCAACTCCTGTCCATCATGCCATCATGTTTCACAGCACGAGGCAAATCTTTCGTGGTAATGACTACATTCACTCAATACTCTCTTCAGTGTTTTCAGTAGACACCAAACCATAGAGGAGAGTCTCACAGTCAAAGACATGAGTCCAGAAATTCAGACCGCTCCAACATTGACTCCTTAAAATTCTCCCGGAGCTGGACATGCATTCATTGTTTTAGAAAATGAAATGTGTCCACTGTTTGAAAGAGAACACCAACACTGGCAAGTAGAAAAATAGTCAAAAACAGTCATGAAGAGTTGTCATGTTTTTTTAACTCTTGGGAAAACAAGACATTAAGCATATTTCCCAATATGTGACAGTAATTCTGTGATGAAAAATCAGCCTGAAGTGCTCTAAAAGAAAGTGATGGATCCATTTTAATTGAGCTGCCGGGTTTGACAGAAGGAGGAGATCATTTCAGGAACATCTTCAGACATTTTCATTATCCTTTCATTATTCCAATGTCAGTCCCTACACACAGGCTGATGCATCGAATGAATGAACATTGGACTCTTGAACTTCCTGTGACACTTCATACCCGCTACCACGCAAACACAATGTTGCTAGGTAACGGAAATCACCTTTTTCATATGGCTTCATTATGTGGGTGTCTTTTTCCTGTAGCTGGCCTGTGAATTTTTTTTTTTTTTTTTTTTGGCTGGTTTTAATTGTACTTCCAGGAAAGCAAAGTCAATGTTTTCTAATGAATCTCTCTGTGCCTTTCCCAACACCAAGAGAGTGAACAAAGATATTTTACAAAAAGATCCTCGCTACGCCGAGGCTGTTTTGCCATTGTATCGCATTGCCAGGCACTGCTGCGTGCGCAGTATCGGGCCCACATGCAACACACATACAAACACACACATTCACGAACGACGGTTTCTGACTTCAAATTCCAATTTCGCCTCCCACAGAAAGTTTATCTCCTTCATTCTCCGAGTGAAAAGAATGGAGCTGCAACAACTTGATAGCAGAATAAATTAAAAGTCACTCTTTATTTTGACAGTCAACGAGAAAATCCAGTGTCAATAAATAATCGCTGCAAAAATATCTTTCTGTTACACAACAGAGTGAAGAGGAGTCTACAGTTTAAAGTCTACACGGCTTTGTTTGAGTTTTGCAGGTATATGGTCACAAACCAAATAATTGGATAACTCAAAAATGTTGAACAGATGATGGCACTAGATGCAAAAGGAAGGTGATCCCTTCACTAAGTATTACAACTGATCCAGTTTTGGGAACACGAATGTCAGTCCCACATTTCATGGCAATCCGTTATGTAGTTGGCTCAAAACCATAAATGTTAACCTCATGGTGGTGCTAGAGGAAATGTCTTGGGATTGGCAAAGTAAGTAGGATTCATCCTCTGGGAGCAATGAATGTCTCTACAAAATTTTATGACATTCCATCCAATAGTTGTTGAGATATTTCAGTCTGGACCAAAGTGGTGGGGTGTTTTGTTTAAGCATTCATTGGTTCCACCTTCTAAAATTGGACAATTAGAGGTTTGAAGTATTAACTGAACATGAGGACTGTGTACTCTTCAGATTACAAACTCAGTGTTTGCTCTGAACCGCTGTTTCTTGTCCTATTTCAGGCCTGAATTGGATATCCCCAGCGCTGACTTGTTTCACAAGGAAATATAAGTTCTGTATTTGTTTTTCATGGCCTTGCACAATATAGTCTGGTCAGACTGAGAATGTTCTACTTTCCCATCTCTGTCGGGGGAAATAAGCATGACAGTCTACAGAAATACTGTTATGGATGCAATCAGATTGTACTGTGTGTGTGTGTGTGTGTGTGTGTGTGTGTGTGTGTGTGTGTGTGTTCGTGTGTGTGTTTTGCAGAAGTGATAGAGAAGGTCGAGGGTTGTAATGTTAAAACTGGACTCAGGTGGCCACAGGATTTTGTTTGTGCCAACAGATGGAGAATTTTCACACCTTTACCTAAACTAAATTCAGTAGGGAAACACACACATACACACACACACACACAGAGAAAGAGAGAGAAAGAGACACTGTAACTGTCTCTCAGCAATGACCAAGTTGTGTGTACAAGTTATTACGTTTCATATGACTCATTTCCTTATTCTCTCTACCTCTTTCTCATTTTGTTTTAAATGAAAAGGAACTAACATAATCAAAGATGCCTCATGGAGAGTGTGTCAGAAGTTAATTGCCACAGTGCGACGGTTCGACGCTATCGTAACAACACATTATGTCTTTACCGTCGCCTGAGCAGAAGACAAATCATATTTTGTGATGTATGTCTTAGGCTGCACCAACATGACGAGGACGAGCCTCGCTATGAAAGTGTATGTTATCTGTTTAAACAGAGTTGGGATTTTGACAGTATTATACCTAACACAAGATTTACAGCCACACGTGTAATTCACACCCTCTAATTTGAATCACAGGTACATTTGACACACACCCACAAGTTTGCTTTGTGTGTCTAAAACCTGTCATTTAGGTGTAAATGTGTTCACTGCTCTCTGACTGATGACTAACGGTGCTTTCTATAGTAATCTACAATCTATTTAAATGGCCTTTTCATGAGCACTCATGAACACAATGTGGGTTGAGCTCATGATGATGATCACCTGTGTGGAAGTGTGACAATCAGGACTGATTGTGAACAAAACTCAAACCCTTGAAAACAAATTTTATGAGTTGATAAGTTCCTGCAATGCTGTGAAATTTTTGGACACCAGGCCAACTGGAGAACACAGGCAAAATCTCAGGTTTGAAACAATGAGACTCTGTCTATTGTTTCTTATATAGAAAAAGTAACAACAAAAGGATTGATTATCACAGAGGTGTGAATGCTGGACTCTCTGTGCCATGCATGAACACACACACACACACACACACACACACACAAACAAGTCTTTCTTTCTGTCCCTCTTTAGAGTCATAAACTCATCTGGTCAACGCCAATCTCCTCTAAACTTATCCAGCCAAAGTGAAGAGCATTAGTATTATACGCAGTCAACCCGCAAGAGACGCCAGCAGACTACAACCTCTGCACGACCGCCTGCAGAGAAGCCGAGCACAAATCAAAAGTGCCAGGAGAATGAAAGAATCAAGACCGCTATTAGCTAAACTGGAAACAGTTAGAAACTAGTTAACATGAGTTAGCTAAAGGGTAACATAAGGCAAAAGTTAAAAACTATAACTAACATTATTGTTCATTCATTGGTAATCGACACAATCCAATTCAGAAAATCAGAGGGTAAGAAAGTAAAGTATATTAAAGGATCTAGACAGTTAGCTGCTGACACTTACAGTGTCTGAGCGATGCACAGACACCCCTCCAATCACCACTAATGGGAGTGAGGCAGGCAGACGAGGGTTAAGAAATTATGAAATCATATGAGAAGATTCTTCCCAGCATGAATATGTGGTGTGTCCAAGTCTTAATCGAGGGGGGGGGTCAAACCCCTCCAATCCCCTCCGTAATTCTAATTCTGCATAGAGTCAGTGCGTACATTGTCACATAGCAAACAGCTCTAGCTAACATCAGTACATTGGCTACATTGGTTGCCTGAGGGAATAAAGACAGACAGTACAAAAAGTCAAGCGTTAAAGTGAGATGCACCTTCAGAGGAAACATGTGGCCCACAGATTTACTTTTCAGTATAAATACAAAGACCCAATTAACTGGCCACAGATTCAATCAGCAAAGGAATATGAGCTCTCTCCTCTTTTATCTCTGTAAGTGTAGTTTTAATTCTCACTCAGCTATCGATTCGTTTTTTTTATTGTGTACATGCTTGTATGTGTTTATTGATGCTATTTCTGACATTTTACAAATTTAGAGCAACCTAGAAAATAACCTGTTATTATGAAATTTATTATGATTTATTATTATTTTCTAAATTACTAGCAGTCTAATAGAAAATAGAAATGCTGTGTAATTTGCTGTATTATAAAACTTAAAAACTAATATTTAGTTCTTCATACTTGGTGCACATACAATACAATATTTATATATCACATTCACTAAAACTGTACTTCACATTTATTCAATATTAAGAGAATATTTTGTCTGGACAGCAACAGCAGAGCCAACCCTATAATCGTGAAGGTCCCTGAGTGAGTGAGTGAGTGAGTGAGCGAGTGAGTGATTATATTTCCACCACTGGTGAGCGGAGTCTCGAGCCGCAGTCTACCGAGCCGCTCTGGTTTCCCAGCTGCAGCTGCAGGGAAGAGGAGGAGCGCTTGCAGTACACTGAGCCTCGCCTCCATTACAGCAAAAAAACTACTTTCATTACATCTATCATCATTACTAAAAGAGACACACTGACAAGGGGGAGCAGGAGAGAGGGAGGGAGAGAGAGAAGTCATCAGTAACAAGGGTTGGTACTAACTGCTATGACTACATCTACATATCAAACAGAGGGAGTTAGACCTGTCTCTAACAAAAGTCTGTCATGTTCTGGAGGTGAAGTAAATATAGGCTAAACTATTGTTTTTTTGCTTTTGCTTGTCATCCTCTTTCTCTCTCTCTCTCGCTCTCCGATTTTCCAGTCTCTCTCTCACTATAACTGAAATAAAGGAAAAAACCTCAAAAATAACTTGGAAAAAAAGATAGTCTGTCTCTTCTAACTTTCTGTCTGAGTGATCATTTGACAGTAAATACATCCAAAATCACAGCTCAGTCTTTGCCTTTAATTTATGTGTTTGGTGATTTTGTCAGACGATGTTGCAGTTATAAAATCAGCATTTGACCACAGGCGGTCCAGACATATACTAGGTTTTGACCGAGTCTTTAAACTCAAAAATGTGCAGAGGAGTTTGTAGTTTTTTTTGTTTGTTGTTTTTTTTTTTTCCTTTTAAACTGAAAAAATGTGCACATAAACCCAAATAACCCCACCACTGCTTGCTAAGCTCATTGTCGCAAACATAGAATCCAAGGCCACTCAGACGGACATATCAACATGTTATTGTTCCCTTTTTTCTCTCATCAGGATTTCAACAGCTGAACAGTCAGAAGATCTTGATTAAATCTAAATGAAACAATAAAATGTCAAAGTCAAGTTTGAATTAAACACTTCCTGTCTGTGAGTGCTCCCCTTGTCTTTTGCATTGCCGCAACAGCATTAACATGAACACCACACGAATAAAACTGTAACTATGAAAACCACATTTCCTAAGTCTGAAAACTTGGAAATTATAGGATATTATGATCCTAACACTGTGTGAGTGAAGACAATATTTGCACACTGAAATGAGATGACAGGTGAGTTATTGTACGTTCTGCTTCAGTTCTCCCTGCAATTAAAATGCACAGGCAGTCAAATAGTCCCATCCATATGCTGCTAGTTTAATCTGCTCCGTGTGAATAAATTGATTGTACTCACTGAATAGTTTGCTCCTGCGATGCACATTTCTTAACGCGAATAAAAGAAATGCAGAAGAAATACAGTTATATTTGCCCTCACTGTAGAAGAACATAAACATAAAACACATCACTGTGCAAGAGAATTAAACTCCAGCAGCCTACAAAAAACTTTACACCAACGTGTATAAAAATGAGCTGTTTGATCATATAAAGAGTGATAAAATGTTTAGAGATGTTTTTGAATGCCAGTGACCAGCAGCTGAACAATGGCACACTCATTTGAACTCAAATGCAGAGGTAGTCAAGTGGTCATGTTCAAATGCATTAGCTGAGAGGGCTCTTGATCACACGTGGAGAGGTAGAGCTCTGCAAACAAGTTTCAAACAAGGTTTTACACCAACAAGTGTGGAGTGGGTTTCAGGGCGCAGCCAGTATGAGGAATATATACGATTATGTTGGACTGGAGTGTTCGAATAATCTTGTAACCAGTACACCCGGTCTGAAATCAGTTAGTGTAGTTTGTGTGCTCTCATGTCAACGTGACAGCTGCGTGAGGCCAATGCTGGACGGTCATACATGACTTAGTGCTTTAATCAATAATAAGTAGTTTAAGAAATTACTTGAGTAATCTAGTAATCAGGTTACAGTTACTAATCATAGTAACACTTCATTACTTTAAATTGCTTTCAGAGGAATTCACCTTTGAGTAACTTAAAAGTTGTTGTCTTTACATGTGTTTTTAGTTGCTAGCTAGCCACTGAAGGTACTTTAAGGTTTGTGTGTGTAAAAAAAAACGCATGTAAGTTTGATATGACCCACAAAACAAATGTGCATGCATCTACTAACTGTGTGCATTGAGGATTGCATCTTTCAAATGTGCAAGACAACACATGCTGTCCATTTAGTACATTTACCTTAATGAATATGCAATATGGGGCGTTTCCGCCCTAGTGTGCAAAATACTGGGAGGAGAAAATGCAAATAGGTTAATTTAGCACATGCATTGTGATTTACCAAGCCGGAAAGTAACTTTGGTGATTGTGACTGCGTCCGTATATAATACTTTTGAAAGGAAGATGCTGATCAGCCCAGCATTGTGCAAAGATGGCTGCTGTTATTGCAGCGAGGAGGACACATGGGCACAATGAAAGAGTACGTAGAGCACAAGTTTTTCTTACTTGCATTAACATTTTTGGAATGACAGGAGGAAAAATAATTCAGAATATCGGATCAAATTTCATTTTATTTTTTATTTTATTTGGGATCTTAGTAAATCAGGCTCATAGTCAGGAATCAGTGGGTTTGTTTAGTCTTCTTGAAGACGGTATTTTGTTGCACTGGGTGCCACCAACATGGCTAACATTAAGGCTGTTAGTGGTCAGTACCTCCTGATCTTAGGCTCTGTTTGCTCAACAACAATGTCTTATTTTCTATTTATACATGTAAATAATTAACTACTTCTCCTGATTGATGATTGAAGTGATGTAACTAATAACTGATCACATTTTGGCCCGACACTATCTCTGATTAATTGTCTTTTAGTGTGAACATTACAGCCATTGTAACCTTGTGAAAACCCTGGGTGCATCATGTTGTGGCTTCAAAAAGCAGAGACAAATGAAGTGACCTTTCTGATAAAGAATAATTTTACATGTGTCACAAAAAACAATGCACAAACATCAAGTGCATGAAACAACAACCACGATTCTATGGTTTACAGTTTGTTTTACTGTTAACAGAAAGTAAAAAAATAAAAAAGTCAGTGCAACAGCAGAAAATGTTCACAACACTAAAATAAGACATCCAAATGACTGCAGTTATTCAGAGGCCCATGTATTCAGAATGTGTTAAATCAACACATATCACATCTCAAAATGAGGCTTCAGTGGAACAAATCAAGAAAAGCCTGGAAAATGTACTTATTACCTTTCCATAATTACTTTGTATGTAATTTTTTTTTAGCTCTTCCTGAATTATTAAACCCGATGTAATATTCTCTTAAGCAGTGGAGATTTATGTTTGCATTTGTGTCTGATGCTTGTTGTTAAATTATTGTTTTGGTACCCAAAATACTAATTGCTTCTGCTCATTTTTAATCTTTTAAGGAGGCAGGAGGGGGGGTGGTTTCATTTTTTTTTTCTGGGGCATGCACACACAAACACACATAGAGTAACATCTACCACATTCACACACAGAATGCACCCCAGTGTTTACCTGATGCAGTAGTTTTTAATTTCCCTCCCACCAGCCAGTCGTCACTGACGGCTGAAATAAATGAATTTATCGCCCCCTCATTCAAATACAAGGACACCGACTCGTTCAGTAAGCCACGTGAAAACACAAAATCAACTGAGGTAAGCTCTTGTTTTTTTTCTCACTCGTGTGCACACATGAGGGACACACAACTGTGACTGCAGGCACATGCTGAAGAGGCTTTGCATTTTTAAAAGTACACACACACGCGGTCCTGCTGTGTGTGTATGTACCTGTGTGCGTCACATTGGCTAATTACCACCTTACCACCCAGAGAGGAGGGAGAAACACAGTTTGTCAGTGCCTCTCTGATCAAAGGATAAGCATCATCTCAACTGTACGATGCTATAATCATCTGTTTAACATACCAGCAGTGCAAGTCCCACGCCCCAAATCCTACAGCTTCAGTGCAGTAGGAGACCTTGGCAACAATGCTCCATAAGAGCAGAGTGGCGCAGCGGAAGCGTGCTGGGCCCATAACCCAGAGGTCGATGGATCGAAACCATCCTCTGCTAGTTGTATATGTTTACTTTCCTCCAAGGGATCTTGGGTGTCATTGCCATCCCTGTACACAAAGCAATCGCAGCCCGTACTATTCTTGTCTTTAGTGTGACGACCCCGCCACCAGGGCACTAGGTGTCCCTGTTTCTTTTTGTAGTTTTCTCTTTTTGAAGTGCTGAATACATTGATCTAATCAGCCTGATGTGCTACACCTGGGCCTGGTGTGCACCCTAAAAGGCATCCCTATTCAGTCCTGGGGGGGGGGGGGCTTTCGGTTTCCCTCTTGCTGCCTCTCTGTTCGCGCTCTGGCTTGTCGTGTTGTCGTCAGTGATCCCGCGCTCCCGGCAGACCTGATGGCAGCTGTGGCCTCTCTTCTGTTCATTGTTCTTTAGTTATTGGTCGGCCTACCTCTAGTTTTCCTATTGTAAATAAATTATTGAACTTTAAACGCCAACTCGTGTTGTATCCCCTTTCTGATTGTCCAGCTGTTGAGCCAGGCTGTCACAGTGGGGTCCCTTGATGATGGAACAAGCCACCCCCGTACTGTAAGTCGCATTGGAAAAAAAAAATCATCTTCCAAATGTGTAAATGTAAACTTTGACTCCTAAAATTAACATTTTTCAACAGTGCTTATTGTGTTTAAAGGAGCTATTTTTTAAGTTTTCGCTGCCGAATGTTGTTTATTGCCGAGAGCAGGTGGTGGTGATTGCTGCTTGACGAGAGCTCCAGCTGTCGTGGTCTTTATAAAACAAGAGGTTTAACGTTACACACCCTCCGAACAGCGCTACGTCGTCAGGGCAGGTTGGAAGTTACAGTCGTTGCTATCGGGAAATGATGAGACAGGCCGGGGCTAGCTGGTTAGCATGTTTGTTGGTGTTGCTTTCCAACCTGCAGAGACAGCTCTTGGCGGGTAAAAGAACTGAGTTTGATGCTCAACATTTCTTCTAGACTGATAAAGAGCAGTGAATGCCAAAAAAACAATAAAAAAAAAAACAGAAACTCTGCCTTTTTCCTTCATTGCGCTTGACTGCTTCCATGTTGTATCAGCCATAGTAAATGGATGTAAATCTAGTACATTAATATATGTATCATGATTGTCTTGAATGGCTATCACCAAGGAGAAAGTCTGCACTAATGGTTTTATGGCCATCTATTCACCAAACACATTAAAAGCATTTCTTGTCTCTCCATGTTAATCTTCCTATCAGTCTTACTCTTTTCTGCCTTTTCCCGGTGCACTGCTGCATTTGTAGGCATGTCATGGCCACCAAATGTCGGGTAGTGGAATAGTGGCTGGAGTGTGTATTGTGTCGCCCACACACTCCCCCGCATGTATGTACACACTCATACATGAGCTAGAAACAAAACAGTGACCCACTCATAAAAAACGTTGCTCCAGACCTTACTAGCTCATTAAAAAACTCCACAGGGGACCTTTGATACAGAACTGTTTCTGTATTTTGGCAACCAGTGGCAGCATTAGTCACACGCTTACTAAAAACCTAGCGATACGCTTCAGGAACTAATCCATGTGCTTTCAAGACAGCTGATTTAAATGTGTTGTAATCTTTACAGTCCTCAATAGACGGGACGCAGTAAGCTTTAAAGTTTGTTGAGTCAGCAACACATTCAAACAAGCAAAATCAAATTTGAACATCATTTTCACAACTTAAGCAACAACATCAAGTTATTTGCAACATCAAAATGTGAAGCAGCGATTTCCTCATTTAAAGCCAATGCAGACATTCAAGCTTCCTTAATCAATGCCAAGTTTTACATCTAATTCCAGTTGTTTCTTTCTGTATTTGTTTTTTTTGCCAACTCCTTTTCATGTTCTAACTTCAAAAGCTGTAAATTCTGTCTGATGTTCAAATGTTAGTCCAGCCATTGAAGTACTTACACCACTCTTACCTCCCCTGTCCATCAGGTACTTCTCTAAAGGTTTGCCTTTGTACATTTTGGCTCAACTTCAGCAAAGTAATGCTGAGCAATTTTCATCAAATGTTCCTTGGTACATTGCTCGAGCAACTCATCAGAGGGAGACTGAATGAAATCTTCCACAAGGCTAACCAAACCCACTAGCCAAATCTAGCAACCTAGGTAAACAGATTGAGGTAAACTCTACAAAACTTTTTGTGTGTGGAGTCATTTTGATCAGGTTCTAAAAGTTTTATTGCCAAAACGTGAAGCGCAATGTAACTTCAGAGACAGCGAAGGCCAACATAACAAACAGAACGACCCTAACCAGAAACAAAAAACAAAATACTGAAACTGATACAAAAGGAAAGGTTATACAGTAATAGTAAACTCCCTAACACACTTAAAACAGGAGGAAAAAAAATGGTTGAAACAAAATGGCAGCTCTCCCATACAGGGCTTCTTGGCAAGGTTTACAAACTACAAATCAAATTATACAATGAGGAACCAGTAACTGAAATTCAACAAACTATAAAAGTAAAACATACACAGACAATCTCGTGGCTGTCAGACAAACAGTATATGGGCCAGACTAGGGCCAAGGACCCAGGCATATGTTGTACCAGAACTTGTATTTTGCTATCTGATTACCACTTTTCTGTCAAAAAAAAAAAAAAAAACACCCCTACCTGTTCACCTCAAAACAACGAGCCCAAAATAGATTAAGGCACCCATAATTAACAAAACACACGCACATGTAACCTAAAGAAGAGGGAGACTGACCGCTCAGACACCTACTGTATATAGATGAGCAGTCACACCAGGTGTCAGCCATTACTCCTAACGAGCTGCTCCCCAGATCCCAACCACCAGGAAATAGTAGAGGCTGTCACCTGTTGTTGAAATTTCTATACATGTTCACTGTTTAATTAATGCAAACACAGCTCCTTGATTAAATACCACCATGTATAAACAGTGAACAGTGTCAGATCTACTGTATCGTGAATGACTGTGTCACTGTGTAGGTGGTCATGCAATGCCAGGTTACCTGAAACAGAATTATTGAAATCTTATTATCTAACGAGTCACTGCGGTGTTTGATCAGTGTTGGAAAATATTGAAATATTAATGATTATATTGAAAGTTTATATTTTCATAGATTTTTTTGCAAATAAAGTGAAAAAGTTGCACAGCCCTGTGGTCCATATAACTGAGTATGATTTGACATTTTACTATTTTGAATTAAATTAAATAGTGTGTGTGTGTGTGTGTGTGTGTGAGAGAGAGAGAGAGAGACAGAGAGAGAGCTTTAGTGTTAGTGTTGACCGGCCAACTGAAGAAGACATAGTGCTACTGTAATTAAGAACTGAACACTAATTTAAATCACATACCTTTTCAGCAGACTCATAAATCACAGTGCGTATTATACTGGTGGCCCATTCACACTATGGCTGATTGAAAAAATGCATTGTACATCTTGGGGATTGATCACCAGATATTTCATCAACCAGTCCTTATTAATGGCCAAGTATTATACACACGTTGCAGTGAGATATCTATTGTCACACACATATATCAGAGTGTAATCAACCGTGTCATCAGTTCCCCGCTGCATTGTTGCAGGTCAAGGTTAAAAACTTGTCCCTGCTCTCCACAACATTCAACAATTTACTCACAAGGCTACGACTGGACTGCAGTGCACATTTACGTTACATACACTAACTGAGCAAAATAGGGCCTAATTTTCAAAACATTCTTAGAAATGTGGGAACATAGGGCTGTGGGAACATAGGGCTGACCCCCTTATAAGATGGTAAACTGTGGCCCTTAAAGGGAAGCACGTGGTCAGCAACAATACTCAGATAGGCTGTGGCTTTTTAACCGAGATTGATTGGTATTGAGGGGCCCAAAGTGTAACAGGAAAACATTCCAAAACATTCCCCACACCATTACACCACCATCACGTGTCTGGACTCAACTGTTGACACGAGGCGTGTTGGGTCAATGGATTCATATGTTCTGACCCTATCATCTGCCACCGCAGAAATCCAGATCCATCAGGCCAGTTTTCCCAGTCTTCCAGTTCAATGAATGTAGTTCTGCCAAGGTCTGCTGTGTGCAGCATGTCATGTGTGTGGGATTAGAGATTTCAGCCTTGACTATGCAGTGTGGTTCCCGCTCTACACCCTTTACCGCTCTGTTTGGATTAGAATTTCACAAACACACTTGTTGTTCGACGCCTGTGGGATTCTTAACTGAGGTGTAGACAGTTTTTCACCACATCATGTGTTACTACTATCACCCTCTTTCAGCCTTTACTGCAACTCTATGTGCAGTGAATGCTAAGGCTGACCTTTCACCACAACTGCGAGCTGGCCTTTTTAACAGTTCAAAAACATTGTGTTTCCTCACAACACCAGCCGGCAATTTTGCTTTGGTTATTTATTGCACAGCTTAGCTAGTGTAAAAAAAAGTTTAAGATAGTAAGTGCACTTTAAAGTGTCAGTTAAAGGTGAGTAGAGTCAGTGAGGTCAAGCTGAAGCTAACTCAGGCATTAATGAGTCTGATGGATGCAGGCACAAAGCTTGACATGCCCCCGCTTGTCCTGTATGTGAGTGACTTGTATCTGCAGCCTGAAGGGTTCTGTGTCGGTTTTGTGTGTGTGTGTGTGTGTGTGTGTGTTTGTGTAGTATCTGAAGCTATTTGTAGCTACACTGACATGTTCTGACTACACTGACATCTCACTGATGTTCATTTGAGCTCGCTATGGTTAAGTCTTGAATAAAATGTAGGGCAAATCTTGAATACATTTCCAAAGCAATAGCAAAATAAAATGCTAATTAATGCGATTTTCCATCTATTACTGTTTTGAGAATATTAAAAGCTGGCAACATTGAAATAAGCCGTTGGTGGCCATGATTCTTCAGTGGGGTACAATAAAACTACTGCAGAAGAAGAAGGCAAATGGAAATATGGTGTTTATGTTTATTTTGATTCATGATTCATTTGAGTAAAGTTACAGTCTCCTCGCCTTTTCAGGCAGATCGGATGTTTTCATCTGCTGCTATTTTTCATATGTAATGTAAATCATAATTTATTCACTTCTTTGTTTTTTCTGTTTCTATTTCTCTTGGTCAAATTTTGTTTTTTTCAGTAATGTTTGGGATTTCCATTCAGGATTCTTTGCTCCATGTTGAGCATCAAAGGATGTTTCATGTCAGATCTCCAGTGTATAACTAGGTTTAAATACAATTCACATTTCTTTGAGAAAACCGGAGCAAAATACCAGTGACTTGTATTGTATTGTATTGGAAATGGATTTGTTTTGATCATCGAGTAATGAGTAAACATTTACCATTTTAGTGGAATTACAACAAATTATTAATACATTGTTTTCTCAAAGTAACTTTCCCAACACTGTTTGTACATGTCAACAGTGTAAAGTTACCAAACTGTCAACACATATCAAGACCTGTAAGGATCAATATTGGTAAAAAAAGAGTTGGTGAAAATGCGACACCACATGTGTGAAAGCTCAGTCTCTCCAGTCATTGTCCCAGATGTGGAACATCACAGTCACAGTACCTAATCACAGTTCTGGAAATGTCCCACAACATTGTTCCACTTGAATAATCAACACTACTGAGACTTAATAGTTTGTGATCTGGGACCATGTTTTGCTCCATCAGTCTTGCAGGTCACTGGACTCTGTGTGACCTGCTCATGAAAAAAAGAAAAAAGAAGAAATGTCTCTTCTCCATTTCTTTTTGGTGGAGGTGCAGTTGTTCCTCCTTTGTCTGAATTTTATAGCTGGAAAAAGTTAACACAACATATATACTGTAGTAAAATATGTATTTACATTTCATTAATTTAGGTATAACATCAAAATTGGGACAATTTATTATTATACTGAAAGTTTATATGTACTGAACAAAAATATAAATGCAACACTTTAGTCTTTACAACCAATTTCACAAGTTGCAATAAAAGATCTAAGCCTTTTTCTATAAATACAAAAGATACACACACACACACACACACACACACACACACACACACATAGATATACCGTGACGAGATCCTGGGGCCAAGTGTCGTGCCTGCCGCCTCACCTCATGTTGCATCATGATGTACTCAATCCCTGGAAGCTTAAAACATCCCAGTTCTTGCATGGCCTGTGTCGTCACCAGACATGTCAGCCATTGAGCACGTTTGGGATGCTCTGGATCTGCCCGTATGACTTCATGTTCACACGCAACTTCACTCAACCCCCGAAGAGGAGCGGTCCGAAATCCCACAGGCCACAATCAACAACCTGATCAACTCTGTGTAAAGGAAATGTGTCGCAGTGCATGAGGCAAATGGTCGTCCCACAGTCATGACACCATAATGATAATGACTCATAAAAAAAAAAAAAATAATAATAATAATAAAAAAATAATGTACACCTGTAGCCCAGGTCACACAGTTAATAAGTGTCTTTTTTTTTTCAAAATGAAACTACACATTTTAAAGTGGCCTTTTATTGTGACCAGCCCAAAGCACACCTGTGCAATAATCACGCTGCGTAATCAACATCTTGATATGCCACACCTGTGTCAGGTGGATGGATTGTCACGGTGAAGGAGAAATGCTCACTGAGACCGATTTAAACGCATTTGTGAAGATGATTTGAGAGAAAGACGCCTCTTGTGAGCTAAGAAAACGTTTGTTCGGTGTGTACTGAAAGTTTCAGCATGTGTCAGGGCACAGGACAGTGACTGATTCAAATGTAAAAAGTTTCAGTCAGACATCTGACAATTCACACGCTTTTGGACTAGTTGGTGAAATTTCATGCCATCTTGTGCTTGTTTTTAGTAACTTGGAGCATTATGCTGAAGAAATGTGTCATTTTGGCAAACGCTGTTCAGTTTTGGGCACTGCATTAACTGTTTTGCAAAAAGTGACTTCTGTTGAAAAATATGTGCTCGGACGACTGAAAATCCAACTGTGCTACAGACAAGATTATTATTTATTTTTTTATTTTTTTTCTCTGACATAATCCTTATCATGGATCAAAATCATGCAGCACACACAGCTTGCACGAGGGCATTCACATGCACAGAATTACCCGGACAAATGTCTGGGTGTGTGATGCAAGCAGACATATGTATTTCTTCTCTCACACACATAGGAGGAGGATTCAAGCAAGGCTAACAGTGAAGTTTCAATTCTGTTTCCTCGGATAAAGATCATTCCTAGGAGCCATCAAAAGAGAGAGCGAGAGGGAAGATGAGTGGGTGCAGAGGGAGAGAGAGAGACAAAGATTGCAGCACTTTAATGTTTATGTGTCACATCTAATGTTCTGAAATAGATACTTAGACTAGAAAGACTATGAAAGAGAGAGATGATTAAATACTGATGTTGTTTATGAAGTGACAAACTTTAGTGGTCCCTTACTGTAAATGCTGTTCTTCAGTTGCAAGATTATCTGCTGCTGTTGCAACATATGGCATATAAGTATTTTATTTCTCTGAGGCACGTTTGAATTTTACATTTAATTTTAAACAGCCCTCAGAGGCAGTGGCACAACTGCATAATGAAGAATAAGCACAGAAAGAGACAGAGGCCCAGCAAACGCTATATTATATGTTCAAGCTGTTTATGGTGACTGTAAACAGCAGAAGACATTAAAGTGTCAAAGAAGAAATACTATTCAAATTATGACCCTGTCTCAAATGATAGCAAGAAAATATAAAGTCCGGTCTGATAAAGGCTGAGGAATAACACATTCAGGTGGGCTGGGTTGATGCTATGGTAATGCCACATTCACGACTCTATTACTCTTTCAAACAGAAACGCTGTTTTTATTCCATAATTATACAGAGCCAAAGTTAAAGTGGGACTTCCAGGCTCTGTGCCTGAGGAAAACCTCATTCAACATCCCACTGACAATTGTAACCACACTAATAACAACAAATCTAGTCTTTCTCAACAGTATGTTATGTGGCTCGCTTCGCATGTTTATATAAAGTTTTTGAAAAAGGATCTAATATTGCTGTTTATTCAATGCTTATGTTTTTAGAAGACGAACAAACACCATTTCCCATAAGCGCTAGATGTTTGCAGGCTAAACGTCACGGCTCGACAGAAGCCAATACTTACAGTTACGCCCACTTCAAGTTATGCCTACTTCATATTACATCATATAGGTCATGTTCAGGTCGGACAGCTGTAATAACAGCAGGACAGAGACAATGTGGAAGATTTTCGACAGGCAGAGATTACAACTATCAAGATGACAGAATGACTACAGAAGAGAATGTTGGTGTAGTCACAGCGACACACACTCTGCTGCACTTGTAGTTTTTTTCAGCTGTAGTTTCAATCATTGTTTAACTTTGTTACAAATGGTCTGGATTTCTTGTAGAAAGAGCTGCAGTGGATGGTGATTCATCTTGTGGAGAGTCAACCTGCAGGAACACGTGTTCTTCAGGAAGGCAGATTAAAGAAATGTTGAATGAACGATTACACTGCGTTACACACACTAGTGGAGCAGAGGCTGACGTCATGACCTTGGCTATCTATGCCATTCTAGCTATAAATGTACTGGATTGTATCTGTGGTAGAATTTGCTGTATTGTGCATGA
The DNA here is from genome assembly GCF_002260705.1 of Seriola dumerili. Lineage (NCBI taxonomy): Eukaryota > Metazoa > Chordata > Actinopteri > Carangiformes > Carangidae > Seriola > Seriola dumerili. Next base: position 7,680,833 of record NW_019174416.1, on the reverse strand, counting down.
AATAGGCCTACTGAATCATCTGTTGTATAATTTGAAAGGGGCCTTGAAACCTTTGCCACTATTATAATGTCTAAAATTAGAAGACTCTCTCCCCCTAATCTCTTGCTCCTTTCTACCTCACTATATTCAGAACTGCTTTTAGATTCTTACTTCCAATGACGTGTTGCATGTTGTGTGTAAGATTGTCCATTCTCTGTTCATATAAAATAAGACTGACTGAGTTTTTTTTCATTAACATCCTACTGATTCATACAACTGATATCTGGGATTTTTAAGTTTAAATGACTGCGGGTGTAGATGCTGTATCACACACTCACGTGTGCACATACATTATCTCCTGTATATGTACAATTAGGAATGGAAAAATAATAAATAATAATAAATAATAAAAATACAACAGTAGGTGCATAAGTAAAAAAAAATCTACAATGCAGTAGCAAATGCATGGGCACCACTTAGTCCCTGATCATTACACAGTGTGTTTCTATCCACCTGTGCAAAATGAGAATACACATAAAAAATCTGAGTGGAAATGGCAGAAATTAAAATAAATAAATAAATAAATCTTAGAATCCGAGGACAGGCCCTCCAGCAGGCAATCAAATCCCTGGCAGAAGGTGTCGAGTGGAGCAGCAACCTGCTCTGGCTCAAATGCAAAAGACAAGAGCTAGGTGGCAGGATGACCATCGGTGTATAAGGCAAGATGACCATCAGCCAGCGGGAGGGGTAAAAGCAGAAGGGGGGGGGGTGCACCTGGAACACCAGGCATCATCGCTGAGGCCTCTGGAGGTCTTGTGGGTCTGTCAAAGAAACACCAAGAAGTCCCATGAGCAGTACACAACAGTTTTTGTTTACTCATTTGGAAATGTTGGTGTATCGATAAAAACAAAATGTGACAATGTGCAATGGAAACAGACTGTAGCCTACATCCATGTTGTGTTTGTTCATTTGCGGTTTGATTGTTGTGCTCTTTTTAAATTGTCATTTCGCTGCATCCTCTTCTTCTGCAGTGGTTTAATGGCTTCTTGCTAGAGAATAAGCGCCACCAACAGCTGATCTTGAAGTGTTCTTCTCCCAATATCAGTTATGATTTTCTGGCAAGTCATTTAAAATTTCACTAAATAGTGAAGGCCACAGTTTTCCTGCCCGGAACTCCACCAAGAAATGTGAGGACTAAGTGTTTTGACCTGCTAGAGGGTTTTTAATCTGAAACCTGTGCAAGTAAGTATAAGAGCTCAGGATTAATTTGTGAGTTAAATCACTGATAGAAATGTACAGCCACAGAGTGGTATGTCATGATTTTGTTGTACTGATAAAAGTAGCACTGTGGAAAGATACAGTACATTACGCTGAATTTCAAGACTTAATCAAACAGACATGAAAAACTGCATTAAGAGCAAATTTAAACAGGAGCAGATCAGAAAACAGGGCGGCTTCTTACTGAAATATGAGAAAATATACTATAGGAATAGGAATAAAGGCTTGCATCTACAATAAGCTTGTTTGCTTCACAGATGAAGCCACTATTTAGAGAGTATTTACAGTAAGCTTCAAATCCTGGATCGCCAGCATAACAACCAACAATAGAAAAGACTGCAAAGGTCAGAGCTGCAGCTCCCTACATGAAATGGAACAAACCAAGTCTGAAATAGAGATCAGGCTGGAGAGGAAAAAAGAGAGAGAACAACAGCAGCAGGAGCTGGAAGAGAGACAGAGAGAGAGAGAGAGAGAGAGAAAAAATGAAATAGAAATCCAGAGAAGAAAAAAAAGAGTTAAAAGTCTTGGCTTGATGATTCATTTACGTGCTTAAGCCTATTTTACACCGCCGCCCCTGTTCATTCCCCAACAACAATAAGCGGTAATTTTCCATGTGTTGATAAATTACATGACTCTCTCCGCAAGCAGAACACACTGCTGTGCTATTGTGAGAAAAGGAAAAAGCTATTTAAAAAGAAGAAGGATGAAGGATTGAGGGAGAGGAGGGGTAAGAGGTTGGGGGAATGAAGGGATTGAGAGAGTGTAGGGTTAATTATTGTATTGGGGGGGGGGCAAACAAAATGCTGTAATGGAAAACGTTGAATTAGAAAAATGTAACAGACAAATGCCACCTGTGGATAAAGTAATGAAAGAGTAATATAAGGAGGACAGAAAGAAAGGCAGGTGCTGACTGTTAATCTGGACAAAGAAAATGAAGGAGAGAATGAGAAAGAGGGGAAGATGAGCCAAATTGTGTGGGTGCGTTAATGACTAACTACTCACTACCAGAAACATCAAAGCATGAGAGACAATAGCAGACAGCAGGGACTATTTTAAAATCCAACTGTGTTTCTGACTTCCCCCACGCACCACCAGTTCCCTTACACTTACACACACACACACACGTGTTACGATGACTGAGGGCATAATTAAAACGCCCCGAGGCAGAATCAGTCATCAAGGTGTTTCTGTCGGGGCACACCGAGCGCGTCAGCGGCTCACCGAGCTGGCTGTGTGTCCCCCCGTCGTAGGGGGATCATGTCTGGAGGTTTAATGTTGCTTCATGTCGTCCACCGCCGCCTACCTCTCTCCCACGTTGTTCCTGCCACTCCGCTGTGCGCTGACGACTGAAAGAGAAAAGGACGACAGCAACACGCAAGATGCAAAGGGATGATAAAAAAAAAAAAAGAAAAAAAAAAAGAAAAAAACTGTGAGTCGATAACTGTGAAAAAAGAGTATCTAGCCTACTGGAAGCCAAAGAAGGGTGATGGATAAAATATAGAGGCCTCTAGTGGGAGTGTATTTCTAAAGCACTATGTCACTTGGTTTCAAGACATGTATAACACTGGTGTAATATCCCCACAAGGACTTGGAAAGTATGCTTTATAGTAATACGTTTCAAATTATTAAACACTACACTAGATTTGTGTGGTGCCCACTCCCCAATGAGGTTATGGTGTTATTTATATATTTATGTGCTTAATGTGTTTTACAAATGGTCTCAGGACAGTGTCATAGCTGTTTAATTCGCATTATAGCAGCATAGCGTCCATTTGGCCTGTTCTTCCTGTTCATATCTTTTTCAAATGTTGGTGTGACAGTTCATGGTTGCAGGTGCTAACTCATGCTAGCCCAAAAGAAAATATTAAGCTATGGTTGTAGCCAGCTTCCAGGGCGAGAACACGTTAACTGGACTCAAGCATCTATTTGCTTTTCACTTGTTGTTCCCCTAACACCTCACCAAAATGGCATTAAACAACATGCAAAAAGCTTGAAATGGGTAGACATTACATGGGTTTAGATTGCCAGAACCAATTAGCTGGCAATGTATAGCTAACGGGACATTTGTTATTGGCCAATGACACCAATTTACAACACTTAGATTAGCAGCCAAAGCTACTGAATGCCAGCCAGCAAACTACTGATTAGGCTATAATATGTAGTGGCAGGCATATTGAAATTCCTCTCTCCCTACTTCCTGTAAAATTATTCTGAAAGGCAGGTCCATGTAAGCTATCTGGTGAAATCTGGGGCGAGCGTGGGAGGTCAGTAGGGGTAGGAGTTAGCAGAGCAGTTAGCAGTTAGCACAGTCCTCTGACAGTGGTAACTTCAATCAGTGGATAGATGATTGCTGAAGGAAAGGAAAGCTTCACTGACTGGTTTGTAATGTTTAACAGTGACCCTGTCAGCTTCTTGGTCAATGTTACCAGCTTTTACTGGTTTGACCCACCAAAATCTGTTTGAGTGTATCCTTCAGGCTAACAAAGTTGCTGAATTCATCCTCTATAAAACTTTCGCAAGGGCAATTTTTTGGGACCTGCATTGTTTTACATCCATGTACTAGCTTGCAGTTTCCTTCTTCCCTGCATTTGCAGACACTTTTTTTGGCGCATTACTGCCACCTGTAGGCCAGAGGAATAATGAGGAACCATTGGTGGGGCTTTGTATTACATCACTTGAGTGCGTGGAATTGTGTCAAACAAACAAAATGGACCCACTTGCAAAATCAATGCTCCATATTGGTTAAAAAAAAAAACTCCACAGAGTACCTTTTAAGTCGGTTTCTGCTATTCGTAATTTCATCAGTGTTGAGATGTTTTGTGTTGATCAGTGTTGCCCAGCGATGATGCATGTACGTCCTATTTCCAGAAATCACTGTTACAGCGCTCCAGAAAAACAACAATTTGATCAAATCAGCGCATCCTTTCTACCATCACGTTTCCTGTCTGCACGCTGCCTCTAGTGCAAAGGTCACCTGACACATGACGAATGCTACAAGATGTGGTGTGTGTTGCACCAGTCTATGCGCAGTGAGTTGGTTGAGTGTTTGGGTTGATACTGAGTGGGAGACAGTTGTCATATTTCAGCAAAGCAAAGAAAGGATTTCATGTACAGTATTAGTGCTGTGCAGCAGCATGCACACCTCTGCCTAATTAACCTGTAGTGACAGCCACAGTCGGCACAACACTCAACTCCTGACAATTAGAACTTACAGATCTTTAACAGCCTAAATTGCTATTTCCATCCTGTCATTTTTTTTTTTTAAAGATGCATTATCTGATTATTTAAAACTTAGCTGTGAACTGTGCTGAGGAGTAATGACATACATATAGGCTGTATTTCTTTTAATAATGCCTGCCTGTGCTCAGTAACGTTTGGTTTGCCTTAAATGAACAAGTTACCAGATGACATTAAATACTGCATACAGAGATAAATAAATGCCAGACATTTAATCTCAATCTTAAATCCTGACACTTTGTTTTATTGTCTTGTGCTATTCTCAACAAGTAAATATGAATTCCTCACAGCTACAGTATATCTTCAGTGACATGGAGATTCAAGAATCTTGAAAATGAAAAACGAAGAATTACACTGTAATATTCATTTTTGAGCTCAAAGTCTTTTACCAGAAGGTAAAACTGAAAAACTTAAACTCATCTTGGTCTATTATTTTCTCTATAGATGTACTGTCTGAAACAGAACTGAATGCAGAGAGAATATACTGCATACTATGACTAGCAAGACATTTTAAGCTATCAGATGGCTGGACTACAGATAACAGTTTTGCAAAAATTCACAGCCTCCCATAAACGAGACTGTAGTGAGTGCTTCACTAGAGGTTTAAATCTGCCATTACAACAATTCTGCCAGCTACACTTTCTAAGCAGCTCTTCACAACGTGCCACTGCCTTGTTTTTCCTCATGGTCCCTGAGGTTAACGAGTTATTATTATATGATAAACTGGGACATCATCCAAAAACAGGGCTTAAAATATGTCATAAAAAGGTTATGAAATGCATCAAACAGACTCCATATGATCACATGGGGCCCTGTCAGATGAAAAGACAATTCGCTCTGAACAGATTTATTTTGGTCTTTACCGCCATTATAGTGGCAAGCTTCATCAAACCATAATTGACTTCTGAAATAACCTTGTTCCTTATTACTTATGCACTTGGGAGTCCTTCATTCATTTGTTACATTACTTTTCTGTGTCTACTGCTTATGCCCTTGACATCAGACTTTTTTATGGTACATCATATTGCTGAAATAATAGTGTGTCTTACTGCTTAAGTGCTTGGCACACTGTCTCCTTAGCACGTTTTCTCATCTAATTTAATGTTTCTGTGAAATCCATACAAGAAATCAGGTTATAGAGGTGGCCACACTGTCTTCCTTAAAGGGTCAGTTCAGCCAAATTAAATAATATGGATATACACTCAGTTGACACAGAAGTTGTTTTTTTTCAACCCCTCTGATACGACCCATGGGAGTGTCTCCTGAAATAGTGCCCCTACGGCGTCAGGCGAACCAGACTTTGGTTCTAATGGTTACAATAATAAAGACGCAGACTGTACCAACAGTGGAATACCGGACCTTTGTCACCATGGTTACAATAATAAACAGTCATGGCTTTGTTAGGTTTAGACACAAAAACGACTTGGTTATGTTTCGGAGAAGATGTTTGTTTGGGTTAAACCATAGACTGCAAAATAAAGATGGATGTGACGTCACCCACAGGTTGCTGAAGAGCGGTTTTGAAGCTCAGAGTGGACTGCTTTGCCGTTGCCATCTTGTTATCAGTACCTGACTCGCAAGACTGAGCGAGTGACCTGACTGGGACTTTGGTGCATGACAGGTGGTGGCAAGAATACACTCACCCACCTGTCACTCAAAGCAGCCACACCCTCAATTAAACCTTAATAAAATGTAAATAGTTGATTTATGATACACCCCCTGTAGTTGTCATGAAGGAGGAAATTAGCTATAGAGACCAAAACTGTTTTTTGTACCAGGCTGTAAACATGTTTATTTCTGCTGTAAAGTTGGACATTTTAACATGGGAGTCTGTGGGGATTGACTTGCTTTTGGAGCCAGACTCAAGCAGCTTGTTGATGAAAATGATGTTGGCTTCATTTTTCAGCCTCGGAGGTTGCAGCTTGGGGTCAAACAAGTAGTTCCTTAACATTAGACGATCTTTGTTGTCATGGTTACAACGATAACAACATGGTTAACTTCGTTTAACAAGCAAAGAAACAACAAACTTTCATACGGGAATTGAACACCGCTCTCCTGTGTCACATTCCTGTGTTTTGTTGACCCATCCATCCACCACAACATCCTCCTGATGCAGACTTTTTCTCTCTTCCCTTTGCTCCTGTCATAATTACTACGGCCACTATATGACGTCTAGCAACAAAATGTAACTCTGGGTTATGATGACCTGCCGCACAGATGACCTATGGGTTTGTTTTTTACAAGACAACTTTGGAAGCAAACATGAAAAGCAAGGAGAAAAGAACACATGTGCTGTACGGTGGTGAAATACAGCCACTGTAAAAGCTGGGACAGAGATTTCTTTTTTCTTTTTCTACAGTAGAGAGCAACGGCAGCTCACGCACTGACATGAGTAGAGGAGTCTGCTTATAAGTCACTGAGCATGCTGTGAGCTTCGGACCATGCTTCTAATATTTTCTTTCACAATAAATATTGAGAAACAATGTTAGATTTTCCCCAGATGATAATACAGCTGTTGCAAGGTTTATTTTAACTGTATCTTCATTCTTTCAAATGAAATAGTTTGAAACATGATCATTTCAACCAATACACATCTAATTTCAGTTGGTAAAAAGTAAAATGAATGGCTATTGGACTCAATATGAACCTTTCACACTGAATTGTGATCAAATCAGACCTTTTAACTCAAATTACATTAGGCTGGATCAATCTGAAGTCTGGCAATCCAGATAATTAATTTTCTTCATTGCAAAGAAGTGCTTGGGAATGAATGCTCATCAGCAAATGAATTACATTTTCAGTTTGGGTAGGAAATGCTCATTTTTGTTCTCTGTGATGTGCCTCCTTGGGTTACTGCAGATTTATAAATTCTGGATTCCCATCTAACAGAATGATGTTATCATCACACTTCAAACCAAAAGAAGTGATGATGATACTTCCCCCAAATGTAAATGGATTGGTGAATCTCCTTCTTTTTTTTTATTGACAGGGAACAATGAAAGACATCAGGGCCAGTCAGAACATCATGCACAGTTAAATATGACCTTGTCAATGGAAATATGAGGCAATTTTATTACTCACTTGTTGTAAAGCTGACTTTTTCAGCCATCCATTTATTAAATTCAAAGATGTTAATATATATGTGTTTATTTGTTTCAATTGACATATTTATTACTCTGTTGTTAAAGAAAATAAAGATGTGACGGACTAAATAATTCATGTCTTTGGCAACATAAAGTGCTTGCCAGTATAGAAAGTCTGTGTTTGTTTGAGACATTTATTGATTATATAAATATGTGACTGTGAAGCCGTGTGTCCTCAGATTGCAGCGTTGTGTATGTCTTGTATATGGAAGGTATTGTGCATTTTATTACTAAAGCATGAAACTTTGTCCAGTGTTTCTATAAACCATGAAGTTTATTTTCAGACATGGAGGCATTTCAGATGTGACCTCTGGGTCAGGGCAGAGCCCCCTGGAGTAATGAGTGTGGTCCAGACCAAACTAGCATTTCGCTAATGTGCAGTAATGTCTGCAGTCCCCCCTGCAAAATTGGTGCTCAAAGCAAAATTATGTTACACGACCATAGCAGCAAACAAGCATCTTTATTAGAACAAAAATCCAATTTTGGCAAAGATGTACATAATTATAATGGAGGAATGGGGGGCAAAAACTGGAAAAATGCAATGCTGAGGTCAGTGACCTCTCAAGGTTACCAGAGGTCACTTACAAATTGCCTCCACGTCTGAAATAAAACCCTGGGGTATGTAGATTATATGCTGAAACTTTCATGCTTTAGTCATAAAGTGCACAGTTGGTTTGCCCATCTGCTCCACTATTTGATATGTATTCACTTAAAGCCACTTGTGTGAGTTTTGTTGCTAGGAATGTTTACTTTGATCAATTCCTGTTGTGGCCACAAGCTCAATACAAGGCCTCTTATCTTAAGGATGTCACTTCTTTTAGATGTCAGTCTTTTGTCCATTTGTGTCCTATCGAGTGGTCATTTAAGGCCTTGAAGTCAAAAGATTGTTGTAAATCATTCAGTGTCAAGCATGAGCCAAAGTGGGTTTGAATGGGAAAGTGATCTCAGGCTTTTGGATCCCACTGTATTCAGTCTTTCTTGAGGTATTCCATGACTCTCTCTTCATCTCTTTCTCTCACTGTTTTAGTCTAAACTGTACAAAGTAGTAAAACTCCTAAAAGTGTCCTCTGAGAGTTTGTCTCTAGTGCCCAAAATGTCATGTTTTATGCAAAAGTTAATCCTGTTTGTGTTACAGAGAGGTAAAGTGTGTATGTACTGTATGTATATGTGTGTGCTTGTTGTGTGTGTATGAGCATATGCACTTGTACTTGTGCTTACAGTATGTTAATTGTGCAAACAGATGTACAATGAAATGCCATGTGAGCACTAAAGGCCTGCTTCAGGTGAGTAGAAAAAAAAATCATGTTTTAAAGATGAGCTATATCCAACTGCGTGTGTGTGTGCTTGTGTGTATATTGAAATATTAATGCAGTGAAAACACAAGGGACATCTGTGGAAGCCCCCCCCCCCTTGTGTGTTAACATGCACCCTAAGGGGAATAACTGTGGATGGCACCAGAGGAAGTTTGTATTGAAACATATAAATGCACGATATAGTGAATGTACAAGCTGAAATATTCTGTCTTGAAGTCTCTTTGTTTCCCTGTTACATTTCCTCTCTGTCTGCGTGGGAAACACACTGTAATATACACAGACATAAATGTATGTAAGAATATATTAGTAGGTACCAACACACAGCGTCGGATTTCTTGTATGTGCCAGTAGAGTTAGCCGATAAAGGTGATTCTGATGAAAATCAAGGGCTCTGGCAAAAGTCTCATGATTTGGACTCGAGGAAGACTGGAGTTAAAAATCAGGTGACTTTAGACTTGACGTGAAAAAAATCAAAAGATGCTTTCTTCTTGACTTTGACTTAAACACCAATGAGTGATTCTTTGAATGCTATGCGAGAGAGGAAGATGCAGTTATCAGTTCAGACCTGAAGACAGCCAATAACAATATACTTGCTTAGGACTTGAGGCACAAAGTTCAGGTCCTTGCCTTGACTTGTTGGTCTTCACTTTGAACTTGTTGGTCTTGACTTGTAACTTATTTTGGAAGTTGCTGGTCTTAACTTGGGATCTGAGATGGAACTTGACGGTTTTAACTTGGGACTTGACTTGAACTTGCCGCTCTTGTCCTGGGAAATTAGTTGATAATTGTTGGCCTTCACTTGAGATTTGACTTGTGACTTGTTGATCTTAACTTGTGACTTGTTGGTCTTGACTTGGGACTTCATAGCTAGAACTTACCTGTGACCTGCAAGAGAATGATGTTGGCCCACCTCTGGCAAAAGCTCATACAGGGTTAGAACTGCATATATTTCCTTTGGAAACGGTGAGCACCTCAGTGGCTCACCTGGTAGAGCGCGTGCCATACAGGTTTAGTCCTAACCACAGCGGCCATGGGATTGAGTCTGACCCACAGCTCTTTTGCTGCATGTCTATCCCTCTCTTTCTCCCAGACTTCCTGTCTCTCTCTCACTGCCTTTCAACAATAAAGGCAAAATCACCAAAAAATAACTATATATAGATATATTTTTCCTTTGGAAATGGATCTGTTCCTTTCAGGAACACCAGAACACTGGTCACATAGAGGATGAAGGTGGAATTATAATTTTGCTATACTGACATGCAGGGATGGACCAATATAGTGATTTAGTGGTAAGTATTGGTTCCTCACAGAAAGAAGGTCCTGGAATTGAAACTGACCATGCTGTTCTCTGAGGAGTTTTGTGTCTGCGAGGGTTTCATCCTGCGCTGCAAAGACTTGCTTATCAGGTGAACTGTGAATGGGAGTGTGAATGATTGTCTGTGTATATGTATTAGCTCTGTCATAGACTGGAAACCCGTCCAGGTTGTAGCCTGCCTTTCATCCAATTTGTACTGGGATAGCCTCCAGCCCCCCGAGAACCAGCACAGGATATGGAAATTGGATGGATGGAGATGCTCCCTGATGTGGCGGCACATGGAATACATAACAACATGCCAAATTACATCTCTCATCTCGACCCTATGTCAGATAATCTCCCAAACCCCAACCTGGGTCCCAAACAGAAAACCACAATGTATATTTTCCTGATTGACCATACTGCCTTGGTGAAATTCTACAACATGTTCTGTGATGCCTGTCTCATTTATAAATCTGCACCAGCTCTGCAGCCAGGGGGAGGATTTCATTCCCTCTGTGTGTATGTATGAGTGTTCCTAAACATCCCCTACAAATGCACACAAAGCAGGGTGCTGCCTTGTGTTCTGGATTACCAAAATGACAAGAATAATTTCTTAAGCCATTGTTTCTTTCTGAGATGAGAGCACATCTAGATCAGAGCTAGATAACATGATTTAATGAGGCCCAGGCAGCCATGCACTACTCTGACTCTTTATCAAGTGGCAACAAAAACAGTCCGTGGGACTCAGCTTTGTCCAGGGTTTATTTCAGAAGCATAACACTTGGAGGGATTGTTGTGAAGGAGAGAACAGCTGCATTTATCATTTACTTATGTAAAACAGTGAGCAGCACGTTGCAAGTTTGAAACAGATGTGGGCAGTCAGCTGGGCAGCATGTCAGCATCGTCATGCATATGTCAGTATACACTGGAGCTCCGAATGTCAGGGCTCAGTGAATCACTCATGATGCATGATGTATATAACTATAAAATGTTAAGATCACCATATGTTAGAGCAAAAAAACCATCACAGCAAATACTCCCACTCATAGTGTTCGATGAAAACCCAGGCAGAGAGGTGTGGGTCTGCTCCACCCTCTCCCTGTTTGACCTGCTGCACTCACTGTTGTTTTCTCTTTCTCTTAACAAGCAGGGACGATTGCGGCGACTTTTGGAAGCAGATGGGAATGACATCACTGCCACTTAATGAAAGTATAAACAACCTACAGCAATAATAGTAGGAAGCACTCTTCGATATACAGCCTTTTGCTAAAAGCATCATCGGTTTACAGTGAAAATGAGCGTACTGATGTTCATTAAGGCCACCAAAATCAGAGCAGTGGGATGTGATAAGTGTACATTTTTTAAAAACATTTTAAACTCAAATGAAAATGACATGAGAGTACTTGCACTATTGGATCCACTGACATTTTTTCCACTGACATTTATAAGGAGTCACTCCATGTTCAGTCTGTATGCACATTTAGTGAGTGCATTTGCTCACTTTATGGGTCAACATCATATGTATAAGCTTCAGTTTATCTGCTGTAGCCTCAGGACCGATTACCCTGACCAATACTGAACACCAGTTCAAGTTTTCAACCTGCAGTAGCTGATTATTTGGTCACATGGAGACGGCGGAAACACGCAGTAAATGAAACACCAAACATATTCTCATCTCAGGGTACGGCAAACTCGTTAACGAACTGTAATGAACATCCATCAGATACAGAGCAACATTAACCCTAATTTGGAGTGGTGCTGGTGTCCAATTAATGGACGCACAAGCAAAATTTACTCTGCTATTGTTATCTTTGTTTTGGATTTCCATGAACTCCTGAGGAAAATAACTGGCTTTTAAATGCTACACTAACCAGCTACTCGCTAACATTGTCTGTTGTTGGTGCTTTGAGCGGATCAAAACAGTGTAGTTAAGGGCTGGAAAACCAATACAATGAGCTGAAAGATGCTAAAACACTCTGAAGAGTCAAGTCAAGTCAACTTTATTTCTAGAGCACATTTGAACGCAGCTTGGGCTTGCTAAAATACTGTACAAAAGATATTAAAATAAATAAAAATCTGAATTTGGTAAATGAGAAATACTGTATTTTAATATGTGGTGTGTTTGTATGGCTGCTATCTTGGCCAGGTCTCTCTTGTAAAAGAAGGACTTAAGGAAGGTAAAATAAAGGAAATACAAATAAAACAAATACAAGGAAAACATACTAAATATACTGCATACAAAAACATAATACGCAGATGAACAAAAACAAGAAACAACGAGGAGCAAATACACAAATATGAACATGACAACGGATGAAAAGGTTAGTGAGCCAAAAGAGCCAGTGAATAAAGAAGTGTCTTTAGCCTAGATTTAAAAATAGAGATGGAGGGAGCACATCTAATATCTGAGTGCCAACGCATAAGGTCTGCGTTGGAGGGTGGGGCCTGGCCATTAAGAGCCTTAAAAGTAATCAGCAAGGTCTTAAATTGAATCCTGAAGAGCTGAGAGGAACTACAGTCTGGTAATAATTCTCTGTAAATTCATCATTACAGGCAACTTTTTTTTTTTTTAACGCAGGTAGTGGTGTTATCCATTATTAATATAAAAAATATTGACAGTAGTAGCTTTAAATATATTGTCCAGTCAGGTTCAGTGTGCTTCAGTTGATAACGGCTGCTGTGGGAAGATAAACATATTCTTTTCTTATTTTCCTGTTTCTTCGCTCCCGTTCTCTATCTACCTTCCTCTCATTTTTCTTGTCTCTTTGCCGTCCCACTGAACTTTTGTCATTCTTCTTTCTCTGTTCTCTAACTTTCTAACCCATTGCTGTTATCATTACGCTATCTCAGACTTCCCTCTTTTTTTTCTCCTCCTCTGTCACTTCGTATCTGTATCTACTGTGCCGTCTAAAATTTCCTTGTCTGTCTACATCACAATATCTTTCTCCCGGCCTTTCTACCTTGCACAGCAAAAACAACAACAAAATCAATCTCAAGGTCTCTCTCTCGTTCCTTCTTTTTGTCACTCTCCTCAGTTTCTGTGCAGAGGCGGAAAAATAACAAAAAAAAAAACAAAAAAAAAAACAAGTATTATATAAAATATAAATTTTCAGAGTCCAACAAAAGAGAATTTATATTCAGGCCATATTGGATTGAACGGGTTTGTGGAATACTGAGTGTTGGTGTGTTTGTGGTTTGGTCACACATTGTCCCTCAGGCTGTGGCATTTATCAGCACACTGGCCACTCAGATAGGTTATTTGCTTCAGTGACATATTCATAGTTTACAGTTGCCATCCTGCTTTGTGTTTGTCTTTCAGTTGAGGCTGCAATAATTAAATTCAGCTCAGTTCAGTTGATGCGTTATTGTCATTATGACACAGCAGTCCCATACACTGCCATGGCAGAGGGTGACGGAATGAATTACACTCACTGAGGAACAATGGCAATCAATTACATGCAGATTATCTACATACAGTGTCATTCTTCTTTCTATACTGTTGCCCTTTTCCCTTCATTTGAACCAGTAATTAAATTTCCCAGCTAGAGTTGGACTCTCTTCAGCAACATGAAACTTGGTATATTGACAACACACTCCAGACAACTTAGTGGATTTCAAGTGATATGATGGGTTAAAAATGGTTTGCTTTGACTCCGCTTAGGGAATACTATAGTATTATAACACTCAAGGGGATGCCAACAAATGCTAAACTGATCTAGGTAAAATTAAGTGAGGTAAAGATTGAGTGGTTGAAAATGCTTCAACAGAGACAAAAAGAAACTCAAACTGTAACAGAAAGAACTGGATTTCACTGACGGCTGTGAGACCCAAGCTTTAAACAAATACACAGGGTCACGCTAGCTGCAGCTACCTGTACGGTTGCTACGATAGCTCACGCACGTCTGCGGTCAAAGCTGAAAATATAATTCATGGTCCAGTGGTTCCCAACCTTTGGGGTGGGGGAAAATTTGTGGGCTGCAAAACAGTACAATTTTGGTGAAAAGATGTAACTATATGCATAAAAAAAGAATTAAAAAAACTATAAATAATGTTTTTACATGTTTTAAATTAAAATGATTGTTTTTTTTTTGCTTGTATTAAGGCCTATCAATGTGATAAGCTAATGAAAGAAACTTTTATTATTGTTGCCGCTGGACCACATCTAATAAATTACATCCCTGGCAAAAAACTGGAGTATCAAAATGGATATCTGGTTAACAACAGGAAGAATTAAAAGGAAAGAGTGTCAAGATACAGATGGTGAATCAACAAGCCAAACAAACAAACAAAAAAACAAACAAAAAAAAAGAGTTTCCCCTGCTTTCAGTTCAGTCCTGAATGCTTGATCACTATCACTAAAATAAAAAGTGATCTGAGAAGGAGTTATTTGGCCTCTGTATTGGAGGTTGGATGTGGGCAGCCAACATTTTTGAAGTTTTCAAATGGCCCATGAGCTGGAAACGGTTAGGAACCACTGTCAATAGATCAGCTTAACGCCACTATAGTTCCACCTATATACAGCACAAGAAATATCAAAATCGAACTATAAGCTTTTGTAAGGAAAACCATCCTGTTGATGAGATAAACCTAGAGATAAAAATTGTTCTAAGAAAATGATCCGTTTTTTCAGTTCATTCGGTCCAAAACTGTTTTGCGTTGTGTGTAATAAAAATGTAAAGCTTGTAGGGGCAAGTAGCAGGACTTACTGTATATATAGGATATTTTATTTTTGTTTGAAAAATGTACTTTTTATTGAAATGTGTCTTGAACCTCTGAATATACCTCTGATATTAACAGAGGTCTCTTCCAAGGTTTTTTTTTCTCTCTGTACAGTCTGAGTTTTATACCGTGCATACAGCATGTGATAGTTGATATTGCATAATTCTGAGGCTGAGAAAAATACACAAAAACATTGTTTAGATGTGGCTCATTACTGACTTAAAAATATAAGATGTAGATAAGCATCTGTGAGGCAGGAATGAGTTGTACCCCGCAGGCATGGTTTCCCCACTTACTCCTATCTCTGCTTGTTTTTGCGTATAGCGCCAACAATGGCGATGGTAAGCTGTGGATCTGTTGTTTGATATATTAATAAGAGAAGAAAAAAGGAAAAGAGGACAAGAGAGGAAAGAAATTATAAACACTGAGAGGGAAAAAGACAGCCTGACTGAAGATGTGAGTAACAGAGAAATGGATATCAGGAGGGCAAAAAGAAAAAAAAAAGAGAGAGACAAAAAACACAGAGGCCAATACATTTGTCTAGCTCATGCGTGTGCGTGAGTGAGATGCGGACACAAACACACACAAAGTGCCAGAGACGAGACATTCATCTACCTGTCCCGTTCTGAATGTAGCTGAGTGAGATATCGGCTTCTCTCCATTTAACTCCAGCCATGGTCGAGACCAAGATAGCATCTGCCCTTTCTAAAGGCCCGCACAAATCCATAGAGTGCTGTGACAATTATCGGCAATCAATGTCTATTTACCTGCCATTCACAGTGACTGAATACTGCTGTCTGAATAAAGCCAATGTCTATCACAGTTTTTTGAATAAAAGGGCAGGAATGTGTATGTGGGAGCTTTTTTTTTCTTCTCCCCACAAGGGTAAATGTAAAATGTAGCGGAATCATTACATTGGTTCCCAAAAGCTGTGAATGAATGACACCTGTGAAATGAGGTCTTTTGGTCATTGTGATCGCATTTTCTTTGACGTAGATATCATCCACCTGTACCGTTAAATGGATTCTAGTTTTTTTTTCTACGTACACTTTCCTCTCAGCCTGTCATGTCACCTTCTGCTCTCTCTGGTTATAAACAAAACCCTAGAGGAGGGGTGTAAACTTGATTGAGTTTGCTTTCTAAGTGACTCTCACCAACACCCAGGCCTCCTTGAAGCAGTCTGCCTCTGTCTTAAGCCAGTCCTTCGCTCCCAACACGAATCTCAAAGGCGTTTCTCAACTTTCTGTGGACCCTACTATTCTAGCCCCCCTTTCTATGTAGACCACGTTTACTTACCAGTCTAGAAGAATCGTTGCGAGTTCAACATCAAACTTCCATTCCCGTTCACTCTTGTCTCACTTCTTTTCTTCTACTGAAGTTAGCATGCTAACCAGCTAGCCCCCGGTCTGTCTGGTCACTTTCCGACAGCGACTCACTGTAGCCTCCAACCAGCTCTGAATACACAGTGCGGCTCAGAAGATGTATTATAACCAGTTGTCTTGTAAACCCAATGATGGCCGAAGCTCATGTCAATCGGCAATCACCACCACCCGCTCCCGGCCAGAAACCCTGTTTAAAGTTATACAGTTTTAAACCGCTTTTCGACCAAAAAGTACTTAAAGCTCCAGGTACTTTTCTTCAGGAACTAAAAGGTTCCTGTGGCCCATTGTCTCTGCGTTTCCACCGCAGCCTAAAGTTCCGGGAAGATTATGCAAAACTATTACTTGACATTACATTATTCACAGCACTTTGAAGACATAACATGAACAAAACTACAGGACAAATTGCGTCCCGTATTGATTTAATAAAGGACGCAGCATTTTATTTTTAAATACAGGAAATTCCCTTATCATACGGGATGTATAGCAACCCTAGCCACTCCGGTTGTTGTGGTCCTTTATTTTAGTCCTGTTTCAGGTCTTTTATCTCCCCCAGGACCTGTTTCACGGTGTGGAAAATGTTTGCTTGCTGCAGACTTTTAAACATCGCGGGTGAAATAAAATGCAGAGAGTACACTGCAGACCACATCCCCCAAAGTTCCTGAACCTTTGGAAAGTACTACACCCCGACCAGGTACCCTTTTGGGGGGTCGATCAATTACCCCAGAACTAAATTTAGACACTGGTTCATGCGGTAGTTCCTCAAAATTCTTCTTGTTCCTGGGGAAAGTTCCTGTGGTGGAAATGTGGCTTTATTCAGTACTGGTGGATTTGGCAACAGCCGTGGTTACTGGTGATGGAAGTATAATACTACTGCAAACACTCCTTGAGCTGCTACTTTGTCAGGAATACAACAGAAGAGCAGCCGGTCTATCTGTGCAGCCAAACCAACTCGTTTTTTATTGGCTATTTCCCAGCGTTAGTTGTCCTGTGTCCTGCTGTTTCCTTACAACAGCAGGACACAGTAACAGGAATAATGTAATATTTAGAAGTGATGTCTTTTTGATCAACACTCATTTTCAGCACTACCTTTTTGACAAATACATTGCTTTTGGTGTGACTGCTTCACAATAAAAAGGTTCCCCTATGTTTCACCAGTTGGATGCTTTTAATGCGAAGCAGCAGCAGAGGGAAATTTTGCGTCAGCATTAGATGTAACTTAATACAGCTCGGATACAGCTGTAGGAGAGTGAATAATAAACAGTAAGACTGATATGAATAGATATAATTACAAGCAGTAACACTGCATTATATGCTGCAATAGTTCTTGTGAATCCCTTGTGTGCGTGGAGGTAATTTGCATTCAGCATGGAACTGGCAGACCTCAACACAATGGACATAATAAACATTGCTATACTCAAAGGTAATTACAGATTAAATCTACTCTGAACCTCAACTGCTGAAAAAAATGCCAACCAGAAATAATATCCAAAACAAGCTGAATTCAGTGAAAAAAAACATTACAATTACTTTAATGTGACATAAAGTTTAAGGAAACAACACTAAATCATTAAGCCTGCAGGTTCCTTGTTAGTAAGAGGCCTACTAATAAGAGAGGTTCTTATGAAATAAAGACCCGCTCCCTCTACTCAGAATTGAGGCTTGGATGTCTCTTTGGCCTTTTTACTACGACTATGTGTAAAAACTGTAATGGAAATATGTGCATACTTATTTGCAACACTTGGACATCATCATCATAGACAGACACACAGACAGACAGACAGACTGACAGACTAAGAAAGAAAGAAACAAACAAAAAGCCTCTCTTTCAACAAATGTCCAACCTACCCTATCAGGATTCTTGTCAGTATTGCTTGTCAATCACCTGCTTTTCAACAGCTACTGGAGAAAACTGAATAAAAATTATGCAATCGGGGCATTTCAGTCCTTACTAATGTCAATATTTTGATTCAGACCAATAGACATAACCAAGATAAAATATTATCAATATCAAAATATCCATCTTTGACCTGTCTGCACTTTGTTCTGTCGCTTTTGCAACCAATAAAGAGATGGTACATTTGGACAGTTGATTACCATCAGCAGAAGGTGGGACAGGTGAATTACTGATTAAGATATTAATGTTAATATCAATTGTGTAAAGATATAGTATATACTGTGTATGTGTTCTCGTTAAATGATTAGGTCTGTTATAAGGATCAATGACAGTCTGTCTCTCATGCTACACACATGTAGGTCTAATTTAGTCTCTTTCATATCTCTGTTTTCTTTCACAGTTGTCAATCGTGACAGGCTGCAAAGAGAAGTGACATTGTTTTGCCTTGTTAGTGATGCTATGTGCTCCTGGCAGAATTCCAGGCTGTTTCGCAGTGCCTGAAAATCTTTGTTGGAGCACCATGTTGAGGAGTATTCTGGCATCAACACTAGTGTGGAAATTAAGATATCACTCACTGCTGTGCAGGGCGATGTTGTTATTCAGGCTGTTGGTTGAATCAAAGGGAAGTAGTCTTTTGCTGGTATATGTTGAGCTGTATTTGGCTTTAAAGTTATTCTTTGGTTCAACATTAGTGCAGAGCTGATAGTAGTGCTTGTTAATCTATCCAGATCAAGAAGTTAAATATTCTAATTGTGAGAGACAAGAACATGTTTCTTTTTTTACTGAGAGGAAAAGTGTTATGGTTGAACAGCTGCCCCCTTGAATCCCACACTGGGAACAGATCAGGATTCACCAGCTAAGCTGGCCCTTTGGTAGGACCCCTACTGACCCCCCAAGTTTCACCCACTGTTTTTTGCATTACAGTCCAGACTGTAAGTATTAGAACAGTTTCACATTTATGTGTTCTTTTCTTCTTTTTTGATGCATTTGGTTTTTACTGAGCCGATGAAACCGCTCCTGTATACTTATGCGTTCATCGTGTTGCTTATGTCAGCAATTAATGCCAGTGTTCCAGTTCCATTGGTAGCCATACATGCCCAAGCCGTAACAGAACCACCACCATGTTTGACAGACAAGGTGGTGGCTTTGGGTCAGTGACTGTTTATATCCACACTCAGTCAATAGAACTTTGTTCCAGAACAATGTTTTTGCAAACGGCAGTCTGGCCTTTCTGTTTTTGTGTCTTACCAGGGGTTGTGATCTTGTGGTGAATCCTCATGAAGTGACTGTAGGCAAGGAAACACGTACACGGAGAGGATTCTTGATTTGCTTTGTAGTCTTAAAGGGGTTTTTTTATGTCTCCACACCAGCGACAGCTGTGGCTAGAGGCATTATGTTTTCAGGTTATACATCTGTCCCATGCCGTGTAAACATGCATCTGAACTGCAACTGGACTGGTTGGCGGAGGCAAACCTCCATAAGGCGGTAATTCTAGTTTCACCATGCAAATGATTTCCCAGTGATACACAAACCTTGTACTCCTCAGTCACCAAATTGCTTGCCATTTTCTAGTTTTCCTGTGCAACAATGACGTGTGAAATTTCCTCAAACATTATTGCTTGTTCAGAATTTAAGTAAGCCCTGAGAGTTAACTGACGCTAGTCCTACAGCCATTTGTCCAACATCAGATCAGATCATGGAATGATGATTATTGATTGACTTTATTAATTTAAACACTGTCTGTTTAGTCTGGCCTTCTGAACATTGACAATTCAATCAATCAGATAAAGCCATAACATATTCCCAAACAAATCTACAATTTATCAAATGACCACAAACCAATTGAGTTACGAGGCTCTGTTGCAGTTGCACACCATCCAGTTGGTAGTTCACTGGTGAGAATGGCAATCAGATGGGTCATCCCGGTGATGCAGTATTTTTTACCTTACTGTCAAAAAAACTGAAACACTGTTACTCATCAGTTCTTATGAGGTCAAAAGAAATATTTATACATTGTCTTGATTCCTCAAATTAAGATGGTTCTTTAAGTGCATTTCAGAAATTCTAAAGGAGGATCCAGCAGTGTGTTTTGTCTCGTGAGGTTATGTTTTGGGTGATGATTTTAATTCTAATAGATTTGGGTTTTTTTTTTTATCAGTTGGCATAAGCAAAATGTTTGTGAATCTTAACACAATGACACAGGTAAGTACTGTACACAGAAATGCAAAGGCAACACAAAAACAGACACACACAAAGCAACGGATGCAGATACAGTGACTCTCATGTACAAAGAGATTTTTGCAAAAAACACACAACCACAGAAGAAGTTATTCACATGCAAACACACAGAGGCACACATAAAAAACAATAAAACACACACGCCCACACACGCACACACACACACACACACACACACACACTGTTCAGTGAGAAGCGCTGCTGGCATAAACAAAACCAGCACCACAAAGTACAGGGAGGAGTAATGCACAGGCATGAAAACGGGACAGACTATGTTTGACACAACAGAGAGTGTGTGTGTGTGTGTGTGTATTTGTGTGTTTGCGTAAGCATGTGAACTTCCAGTGAGTGCGATTGAGATTCTAAGGTCACAAGCCTTGTAGAAATATTTCACTTCAAACTAAAGACACCCCTCTGAGAACACACACACACACACACACACACACACACACACACAGAAATGTAGACGCCTCTGAAATAGTTTAAGCCGACAGACCTCCACAAATACGACAGAAGAGAGGAGGAGAGGAAGATGAATTGAGAGGAAATGTTTGCAAAGGAGCAGAAAAGCAGAGTGGAGAGGAAAGAAATGTGGAAAAATGAGACACTTGAAAAAGAGGAGAGAAGATGATGACAAAGAGAAGACAGCAGTGACTCCATGAACAAAAGTTTAATCTACTGACAGCTGACATTGGGAGAGGGCGAGGTACACCCTGGGCAGGTCACCAGTCTGTCAGAGTGCTGACATACAGAAACAAACGACCGTACACGCTCACATTCACCAGCTATGGGCCCTTCAGAGTCGCCAGTTCACCTAACCTGCATGTCTTTGGCCCGGGGAGAACCCACGCAGGCACAGGGAGAACATGCTAACTCCACACAGAACGGCGCCAGACCCAGGGTTCGAACCCAGAAGCTGTTAGACGACGGTGCTGACCGCTGTTACGCCATGCTGCCCCAACATCCATACAATGAACAAGATATCACGAGCCTTAAAGGAAAAAAAAATCTCAGTAAATTAGGAGTGATGTACATAAGCCCTGATAGGCAAGTGATTTTTTTTTTTGTTGTTGTTGTTGTTTCCTGCCCAACCAGTGAGAGATGAGTGAATTTTAGGGAAGGAAAAAAAAGAGGGAAAATTAGAAGGAACCCCACCAAATTTTTTTTCACATGCCTCTCAGGGGTTGTTTTCACAGACAAACCTTTCCAGGCTTCCACGACTGTAGTGTAGATTCAGGTTAGCCAAACACATGATAAATCAGGGTGGACGTTACATTAGTTCTAGCGAGAAGACTCTCAAACGCCGCATAAACAAATCATGATAAATGGACCGTATCTATGGTTGCATGCGGTGAGGGGTGACGGCAGGACGACTGTGCAGTCCGTGGGCTGTCTTCCACAACTCAGGCAGGGGTCCATCATGCAGGTCAGCTGAAGGCAAGAAGCTCAGCGGCCCATCAGAGCTCGCAGCAGGACGCGAACAGCGGATGTCCAGTGTTCAGGCAGGGGAAAGCCTTTGACTAGATGGAGCAACTGGACGCTGCATTTAGTGAGGGTATATAATGAACAAAACACGAAGTTAAGTTGCCGAGGCAACTTCAGCACATGGAATGATGAGCAGAAGGCTTCAGGCTGCACTCAAACCGTGGATCTCTGCTGTAGGTTGCTTATTTTCAGGGCAACCCTGGTTTGTTTGGCGAGACGAATCCAGGTGCCAACAGGCAACAAACTTCAGTGGTTACAGTTTTCGCTACACCAGCCATGAAGGCTGATGTGGAGATCAGGGCAGCAGCAAGCAGCACAGAGAAGTAGGAGCCTAGAAGGGCTTTCAGGCAGTAAGTGGATACCTCTGTGTCTGCTGTCCAGCGGCGTCAGTGTTTTGTAATGTTGAAAGGTTGCCAGCAGGACACACATTTGCAGCCATGGTTACCTCTGATCCCATTAATGACCTGTTCCATACGCTACAGGCTGCAGCTATCCACCTACTCATCACGTGCGTAGTCAAATAGAGCAGGTGTAGCTTAAACTAAAAGAAAAGATCAGTAATCCAGAGAAGTTAGTGTATAACGTTTTGCTAACTAATACCATAAATATTGTTTATGGTCCGAGACCAGCCGATCAAACTTTTCTATGTTGATCTGTTTCTTCAAACTCAAATGCTAATGAAATCAGCTCCTGTATCATTTCCCTCTGTGTGGTTTCAGTGGTTGCTATGGTCACACAGTGGAACCACCATCAACAAAGAGTTGAGGACATTCACGAGAGCAGCAGCCACCTTCTCCCTTTTTGTTCTTGTCACTGCATTATGTTTATGATTTTTTAAAAATGGAGGAGTTCTGGTTGAGTAGTAATGGGATCCCAAAATATCCTTCTCTGAAAACATATCTATGTCAGTGTAGCGGCTTTGTACTCTCTCTTTGCGTTGTGTAGTTTAAGAGACGAAGACGACCATCACAGTTGGCAACTTGCCGTTTATTTCAGACCTTGGCTGGCCTGGCAGAGGGATTAATAATACAGTCAGTCCCGGTTTTCCTCTCACACACACACACATACACGTCAGAGGGAGAGCGAGGTCCGACTGTTCAATTAGTTTCAAAATGAACATAAAAGAACACACAAAGCGTACCTGGCAGAGGGATTAATAATACAGTCAGTCCCGGTTTTCCTCTCACACACACACACATACACGTCTGAAAAATGTAAAATGAAAAGAAAGTGCAGGTTAGCTAACAACGTGTAGCACTAGCCATTTTGTAAACAAAAATAAAAGAAAAACACCGTCAACTTTTTATGAAAAAGGACGTGCTCGACCGTTCGGGAGCTATATGTTTAAAAAAAAATACAACTTAAACCTCCCCTTAGTATTGAAATTAAAGAAATCCCCCCGGTTGCACAGACCTAAGCCACAGGGGCGCTGCATTTAATTACCATAGGACAAACAACTTTGCGTGTTGTGAGATGAGATTTTATGGCAAGTGGAATCACACTACTTCTTAACTCCGTTACATCAGTACTGAATATAAATTTGGACTTTAAAGTATGTTCTGATCTTTGACGTAGTAGATTGAATTTGCTGTTTGGAATGATTACAAGAAATTTTGAGAAAGAAGCAGACAATAGAGAAACACCTAGACAAGAGGCCCACCAAGAAACCAGCGACCAGATGGCAGATAAAAATGCAGACAATCAGTCTAAGTATTGCAAAAGAAAGAAAAAATGGTGATTTGGAATAATTCTCAAAGCAAATCGGAATCTTTTGAGTTTAAAAAACGCTCGGGAAATGAAAAGACGGACCTGAAAATTAACAGCGCTGAAAGTTTGGTGAATGAAGTGAGAAGTTGCAGTGAGAGAATCTTTAGCATCAGGTGCACTAATAAACCTGCTGAAGCAGCAAAAGGTACTATTTCAAAATGAACTAATATCAGATCTACCTGCAGAGAGGCTGAATATGTTGGAGGCGCAGTGACCTCTCGTCAGTAAACACACAGCAGCAGATCCTTCTCGTTGCAGTTAAGTAGATGCATTCCTGAAATGGCACGTACAAAAAAGGTTTCTAAAAGCTGCCTGGACCAAAAAAAGTTGTTATTCCACCAAGGCGAGAGGGTTTACTCGCTTTGATCAATATTTTTGTCAGTGAAAAATCAAAAGTAATCCACATTTGTTCAAAATGGATAGAAAAAATGACCAAAGACTATGAAAATGAGACAAAATAACAGAAAACAACACCAAAAATGAATTATAAATAAGTGACTTTGAAGATATATGTCAATGTAAATGCATAAATATGCGATAGAAGCTTCCAAAGCTTTTACATAGGTAGTAAAGGGAAAAAAAACATGTGTTGTGGAAGGAAAAAACACAGTAGTGACAACACTTTATTTAGCTGTCCTGCTGGGATACAAGCCAGTTTCCGAAGACCTTTCTCCTACTCTGCATCTACAACTTCCCACAATGACTAAAGAGGAATTAAATAAAGGAGACTGGCGTTTACTCAGTGTTTATTATGTGATGAGTGGGTGGGACTGTGAAAGATTAGAGCAACTTGAAGGTTTTGGTAGCACTGCAGTCTCCGTAGATTAGCAAACAAAATTTGGGTTTATTTTCTTCTTTACATCACCATGGGGTAGATTGGAGTTGACAGCAGCGTGTTGCAGAACTGATTAGACCGACTTCTCTGTGCTTTCTCGAGACTGATTGACACATGATGCTGCAGAAATGCAAATGAGTCCTCTCAAATCTGGTGATTTGTTTGTACTTGAAGTAAAAGGTGGAGCACGCTTGTGGTGCCCCAGGCATAAGAAAACCTTTTCAAAACTCTTGATAAGCATTTATAAGCAATCTGAATTAAGTGTTGAAACTCAGAAAAGTTGACTTTTTTTTTTTTTGAAGGTTTTTATTCTACTGCATTGTGCTACAACCAGTGTTCTTTCATTTGGTACAGTCAGTGAGGCGGTCTGGGGTTAGTCCATCTTTGAAGTGGCATTTACAAACATAATCTCAGTGGCCGTTCAACTGGTGAATGACACTTCAAAAGCCAAAAGACTAGAACAAATGAAATGTGCTGCTGAAATGTGGCTCACAGGGATCCACATCATGTAGCATCACGCATCATTTTTAGCATTTTATTTGACATGGATACAGCTGGTAAAAATCCTACGCGTGGCTTGGGATCTGAATGAGTCAGTCACAGGCTAGAGCGTAACTGATGGGTTCTCACATGACAACAAATGTGTTCTTTTTCTTCTTCGGCAGTTGCTGTAGGTCCAGGGATAAGAAAATACCTTAGAGCAGTGCCCTATTGACCTTAAGATCAAAATGTAATATTCTCTTTCTGCTCACTCACTCGTGCTCTCCCTCCCCGAAATGATCTATTGCACCCAGGCTAAGATAGTAGACGTTCAGGCAGTCGCTATGGCCCATTGACCTTGCCTCGAAGCCACCAATATCAGCATCCAAGGCTAATATACACACATGCTGGTGATGAAAAGAAAATACACACACACACACACACACACACACACAAGCATTACACATATCCACAGGCGTATACCCCAACATGTAGGCTTAAGATCCTTCATAAATGGCTCACACCAAAACATTTAATAAAAATCTGTAATCAGCTTATGATAGCTGAAGAAAACAACATTTTTGAGTGGTAGTCTAATTAATGTTGACAGCTCATCTGAAAATGAGAAAAGCAGCGTGACATACAAACACATGTTAAATAAATACATAAAAATGCATTGAATAAAAACAAAATTTTGGTGTGAAGGGGCTCTGCGCTGTGAGGGGGCTCTCAATTAATCCAAGTTGCAACAAAAATTCTGCTGAAAATTGGCGGTAATAGACACAATGATTATGATTGGATGTTACAAGTCGGCTGATTGCCGCACAGTTCTGTTGAGCCAGTGAGAGTCAAGCATGAATGAAGCAGCTGATACCAACTAGCTAATGCAAGTCTGACTTCAGCACTGTGCCTAAACTAACATCCCGCTCCATTTAACCAGAGAAGACTCACCACTCTGTTGCTGCCTTGCACAAAACTTGCTGATTGGACATTTGGACATTAGCCAAGTTACTTTTTGTCCTTTTTTGTGCCTTTTTGTTACTTACTGAATTTATGCTGATGCCAAAATTTCTGCTGTGAAAAAAGTCTGTCAGTCTAAAGGTTGGTTGGTCCAATATGGTCCAGATTGAAATCTCTTCTCAACAACTATTGGATCTTATTTTATCGCCATGAAGTTTTAGACAGTCAAGACAGTCAGACAACAATTGCTATGAAATTTAGTCGTTCGTTGTCTAGACATCGAATTATAAGGATTCGGTAATCCTCTGATTTTTTCTGTAATCATATTCACATATTTCAAGGGAAATCTCAACAATCAACGGATTGGTGCAAAATTAGGTCCAGAAAATGTCCCCATGCTACCTAAAGTAAAGTGATGGTTCACACAATACTTGCTAAACATCAGCATGTTAGCATTGTCATAACATCAGCTAATCTTATGAGACAACTATATGACAACTAATTGTTATCTATGTAGATCCTTAAAGGAGCTATTTTCTTTACCTTTTTGCCATTGATGCACAGCCAGCAATAGCATTGACAGCTGTTTACTTACCAGTCTAGAAGAAGCATTGCGAGTTCAGCATCGAACTTAATTTCTTTAGTCGCCAAGAACTGTCTCCAGAGGTGAAAAGTAGCGGGAGTTTAAACTCTTGTTCGTATCAATTATCTTTTTCTTCTGAAGTTTGCATGCTAACCAGGTAGCCCTGGCCTGTTCTAACAAGTCTCCCCACTTTCTGATAGCAACCCACTGTAGCCTCCAGTCTGCCATGAATAAGTAGTGCTATTCAGAGGATGTATTATAACCTCTTGTGTTATAAAGACAACGATGGCTGAAGCTCTAGTCAAGCGTCAATCACTACCACCCGCTTCGGGCAGGAAACCAAATTCTGCAGCAGAGAAAACTTACAAATAGCCCTTTTAAACTTAGATTATTTTGTTACGCAACCAGTTGCCAAAGGTCAGCAAACCTTTCAGTACAAATTTGAATAGAGTCATTAATTTTGCTTCATAGCGTAAAGAACCCAACCCTACTGGTATATAAGAGCATGCATCTCCAGCATTTAACCACTCTTTTCTTTAGTCTGTTTTCCTGCCAGTCCTTGAAACCTTTAAGCACAGTGAACTTATCATCAGTGTATGGGACATGTCACATGCTGAAAACAAGGTTATGGCCATGGTCACGCACACTGGTCAAATTCCTACACCTACAGTATAAATCCCTGTCTATCTTCTCTCTTTCTTTCTGTTTCTCACTCAGCCTCCAGCTAGTGTATTTTTCTCCCATCATCCCATCATCTTTTCTTTTATTCCATCTCTCACCCTCTCTCTCTCTCTCTTTTTCTCTCTCTCTCTCTCTCTCTCTGACTCGTGCTCTCTCTCCACAGTGGCGGGTAATTAAAGTGGTCAGGGCCATTCCATTACCCGGGGGGGTGGGAGACTTATTCAAAGGCTGCTGAGATCAAAATGAAAACCAATTAGCGCTAGGGTTCTGTCCTTTTATAATGCAGGCAGAGCCAGCCAGCTTATTGGTTGGCCTCTGTCTTTTCCTCAATGCAGAGAGCACTAGCAGGCTCAGGTTAGATTGAGGTTAAAGTAGAAAATATGGAAATGCACATGGGAAGGGAGGAGCTGTCTGTATCAGGTGTCATTGAAGAGCTACTTGTAGGGCCATATGCATACAGAAAGGACACACATGATATGCTAATACGGGAGCATTTCAGTTGTTAAATCATAGTGACATCATAGGGCTTGTAACCTTGGCCACAGTCTTCTTCATAAAGACTGAGAACATAAAACCAGAGAAAGGGGAAGAGGTTAAAGACCTATTCCAATGGCCATAGGCCTGTATCTTGCAGTGCTTAGTGTGGTGAAGTAATCAGCATGTAAAATTCATAGTTTTGGATCAATTAATAAAATGTGGAAATCCATTTTTTACATGAACATGAATATCTGTAGCAAATTTCATGGAAATTCATGTAATTGTTGACAAGCTATTTCATGCAAAACCATAAATGTCAATCTGTCAGTGGCACAAGAGGAAGTTAAATAAGTATCAATGTCAATAAGGTGAATCCTCTGAGGACCATGAATACAAAATTTAATGGCATACATCCAATAGTTGTTGAGATAGTCAGCCTGGACCAGTATGGTGGACCAATAGCGTGACTAAAAATACCAATGCAAACACTTGTTTAGCATTGAGTTTGTTTAGCGTGTTGTGTTTTAGCTTGTCTGGTTTTTATTAGCAGTCACACTAGGCATGTAAAAAGTGATTTGCATCATGATGCTTCTACCCCTTCACTATTTTGGTAGACTATCAGGGGACCTCTTTGACCAGCAAGCCAAGGGTCACATACCCGACAAAGACAGCTGAGAGGGTCAGTAGACATGTTTGTTGGTATTTCTTTTCATTTTCATGGACAGAAAACAGCATACTGATATCACATAAGCGATATGTATACTAAATTTATGGCTGTTCATCGGAGAAAATACACTGCAAGGTCAAGACTTTGTGTGAGTTTTATGAGTGTAGCATTTGCCTTCTGACCTGATGTCACTTGAACTGGATTGTTAACAAAGAGGGTTAATAAGAAGTGAAAAGAACATCATTTCAAACAGGCCTCTGATCAGAATGACCAAAACTGACCAAAATGTTCAGCTGCTTCGTTTCATTTCTAAGAATATTCTATTGTCATCCAAAGACACTATGATTACCCCTATCATCAGCTCTCCTGAATGCACGCCAGTAGTTAATATCAACTCATACCATCTTAACAAAATTAAAGCTCTACAATTCCAAAGACTTTACACATTGAAAGCTTTCTCTGCCTTTCCATGGTATTCCTCTGCCAGAATAAAAATGAGCTCAGCTGTCACAGATAGTTGAAATTGTGCCAAATGCCTGTCCATTAGAGACCTTGGATATGAGCCATCATGCTTAATGTCTACTTGATTAAAGGAATACCCTGACTTTTTGGCAAACAAGTACTTTGATCAAATTATTATTGTACGATGATATGATTTGTAACAGGTTTACCTTTGGGTCATTAGTATTAATTGCTGTTGTGCATCTAAGATGGCGCAAAGCTACAAATGCCTTACTCCAAAAAATCCAATCTTACCCTGAAAACATGAAATTGATGGTAACATTTAGTGTCATATGCAAATTATACTGCTTAGTCAGTTGATTGTAATCACCATATCCACATAAATACTCATCTCTTGCCTGCAGGTGTATTAAAATCAAGGGTCTGGTCAACCACTGCTCTAAATCAGTGGACAAAATATATTAAAATGAAAGAGACAATAATTTCACTTGCTGTTGGTATTTCAGTAGCTTTGCTGAAAGAGACCTCACTTTGAACTAAACTGAGTGCAAAGTTAGGAAAACAATTACGATTATTAAAAGCTTTACCTTTGGAAAGTGGCCATGGTGTAGGTGTGATAATCCACTCTGTATTAGAACACCAGAACACTTCTCTTGTGTGTTAAATTTCCTTAGATGTGTCTAGTTAAAAGAGTACTTTACCAACTTGCCATTGTATTCCTATAACACTGTTGCACTCAAGATGGACAGGTTTTAAGAAAGGATTAAATTACAGCTGAACCAGAGATCTGCATTTCTCTTCCTCGTCAAAACCTGTTGCCAACATTAACCACAACAACAATTACCCATAAAAACATGATTTTTTTTTAATAAGAGATTACAGTGTGTTATTCTAGTAGCAGTTAATGTAGCCTTGAGCCATTAGCCTCAAGAAGGCACTTTATCAGACTTTGCGCCACCCCCTCTGGAGCTGCGAAGGCTTTACACAACTTTTTTCACATGTGCAATAGTAGGTTACTCCCAACAACCCTTTAAAGCAATAGTTTAACATTCTTGGGAAATACACTTATTCACTTTCTAGTGGTAAGTTACATGAGAAAAGTGATACAAAGCTTTGCTTAGCACAAAGACTAGAAGCAATGGGGAACAGCTAGCCTGGCAATATTCAAAGGAAACCAAATCTGTCCACTAACACCTCTAAAACTCACTAATTATCAACACATTACATATTGGCTGTTAAATCTATAGTGTGTAGACATGACAAATCAACATTTTGTGGGGGGTTATGTGTTGGCTTAGTTCTTGATTGGAATCAGTAACTTCCTGGAATCTCTGGGATGGTTGCTAGGCAACTGGTTCGGATCACAAAATACGGACAGAAAATAAAAGTGACAGTTTGCCTTTTTATTGGGTTTATGCACTGGATTATTTCTTGGCTGGGAACACACTCCAGAAAGTTACACTTAAGTAATGTATAACTGTCCAACTTTAAAAAATAACGAGGTTCTTTATGTGGTATGTGACCTTCACAGTGCTAGTTGTGTCAAGAGGCACATTTTTTCTTCAAATAGATCAAATTTGCTTAATTTTAATCACATTTTAAGGTATACAAAAAGTAATTAAGAGTTAAATCAAAAGTAGGCTGAAAATGTCCTGCATTTCTTTTTGGCTCTCATATAAACAGTGCATATGAGATGTAATTACAGTGAATGTGATCACAGAACAGTAAGGCTGATCAGAGGACACAGTACCATGTGAGACAGTGAAAAATGAGATAAACATACAAAAACAATTTAATTAGCATGTAATTAGATTTTAAGACAGGGAATTCAACTTCAGCTGCTGAAGTTTTGCTGCTTACGGACAAATTCTCTCTCTGAATGAGCATCACTTGACTCTCCACCACAACCCTGTTCCAGATGTGTGCGCAAAAGAGTGCAGTGTAAACTGAATCTAATTAAGAATCTGATACATTTTCTTGGTCAGAGGGTTCTTCAGAGGTTATGAAAGCATTTGTGTTCATAGCAAGTATTAAACCTTTTTCGGACTATTCTATCGACTCAAAGCCAGTATTATAATTCAGAGACAGAAGGCTTGAATCTGTCTGGGTTTTTTTTTAGGGATAAGATACAGTTAGATAGTGCTTAACGGGGAATTGCTGCTCAACTGTGTCTCTTGCAGCTCTATGGTTTGACCCACCACGTTCACTTGAAGGTAATAAGGCCTTTGTCCAGCAAGTCGTCAATTACTGTCTCCTCTGTCCCTCAGGCTTCATACAAATCAATAGTTTGGAGGTTTGAAGGCTGGGATAGTGATCGGTCAGCGTGCTCTGCCCCACTTAGCTTATGTCGTACGACTTGAAACCCAAAGCCAAGATAGATTCTGGCTAAATCCACCCAAATGAGCAATGGGAGTACCTGTTCTTCTGTGTTGAGGTCAGTGGTTTGACCCTTCAGGTCATTGTGATGGAGATGGGTAATTTATCTAGTCTCTGTCTTCATCTGCTCTCCACTCTGCCCTTCAGGCAATGCACAGATCAGTCTAGTGCATAGTGGATGGGAGTTGTAGGACACATGTGACTTGACTGCAGCAGATCGATGGGACAACCAATGCGAGAAATCTCTTAAATTTGGACTGGACATCATTTTCTGGTACAACCTATTCTAGTCTACTACAGTTCTGATACATTTAGCTATTTCATGACAGCTTAGTGAAGAGTTGCAATGGGTATTTCTCAAGTAAAGGTTGTTTGGATGGAAATGTTGGGCTGTTGGTCCAACGATATATTGACAGTTATTCAAAGTATTGTCATGAGATATTGTACCAATCCTAACGGTGCCTAGAGGATGGAAAAAGCAAAAAAAAAAAAACCCTGGATGAACGCAAATCTTTTCTCACGCTGAAACATTTTGAACTTGCCTCGGGCAGTTTTGCAACTAATTGCATGTTTTAATTTGTATGTAGTTGCACTGCCTCTGAAATTTATCGCCCCATTCTGTGGGAACACACAAATCTGCCAAACATTAGCATTTTGACGCTGTTGCTGTGAACATGGTGCCATTGGAGATTCGCGTTTAGCTCAAGTCACTGTTGTGCCATTTTTTCCCAGTGTCCTAATTGGAATTTAGACACTGTCACTTACAGCTGCTGAAAAAAAAAAAAAACACAAACCATCTAGCGAAAAAACGGCAGGACAGTCAAAATGAATAAATAAAATCCAGCAATGACTGTAATAGATTTTCAAATGTATTTTTTGCTTTGAATTATAAACAAAAAATCTACTGTATTGTATCTACTGAGACAGGACAAAAATGAAGGATTTTCTTGAAAAAACTAGATGGTTTAGTCTTACTTTGTTTTCATACACAAAATCAATCACTGAATGAAGTTACAATACGAGATATTAGGAAACAGACAATTCAGCAATATGCTTTAAATGCACAAATTAAATTTAGAAAACCTTTAGTCAAAGACTTTTCAAATACATATTTAAACTGACAATGCAGATTGTATGGTGTTATTAAAAACACAATTCCAAACAATGGAAAAAAAATTCTATAAATTTCCATTGATATCTTTTTTTTGTCTTACATTCATTTTCTCTTTGCTCCTGTTCCTCCATACATTTGTCTTTTTTATCCTTTCTTTCTGCTCCACTGGACAAAGTAGAGATATCGCTGTGGCTCTGATCTCTGTAATCCTCCTCGTCAGTTAATGGCGGCTGAAGAACACAGATTACAAGCAAAACAGACACAAACCTCTTAGGAACACGGTAGAGTTAGAGTTGATCTCAAATTTCAAAAGAGCCTTACAGAACCAAGTTAGAATGAGTAAGGGCCAATAACTGATTAAACTAAACAATAACCTATACCAAATGTTAATAACTTGTCATGTGAATAAAGAATTTTTGACAAAAATGTCAAAACAAATCAATTTTTTTAATTCTGAGGAGATGTTTGTCAAGTCAGGTTTGAGTATAAAAATCACAGATCACAAACTTACTTCAGAGGGCTCAGTAATCGTTCTGTTCAATAACCCTTCCTCTGTTCTTTCACCCTCGAAATAACCTTTCACGGCAAACTGTAAACCACCACAACTATCAAACACAACAAAACCAGCTACCTTAGCTTCTGAGAACACAGCAATCAGAAACTTTTTCAGCAATTCAGGATATCTGTAGGTTTTCTACATTTTTCCCCATTCTGCCAGCATTGTAAGCGGTTAGTGTGAGAAACTACACTAACTGCTTTTACAGTCACAAAATCCTTTACTGTACCAAAAAGAAAAGATCCGTGCGTATGGTCTGTGGTGAATTACTGCCCTTTTTTCCGTCCCTCAGGCGTCCTACAAATCAGCTGTTTGGAGGCGAAGCTGATGATGGACCGGTCCTCTCAACCCCGATCAGCTTCACAGGAATGACCTACGAAACAAAACCAAGCAGGACTGACAAGGTTTCTGTCAAATGAAATGTCCACTCTATTCATTCTAATTATTTGGTTTGCCCCCAAAATTCATTTGCGTTTGACAAGGCATTCATTCACAGTTACCTCTAAATACGCTCAGATGTGACAAGCTGCTCAAGCAGAAAGGTGTTTTGAATTTTTGAAGAAAACCGATTGACTTAGAAGTGAAGGAGCTGATTGAATTGAAAGCAAATTAAACCGGGCCGTGGTTATTATGGAGATTGAGTCATCAGTCTTCT
Source organism: Seriola dumerili (assembly GCF_002260705.1). Lineage (NCBI taxonomy): Eukaryota > Metazoa > Chordata > Actinopteri > Carangiformes > Carangidae > Seriola > Seriola dumerili. Next base: position 7,647,255 of record NW_019174416.1, on the reverse strand, counting down.
TGTGTCTTCTCTGTCCCCTAAGCGTCCTGCAAATCAATCTACAGCTGAAGTGGTCAGTGGTCAGTATTGCTTTCAGCGGGAATGGGGACTGGTAAATGCGACCAAACATAAGCTGTAATGGATTGAATCTGAAAACAAGCTAGAGGTCATGATGAGGAAGACGGGGTATTCATTCATTCAGTGGCTGTCTTGTGAATTACTGTCCCATCAGGCCTCTGGCTGACTGATGCAGGTGAGGTGAAGAAGGCTGATGACCCATCTGCCTGTGAATGAGGAAGCACAAAAAGGGTTATGGACCAATGTATTAGTTTCAGGGATGTGCAAATTATTGTGACTGAAGTGGTTTTGGATGCCGCCCCTGTGCCCTTTTTCCTGAAGTGCCCTTCTGAACCTGAGGGATGTATTATTATTACGATTACTTTTTACCTAATTGTGCATTATCACTTGTCATGAGTGAGTCTGCCAAGCTGCTGCTGAACGAGCGCTGACATCTTTTCCTTAATTGTTGGCATTCATCTCCTTTAGAGACTGAGTTAAACTCCAAACATATACGTTTCTTTCTCTCGTCGTGCATGACTGAACACAGTGTTGTATAATTTGTTCTTTAACAGTATCATGCAGATGATTAAATTAGCAGCTCTGGGTTGGTTTGCGCATTTGCCAATTGGTTTTTTAGTAATCAGTTAATTAGATCTCACACATGGAGGCTGCATTTGTGTGTCACTGTGTTGTAACTGTTAGCCTCCAACTGTAACTGTTTAACTATTGTTATGTGCATTAGTAATGTGATTCTTTGTAAAAAAAACAAACAAAAAAAAAAAAACAGGACGTCTGAAAGACAGCTGTAAGAGGTGTGCAATCTAGCTGTGTACTACACATGACAGCAGCAGTAACAAATCTCTCTTAAATTCAGGGCCGGTCTTCCCTGTGCTGAAAGTCTCTCTCCTGCATCTCGCCGCTCTCTGTCTGCACATCTTCACCTTTCCGCACTCCAGTATTGGATTATCCCTTTGAACTGACAGTAAGTTTATCAAATGCGCAGTATAGCGAAAACAGGCCAGTGTAGAATCCTGCATCTACCTGCCTCAGTACTCAGTGTTCTAACATTTCCTGGCTCATCATCTGGACTGTAGTTTGGAAGCACACGGGAGATGTGAGAACTTTAGGAGTTGGAGCATTTATTTATTAACAAATAGCCTTAAGCGTGAATACATTACACTGTATGTTCACAGCTATACTGCTAACTTCTAACTGCTCCTGGTCAATTGCCTCACCGCTCTCTCTCCCTCTATATGTTTTATTGGAAACTTCTCAAACTTATTGCAAGATTTTGCACAGAGATGATACACCAGTGTAATTTGCTTGTTTACTTGCTACTCCTGCTTCCTAACGCTTAATGCACAAGCTTTTTTTTTTTTTTTAGCCTTAATGTTACTAGATTAGCAAGATTTCCTTTTACTGTATTGTGCTTTTAAGCATTACTCAGCCCTAACAGTGTTAGTCCTGTTTAAACCACAGGCGTTTCTGATACTGATCCTGAGTAACATGTCTTACTGCCACTGACAAGTAACTCTTGACATCTTTACTGGAGACACAGACTGGGAACAGAATCAAATAATGAACTGCCAAGAATTACCGCTCTCACTCAATGTCATGATGAGTATCTCAAAAGGCTGTCAAATGCCAACTGCCGGAGAAAATCCCTCTCACCACTCGGACCGACGGTGTATGTCACAAACAGCCGTTCATTTGATAAAATATGGCTAAATAAACAGATTTGTGCCACGCTGTTACCTACTATGAACCTCTGTTAGGTGTGTGTGTGGGGGGGGGGGACGGGGGGGCAGTTCTGTCGTCACTTTTTAAAGGATCTATTTGTAAGTTTTGCTATTGCTACATCGTTAACGTTAGCATTAACAGCTGTTTACTTACTATTCAAGAAGAAATGTTCCAAGTTCAGCATCAAACTTCATTCATTTATTTGTCAAGAGCTGTCTCCAGTGTTGAAAACCAACCATCTTGTTTTGTTTCTGTTTCTATCATGTCTTTTCTTGTGCTGAAGTTAGAATGCTAACCGGCTAGCCCCAGACCGGCCTGCCTGGCTTGTCACTTTCCGATAGCAAGTCACTGCAGTCTGCCCTAAAGAAGTAGCGCTGCTCAGAAGACGTATTTTAACTTCTTGTCCTGTAAAACGATGACTGAAGCTGTTGGCAAGACTGAAAAGCAAACAGCTGTAAATGCCAATCCTGGCCGTGTAGCAGTAGCACAACTTACAAATAGCTCCTTTTGATTAGTTTGCTCAGTGGAGGTGGGAGAGAACAAGAAAGAAGCGACGACAGCTATCACCAACAGGCTGAGACCCCCTCATTGTCTGATTTGATTTGATTAGTTGTCAGAGGAGAGTTTAAGAGTCTGATTAATTAAATGCTGCTTTAAAGGCTTTTCCGTCATGTTGTGGCCTGGGACTCGTGATTACTCATCATCGCATAATGGCAATCTTGGTGCTTGAACTGAAACCCTCATTTACATGCATCAAAAACAACCTTAAAAGCAACACGTTACAAATGACCAAATTGTTTCAATATTTACACAAATTACATGAAACAAAGATCTGGAATATTTTAGAAAGAGGCTCATTAATATTATTATTATTATTATTATTATTATTATTATTATTATTATTATTATTATTATTATTTTGGAATAATGAAATCTTCTGAGCTTTTCTCAGATTGACAGACTTTCCAGAAGAAGTACATTACAGTATTTTTGAGACAGCTACACAGGGGCAGGTGAAATGCCAAATTGAAGTGTAGGAACTGCATAAATCAGACATTATCCTGTACATTCAAAAAAATTGCCTCTCCAGGCATAAAAATAAATAACACACATATATGTATCGGTGATATTCTCTCTCTAACACACACACAAACACACATATACACACTGATGCAGGCAGCGAGAACAGTAAAAATGTGCGTTGCTCAGCGGTTGCTGCTGCCTTTGGCCTGCAGACACGGAGAAGGTTGAAATTCAATCAGTCACACTCTGGCAAGGACCTCGAATGTGTGCGTGTGTGTGTGTGTGTGTGTGTGTGTATGTGTGCATTTTGAAACGTGTGTATCTATGCATATCCCTGCATGAGTCTGTGTACAATAAGTACGATAAAGTGGCTGCTTACCCCTAAGTATTAGTGCCTGTGGACATGCACATGTCTGAAGAGTGTGTGTGCAGTCATTCATTCGGTGTAAACGATACTGGGAGTGTTTGTCCATGTGTGTGTGTGTGGGATGCGTGCAGTTGTGTGACAGTGTGTGTGATTTGATTCTGTGTCTTTCTTATTAAATCTCTGCTGCTTTTCACCTTAAACCATATTCTAAGTAAACAATGAAAGGCAAGAGAATACTTTTTTATATTTTTGGTTTTCTTGTAATTTTTTTTCTTTATGTCAATATGAGCTCTTATTGGTGTGGGTGAAAAATACTGCACGTTTATTTTTTCTCACATTTCAGTGTGTAAATTCAGATAATTGCGTTCCTTGAATACATGATGTCTCTGTCGTGTCAGATCACTGTGTTGTAATTCTCTGTATTCCTATCATGGATCAATAAACCAGTATTGAACCATGATTGCTTTTACGCTCACACTTTCAGCTTACACGTTTGCATATAAACAACATAAACAAAACAACCACAAACTGTCTAGACTTTACATTACTGATAACAATTTTCCAAACCATTGAATCCATTTCTAGCTTGATTTCTTATTATCCTCTATGAAATTGACACTGTTCTGAGACTATTATAATTCTGAAACCTCCTTTCTTTGTGTAGGTGGTCTCATTGGAATTTCTATGTCAACACCCAAGAACAAAAGGCAACGACAAGAAAAGGTGATCCTCATTCACACCTGGTATTAACATACAGTCAGTATCTGGAAATTGTATCTGGATGAATAAATAAAAAAAAAAAACATGTTGATGACACACAGAACACGCTGTGGAATTCTGATGTTATTAAATTGACCCGACCAGATTCGGAGTTTGGTCCGGCCGATATTATGATCAGATGTCATCAAGGTGTGAATGCAATCTGTGAAGCATGGCCACACTTTTTCCAGACAAAAATCTGACCAACATGTTTAAATATGTCACTTGTGTCTCAGCCAGCTCCACCTACGTAATTTTCATATTCAAGGACAATCACAATGGCTGTATCCAAAATCAGTGATAAAAGGATCGACTTCACAGTGACTCTGAGCCACAGAATATATTTAAAGTGACGTTTGGGTCGTGACGTATCACATTTTATGGAGGCAAAAATGAGTCAAGCCACGCCACACTTGTGAATGATGCAACAGAATTATGATGATTACTAAGTATCCATACATATATTAAATTATTAATCACTGTCTATATCTGGGAGTGATTTCAGACAAGGCAAATATAGAGTAGAAATAATAAGAGCCCTTATCAATACCAGGTAAAAATGCCAAGTCCCAGCCTCACGTGGTTTCCAGTTAACATCCAGACACAAATAAAATATTAATAACAGGTGCAAATGGAGTCTTTAGTTTTTCAATTCCCCTGCCAGAGTATAATATTTAAGTCATCAGCATTTTTGATCACTAATCTCTCAACACCCTCAAAATATTTTGTTCTGTGAATATGTAATCAGTGAATATTTCAAAAGAAAGAATACAGCTTTTGTTTTGTACACAAAAAAATCATTTGTTGTTTCTAGCTTCAATCATCCGTCATACGTCATGAAAGGAAGAAAAAAAAAAAGATGAAACATTTTTAAGTAATTTTCAAGTAGAAAATTGATTTGATGATATTTAGATTGTTTTTCTCTCACTTCAATTGTATATAAAATTCTCTTTGAATGGCAGAGCAGTGGTGTAACAATCCCCATAATGTCTCCATCTGCAATAGGCTTTCTTACATGTTTACGTATTGCTCTGTTTGTTGGGAGTTGGCAGATATCAATTCATTTGTTTTGTTTTGTTTTATTATTGGTCATTTTCAGCCCCATATTTTGAACAAAAACACAACACAACATTTTTGTCACTCATTATCAGACAGAATACTGACTTCATATTTACATGATGTTTTTTGCGTCATCACCTCTGGCAGGTGGGAATGGAGAATGAGACCTGGACCTTGACTCCCATATAAATAACAGTTTGGTATATATTCTAATTTGGTGTTATGTTGCTGTGGATGAGCTAAATGCCCATATTGTGAGATTAGCGAAGATCCCCCAAATGGTGCTGACATACTAACAGACTAATCTCAATTATCTTGCCTTATGTGCGGTAAACATTATGAGCACAAAATGACATTATTTCAATTTCAGCATCTCTCACAAATTATATGTTATCGTCTTATAATTATAATACAATCTAAGCAACATGCTATCAAACTAAATAAAACACTCTAAATTATCGTGTCCTACCACTTGCACCTCTGGTGGGTGGGAGCAGGGAACAAGACCTTGGCCTTGAACCCCTCCACTCTGGGTCTTAATTATCATAGTCTGAAATATCCACAGGTTGACGATTGGGTGTCCCACGTCTTCTTTGTCCAAGCCCAGGGGTCATCTTTCTACCTGTGGCACATCCGCAGTATGAATGAGAATTTCAGTGTCTCCCTCACCTCTGTGATTATCCTGTCTGTGTGTGTGCCGATGCCGATTTGACCCATCAGACTCGTTTGCTACTTCATCCCAATCAGAATCAGACTGTTGATCCAGACATGAATTACAGGAGTCTGAGCCGGCATTTACATTAAATAACGTTAGGCCGGTGAGGTTCACATGTTGCTGTATCTTTGATGTTAACGTTACTTTACCTACGTTACTAAAAAAATCTCTCTTCCCCTATCCTTTCCTTATTTTTGGACCTGGAGATGCTGTATTTCACATGATCCACAGAAGCGCCCCGTACCATATGATGCCTGAATATTAAAGTAATGGCAGGACAGCTTTCTGTCATAAATGACAGATCATCGATCACTGCTGGATCAATGACGGATCAATCTCATCAGTGGTGGGGACATTGTGAAATGTCTTCCTTACAGACTTACAGATACCATGGTAAATATCTGCTGAGGGAACATTTAACATCCGCTGTTTGTTGATGACTCAGCTGAAATCATTCTCAGATGAAGATCACAATATGTGGTTGAAAACAAGCAAGTGGACTTTCACTTAGGGTTTTTTGAACTACTGTTCCCAAAATCAAGAATGAACCCCAACTAAAAAAGAAAAATGTAAAAAATCTTAAAGCACAGAACATTAAGAACATTAATCATCTGGACCATCTAATAAGATTACTTACTAAAGTGGATTCAAGTTCTCTGCAATTTAACTATCAAACTGACCTTCCACGCATTTAAACCAGTGGCTGACATTTCTCCAAATATGTACGGTGTGTCTTGAAAAAATAATGGCAATTAAGTAAAATATGATTGTTAGTCAATAGACCAAACCGTTTTAAATAGAGTAAATCAAGTGCATATGACATAATGTCATGATGCAGATTTTTTAAGATGAACTGCAAAGAAACGTGCAAGTGAGGTTTTGCAGAGGAAACGTCTTTGTGTGTGTGTGTGTGTGTGTGTGTGTGTGTGTGTGTGTGTGGCTCTGATGCCAAGCTGCTGTTTCGTCTATCTGAATGGTCAAATGGCTTTCTTTTTTTCCCCCTTGGCAGCTCAAGTGAATTTTGCCTCTGTGTGTTGAGCTGCATGTGGCTGTCTTTGTGTACAATGCAGCTTCCATACATGTGTTGTTTGTGTGTGCACAAATGCTTTTGTGCATGTGTCTGTGTGTATGTTTCCAGGGAGTTCTACCTCGGGCTGTCGGAGTGAGTTTCTGTCTTCTATACAAGCAAAGGTTAGCTCTCACAGGAACTGTGCACTGCCGAACTGGCCTTTACACACACACTCACACACACACACACACACACACACAGAGAGAGAGAGAGAGAGAGAGAGAGAGAGCCGGGTATGTGTACACATACACATACAACAGAATACACATCCCTCCACACACATACAAATTCACAGGTGTATGCAGTCAGACTTTGTCTGACAGGGAAAAGTTAGGAAAAAAACAGTGCCTGACATTTGAAAAAGCTGTCATTTGAAATGTGGGAGATGGGTGTCTAAAATAACTACTGTAAAACCTTTTCTGATTTTTTCTACCTTTTTTATTTTTTTTTTTTAAATTTCAATTCCTCTTAGTTAACTTATCTTTCTTTCTCTTCCTTACCCTCCTTCCCAATGTTCTTTTCACACCTTTATATCAACCTGCTCTTCCTCCTCTTCTTCTTCTTGTTTCTTTATTTGTTCAACATTTTCTTTCTTTCTCAAGTAGTTCTGATGGTGATGTTTTTCTCTCCATCACCATGAAGACTAAATAGTGAAAAGGGGGAGTAAAGTGGTGCTTATCAATGGGATTAGCTTTAGTTTAAAATATGGCCACTGCGTTTATGTATTTGTGTGTATTCATATTTTTCTGTGTGTATATGGTCATGTCATTAATATGTGTATCAGCTATACACTACTGTACTGTGCCGTGTGTGCATGCTCACACTAAGCTTGGCTAGCTTGGCCTTGGGAAGACAAATAGCTCCCCTGTGCTTTGCTTCAATGCTCAATGCTCTTCGGGGCATGTTAGCTAACCCTAATGCCTTCACTTATCACTAGCATTTTCAGGTACAGTATATGTATCCACAGGCACATAGATCAGCATATGCAGACATGTTTGAATGCTTAAGTACACACAAGTTGAATTTCTCATGCAAACCCATGCATTAGTAGGTACATTTACCACCCACGCGGCCCCGACACACACACACACACACACACACACACACACGCACACGTATTGTCCATGCAATCCCTGCCTGCCAATAATGAGACAGAGGATAATTGCTGGAAACAAGTCAACCATGTCACCTCTGTTATTACGCCGCAGTCATCAATATGGACTAAGGCAAAGGACAGAGTGTGTGTTCGTGTGTGTGTGTGTGTGTGTGTGTTTGAAAAGGATAGTGACACATAGAAGAAGAGAGAGAGGCTAAGAGAAAGGGAGACAGGGTGGTCATGCAATTGATTGGCAACATGATTGAATGGCTCTTATATATGTAACAATGAGACTGAGAGGTCCAGAGCTCTGCTAGCGGCCCTGACGGGCTGCAGGGTTCATTACAGCCGACAATACAACAACGATGGACAGTCCAAACAACATAGTGGCGTTTTGTATTTTTTAAAGCTGTGCCAGTCGTGGTGTTTCAGGAGCGGAATAACTTCTATGCCGATGGGAGGGTTTATCATCTTGGGAGCATGAATGTGTTCGGCAAATTTAACAGACAAATTATTTTGCATGGCTGGAGTATCCAAAATTAAAAAGGGTTTGTCGTCCATGCTAAGTTTTAGCTTTAAAAACAGAACATGTAACTTGTCAGTTAAGTCATAGAAAACTGGACAGGTGGAAACCTTAATGATCGGTCTTTCCTCCATGTTGTTTGTATGAGTCTCATGAGTTTCTAGAATAGAAAATAAAACTGTTATCCTTCTTTCCCATAGAAATTAATCATATTTACAACATTTACATAACTTTCACTCATGTAAAAAAAAGAAATATATAGATTAACATCTCTTCAGATAAAGAATAAATCTCTTAATGTGGCCAGTCCAAGCTGACAGGATTTACTGCCCCTTGTTTCTGACGAGGGAAAGTCACACACTGCAACTATGGTTAGTGAGAACTACAATAGTAGTGTCCCCGTCCGTCCGCAAGGGGCAGCAATGAGATAATTTGAGTTGCACTCAAAAGCAATTTTGAACCAAAACACACTAAAGTGAGATTTCTGCTTTTTTCTGAAGTGGTTTCAAACACTGTGTTTTGCTGTAACAAGAGAGAAGGCTTCAAGGAAGGCGACTAAGTGGTTGGTTTGGTAAATGTATGTCATTAACTTCCACGTGTCTGAACAGCTAACTCCCTGAGCTTTTCTATGGGAAGCATCAGGGAATGTCTCCCATGCAGTGGATGAGAAAGTCTCAAGAGCTTGTCATCATAACGTCCTCAGGTTGTACCCCCAGATCTCGCTCCAAGAATTCTGTCTATTGCTTGTTGTAGTCCTGACATAATGAATCGCATAAATGGGGATAAGGGTGCACACTTTGGGACAATCTCACCTCAAAGACTGTTGCATGAAGAAAATGAGAAGTCCAAACCCCTCTTCTATCATAGCTGCGTAAAAGTAGGCATGATTGTTGGATTGTCCAGCACCCGCCCAAAGAGAGCGGGGTGGGTGCCGGTCCAGCCTGGCATTCAACCTCAAACTGGAGGAGAGGTTGACTGAAATCACCCTGTTCAATATGATCAGACTTTATTCACGTACCGGAGAAATCAAGCCTGGAGAGAGGTGACAGAGGCAGTTGCTGAATCTGGTATGTGTTCTTCTGGTTGTGGAGTTTATTTTCCCCTGTACTTCCCTTTAGCATCACATGAACAGCTAGCATAGCATGTTAGCTGGTCCATGCTTGCATATCTGAATCTGTGACTGACAACGTTCTGGCAGCTTTCTCGAAAACCAGCTATGTTATGTGTCCTGAGCGGGAAGTCAGCCAGCACCAGTCGTCAGGCACGCCCACCTTCAAGCGTGAACACGACAGGTTTGTGTGAGAGCTCTGTTAGACGCTTCTGCTATCCAGTCCTTATTTTTCCCATCTCTCTCTTTGTAGTTTCATTCTTCGAGTAATTATATTTCCGTAGCTGCACATCACCCTTTTACTCCCATCCCCTCCTACTCCTGTCATATATAGGACACCATTCGTTTTAAATAGATTGGATTAAATTAGATCTTTACTGTCATTGTTCTCAGTTAGCCGTTCTTCATCAGTGTGCAGCATAAAAAAAAACTGTGAAATTCAATAATTAAAACCAAATATAAATGAAAATATATACACGTTAAAAATTAGGTAGTACAGTGGTGGTAAAGTAGCAGCATATGTGCACTATGATGGTCTTTGATCTTTGCATAATGAATGTGTGTTAGTGGGTGGATCATGGGGTCCCTGTTCACAGCAGTCAAGACTTTTCCAGGCTTTGGCAGTGGGGGGGGGGGATAAGCAGAGGTTACCTGGTGTTGATGCAGTTGTCTGCAGCGAGCAAAAAGACGGTTCACTGTGTCTGGAAGAGTGTTGTCACTGTGAGACTGTGTAACTGTCCTTCTAGCCAGTATATCCTTCCATATGCATCTGGAGTTTCTCATATTGAAGAGCTCCTCTGTGCACTGTTTAAACCTGTGCTTGGCGTCTCTGAAGTTCCTCCTCAGGCTCCCTCGTGCTTCTCTCTAAGCCTGAGTGTCTCCAGATTTAAATGCTGAGTCCCGTCCCCTGCCCTGAGCAGAGTCTGTACCTCGCTGTTCAGTCGTGGTTGAACCCTGGAGTCGGTACACCAGCTGTTGTTGCTGTAAATACAGATTCCCCTGCCTACATGCTCTTACTGGAATAAACAGTCCGGTCTACTCTGCAGACGGGATGGCCTGTTATTTTGATAGGAGTTTTGGGAGTGTTTGGGTCCAGGCAAGTCTCTGTTATGATCATCACACAGCAGTCCAGGCTGCGCAAAGTGGCCAGCAGTCTTATCTCATCCATTGTGTTGATAAGTGACCAAGGGTTGACAAAAAAGAGACTTGGGATGGGTTTGCCCAGAGCTTAGCTTGTAGCCCTGCTCTCCTGCCCCTCTTCTGTTTCCTGTACCTCCATCATCTGCGTCGTATCCCCGGGGTGGGTGGGTAACGGGGGGGTTGGTAATCCCTCTGAGCTCCGGGGACAGTTGGATCTCTTGTGGAATGTTGTCCTTGTAAGATGTACAGTCAGTATGATGCACGATCCTGAGCTTCTCTGATCTGCTGTAGTGTTGTGTGACTACCACTTTGACAAGAGAACATAAAACTGCAAACAAACGCAGACAAAACACGAGGAGTGCCGTGGCCGCTGCGTGCAACCCTGCCACCATCTTGCTATTTGCATTATCTGCACTGCTGGCATTAAATTTGCTTTGGCAAATAACCATCCTTTTTTTTTCATGTGAGAAAATGTGATATGAATGGAATTAAATTAGAGTGTAGAAAGGGAAGAGCAATATCAGATAGATACTATCAGTGTGAGAAAAGGAACAAAGTGAGATAAGAAATTAAAAAGATTTCCTCAAGGGTTGTGATCCAGTTGGAGAGAGAGAAGGGTTTCCCTCCTCTCTCTCAACAATGCTCTCTCCTCCTCAGTCCAATCCTTTTTCACTTAGCAATTAGACTATTGTGTCCATCAATACTATGTGGAGCAGAGAGAGAGAGAGAGAGAGAGAGAGAGAGAATAAAGACCGTCTCCCAGTGTCTCAATGACACTCTTTTTTTGTACAACTCAGGACCATTTGGGAATGAGATGATTCTCGTAATCAATACCAACTTGTTCAAACTCAAAATCTCCTCTCCTCATTTTCTTTCGCTGGGTGGAAAAGATTGTGAAGGCATTCCTGTTGAGAGACTCAGGTTCGATTACCTCATGAGTCCCCATCCTGCAGAAAATCTTTCAGTAGCTATGAAGCTCAGATGATGTCAACATGCAAATTCATGAAGCAGACATCATGGATGGAAATATTAATTACGGAGGAAAGCATTTCACAATTCTTTGCATGTGCGGCTGCCACAGATATCGTCATGTCAGGGGATATTGTTTGCACAATGCAGAACCACAAGCGTGAGTATAATAATTGAATTTTCAATGCATGTAAGATTTTCACGATAAAACGTGTTTAATTATTTTATGTATATTGTGTTTATGCAGGTTGCACAAGCCTGTCAGGACATTAAGTCCCCTTTTTTCCTATCTCCTTGCTAGAGTGTATTTTGTGACAGGAAACAAACAAGTAGATGCAGGTCGGGGGTAGGATGATAAACTCAGTACCATGCGAAGACGACTTCTTATTCCTACCAGTGGGAATATTTATTGGCCTGAAACAATGAATGTGCATGGTACGTCCAAGCAGCAACCACCGGGGCGGGACAGTGAAGCCAAAACGGAAGTGCTAAAAAGTGCAGTTCCTTTAATGACCAGTTGAAGCTGTCTCCAAAAGTGGGTCATTAGACTGCCATGTTAAAATGCCCAACTTTACAGGAAAAATAAACATGTTTACAGCCTGGTACAAAAACAGTTTTGGGCTCTACGGTTAAATTCCCCCTTCGTGGCAAAATGTTTATATAACTTGCACATTTAAATTTCATCAAGGTGCAAAGTTATGCATAATTGAGGGCGTGCGGCTTTGACAGTATGTTTGCCAGAAACTGGCATCCACCAAAGTCTCGGCTCCACACAGACCCCACCTTTTTGCCCATTTTTGGATTAACCAGGAGTTCGGCGGAGTCAGGTACTGCCAAGATGGCGACAGTGGAGCAGCTCACTCTGAGCTTCAAAACCTCTTCAGAAACCTATGGGTGATGTCACAGAGGTTACATCCATCTTTATTTACAGTCAATGGGTACATCACTGCTTTTAGCTAGGTACTAGTTTTATGATAGTGGTAGGTAGCTCCAGTCAAGAGAGAGGTTTAAACATCTACACTGCACACATCAAATATTGTATATATTAATATTTAGCTTCGCATTAGGTTAAAATTTAAGGATACACTACATATATTGGAGATATTTGTAAGTTTTGCTATTGCAAAATTGCTTACATTAGCATTAACAGCTGTTTACTTATCAGTCTTGCTTTGGCCATTGTTGAGTTTACAATACAGGAGGTTATAATACGTCCTCTGAGCAGCGCTACTTCTTCAGGACTGGACGCTGCAGTGATTTTGTACCAAAAAGAGATGAGATGGGCCGACTGGGCCAAAGCTAGTCAGTTAGCATGCTGACTTCATTAGAAGAAAAGAAATGATAGAAATGGAAACAAAAGAGGGTTGCTTTTCACCACTGGAGACAGCTCTTGGCAAGTAAAGGAAGTTTGATGCTGAACTTGCAACATTTCTTCTAGATTGGTAAGTAAGTAACTGATAATAACAGCTATTAATGCTAATATGAACGATAGCAAAACTTACAAATAGCATTTTTTTTTTTGCTTCTAATTACTGATTACAAGAGCTCTATATAAGGCTTAGAAAAATCATGTATCTGTGACTTTAAAACCCTCACTCCTATCCTGCAGCTTTTTCTGTACATTTCGTAACCCAGGCAGAATATTGACTCCATCACATTATTCATGAGCCTCTCAGCAAAGCACATAAAAACCTAGATAGAAAAGCCTATACAGTATGCAGAAATTTAAAGTGGCGATTCATTTTGTTTAGAGGGCAAATTCTCTTTTTTCCCTCCCTTCTCTGCCTGTGCCACTCTCTTTTTCTCTCATTACCCACATTCTTCCTATCTGCATGAGAATTGCATATCAGTGGCTCACAGAGGCAGCGTAGTAGTTTCCCATGAAGCCCCATAGCATATTCAGCTAGCCTGCAGACAGTCATTTTAATGTGAGACCAGCATATATTCACAGTGAGAAAGAGTAAGGGGACACAAAGAGAGTGTGAAAGAGAAAAGAGAGAGATTCATGGAAAGACGAAAAGACAAAATATGCGAGATGAAAACAGAGAAAACAGGGAAAACAAGCTGACAGTAACTGCCCTCCCCCTTTGAGCTGCAAATATGGCACCTTGCTTTGACTTACAGGCAGGTGTGGTGCTCCTTACAGGCCAATCAGAATTTTTCATCTAATGACCAGATGAATAACAATATAAGAAAACCTATCTTAGCAACGCTAGTGATGAAAATTGAAATTATGTGTGATCATTATCATATAAAAATCATCCAGATTTGATTATAAGGGCTGAAAGCATAAAACCAGTTTGTCTACCTTTTTTTTTTTTGCAGACAATAGTTCAAGACCTTCTTCTTCATGACATGTTAAAAAAAAACATAGCAATGAGTATTACACCTCACATCAGAATAAAAGTGAAACCAAATTGATTATTCAATAATTCAGTCTAGCGCTGTATCCCTGTATGTATCGTTAAGGGCAATAGCCAAAGGTCAAATGTTAAAACATACCATGAATGAAACATTGTGGTGAGATGTCCTGGCCGACAAACCATGCTCTCCAGACATAAAGTAACATGCTTGTTTGGTACAAGCCCCAACAAAAAAGTAACATCATCATCATCATTATATTTTATTCAGTCAAAATCAAATGCGAAAGTGACCATTCAAACTGAAATCATAAGTCAAATCACAATTGAAATATCCAAAATAATTGCAATATGATTTTTTTTTTTTTTTTTGCACATTGTTCAGTCCTTAATTTCATAGACATAAAAACTGACCCGAGCGCAGGAGAATTCCTTTTTTTATTTTCAGTCCCTCAGCACTTATTGTTGGAAGCCCGCAGACAAGGCCTTCATGTTACTTTTGACTTTCACTTCCCGTGAAGAGAGGAGTGATTCCTGTAAATACCGACTGTGGCCTCGTGTGGTGAAGATGCAATCTGACAGGTAAAGTCAGGAGTCAGGGTGTGTTATGACCTGGGGCCACATGTTTAAAAGATGCGTACACACAGAAGCCATGCAGGTGGCATTTCCACACATAAATGGTAATTTATGAAAGAATAATGTGCAGAGCAATGCGTGAACCTCATGCAGAGAAGGTGTACACACAGTATTCTAGAGGTAGCTGCAAGTGATATGATGAGGAGAAGATTAAATATAAGATAAGAGAGGTAAAACTGTAGTACAACATTACTTTTTTTTCCAGTCTCCAGAAAAAACAAGTCAAAAGCACATTAATAGACTTAATTTCAAATAAATCGTTTTTTTTTTTTTTTTTTTCTTTTTAATGTTTTTAAATCACATTTGAGCCATCATTTCTCTGTTAATTTGAATCTCAATTGTGAAATACTTTGTCAGTGCTCACATTCAATGGACTGTTTCAATATAACTGCGGTACTGTAAATTAAGCATTGATCATCCCTCTGAGGTTTAATAATGATGATGGTCCAGAGATACATGTGATGAATGAACGCTACGAGCAACATAAATAGCCACAGCCGGACTTATCCGTCGTGCTAAAATTGCACTTCTTCCTTATTTTTTTTCTTTTTACACTGACAGATCTAATGAGAGATGGGGTGAGCACAAGTAACGATTCGCAAACAGACATTTAACAGTGCCTCAATGACCATTTATGTTGAACTGTGGGAGCGGAAATGAAGCAGGAGCACCTGGATCCACAATGACTGAGATTTATAAAACAGAACCAGATGTATGCAGTTTTTTTTTATTAAGAAATGTGCATATTTCTGCCTTTGCGGAGTATACATGTGATGTGATTGATTATACTAGACAGCATCAAAATACCCCATTATATGAGGCCAACATGTCGCTCTGTGAAAAGGACAATACTCATTCACTGGAGAGAAAGGAACCCCAACTTCTTTAGTCAGGAGAACTGGTTTAAGGACTTCAAGCTGGACTTAAGTGTCATGGAACAAGCAGCTGCAACCTTACAAACATCGGACAATGGACTTGAAGGTCCTTGGACTATAATTAGATCACTGCTGTACACACCACATCTCATTTAGTCACACGCTCAGGAGGGATTTTTGTTTAATCAATGTTGCTCATTTTAGCCTTGCTTAAATTTAAAGTTGAGATCTAACAACACAGTCCAGATTGGTAAATAAATCTGGCCCATACTTGGGCCACATGGTTGTTTTTCTCCTGGCCCAGTAAACGCTCAGTTCCACGGCCTGATTCTGGCCCATATACAGCATGATTGTCAGATGCTTCTTCCACATCTGGACCAATTCTGGCAAGCACACAGAAAATATTTTGGCTGTCAGTCACTACTGGATGATTACAACCAGAATCTGCCCATATGTGGAAGTATATGGGCCAGACTCGGACCGAGGAACCAGGCCTTATGTTGAGCCAGAAGTTTCATTTTTCTTTCTGGGAAAAATGATGTGATTATGTTGAAATGATATGGATTAATGCTGTTTTAGCTGTTTGTCAGTTGGTAATGAGTTAAAATATTAGCAGTGCCTCGGTTTGCTCTGCTCTGCCCTGGGCTGTTTTATGGATGATGGTGCTGGACTCTGGACCTCAGGCCAGTGCCCTTGTCCTTGATCTGCATCCCCATCTCTATTGCTTTGTTTTGTCATGTATGTTTAATTAAAAAAAAAAATGAGGCCAACAAGATTTTAAAAAAGACAGAAAGAAATGCACTTAACTAACTAACTAACTAACAATATTAATGCTTTTTACTATTGGTTTCAATAATGCCAGTGATGCCTAATCTTCATTTTACATTAATCCAATTCCAAACGTTTAATACAGGTACAATACAATATTTTGATCACTGTGCATTCAACAAAAAAGCAAGTATTTCACTTTAACTGAAGCACAGTTTGGTCCCTCCTGACCCCCCCCCCCCTCCCCCCCTCCCCCTTCCCCCCCACCCACCCCCCCTTACTTTCTGCCGTCTCTTCATATCCTAGAGGAAGACCAATTGGGAGGGAATGAGAAGAAGTAGAATAAAATCGGTGGAAGAGTAATGCTCGACTGCAACAATGAGAAAACACTGTTAAGATTGTTATAGTATGTTTAAAGACAAGCTCTCTTCCTTTTGTACCGCTCGGATTGAAACTAGATCCACAGGGAGAGGGGAGAAGGGGAGGTATAGAGAGGAGAAGACTGAGAGGGGGATTGAGGAGGACTTAAAGAAAAATAACGTAAAGAAAAAGAGAGAGATAAATTGAGGAGGCTGGTGAATGTGAGAAAAAGTAATGAAAGAAAAGGGAATTACAGAAGGAAGATACACAGAGCGGAAGAATGAGTGATAAAGAGAGAGGAGGAAGAGACAGAGAGCGGAGGTAAGTAAATCCACTTCATCTTGGATCTGACAACGCTCTACACCCCAATACTATTTTAAGGTAATCACAGGGGAGGAGGAGGTGACGGATGGAAGCAGAGGCAGAGATGAGAGCGAGAGGCAGAGAGTTTGAAGGCCGTTTTTTTTTTTTTCTTTTCTTTTTTTCTTTTTATATGTGCACATAAGTGTAACAGAAAGTCCAGAAAGTCAAGACAATTTGATATGTCCAGACAAAAAGGGAGAGAGGCAGATGAAGGGAGAACAAAGACCTACAGAGAAGAGAAACATTCCTACTATTCACATGCGGACAGCAGACTGATGCTTCAATATTCCTTTTGGCTTCAAGACAAACTGAAATCCACAGCGTTTTGCCGGAGGGTTTTGGTTGTTCTGAAGACTTTATTTTTGGGGGGAGGTAGGGGGTGAAAAAAAAAGCCTAGTAGTGGTGTCAAACTACAACCGGACACAAGATAATATTGAGGTTATTATTTATTGTTATACCAGGCCAAGAAATAATTTCCCCCCATATTAAAGTCTTTAATATCAGACTAATTAATAAAACTTCCAGCGAGGATGCACAATTAGAACATAGACATCGTTCTACAAGCTCTGATCTTGTCACTCCCAACAAGAAAAAACACCAAGCTCAGCACAGCACAGCCTCCGGTGTGATGATAACAGCTTCGCCCCTATAGAAAGCTACATCCAGAGCCCACAGGTGGATGAAAAAATAAAAAAAATACAGTGTATATGCTATGTAAACAGCAGTAGCAGCAGGTGACTGCAGCAGGTACAGCAGAGATATGAAGCGAGCAGTGCGGCAGCAGCAGGCAAGGCAGAGCAAACAGTGCAGAAGAGCACAGTCAACTCAAATAGACCATCCCATTGCACATGTTCTATTCTATTCATCCATCAGGTATAACCTCTTATCCACTGTTTGTTATCAATGTTTCCTATGCGTATGGTCATATAATGATTAATATAGTGTTTAATTATCTGTAGCCTAAATGTACGTTATGTCTGTATTTGGGAATAATGTAATTTACTAATGACAGTGAATGCATTATTAAAGTTTGTCTGAAAGTATAGTTTTACACTGGTGAGGTGTTAAAACCTAGCTTGCTAATTGTACTTAATATAACACTGTTTGTTGGATGGTACGTCTTACTAGTCAGAGGATTAACAACATTAAAAACAGTTAAAGGTTGTCTATATTTGGACCCGAGCACGGATAGAGATAATTCTACTGTCAAAGTTCAGTCTTCCGATTCAAACGGACGAGTCTTGCAAGAATGACCATGCCAGGGTGATGCTAGACATAGGTGGATTACCAAGCCTGCTCAGTCAGCACCCGCACAGCAAGAGCAACCCGCGCAACAAGAGGACTGCACGGAGCCCGGACTCAGTTTGGAAGAAGCAGCACTGACATATTTAAGACGACGCAAAGTATATCAATCTGGTAAACTCTCCTTGGCTCTTTCCAAAGGGGAGTTAGAAGCCCTACATACTACACTCAGGCCACAACTTAACCATGGAGGCATTTGAGAACATCCTTTTCCAACAACAGAGGTGAGGCAAGGTTGTGTGAGAGAAGTTTGTTTTTTCTGGTGTGTTTTGCCATCTCTCGGGGAGAGGATGAAGAGAAGCTCTAGGAATTAATATACAGAAATGCTGTAGCTGTGAACTTGTTTTGAGGTGAGTAACTGTGAAGTAAGAAGACACAGTGAGTTGCAATTGCTGTTTAAGTTAAATGCACTTTCGTTTGTGTTTTGGCTAAGCTAATAGCCACGCTGCCGCCAAGCTAGTGTATGTGGACTGTGGACTTTATTAGCCTCAGCGCTAATCTTCAGCTAGCACTGTAGTGGGTGTCCAGCCTGGACGAGGGACGGGAGGAAACCAGACAGCGCACTGGGTGACCAGGTAAAACCCGGCTGCACCTCTGGCGACGAGGGAGGAGTGACTTTCTTCATTACCTGCTGAGGGACTATTGATTGGCTCCGGTTTTCCAATGGGATAAGGACAGTGTTGATCTGGACTCCCCTGTGAGAGTGACTTTGTTTCATGACGGTCACCTTTAGCGGCCGTCATCTCATGTGTGGCACCAACACACACCAGCCACCTGCATCAGGGGGTTAAAATCAGGTATTTGTTGGCATTTTTATATTGTTGTCGTTGTTGCTTATAGTGTGGGCCCACCATTAATGCATGAGTGATGTTATACTGTTCAATGCTTTTGAGTGTGCTTGGTAAAGGTGCAAAAGTTTAATGTGCCGTTACTGCACATTTGCTGTATTTTTTCTGCAAAAAACCTCGGACGCTCCAGATTTTGTTCCATGCAGCACTGAAAAGCCTCTAAAGTGATAACATTTTAAAGTGTAATATACGAGTAACAAACTAATTATCACACCCTAGTTAAATAGCCTTAAAGAAATTGTTATCACTAACAGTAACTGTATTTATAAACTTGATATGATACTTACATGTTACCCATAAACCTTTCACTTCCCTTCAATACCTTGAGTTTGGTGAAGATGATAGAGGAGGATGAGCGGTGCCCTTCTCTCATTTTGTACCATAAAGCAGCCTGTCTGTGCCAACAAACAACCACGTAGACTTTGAGTGAAATTTCACCTGGTGATATATAATGTACAATTAGTCTGCAAAAGTTTCAGGTACTAAATGTAGACTGAGGAGTCTTTAAAAAATAATGTAATTTATAGATTAATTTTAGGTTTGTTTTAAGTAGTCAGGTCGGTTGCTCCAAGCATGCGGAGAGCTAAACATCTACAGCCTCTGCACAGTGCTGTATATCCACCCCCTGCCAGTCTTCTTGATGACTGCCCTGATTTGTTGACAGGTGTTGTAACATAATCAGGTGATAATTTATTCATGCTAAAATACATAACTTACTGAAACAGAAGTACAGCTAAACTCTAAAACTTGAACTTTTCTCATCTAAATCCAAAGTCTACATCTAATTAAACTGTTCAGCAGCTTTCCACTGAGGATTTGTAGATTAAACCAGTTTCAGGCTTCATGTGAGCACTGCCAAATTAAACTGCTTTCCAACAGCAGAGCACGGTCTGTGAATCGCATGTATACATTTTGGCATATATGTACGTTTTTTTGGCATCGTGCTATAAGATGATTATCTGTTCTGGCTCTTGAACTCTTTTCAACATGAAACAACCCCCCCACCCCCCACCCCTGCACCCCCACCCCCCCGGAGCCCCATGCAGTTCCCTGTGTTGCCGGTTCAGAAATGTGTATGTCTGAGGCTGAACTTTTAAATCTGGCTACTTTCAGCCAAGTTGGACAGAAAATCCAGCTCTCGTCTGCACAGCCGCCATTTTCAACAACCGAGAACGAGAACCAAGCACAAGTGCGGACTCCAACGTGGACAATCACAGATGGCAGAAAAGTTCGAAGCAATGAAAATGACATGGCAAACCCATTTCCCCCCCCCGTCAAGTCGGACATGATTTGATTTCATGCTTCCCACAAAAGAGAAAGAACTCAAAAGGTCAACCACGTTCGCAAAATATAAGAGAAGACAGCATTCCCATAGAGACTCTGACACATCTTGTGAAACCCTTCCCCCCGCAGAGGTTAAGAGAAAATATGAGCTATTTTACCAGAGGCGATGCATAATAAGAAAACTCTGGTTGTGCAAAGTAATCACTTTTCCACCAGCGAGTCTGCCACACTGTCTCGTTATACACGCACCATATTGTGTAGAAATAACCTGTTTCTCATTAGCGTGCTGGGAAATGCCACGGTTGGGCTTTGCTGATACATTTGCTCTTTCGTTAGTTGAAAGCCTCGGGCTACGAGCACGATGGTAGCACAAGACTCCCCAGCTAAATATAAAAAAAGATGTTTCAACAGTGATGAACAGGATCGTGTTAGTGACTCTTGTCCAAAATATGCACTTTAAAGTGAACAAAGAGTCTAGAAAGCAGGGTGCTTGGCGTTAGTGTATTTCAACACAAAACACACAAAACTGCTGTGATTTGATACCAGTCAATTTGAAGTTTATGGTAGAGGTTAAACAACAGATTTTTTTTTTTTTTTTTCTCAGCCTAATTCTGCCTCCAAAAGTTTAATGAAACCTACAGTCGACCATCCTCCAGATGAGATTAGCCCAGTTTTCATCACCCAGCTGGTGCGACGCTCCCCAGACAACCCAGTGAAGTTTTAACCATCCCCCTTCCAAAAGCCTGTACCCAGTGCGGCTTCATTTGTTCTTCATTAAAGCAATATGTCTCTGCAGTTTAATACTGACACAGTATGATAGTATTGATGTCTTACATCTTTGAAGTCAAACTGCGAGCCTCCGCTGATGGGATTAGCCCAGTTTTGATTATTGTGGATTTCGTTTCTTCTTTTTTTCATTAAAGTAAATGCATTATTTAGACTTTTATTCTATTCAGCGAGAATCTGCTGAGCATGCACGCTCTTTCCCAGCCGCGCCTCACACGTTCACAAACAGCCACCCATGGGAGCTGCACAGTACAATTACTGTCTTCCACTGCTGGAAACTCCCCACCTCAGGGGCATTTCAGGGCCTTTAAAAGGCCCCTCTGGTATTATTATTATTATCATTATTATTGTTATTATTATTATCGTATATTGGTCTTTCTTATTCTACCATGTGGACTTTATTGAATTTATATTGTTATATTTGCTGTAAATTAGACATAAATTGCTTCAGCTGAGGAGTCTCCCATTTTCCTTTTACTCCTTACAGAGCTCTGCAGGATTCTGAACTAGAGGGACCTGTCAGGCTTAAATTGTCTTATATTTAGGGGGAAAGAGAAAAGATTAATTAAAATGTATGTATGTTGTTTCCTGGGGCTTCTTCCAGGGATCCTTATCCTGGAGAACAAAATCTTACCAATAAGTCCCATATCATATCAGCAATATTGGTCTATATTTATTTTCAGTGTCTTTGCAAAGTGATTGTTCCAAAGGGGGCTCATGTAAGAGTAACCCGATCTGGCATTTCTTTGTTTATGTGTAGGATATTAAAACTACATGATTGAGTTTTTCCTCATCAGATAGTGAATGATGTATTGGGCTACAGAAATGAATCTTGATGTGAAGTGCAGCTTCAAATGATAATTTCAGATTATTACGATTTGGATCTTATTTCCGTAACTATGGCCGTCATTTCTTTCAGTTATGATAACATTGTACTCACCAGTCTGTGTTGAGATATGAGAACAACTGGCACAGTGAGTTTGAACCCTCTCTTTTCTCTGTGTGAGGTAACGTGAAGCTGGAGCACATCACTTCTCAACTTTTGAGTGCTCCTCTGCAGCAGCTACTGTAAAAGGCATCATTCGGCTTAATTACATGCCTCTGCATCTCTTTACCAAACTACTTCATCCATATGTGACTTCTTCATTCTCCTCATGAACCAAAATAAGCCTGCTAAATGTAGCTCCGCATAGTCGGTGGTTGAACTAGATTATCTAACCTACAGCAAGTACATCCTCAAAGTGCAGTATGTCAGTTTTGAAGTAGGTCTGTAAACTGTGGTGGCAACATACACTTTAGAAATAACCTTACTGTTCACCTGCGCTTTCTCTTCCAAATAAGTATTATTGTCTGACTGTTTATTTCACAACAAGACTTGTTTTTGGGTCAGTAGATCTTAGCAATTAAAGGTGGTATTTGTAAGTTTTTCTATTGCTACATAGCCAGAATTAGCATTAACAGCTGTTTACTTACCAGTCTATAAGAAATGTTGCGAGTTCAGCATCAAACTTCACTAACAGCTGTCTCCAGTGGTGGAAAACAATGGCAATGTGAACTCTTGTTTCTATCACATCTTTTCTTCTACTGAAGTTGGAACGCTAACCAGCTAGCACTGCGCTGTCTCATCACCTTTTCCGATAGCAACTCACTGTAGCCTTCAGTCTGTCTTGAAGACGTAGCGCTGCTCAGAGGACGTATTCGTATTCGTAACCTCTTGTCTTGTAAACGCAACAACGGCCAACGCTCTTGTCAAGTGACAATCACCACCACCCGCTCCCAGCAAGAAACCACATTCAGCAGAAGAGAAAAACTTACAAACAGCCCCTTTCATTTGGTGAGCACAATGCTAACCTCTAACCTTACACAAAGGAACAATGGCGAAGACTGTGAAAATGCGGCTGTAATAAAGGAGATAAATGTTGCTGCCCAAATATGACGAAAACCTGACAGAAAACTTTCAAACAAAACCTCCCATGAGATCATGGCCTGAGGCTACAGCTGCCCCTATTGACATTTCACGTGACCTTTCTAATGAGTGTCACTGGAAGAACATCGCCTGTGGTGATTTATAGTACTGACTTTTATGACTTTACATGATTACAAATGTCTCTTCAGGCAGCGTCACACACCCAGGCCTGACACTTGGGAAGGAAATTGACAGAACTCACTTAAAGCGTCGACGTCAAATGTGATAAAGGCTTAATCACGGCTCCTACCCATGGCGCTGACAGATACGTTTATGTTTTACATCTCACAAGTCAGATTGTCACTAAGAGTTTCTACTCTTGTGGAACTAGCCCCCCCCCCACCCACCATCACAATGCGGCAAACTCACCAAAACTTGACAGCAGGAATACCCCACAGAGCCTCTCCAGTGGAGTGTGAACAGTTTTACGTTAGGCATAGTGAAAGGGTGTAACTGTTCCTCAAGTCCTGACATTACCCTTTTTTTTTTAACATGGAGAAAATTGACATCTGGGACAAGTGAGACAGCCACTTCATACAAGCCTACTTCTGAAGTCAAAGTGCCACTTGACACTCACCCGTGTAACATGAACAATATTAACCAGACACTTGAGTAAAGCATTTGCAATTATAGTCAGTGGACAAACCCTGTAGCTCCGAAAAACTCCCATCCTTTCAGTGGTATTAAAAAAACTTGAAATTTTCACCTTCCGCAAAACTAGAGTCACAGTGCCATTTGACTCTTCACAGTGCTGGGATTAACCCACTTTCCATCATGCAGTAGTGTCACAGAGATTTTGACAGTCGTACCCACCAGACTTCTTGCTGGAGTGTGAACTGGACTGACCTCTCTGCTTTAAAATCTCCGTCTTTTAGGAACTGAAAGGAAACTGACAACAAATAATGTGCATTTTTATATTTTCCAGGGCTTTCTGTGGAACTTTGAGTCTGACTAGTCCCAAATAGCCTGACAGTCTCTACACTATTGACACAAGCTGAAATAAATTTGGGTCATTTTCATGTTGTCTTTTTGAATGTGAAGGGGGATGTTCTTTACATCTTAAGGACTGAATCAGTTGATTTTTAATCATGCACATTAATATCCCACCATTATTCTGACAAGAACAACATTCACAATTTTATATGGGTCTTGTAAACAGAATATTCTGTTTGGATATTCCAAATTTAGCCTTTTCACTAAATTTTGCATTTTACAAGACGTGGGCTATGCTTGTCATTTGGGTTTTAGGAGCACTCTTTTGACATGTCTACAGTGCAGTTGGAATATTCGTCTCAGTTGCAAGTTTTTTTGACACCGCCTGTTGCCTGTTATTGGTCAGCTCTGTCCCTTGTACACAAATTAGACAACAGTTTGCAAGGCTGGGGTAAAGAAGAAAAGAAAACCTCACATTTGTGGACAAAAGGAAAAACACCTAGTTTTAAACACAATGAAATACTTGGATATCAAGTTGAAGTTGAATTGGAGGTATGCCTGGCTAAACACAAAGTGAAATTTTTACCTGATGATGGCATGAGAGCAAAACTCAGGATGCCACCAAAGTCAGAGGACATTATTGACTGGGGAACCATGAATGTCTTCACCAGATTTTGTGCCATTTGATTGATCTTTAGATATTTAATAAGTTTACAGGATTCATCCTCTGTGGATCTTGAATATCTACACCAAATTTTACACCAATTCATCCTGTATATTTCATTCTAGACCACAGTGGTGGACCAACCGACGCCGGCAGCCATGGAGCATTGCATGGCAAAAAACAATGCTTAGCATGCAGCTAATGTGAAAATACATTGGAATAGTTCTATTTTTGCTCTTTGTTGAGTACTTAATCACTGCCCACTCTGAAACACAGCAGGGCTAGTCAAGTTTAGATCAGTGATGGTTGAAAGCTTTGTCTTGGGGTCTGTGGCACAGCTGCAAGTACTTCCTGGATGGCTGAATAAGTTCTGTGATGGCAGAAAATAGTCACCATACGATGCAGTTAATAGAAATGGGATTATTTTCACAACTGCAAAAGGATCACCTGATAGAAAAACGTAACCACAGGGAGTTTTAAAGGTAACCTCAGACACAATCAGATTCTAAGTTATAATTGTGCAAAGAACCTTTGACTGCAGGTTTTACGGACGTCTTGCAGCTTGTGGACAGAAGCAAGAAAATCCTCAGTGGATCAGGGAGAATACTCTAATCTCTTGCTATTTTAATATCCAGAGTATTTATGCTTAAAACTTCTAACATCACAAAGCTGTGGCTGATTTGTGCCACTTGACACCTCTCACAGCGTTGGGATTAGCCCACTTTTCTTCACTGAGCTGTCAGGACCACAGGGAAGTGACACAAGCAATATTCCCCTGTCGTTCTCTACACAAAAATGAGCAAGAACCCCCCCACCCCCACCCCCTCCCATACACACACCCCAGCATCCCAGCACTGATTCCTCTCTGGTTAATTTACTCCTGGGTCCTCTCTGCCTTTTTATAAGAGAAAACACCTTTTGTGAGGTAGAGACACCTTTTGGATCCCAGACACAAAAAATGCTTCATTTTTCTCGCCTTTTTTTTTTTTTTTTTTTTTTTGCCTCCCCCGCTTCTCTAATCACCCCTTGCCATTCTCTGTCTTCCCCTTTTTCTCTTTCTCCACATGCTTCATTGAGAGCGATAGAGCAGCCTTTCTCAGCTTGTGCGGGGTTTTCTGATTTCGCTGGAGCCCCTTTGATATGGAAATTAAATGACTCCACTCAATGTCAGAAAAGCTGAGGCACAATCCCAGTGTTAGTGGTTTCTTTTTTTTTCTTTCTTTTTTTTTTTTTTTTAAAAAAGGATTGGAAAAAAAAAGTTCCTTTGCTTCAGCAAAACATTGTCAAAAGACGGGGAGAGAGAAGACACAATCACAGCCACATGATTACAGCAAGGCATTTTGCTGAGCATTATTGAATTTGATATGTCCACTCACACAAAGGGAACTTCTTCAAATAAGCACCTCAGGGAGCGAATTTCGATAAACGCCGGTTTGTCTCTAAGTTGCTTTGCTGCCGTTTCCCCCTGAGTGAATTCAGCTCACTCACCTGAAAAGTGACATGCTGTAAAGAATAAAACAGAAATAGTGCAGTCCTAATGAGCTCATCTGAACAGAGCTGTTTGAAAAGTGACAGTAGCAGCATTGAAACCTTACGCTTTTGTTAGCATTTCAGAGCTAAAGCCACCTTCAATGACAATGACAGCAGATAAAAAGAAAATGAGACACTTATTGCATTTTTGTTTGCCAAGAAACAAAGGCACCTATGGCTACAGAGATCTAATGTAACATACTGCAGCACACCCGGAGCATCACAGCAGGATGCTGTCGAAACTTTATAATCATTGATGGCAAATTTCAGCTGATGAAACGTATTTGACCTCTGGGTGTGCCTCGTTGAGGTAATGAAATTCTGAAATAAAGCCAGGCCATCGGGGAACCGCCTTAATTTCCCTGTTCAGTTTGAGGTCTTAACTTTAACCTTCCCTGCTGTTCTATTTTATTACTGAACACATTATAACTCTGGGATACGATGACACAGATCAGTGGAGTCCTAGAACTATATGGGACTCAATGCAGGGAGAGGGAAGTCTGAAGCAATAATCTATTTTAGTACAACACAAGGATTTATGTGCGGGGCTGGATCGCCAACTGGGCAAAGTGGGTGGCTGATCTGGGCCCCAGAAGTTCAGGAGCCTCAAAAGCTCCAGGCTCATTGTGTGTCAAACGGTCTGTGCTAATTCAATTGAAACTTGTTTGCAAATATGCAGTACCAAATTATACTGAATTGACACACGTTAGACCATGGACACCCATCTGATAAGATTTTTGCTTTTAGATGTTTTATTGCAGAAAGTGTTTGAAACTCATGACCAAAGTAGTCTTACACGGTCTCTGTGTTACTTATGGATTGAATTATAGTGATAAAAAATGATTCCCCTTTTTACTGGGTACCCGCAGCAACCACATCAAGGACCCCTGGGGATTCCCAGACCCCACTTTGAGAACCACTGCACTACAAGACTTTGAAAAGACTGAAGACTGACACCCTCTCACATATAAAGACAAGTCACAGAGTTTTTAGTCGCCTGCCTTAAGATCTTGTAAAGACTGCAGGGTCACTATTTGCAAATCTATGACTAGATTACTAGACTAGACTAGATTTGAGATAATTTCCTATCATCATTATTATTATTATTATTATTATTAATAATAATAATAATGATGAATACAATTAGTAACTCAGCACTATAATGATTTGCCCCTAAAATGACTGTGTTTGGAAGTGATGTTTATGAGTTCCTATTTTCTATTTTCTATTTTTATTATTATTTTAAATTATCCATTGTCCAATTACACTTGCTCAAGAATTTTGATATGACTATATTTGCGTCCTTATTTAGAGCACTCGTGGGCTTTTCTGCCTTAACTTCGATTTACATTGAAGAATGAATCATTTTCTTAATTTCACTGAAAGGATGTTTAATACATTTTTCACCTAAACTAGTGGCATCAGGTCTTATTTCAGGCAGCATATGACCCCCAATGCTCATGTTCTGCCTATATGCTTTTTAGCAAGAAATTCAAACTGATGCTATGAATGCTTTTCCCCAAACGCCACAGTTTAACTTCTTTCTTCCAACTTCTAACAGTTCTGTTGTTGGTTTGTTTGTTTTTCATCTTTTGAACAAAGGAACAAAACACAATCACATTAGAAATTGAAAATCTGTGCAGTTCCAGAAATACCAGAAATCAATTTAGGAAATTTGGCTAATTACTGTGAAAAACAGGTGCATCTGATAGTTTATGATATAACAATTTCCAAGCAACTCCCCAATATTATGAAGAAAATAACAATATCCTGCAAGTAACTATGCTTTTCCTCAAGAGTCAGTTTTGCGAGTTCTGTGCATGTTAAGGTGGATGTGGGTGTTTGTTAAGGTGGAAGGTGCCTGCGTGGGTATAAAGCTGCGCTTCACTATGAACTGGGCAGGCTGATTTAAAGATGAACAAAAGGACACGTTTGTGGAGGAAACACGGCTTCACTTTGGCTCCAGCCTACGCAGTGTGTACAGTGCTGCTGGATGAACTTGTCAAATCCCTGACACACCGGTTACAGTCGGTGTGAAATATCACAGGACAGGCCGTGTCGCCTTAAGAAAGGGGGGATTATTTCTGTTTTTTTCCGACTAATCGCTGATGGACACGTTTCCTTTCTATCTTAATTTTCGCATAATTGCCAATTGTGTAATGAATGATTTTTGAGGCATGATGTGTGTGCGTCATAACAGGATTTCGCTTTTCATCTGTCATTGTGTGTGTGAGTGTTTTTAGGTTGATGGGTTTGTGTTGGCCAGTTTCTATATTTTCGAAATAAATTTAAAAAAAAATGATCCTGCATTGAAGAGACAAACATGATGTGAGAATTCAAATTGATTCATGTTTATCCATCCATCCATCCATTTTCTTCCGCTTATCCTCTAGTAGGGTCTGGAGGCGGTGGAGCTATCCAGCATCTTTTCGGGGCGAGAGACGGGGTACACCCTGGACAGGTCGCCAGTCCATCGCAGGGCACACAGAGACAAACAACCATTCACTCTCACATTCATACCTATGGTCAATTTGGAGTAACCAATCAGCCTAGTCCCCATTTGCATGTCTTTGGACTGTGGGAGGAAGCCGGAGTACCCGGAGAGAACCCACACAAGCACGGGGAGAACATGCAAACTCCACACAGAAAGACCCCGCGTCCGAGCCGGGACTCGAACCCGGAACCTTCTTGCTGTGAGGCGACAGCGCTAGATTCATGTTTATCAAACTAGCAATATTACAATGCACCAATACAGGACCAGTTAACATGTTTACCATAAATTCACCATTAAATATGCGTAATGGCTGGTCACAGTTAACACAATGAGGGACACCAAACTCAGATTTATTTGTTGACCCCAAAGTGGGAATGTTGCAACATTTGTAATACAGTATGTGTTTTACTGCTACTGAAAGACATGAATGTGTTTCTTCCTTTTTCATGGTTTTCTCTTTTCATGTGCATTCAGCCTTTAGCGGCTAATGACTTTCAATATAATATTCGAAAGAAAAAAATGTGAGACTGACATTTCATGTAAAAAAAAAAACAACTGCATGCTGACAAGGTGGCAGACTTTAAGGAGCAGTTTTGCGTGTGCATGGTCTGTGCGTGTGTGTGTGTGTGTGTGTGTTTCACTGCTGGGGTGACAGAATGGGGGCAGATGGCAGATTGCTGGGGTTCTTGATGGCACACAAACACATACAGATCAACAAACATAGAGAACCTGTACACACAGAGCCACACTTACAATGGCAGTTAGTGCTGCAGGTGGTTACTGGGTTATGGTTATTGTAAATGAAGCATATTATTTTCCTTCAACTTGATACCATCATATCATATTAGTGTGTCCTAGACTCTTGTGGCTTGAAAGGTTTGCAACAACCAATACTCCAAAACTCATAATACCTTATACAGGTTTGCACCCAGTATATTCTGAGCACATAATGTTAATTATGATATTTAACATGTAAAATGAAGAAAAATACAGGAAAAGGGATGGAAAGAAAGTATGACAGGAAGAGACAAACAAGCAAAGAGAAACTGTGTCCTTCATCCCACACAAAATATAAACCGGATATTTAGATTTAGCCACAAATATTGATACAAGGGTAAATAAATATAGAAGCAAATTAAAACAGAAATAGAAGTTTAGGTCACATTTTAATTGTAATTTCATTCTTAATTAATCCCTGTATATAGTTCTTTGCGCATTTAACGTTGTATTAATTTATTTATAAAGTCATGGATTTATTTATTTATTTATTTATTTTCATTTTCGCAGTTTCAGTCCTCCATACTCCGTGAAAGGATGATTCCAAAAAAGCTGACCTATTTGGTTGGATTTTTTATTTATATTTTACATTGACTTATTGCTACTAAGCCGGTCCCCTGTCTCTGTCCTCAGTCTCCTTGGGTGACCCAGTGAGTAAGTGACCTCAACCAAGTTCTGTTGCTCCGTGTAAAACAGAACATAACTGAAATCAGACTTTACAATCATGCAGTTTACTGCCAAAAAAAGTCCAAAAAGTCAGCATCCTAATTAAGTAGAAAGACATAACAATTAAAACAAAACAAAACAAAAAAAAAAAAACTGCATTGTTGCTCGTTATTACAAGAAAACATGTGAAATTAGAGTGTTATTTCATTCAAACATAATCCTGCTGGGCTTCTTTTTTAACCTGTAACCCTAAAAATGAATGCAGTTATAGTTAATGATGTGCTTTTTGCCCTTGGTGGTAACACTAGGAGATAATAAGCTGGTAAAGTGGACAAGATAATGAACATAGATCATGTAAGAGCAACCGTAAATATACATTTCCATTTTCTGTCACTTCATGTTCGCTTGTCGTCATATAGATGCACTTCCATTTCTTCCTCTTTCAGCTTTTACCTCCCTCATCTCGTCCCTCTTTCCTTTTCTTTTCTCCCCCCCCCCACACACACACACACACCGTGCCCCTCCTCTCTCTTCCCCTCTTTGTTTTCTCTCTGCCTCACTATGCTTTCATTTTCCGCTACACCACCATCACTGTTATCCTCCATTCATGTTCCTCCTCAACATGTAATCAGTCTCATTCACGTTATCATCGCCCTCCTTATCTGCACCACTGACATTACCGTCCGTCAAGTCAAATTGGAGCCATGCTGTGAATATGTGCTGTTAAATGATTCAAAAATAATATGCCCACTGTTGCACCCATTCATTGTCTTTCCTCCCTCCCCCTCTTTCATCCACTCTCCCACACAGATCCACATCTTTAAATACTGCTCTCGCTGTAGCTTGCTATCCCACTTCTCTGCTATCACTTCCCATTTTGATCTACCATTATTTATTTTCATATACTTGCTTTCTGAATATGTACTGTATTACAAACAAATTAGAGTGTTCTAGATTTCATTTGATATACACAGTAGGGCTGTCAATTTTTCAAAATAAAAATCAAGATGGAACGAATTTGAATAGTTAATAGTTGATAGTCAAGCCAAACGGTCCGACATAATTTCTCATATTATATACCAGAAACACAACTCTTATCAACATGATCCGGATCAAGTTCGGCTCTCGTTTTATTAACGACGTTACCTGCCGATGGTCTGAAGCGCTTACATTACATTTCGAACAGGTCATTACGGCCCGAATATGAACTTTCCGCCCCCACGTTCGAAAGAATGTTTGAATAAAAAGTGACAGCCCTAATACACGGCGTGTTCTCTGGTTTTAAATTGTGTTGTGCTTTTCATGAAGCTCTACTTTTTGTCATTGATGCACCTTGCATCTAGTATTTTTTGTGTAAAGGACCTGACCTCATACTGGTATTTTCAGCAAAGCTACGATGTGATAATCTTTAGTGGGATATACACTGATCAGCCAAAAACATTATGAGCAACCCTTCCTAATACGCAGGTGGCCCTCTGGTATCTGTCACCCTGTGGTATCTGGTGGTATCTGGCACCAGGATCGTTACAGTTGTCTGGCCACAACGATTTGGCCCTCATCAAAGACTTTGTACTGCATCCAATACATTGACTTTGAGAACCAACTGCTCATTTACCACCTACCGGACGTGTGCCATCGTAACAAGATAATCAACGTTGTTCGCTTCATCTGTGAGTGGCACCGTACATTTTCTAAGAGAGGGGTTGACATGAGGGATTTACACAAAAATCTATGTCCAGTAAGCCACATAACTTACTTCCTTCATGTGTGAAAACAACATGTGTTCAATCAAGCGTTATTCAGGTCCACATCGACAGAAAAATTGCTTCTTCGTATTCACATCACATCTCAGCCAACATCTGGAACCGAGTAGCACAAAAACAGCCTGCTGAATCTTGAGTTGGATAAACTCTTGATCTTTTTATTCATGGGAGCTGCAATTTATTTCCTGTGCTCAAATTAAGTGTTGGTTAAACTTTATTCGGACCCCAAATGTTTGGGTTTCTTATTGTAGAGGGCTAGAGTTAGGTGTCTGCTCGAGTGGAGACTGATTTGAATATGGAAAGTGAAACCAAATTTGGAACATGACTAATTTCAGAAAGACTGATGGATGAAATGCTGAGAGAAAGATTTGCAAAGATTTACAGAAGATTGGTGGAATAGAGGCTAGCCTGGATGTGAAATCATGACTTCCTGTATTGGGAGAGTTCATGCATAATAGGTGGTAACTGCTAGCTTTGTAATCATACCAAAAAAATAGCCTAAATAAGCTATTCTTAAATTAAAAGTCAAGATATTTTTAACTTGAAATTTTCTGCTTTTTTCTGGTCATCATCGTTTCCTGCTCGGCTGCTTGTAATATGACAGCATGTGTTCTGAGAGGAGTAAAATCTTGCTCTCTTCATCATTAGGCCATTTCTTTCTCCGGCTTCATTAAGCCACCATGGATGTATCAGACAAAAGTGAAAGGCATCTTGGGTAACGCAGTCGTTAACTGCATAGGTGCACGAGGCAGTTTGAATGAGTAGAGAAATAAGTAAATAAATAAATTAATGACTTCACAAAATGTAAAACTCTTAGCATAATTTGAACACAGTAAAGTCACCATTGAAATAAATAGAGAACAATAATCGGTGAATGTTAGAAGGGAGAATGGAATGAGTTAATCTCTATCACTTCCGTCATGTCAGTGGAGGATGATGCTGACTGAAGCAGATCGGAGTTTTAATTAAAGACCTATATCTGCCTCATGCATCAGTCAAGTGTGCTACCTGCCTGCTGCTACATCCCCTTCCTCTTCCTCAACAGCCGGACCCTCCCTCTCCTCTCATACTACCCTCAATTTTCTTATCTCTAATTTCCTTTTCATCATCTCCCATCTCTCCTTCTCTTATCGTGGCATCCTTACTTTCCCCTCTAGCTCGAATTCATCTCTCCTCCATCTCCCCTCCCTCCTTCCCCACTTCAGTCTCTCTCATCTCTCTGTCATCACCCCCTCCATGTCTTTGAGTATCATACCAGTCCTCTTTTACAGTCGCGCCTTTGAAATATAGATCAGGGTTCATTACCTGCCTGCCTCTCTCTCTCAATTACCTCCCTTCTTTAAAAAAAAAAAAAAACAACCTCTACCTGTCTTCCTCTCATTCTCCCTCCATCATTCCCTTTCATCCACCTCTTGCTCTTTATCTTACTGTCAATCCATCAACCTTGTTTGCCTGCTTCTCCATTATTCCTCCTCATTGTTGTCATACCAGACCAAGAAAGGCCACATGAAGCCAGAGTTCCCCCTCCTCTACCACCGCCACTACTACTTCCGTCTGTCTCTCTATCGCTCCCGCTCATTATCTCCTCGGTAACGGTCCCCATGGTGATAGCGTTGACTGCGAATCCAGGACATCCTTGAGAAGAGGTGATACCTTTTCAGAAGAGGAGAGAGTGAGACCGACATAGAGAAGAGTGAGGAAATGGGATGAGAGGGGAGAAAAGAGGGGACTGAAAGTGGAGGGGGGGAAAAAAAATGCTGAGAATACTTTTCTGAGGAGTTGAAACTGAGAGAGAGAGAGAGAGAGAGAGATCATATAGCGGAGGCCACATGTCCTACACAGTCATAGCAGAAACCCAGTGTAGGCTATAATTATTGTCTATTATTTCACAGGTCAGGACGGCAGTTTTCCAGTGCACTCCGTCTCTCTGTCTTGCTCTGAAGGGGGGTAAATAAGGTTAATAAGGTTTATAATGGAAAACAATGGAACAACTTTTGATTATTGATGGTCGTTATCAAAGGCAAGCTCAAGCAGCAGTGCAGCAGCTAGGGTCGTCACCTGTCCCACGTAATACGGGATAGTCCCATATTTGAAAAATAAAATGCTGCGTCCTGTGTTCAATCGAAGGAACAAATTGCATCCCATAATTTTGTACACCTCATGTCCTCAAAGTGCTGTGAATAATGTCATTTCAAGGAAAACCAACTAACAAGTTAAAGCCTACACATGGACTGGAGAGGTTTGCTTGCTTTCTACAGATAGGACAGCAGTATGGTGCTTCGGTGGTACCTGATAGAGTACATACCACACAAGGCTTACTCCTGACCGCAGCTGCCTGGGTTCAAGTTTGACCTGTGGTCCTTTGCTGCATATCATCCCCTCTCTCTGACTTTTGTTTTCCTTTATTTCTTCTCATAAAAGGTGGAAACCATATCCACAGCAGACACCCTGGCTGTGTAGACACCCTGGCTGTGTAGACACCTATTAACTACGTTAATAGGTAGTACTAACCCGGTACAGAGATAGGTATGTGTATGTTTAGGCTAGCTTAGCATAAAGGCTGGCAATAGGGGAAACTGTTACCCTAGCTCTGTCAAAAGCAAAAAAAAAAAAAAACAGCTTTTCGAATACACTTTATCACAGTTCTGTTTTTCAGAAAAGTTGATTAATAATAATTCTTGTTTGACACACGGGCACGCCATATGCTCATCATGTCCATCTACAGGCAAAGTTGATCTTGTATTCTAAGGTCTCATACAATTTGTTCCTGCAGAAGTTGCTCACTGGGCGCACATGTCAAAGAAGCCTCCGCCATGTTTCTGCATAGCATCGGGACCCATAGAGCAATGCCAATTGAGAGCGTGCATGTCCAGAACTTTCACTGGCAATCTAGCTTGACTTCCTGTTGGCTGCACACATGATTGGGATGAAATGATTTAATCATATGGCTCTTAGAGACTTTCCAAACAGTATTGGACCGAATGGATCAAATACTGATAAGACAAGGAGTCATTTCAGGGGTTTGTGATGCTCAGAAAAACTTATTCCCCATTTCATAGCTCCTCCTTGTCTAATAGGAAAAATAGATTTTGGAGCAGAGAAGTGTGTGTGACTCTGCTGTGCCCCGTACATTTAACACCCTTATGTGATCCACGTAGAGATTTATGCACATCTGGTTCTCCAAAAATACATGTCATGCATAGCTGTAGGTAGCAGAGATTAGCAAAAAAAAAAAAAAAAAAGTCATCATGCACTTTCCAAATCCCAACAATGCATTGCTTGGACCTGTGGATTAAACTCATTCATTTGATCTTTTGAAGTATTAAACAAGTGTAAGAAACACCGCAGTGCACATGTTTATGTCTGAGTCACACTGCACCAGAATGAACCAAAAGAGGTTTAAAAGAGTTACGTGGTAATTTTCTGTAATATCGGCATTTTGAGCACCTTTCAAATGACATCATCATTTCATTTCATTAAATGTAATGCAGAAATTTAACATGTTCATACATGTTTCATGACTAACAAAGATAATGCATTTTCAAGAATTTTATTCAACTATGTACTGACATGTCGTCACATTTTCAACATAAACAGTAACATTTACTGTTCTGTCAGTGGCGGTAATAACAGTTATTACTGTGGCACTTTTTATTTTATTTCACTTTTTCATTTGGTACTTAGAGGGAAGGAGGATGACCTCTTTTGGCAGACTAAAAGCAGAAGGAGGTGAAGGAGTCAAAGCAAAGAAAGTAAAGGAAGTCAAGGAGAAGTTTAAAGTCAGGGGGAGAGACAATGATGAGGGATAAGTAGACAAGGAAAGGAAGGGACTGGAAAAAAGAAAAGACTGCTATTCAAGACATGAGGAAGTGGGAGGACACACACACACACACACACACACACCATCTGAGCCCTCCTGTACAAAGCTCCTGTTCTCCCAAGAGTTAGGAGACAGAGGGTGTACGTGTGTGTATGTGTGTGTGTTGGCCCAAATCCCAGGTATAGTGGGAGGGATTTGTGTATTTCTCTTCCTCTTAATGTCAAAATGCCATCTCTCTCTTGTTTAGAAGCATGATCTGCATGTTTGTGTGTGTGTGTGTGTGTGAGAGAGAGAGAGAGATCCTGGCAGTTGGATTTTTTAGAGGCAGTAGCTATGTGGATTTGAGTGTGAGATCTGAATTTGTATGTGTGATTATGTACATATATACATATATATATATATATATATATATATATAAATATTAGTCTCTACCCATGTGGTGCTGATACCAGTCTTCTATAGCTGCTCTATATTCCTTTGCATGATGCTTCTGTTAGTGTTCAATCAGTTCTGTGGGTTTAACATTGTTTAAACAGTCATACTGTTGACTTTGAATCATATAGATTTCCTTTTTAACTCTTTTCCTCATTTGAAAGTACATGTACTGAAGTGTAACATTTCCTTGACTTTCAACTAGTATCAACCTCAGGGCTGAACTTTCATGTGTTTTTCTGGCGTTGACAAATACATCATTCATTCATATTCCTCAACAGCTATCTCATCTCTTTATCACATATTTGATCATCTTCCCGAAGATGGATATCTATCATATGTTCAGTGCAGTAGTTGCCATTTAAGTATTGCTCTTAATCAAACAACTGCTTGATAATATGCATGCTTACTCCTAGTGGAAGCAGTGAAGGGGACAAGGCGGGCACAGCGAGGCCTTTTTTGTGGACTTGTTTAAATAGGTCATTATTTCTTATTTACTCAAGTTGTGTCGGTAATAAAGATAAAACAAAGGAAAAAAGTAAAAAAAAAAAGGGAGCCATGTTGGTGGCATAGCGGAGAGTGGTGATTGTTCTGTTGTGACATCACAAAGTTACAGAAGTCCTGACGGCTGGTTTTAAGGCTCAGTTTCTGAACACAGGCTGTGTGCATTTCTCTGTGGACTGAGGCTTTGATACTTTCACAGTATTAATATAGAACCTAGACCTGCTTTATAATCAAAGAACACATGGACATCTCACAATACAACATGAGACCTTTAAACTACCCCACTGCAACCACCTGAAATGTCAATCATTTTGGGCCCGCTTATTATGATTGAGGTGCTTATATGGACCATTTCTATTTAGTTTGATTCTGTGTCTGAAACTACTGCCTATTTACTATGTAGTTGACGAGGTGTGATACTGAAACAGTGTTAGTATCAATGATGTATGATGTTTTGCATCACGGTTATATTTTAGCACTTCAGGGAATGGAAAAGAACATTTGGCAGTACCACAAAGCTTGAATAGTTCCTGAGTGTGAAGAGTACACAGGAAGACTTGTGCATCTCATTCATGCTCACTCTCCTAAATTCCTAAATTAACTTGACGCTTCTCAGTGTCTAACATCCTCTTTTCTGCNAGAGAGAGAGAGAGATCCTGGCAGTTGGATTTTTTAGAGGCAGTAGCTATGTGGATTTGAGTGTGAGATCTGAATTTGTATGTGTGATTATGTACATATATACATATATATATATATATATATATATATATAAATATTAGTCTCTACCCATGTGGTGCTGATACCAGTCTTCTATAGCTGCTCTATATTCCTTTGCATGATGCTTCTGTTAGTGTTCAATCAGTTCTGTGGGTTTAACATTGTTTAAACAGTCATACTGTTGACTTTGAATCATATAGATTTCCTTTTTAACTCTTTTCCTCATTTGAAAGTACATGTACTGAAGTGTAACATTTCCTTGACTTTCAACTAGTATCAACCTCAGGGCTGAACTTTCATGTGTTTTTCTGGCGTTGACAAATACATCATTCATTCATATTCCTCAACAGCTATCTCATCTCTTTATCACATATTTGATCATCTTCCCGAAGATGGATATCTATCATATGTTCAGTGCAGTAGTTGCCATTTAAGTATTGCTCTTAATCAAACAACTGCTTGATAATATGCATGCTTACTCCTAGTGGAAGCAGTGAAGGGGACAAGGCGGGCACAGCGAGGCCTTTTTTGTGGACTTGTTTAAATAGGTCATTATTTCTTATTTACTCAAGTTGTGTCGGTAATAAAGATAAAACAAAGGAAAAAAGTAAAAAAAAAAAGGTGAGCCATGTTGGTGGCATAGCGGAGAGTGGTGATTGTTCTGTTGTGACATCACAAAGTTACAGAAGTCCTGACGGCTGGTTTTAAGGCTCAGTTTCTGAACACAGGCTGTGTGCATTTCTCTGTGGACTGAGGCTTTGATACTTTCACAGTATTAATATAGAACCTAGACCTGCTTTATAATCAAAGAACACATGGACATCTCACAATACAACATGAGACCTTTAAACTACCCCACTGCAACCACCTGAAATGTCAATCATTTTGGGCCCGCTTATTATGATTGAGGTGCTTATATGGACCATTTCTATTTAGTTTGATTCTGTGTCTGAAACTACTGCCTATTTACTATGTAGTTGACGAGGTGTGATACTGAAACAGTGTTAGTATCAATGATGTATGATGTTTTGCATCACGGTTATATTTTAGCACTTCAGGGAATGGAAAAGAACATTTGGCAGTACCACAAAGCTTGAATAGTTCCTGAGTGTGAAGAGTACACAGGAAGACTTGTGCATCTCATTCATGCTCACTCTCCTAAATTCCTAAATTAACTTGACGCTTCTCAGTGTCTAACATCCTCTTTTCTGCTTCCTCTCCTTAATCTCCTATTTTTATTGTACACCCTCTCTACCTCTGTTGTGGACGTGGTGGAAATAGGGAAATGAATGGGGGATGGGGGGTGACTGAAGACAAAAAGGAAAGAAGACAAGGCATCTGGTAAATCATTTAGCAGACAAGAACAGGTGGCTCTCTCATACCCCAACGTCATCCATACTTTTACAGGGTAAAATATTTATTGGGCTGCCACAAAACGAGGCACTCGTAATTTGGTTTCCGCGCATGGTGGCTCTCAGGCTCATTACAAGTAAATATTATGCGCCATATGCTTTCATTTTTACTGACTAATGTCCTACAAACTAATGTGCTATTACCAAGGGAGGACAAGAGATAAGAGGGGAGGGTTGGCTTTGTCAAGACAAAGAAAGGGAGAACAGAAGGAAGCAGAGAAGAAGATAATAGAGTTGGTAACCTGTCGTCTTGCCAGGTTATAGATGATGGCAGTGAAAGGATGTGATTCTAGACTGTGCATCTTAAGCTTCCTCTGCCGCCGAACGTGGTTTCTTGCCGGGAGCGGGTGGCGGTGACTGTCACTTGAGAAGGGCATCGGTCATTGTTGTGTTTACAAGACAATAATATATATAATATGTCATCTGAACAGTGCCACGTCTTCAGAGCAGATTGGAGGCTACAGTGAGTTTCTATCAGAAAGTGGTGCGACTTGCTAGCTGGTTAGCATGCTAAGTAGAATTAACATTTTACTAGTGGCGAGGAAAGGAATGAAGTTTGATGTTGAACTCACAACTTTTCCTCTAGACTGGTAAGTAAACAGCTGTTAATGCAAACATTAGCAAGTAGCAATAGCAAAACTTACAAGATCTTCTTAAAGAGGAAGGTGGAAGTGACTCATTTAAGCATTAGGACTTTTTTAACAAGAGACTGCTACAAGGAGGCCTGGGTGGTGATGAGCAAACTTGATCAAATTGAGTTGGAGCAAGTTTACACCCCTCCCTGTCTTCTCTGCAGCTGATAAGTTGCAAAGAATACTACGAACAAGGAACAGCAAAGACAGCTGCAGTGTTAAAATGCAGAGTTTAACTCCTCAGTAACGCTTGTATTTCATATTCTGTGTTGTGTTCACCACCTGTAGTCAAGGCTGATAAGACCCAATCAGGTGTCCACGTCATTGTTTCCAAAGGTCTCAGTTTTTGCCCGTCCAGACTACAAGGCAACCCCAGAGATTTTTATAATAAAACAGAGCCAGCAGTGTTTCCAAAAGTCTGAATTTTCGTTGGCGTAGTGTGGACGGGAGGCGAAAACTTAGCAAAGAGATGCATTTTAAAATGAAAACGTAGTAGTGTGGACGTATCATATGAAGCAACAGCAAAACTTACAAATAGCCTTTCTAAAACTTAGTCTAGTTTAGTCTATGGATAGTTGTAGCATAGCTAGCAAAAATGTTATTTTTGTAATTAAAGTCCTTAATTTCCTTGCATTATTGGTAGTTACTGAACAACTTAAAGTGCTTTACTACCGCTGTCTGGACTGGAGTGGAGTCCAACTAGATTTGCATGTTAACAAGAAAACAAAAGAATAAACTACTACAGATTATTAAATCGAGATACGAGGCTGCAATCTCCCCTGATATATGACCACCTGTTATCAAATGACTGGTGTGCCACACGTACACCTGAGCCAGATGCATTCCCCGATGTAGATGACAGCTCAAAAAAAAAGGAAACAAATGGACTTTGGTTTGAGATTTTGTGGAAAGAAAGAGAGTGAGAGAGAGAGTGAGAGAGAGATGCAGTAGAAGCTGTTCGAGAGCAGCAGAGCAGAAATCATATGTACACCCTTTTGATTCGAAAGGGCATTTGGACCTGAGGCGCTGGACTGAAGTGAAAATGTGAACTAATTTACTCACTTTACGTCTGAAGCAGGCACTGTACATCCTAATTAATATAGTGATACTGCTCTGCTGAGCCTCTTAGCCGGTGGACAATGGGCGATTAATGGCTCCCGCTGTAAAGGTGCCAAAAGGAGCTACAACTGTGTAGAAATGACTTCTCTTCACTGGTATGTCATGTGAGGGAAAATGGGCACTCCAATTGTCACACTCCCTGAATACATCTTTACAAGGCTGGATAATCTTCAGAAGAAGAAGAAGAAGAAAAAAAAAAAGACAATTACACTTGTTGCTCTAAGATTTTCACACTTATGACTGTAATTGAACTGTCTCCAGACTGTTTTACAATGGAGCAACTAAGACCAATTTAAAATGCCTTTCAAGAGGCAATGAGGACAGAAAATGAACCCTAAGAGGAGGAACAGATCACCAAGTGAACAGATGGGGTTTGTGACTCATAGTGAAGTCAAGTTGTTTGTTTGTCGTGATAAGCTCCAAATCACCAGCGCATCCACTGCACCAGCTGTTTTGTACCTGCTAAATCATATCACAAGTTATGGGTGTTGATTGTATTGGTGGTTCTCAGCATAAAAACAACACAGAAAAATTAGTTTTAAAAAAGTGCAAAGCGAACTGTTTTGCAGGAGAAAATATTCCAAAATCCTGTGCTGTGGCAGCTCATGCCATAACAACCACCTATTAACAACAACCAGCTACTAACTAGTCAGAATAACTGCAAGAATCCATCAACTGCTAAACTGTTTTTTTTTTTTTTTTTCTAAATGTAATTTTAATGTAACGTCTAAATGTAATTTACTTCACTACATTTGTGACAGATAAACAAACAGATAGTTTGTATCATTTCAAACTTAGGCTACTAATTTATCTAGGCACTGCTGTCAGTGATGTATTGAGTTATACTGGAAGACTTTAAAGCCTTTCTGTTCCCTAAAGTGCCATTATACAGCCAAATGAAAGATTCTACAAAGTAGTGAAGCCAGTTTTTCAGAGTCTTGCAAGAACTGCAGAAACATCACTTCAGTCAGAGACACTTTTGTCTATGAATTGAGCATTAAGCTAATAGTTGTAGAAATTTGGAGGAAAAGACTCTGCTCCGTGAGGCAGTTCTCAAATAATCAGGAAATCGACAAAGCTTCAGCTGGGGGAACAAATGAAGCCCCCCAGCATAACGACCAAATGAACATTTCACCCTAGTTAAGTGAGCACCAGCATTACATGTGGGTATCAGCAGAATGTGAACTCCATCCTGTTAACCTGGATATGAAGGAAGGTAACTAGTCAGCCGGTAGCTAAGCAGCTTATCTATAAGCCACTGATGATTAAGCATGAATGAAAATTTAAGAGTAAATTCCACATTGGAAGTCAGTTTTTTCTTTTCTCTCACAAAAATAATAATAGGATTAATCAGTGATATAATCTATCTATCTATCTATCTATCTATCTATCTATCTATCTATCTATCTATCTATCTATCTATCTATCTATCTATCTATCTATCTGTATGAGGCATTTGTTCTTGAATATTTCAGTTTTACCACTGTATAGGTAGTTTTCAAAGTAAGGTTTTACACAACAAACATATTGTAAACTCACAAAATACAATGCATTGTTATAGTAAAAACCTTTTTTGCTTTGACCGCTTACAACAAGAGTACTGTATGAGGCTATATGTCTCTGAGTTGTTTGCACTCTAAAAACAGCTCTACATTTCCCTCTAAATTTCTCAGATGGTTTCATTTCAATAACTCCAAGGACAAATGGTATTCAGAGTTTTACAAAAAATCACAGATTATACAAAAAGTCTTTTATTTTTTCTTGTCTTTCCATTCCCTATAAAGGTCCCATATTTCACACTTTCCCAGTGTTTTATTTGAAGTTTTACTATGATAATAATAATAATAATAATACCAACTTTTATTTATATAGTACTTTATATAGTACTTTACTTCACAAAGTTACGAAGTGCTTTGCAGAAAAATAAAACCAGTTAAAAGAAAGGGTCGAATCCTGAGTATAGTAAAAGAACAGCATAAATACAAGCCTTAGTCACAAAAAAATACTTACTATCCATAAGAATATATGTGGTTTTAAGCACCAGAATCAGCTTCCTCTCTTCTGATTGGCTCACTGACCTGATCCAATAAAAAGGTAGCAGATTGCAGGTACAAACTCAGA
This sequence comes from Seriola dumerili, assembly GCF_002260705.1. Lineage (NCBI taxonomy): Eukaryota > Metazoa > Chordata > Actinopteri > Carangiformes > Carangidae > Seriola > Seriola dumerili. The sequence goes on along the minus strand of NW_019174416.1, from coordinate 7,604,516 downwards.
AAAAACAAATCCTGGAAGGTTGGAAGGTGGGTCCAGGTGGGCAGGGCATGTTGCGTGGCTGAGAGCGGTGACTGCGTTACTGTTACATCACAAAGTTCCAGAAGTCCTGGAACTAAGTCCTGACAGCTGGTTTTAAGGCTCAGTTTATGAATACAGGCTGTGTGCATTTCTCTGTGGACTGAGCGCTTTGATACTTTCACAGTATTAATATAGAACCTAGACCTGCTTTATAATCAAACAACACATAGACATCTACCTTTATAATATATGGGGCCTTTAATCATTTCATGACCCCTCAGATTTATTTTGTAATACTTTCGAGGGGCCCAAACCCTAGGATGAGAACCACTTGATGTAACTGCCTGACTAAGTAGTTTTAATGCTTTCTTTTTTTCCTGGGCACCTTAACATGCACCACACTGTAGCCATATGTCAGTGATCATATAAATGGTTGTCTTGCTTTCTAGCACATTTTAGTCAGCTATGTAAAAGAGGAATATACTGATTTGTGTCACATTTTAGTAATACTCACTTTACTCATAATTGTATAGCATCATGGAGCTGAATTGTAAAGAGAATTCTGTATTTGGAGCTGGCTCATCATCAGTGGAAGACATAAATAAGTCATCCTTCATTGGCTAAGAATTTCATCTGACTCACAGCTATATATTAATTATGTTAATCTGTGTCTGTATTGAATATTTCTACTTCGAGAGGCCTGCCAAGACTTTGTGATCTGAAGGGGAAAATCCACCTTAAAACAGAATGTACACATGCCATTTCTCTGATCTCAGTTAATTAATATTCATGAACATGAGAAACCCTTACCCACAGCTAGAAGATCTGTTGAAATGAGTCTTTAATCTATGACAAGACGAAGAGACCTATTTTCATTACGTTATGGACATGCACTGCCATTAAAGACAGAAAAAAAAAAAACTGTTAAATTATGTCCCATCTGCCTCCTCTACACTGAAAGATATTATATTCCACTCCATCCGTAGAGTTTCTCACTGAGTCACCCACTGAATACCACTCGCAGAATCTGCTATGTAGGAGGTATGAAGTGATCAATGGCTGAAAATAATGGATTTTGTGTTCGCTGGGAGGAGGGCAAACAAGTGACAAAAGTTTGTGTACAGCAACATGACACGAAGAGTAACTGAAAAACAAGTGACAGGTTTTGTTTTGCACCAGACAAACTTCTTTTTTGGAAGTGGGAATTCTCATTTAACGCGGTCTGTACTCCCACACACTCTACATGTTTCCCTCCACAGTGACAGATATAACCTGTGTTTCTACTTGTGTTTTGTGTGTTAGTAGTTAAAGGGCACTCTAAAAAATTTACCTGTCACAAACATTATTACTCAGGCTATGAAAGTAGTTGTAGTAGTACTTAAACTAACAGATATAAAATGTAACAATAAGTGTATTTGCCAAGTTTTTCAAAGGAAGACTGAAACGGTACCTAGAGGCAAGATTTTCTGAAGATCTAAAATTCAGTTTGGCTAAATTTCCAGACCTTTTCAGACAATTTTAATCTTGTACCCTTTTGTAAACACGACTTGGAAACAAGTTCTAACCTATTTTTTGAGTGTGAAATATCACAAAAGTTTTGGAAAGATCTAGAGTCTCACTTTTTTGAGGCTGCTAACTTTCTCTACTCCTTTAAGCTTATTCTAAATGCAAAATTCTTTATCCACAAACAGATACTTGCCAAATTGATTCCTGAATTTTCACATTTTCTCTTAGAACTGAATTCTCTACTCAAGTCACTCAGTTTATTAAACAACAAAAAGAATAATAAGCTTTTGGAAAATGATGGAATTATTGACTGAGTTTTTTTTTTTCCACTACTTTTTTTTCTCCTTGTTTTTTTTAAAGGAATTTATCTTCTTACATTTTCACTCTTTTTAGATTTGCCTTTTGTACTTACAGTATGTCATTTAATTTCAGGTTTTATGCTGTTGTCCTCCCTGAAGTATTATATACTTATACTACTATACTATATATAGTACTATATATACTTGTTTTCAAAATTTTAAAAAATCAACACAAACATAGGAGACCTAGGAGGGACTAAAAGTCAGGATATCTCTGCCACTTCTCTTTGTGGAAGAGTGGCCTTTTAAGGTTGATGATTGTATATATAAATCACAAGCAAGTACCTCAAGAAGAGTAGAGAGATGTTCCTGTTCCTAGAGCAGGAGCACAGAGGCTCATTTCTGCAGTTAGGGATGGTTGTAGTCTGATGCTTTGCAGATGGGTGGGTGCAGCTCAGTAAAGATGTGATGCAACAGTCTGCAAGACAAAGGGCACATGTTTAAGACAATGTTTTTACCAGGCGTACATTTATTGTATGCATTTGCTCTTTTTTTTATGTCTGGCTATGTTTATTTTTCTTTGTCTCTGCTGTACTAAAGTCTCTCTGGCAAAAGAGAGCTTGATCTCAACGAGATGACTTGATCAAATAAACATATACATACATACAAGAGATGCTAGGAGTTGAGCTAAGAATTGAAGATGCTTCCCAAAAACATCATAAGGCTAAGATAATCTTAGCCCACAGGCTTACAGTGAGATAATTATAGTCTTAAATTGCTTTTTGGGAATCAGGGCTCATCATATCACCTCTCTGTGGAAGTAGTTCTCAACCTTTTTCACATGAAGGACCCCTTAACTGACACAAATTGCCAAATTGACTGACCAAAACAGTCACACATTTTGTCATCGTGTGACTTATGGATGGGATTAGTGATTAGTAATTTTGCACGGAACCCACAGGAACCCCCTCATGGACTTTGAGAACCACTGCTCTGAGGTAATGATCAACAGTAGGAGACAGAAATAAAGCAAAACCCACAATCTGGTTTACACTTTACCTGGGTAGCTGTGATGTCCATGTGTTAAGCATTAGTGCAAGCAGAGCACTGAGCTTGCATCAGCACACTGGCATCACCTGTTTCATTCATGCTTCACAATCGTTGGCTCCTTCTCCAGCTGACTGGTCGCGTCCAATCATAATGCAGATGTTCAGCAGAGCCATTAAAACATGACCAATACCAAAAATAAAGTACATATGTGTTAATTCTGCTTGGATACTTTGAAAGCTCCTTTAAAGAGTCTGTCAAAGTCTCTGTCAAAATCTATATGTGACCAAACTACGCTATTTAGGATGGCACTGAATGACATACTCTGATACAGCCTTAGGCTTTCACAAATGGAAGTCTGAACTACAGCGTACCCACCTTGCCACACACCTTGCGCTTGAAAGGTGAAAATTTAACAGCAGTTATATCGAACTGCAAAGGTTCACACGTCCAGTCAACTGTGCTGAGTTCATTCTGGGGTGATACACTTTACCAGAAGCCAATGTTCCCCAAATATAATAGTTTTTAGGGGAGTGCTATGTTTGATTTAGTTGATATGTGTTTGAGTTATCTCACTAAGCCTTTGAAAAAAGCGATTTCAGAGTCCAGATAGCAGCTTCAAAGGTAAGAACCCTGCTTTACCTACAATTTCTGAACTTGGTTTTTAGGATGACTGACATTTTGTCATCCTGAAAAAAAAAAAAAAAACTGAACTCATTATCTTTTATTTACAGCAGGAAGCTGCAAAACCTAACCTGTCCTCAGCTGGTCACCATTATTGAGCTGCTGCCCTTAATCAGGCAAGGGTTAAGTGGTGGAGCAGAAGAAATATAGTCCCGTAGAGTACTGTATTTGATTTACCGGAGGTGCAGTTGATTTATGCTGCCAGACACTTGAACATTTGCCTCAAGTGGGAGTAGTTCTTGCAAGAAAAGATGAATCAGTTTTTAAACAATTCACAGTAGTTTGCAAAAGAATCCTGAGAGCAGATACAGTGCTTAGTGGTTATTAAGAAAGGATTAAATTATGTCTCAAAAAAATTAGGAAAACATTTTTTTAAGATAATGTAGGTAAGCCCTCTGCACTGGCTGCTGTTTGATGACTGATTTGTTTCATTTTCTGTGGCTGCAGTCAACATTTATCACGTCCGAACCCTTGATATATTGTAGAGGCAGTGTTTGAAAGATAAAAGAAAAAATCCCACTGGGCTCAGACAGGAAGTCCTGCCGACAGCAAAACCATCCCCTAAACAGGACAAAAGCTTCAGTGCTCTGTGAGTTGATGTGTTCCCTGGAACACCTCCTCTTGATTGTGTCAGATTTACTGGGGCTGCACTCTGTCAAGAGTCTGAAACATCCAGTAAAAGCACTGAGTCACCACTGCTTGAAAAAAACAGAAAAGCTAAAAAATGTGTTTTATTCCAATTCAGGTATAATGCAGGACAAACACTTGTGTAAGAGTCACAGTTTTGGAGCCATTTTCACTCATTGTGGCTCATTTTCCAGCTACTTGCTTGGTACAAATTAAATTCCTCTATCCTCTACCACAAAGCCCGATACCGAACTCGTCTCCCATGCAAGAGCAAAGACAAGTAAAACTTTGAAAACCCAAGGACGGGGATGGTTTAGAGGGATTGTACAAAATATCTTAAGTACAAGTGAAAGATGACATCACAAGAGTTATAAGGAATGTCAGACAGGGTTTTATTGTTTTTGGCACACCTCGTAGTAAGAGTCAAAAAAGATAAAATCACTAAATCTAGTTTGTAGTGCCCCAGGAAGGATGTGCTCCAGTGCCTGTATGTTAAAGATTCTGTGAAACATATCCAAAGATGACAATGCAGATTTCTTTGCCTATAGCCAGTGTACCATTCAAGTTTATACAGCAGAGACCTGAAGAATAATTGCTATGGACGTATGAGACTGTAATTTCACCCACAACACTTAACCATGTGCTGCAGGAGTGGCTAATTTGCCATGACACAAGTACATCTCCCACAAAATGCATTTATATACTAATAATTTGCTTTGCAAAATATATTTAGGGGGGCATGTAATTTCTGTATTGCATTCACAGGCAATGTTTATTCCAATCTAGGAACACGGTTTTATATTGCACAGATGTAGAGTGGTGGATGGGGTGGATGGTTGGGCGTACAAAATACAAGACTTGGACATGAGCAATCAGAGTTCACATCCTGCCTCCCTTGTGTTGATAATGTGGAAGCTATTAAAGGACTTGATTAAGGTTTGGAAAAGATGTTAGATTTAATTAAACACTGAAAAAGTCTTGTAAGTGTGTGTTGACTTTCTAACCAAGACCCATCTTCCCTCAACCTTTACCATGACCTTTGAGTGGCCCAAGCATAACCATGAAAATGGTAATCATGCTTTAGTTGGTTAAAACAACTAAAATATCTGAACTGATACGTTAAATTTCAATATATAATCTTACATTGGTTAGAACTTTACATTTCGGTCTGTAGTTGTTTGTCTGCCTTAAGATCACTGACATCATTGCTTTTTACCGTCATGTAGACAGCGGCTGCAATGCCAGCGTCATTATTCATATACTTGGTTGCATACTTTGTATCTGTATCCAGAGGATAAAAAAGTACCCTCACGAGGAGGCAAATTAGGACTTCATCATCACTGGCTGTATCTTCCTTTTAAACTTCCACAACATACAGTAAACAGAAACCATGGCAACACTCAGCACGTGATATAAGACCAGTGCTATGTTCTGTGCCATTGCAGGGAGTAACGTGTTCTTCATGTGGCCAGGTGGAAGTTGAGGATGTGAAGGTTAGAGTGGTTGATGGGGACGTAGAACTATGATGTTCATGTGGGCGAATGATGTTTAATAATGATCCAACAGTCAATGTTCGCCTTGTATTAACCATAATCTTGACTTTTTCCTGCTCTTCTCAACCATACCACAATACCAGATGGAGAAACACACTCTTACAGACGTACAGTCTTAGGTTGCTTTTGGGGAAACAAGGTCCTGGTTTTTGCATCGTCATATCACCTTTCGAAGGCAATGATCAACAGTGGGAGACAGAAATAAAGCGACGGCCACAATCTGGTAAAGGCAGTCAATTCACGTCTGCCGTCAAGTCTCAGGGCATACTCGTCTCGCTGTATCATAAATCCAGGTGTCCCCTCGCTACACTGCTCACCGGAAACCTACTGCTGCTGTTCATAAAGCATTTCAGACTGTGAGTCTACATTCTTCCGGGTGGGTTGTCGTTAATGTCACTCGCCACTCCATGCTCTGCAGAGCTTATTGGGGGCTACCCACTGATTATCAACACTCAACACATTCCAACCATACCATTGTTTATTTGCCATAACACAATCCTTCCTTCTTCTTAATAATGCAGTAGTGGCCAGAAAAAAAAAAAAAGTTTATTTACATATTAAACATATTTAGTAAAATCATCCAATACCAACGTTGTGTCTGATGGTGGGGTTGTGATGGACTATCCAGACCTTTCATGGCGGGGTCATAGAGGATGATCGTGATGAACCATGTCCTGTCTTCTCCAGGACAACTTTCTGATGGGATTTTAATCCTCTGACTACACCACCTTCGGGGTCTTGAGCCTTTTCCGGTGCCAGCGCCCCTGGCTAAGCTGCCCACGGATAATGGAGTCAGCAGGCTGTTCCTCATGCTCTAGTCTGACTTGTTGGTGATTCAGGGGTCATTATGGGGAAGTGAGAGCTTGACATTTACACAGAGACCAGAAGCTATTCTGTCTCCCCTCTCGAACACTGTGGTTTGAACTTCACACTCCCTTGTCTGTCTCTGTTGGTCTGCATCTCTTTCTATTTCCTCTCTCTGTAGTCACTTAAACCCCCCTGACACACTCCCATTTTTATATCCATCTCCTGGTTGAGAAAGTGCAGTGCTGTGGAGCATGGGTAAGGAAGGCAGAGTATAGGACTTATTTTTAAAGCAGTGTTTTATAATTAAATTCATTTCTAATTTAAATTCTTGTCCGTATCTCTTCTTTTTTCTGCATTTTCTTTGCTCTTGTTTAGTAGGGCACCCATCTTATGTCTTCCCGTTTCCTACATGGATGCACCCTCCATCAAATTACCTCTCCATCTCTACTTGGCACCCACATCCACCCTCTCACCCTGTCCCACCGTCCTCTCTCTCCCTCTCATCCCAGCCCACCTTTCTCTTCCTTCATTTCCTCTGTCTCAGTTGTTTCTGTTTGTGCGCCGACCCAGTCCTCACCCACCCTTCTGTCTGTCTCCGAGCTCGGAATCCAACGCGCCCCCCTTTGCCCTGCCCCTCTCCTGGGGCCTAATTAATTTACTGAAATCTCAATCAGCCTTCCATTCCATTACCATAACCCCGTATCCTGTTTGATACTCCCTGCTCTCTGCTGGGGGGCATTAGGATGATTACGTTCAGGATCCGATCTGTCTCTTCTGCTTCTGATGGCATCATCCCATTCCTGAATGACACAATGATGGCGTACACACCCCTTGCTCAGGTCAGAACAAATTGAATCTTAATGCCAAAGTTCTGAGGCTTCGGAGTTCAATCAGAGAGAACTGTGGGTGGGTTGCGAGTCTCTTGGGGAGGCAATGAACTCATCTGAAGTCAGGAGGGAGAGATGGTGGAGAGAGATAAGGAGACAGGGGAACAGGGGAAAAAATGGAAAGGGGCGAATGAAGTAAAGACAGAGAGAGGAAACAAAGTGGAGACAGACAGGAGGAAGCATATGAGAACAACGGAGAGAAAGAAACAGATAAACAAAGACAGAGAAAGTGAAAGGCTTCTAGGACACATGCTTCATGTCTTATTCATACACAGATGCATGTTCTCCTTCATGCTTTTAATACATTAGCATAATAAGCCAGGGTTAGCTGAGGGGAAAGCCAGGACACATGTTGGAAAGGGAAGTAGAAACAAGAAATGAAGACAGAAGAAAAGACAAGGTGAAGGATGAGGAGAGGAACGGTCAGAGGGAAACGGGAAAAAACGAGCAGAGTCTAAAAGAAGACACATGAGAGTGCTAGCAGCTCTGTGAGGCTGCACCTCGACACAGCAGGCTAACATGCTCACAGTGGCAATATTAAAATGCAAATGTTTAGCAGGTATAATGTTTACCATGATCCCCATCTTGGTGCAACATGTTTGGATAATATTTACATTAAAGTACAGCTGAGGCTGATGGGAATGTCATTAGTTTTACAGGTATGTGGTCATCTAGAGCTTGGTGAAAAGTGGAGGGGATCATCAATCATTAGCTTTCTGGAGACAGCTGCTCAAACTTAGCATTGTCACAGTAGCTAAGAGCAGACTCATGCGTCACTAAATTAAAACAGGTCCAACACACAAAATGGTTCTTATTTAGAGATTAGTTAATTAAAAATATTACAGTCCTAAAACACCATAGTAAACCTCAACTTACAAATAACCCGTTATTATGAAATAACATTATGTAGGTTAGTTCAACCATAATTTTCAAGTCATTCTAAACTGCATGGATACTACTACCATGTAATACATATTTCTTTGTGTATGCATATATAAATTAGACAAAGTCATACCTACATTTCCAAAAGACTGGCAGTTAAGTTTAATATGTTGCACAGCTGCCCAAAATTTAGGTTCGGAAATTACATTGCAGTCTGTGATGCTAAATCACCAGTTTGAAACTAGCTAGTAACTTAGTGATGTACCAAGAATATCCTCATAAGATTTCATGGCAGTCCATCCAATAATTGTTTCAATATTTCGGTCTGAACCAGAGTGGCTTCTTTTGATTCAAATTAGCAGGCACTACCTTTGTTACTCAGCAATTATGTGCAAAAAGAACAAAAGGAAAATAAACATGCAGCATTAGTATAATTCACAGTGCTTCATATTATTCTGCCGGAATAAAAGGTGCACAGCTGGCTTGTATCCTTAATGAGAATCCACCCTCTCAACAAGCTGTTGGTCTAAGTTATTGTGCTGGAAAAGAAATAATATCAACTTTATTCCTCAGTATTTTAAGACGTATGAAAATGAGCAAATGCATCACCCATCAAAGTAAACCTTGCTGACTGCTGAGTGTGTGTTTTTCCATCACGCAGGATGCATTGTGAATCCATTCATTGGTTTAAAGGAGATATTTCCATGATGCTTGATGCCTGCTAGCTGAACCACCATGGTGAGAAGACACCATCAGCCAGCTGCACCTCCATCTCTCCAGGTTCTGGTCGGGACCGTCCAGTTGGTTCCATCTTTGCTTTAGCTCCATGATAGAGAAAGGGGCTTCCAACTACAGAATATGTGAAGGCCACACTAAATACCTTCCTGTCTGAAAGGTTAGGGTTAGGGTTATATGAATCTGTTATCTTTAATCTCCTCAGATCAAGTAGAGCAAGTGAAAACACTAAAAGGTAGGGAACTGTGCCCTCCAATTAGGGATAATCACGTAGGGAACAGTGCCCTCCAGTTACGGATGATAATGTAAAAAGGCAGAATACTTGCACCAATTATGAAAATGATTCAACTTGCTTAAACTCACTGGAGAGAGTGAGCATTCTGTAGATACACCAGAATACAGTTTTTAGCTAGTCGCGTGTCTGAATGCATGGAAGTGTTGTTCTGTTGTAGGTCTGTCCACCACGTTGGTCCAGACTGAAATGTCTCAAAAACTATTGAATGGAATCCAATTAAATTTTCTGCAGATATTTATGGTCCCTAGAGTCTCAACACTATTGAATGGACTGCCCTTAAGTTTGGTACAGGTATCTGTGGTGCCCAGGGGATGAATTGTACTAACTTCTGGTTTGGCAGTAAGGTTGGACAAACTGTTGGTGGGAAAATAGAAAGAGGAGAAAAGAGAGAAAAAGTGAATATGAAATTATGACATAAGACAAGATGTACACATCAAAGAGAGATGTCAAGACATTCACCGACAGAAATAGACACTCGGGCATGGAGACAGGAAGAAGCAGAGAGGATGAGAGAGGATGACACAAAAAAGAAGCATGAGACATGATGTAACCCAACAAATGATGATTCCCTGTGTACAGTATTAATGCTTGAGGGCACAAGGATGAAGGTTGCTTATTTATCTGACCTGCATACTATGGGTTATGTTTAAAACCAAACTGAGTCACCACACTTTGTTGTTTGTTTCATGACTGGGAAAAGAGGACAACTGAAAGTCACAACTGCAATACAGTTGTTTATTGTCACTTCAAAACTGTAAACCCTTAGTGTTTATTGACTGTACAAGAGATTGTGTTGTTTTCTTTAAGACTTTGATCATCGTTGATATTTAAAGCTTCAGTGACTAATTATTCTGTAATTTCCCTGTCTGGAATGGAAAGCCACAAACCACCAAGAAGCACAAATGATAAACAAGACCCAAGCCAGTGCCTGTTAAATTCACTAATTGAGAAATATTAAGACGATCATAAATGGCCACTTGTAATATTTAACTGATATTGCCCCACAGTCTGCCCTCTGATTTAGCTCCGCAATTGCTGTTCAAGTAACTTAACTGCAGAGGAATCAAACACTGGAGTAAAACTTTTTTTTTTTTTTAAACAGTGTTTCTACCATCTGTTTTGACTGTTCTCTGACTTCTCTGGCTTTTAAAGATGCAACAGCGGTATTTGGCAGCCGTTCCAAAGGGAGGAGGGAGGAGGTGATTACCACGAGAAACTGGAACAAGCATGGCTACACTTGTAAGTGTTACATCATCTGCAGAGAGATGCAGATAAATCAATGTTGAGAGTCCACAACAGAAGTCCAGTTTGCTCCTCTTGATTTAATACAAGCGAAATATGTAGGCAGGTCAGCTAAGCTTTGAGTGAAGGTGTATCCCACAACTTCTCTTCTGTTGTGTAATCTTAAGGAAGATGACATCACTCTACTTGTCACTAAAAATGGAGAGACTAGTGTCTTAAAAGATAAAGATGAGATATTATGTGTGTTAACATTATTTATCTTATGGGATATTTAAAAATGTGTGCACATTCGGCTAACCTTCTAATGCGTCTGTTAAAACAAAACATTTTTAAGAGATACTGATTGTTTTGTGTTTCATGCAATATCAGAAACAATCCTTGTGCAATAACCCTGTCATACTTAAACATCCACTGTACCACATCACATTATATTCATTTAAAGGAGCAATTTGTAAGTTTCGCTATTGCTACATAGCCAGCCATTGAATTAACAGCTGTTTACTTACCAGACTTGACGAGCTTCAGCCATCGTTGCATTCACAAGGTTATAATGTGTCCTCTGAGCTTCATGGGAGCCTGGACGCTACAGTGACTCGGTATCAGAAAGTGCCAAGACGGTCTAACAGCATGCTAACTTCAGAAGAAGAAAGATAGAAATAGAAGCAAACCAGAGGGGTTTCTTTCCACCACTGGGGACAGCTCTTGGTGAGTAAAGGAATGAAGTTTGATGCCGAACTCGCAACATTTTTCTAGACTGGTGAGTAAACAGCTGTTAATGCTAACGTTGGCTATGTAGCAATAGCAAAACTTGTGAAATAGATCCTTTAAAACTACCATTGTGTATTAACCTGTATGCATATCAACCAACATTAGTCAAATATAAATACAAGCAGTCGGTACTGTACATAGACTTGCAGACATGCACATACATTTAACTACCTACTTTAAGAAACTTTACTTCAGCACTTCTTTCAGTCTTCCATACCTTGTTTACTTCTTTACAGCTTCAGAACCTGAACAGAAACTTTGAATTTGCCCTTGTTTTTGTTTTTTTGCTGAATGTCCATGTGTATCTCACTGGACATTTTTACTGGTGCCGTGTACTGTGTACAACCAGAGTCAAATTTCCTCGTTTGCACAAACATATTTGGCCAATAGAGCTGAATCTGATTCAGCATTCAGGCAAATTATTTTCCACCAGAATCTGTCAATACACAAACCCAAAGATTTTAATTTGTGTATGAGTCAACATAAGTATGAGTTATTAACTTTTTTAGATAAGGAGATTGTTACCACTCTCATATCTTTGCATTAAATATGAAGCTACAGCCACAAGACAGTTAGCTTAGCTTCGCATGAAGACTAGAAACAGGGGGAAACAGGTGTAGCCACACTCTGTCCAGGGCTCACATTACATCTAATTTGTTTAATCCCCACAACTGGACCTTACAAATCTGCATCTTACAGATTAGTTCTTTAAAAATCTTAAGGGGATTGAACAGCTCTTTAGCAGTATCACAAATGTGATGAAAAAGCAAGAGGAGCTTTCTAAGGTATTACTGTTGCCTGATACATTTACAATGAGGATTATTACATTAAATGTAATCATTTACTCCCTAGTGCCTGATAATTTTAGCTTAAATTTAATTTACTAGATGTGTAGTCCCAAGAAATAGGCAAGGTGTAAGAAGCTGAGCTAGATGCTCATGGGAGGTTGAGTTCTGAGGTTTATTGTATGAATTTTCCTGCAGTTTTTCAGATGGCTGGGGGACTGAGGGAATCCACTGACCTCGATTTTCTCTTTTTTTTTTTTGCTGATTTTTGTGTGGCTACTGCAACAGAATCAAATAAATTTTCTTGGACTCATTTGACTCTACTCTCAGGCATTTGAATAACACGTGAAAATACATATTTACACTCCTGTCTTCAAGCTCTGCACACATGGATGAGTTTTCCAATGCAAAGAAAAAGGCTGAGGGGGGAAAAAAAGTGGCAATGCTCATGTCAGTCGCAGTTGTGAGCAGAGAGGTTTTGAGCTGAACACTGCTGCTGTTGTGTTATGGACGAGGGGACTGAGGGAATCCACTGACTGACAGGTTTACATTGGAAAGGACCAGAGCTGTTAGCTCTGTGCTCTGTGCCCAGAGTGCTGGAGCACGCACCACCATGCTGGGGCAGGGAGGTTAAAACACACACACACACACATACACACACAAACACACACATACACATGTACAACTGCAAAAGCATCACACATCCAAGCAACATAACTTTCTTCAGCTGTGTTGTAAATTGTAGTTGGAAACTTGAAAGTTGGGGAAGATGCCAAATATAAGCTGCTGTCAGCAGGCGTTTTTCATGGCAGACATTACATAGCAGGAAAAGCACAGGTGTTAGTTAATAACATCGAAAATCATGGCTGTATTTCACTCAGGTGTGTAAGTTCCAGAGCTCTGTATTGTGCTTGCTGGCTCACTCTTGTGGTCTGCAGGCAAACCTGAATGAAATAAAGCTGTAATTAATGTTATACGTCACACTTGTGCTTGTGTGCTGAAGACATGCGTTGACAGTCTATATTGCATGTAGACTAAAAACTTCTAGCATCCTTGAAGCAGCACAGTGAAAGACCTTTACTTTAAAACACACTATCCATGTACCCAGAGCCAGACAGTTCCACCAAAAGCCACTGATTAGCCTGATGCTACAGTACAATTCCTCTATATTCCTGCTCCTTTTGTACTTCATGTTCAACAAGGAGAAGCGTGGCTTATTAGCTTAGCTTGGAACAATTTCATGTAAAGACATACAGTATATGTCTAGCCTATACAAATATGCAAATATATATGTATGCTTATATTGTAGATATGTTAAATATATATATATATATATATACACACACACACACACACACATACATACACACATACATACATACATACATACATACATGCATACATATATATATATAAATATATATATACCCTAAATGCTGACAATATATGCTGATATTATATAGGCCTACAGTAGGGTCCAAAATCTGAGACCACTGTCCCAGAATAAAAATTCATAAGAAAAACATACATAAACATACAAGTTTTACTATGGGTATTTATTTGTTTTAAACGTATAAATGGTCTGAGAAGCATATCACTGTCATGTGACTTTAAATTTGAAATTTTTTAAGTAGTTTGTGTATGTTTACAGCAAGCTAGATCCTGTGTCTGAGATACATATACAAATGAAAGTGTCCTGTAAACAGCAGTTTTTGGTTCAGAAAATGTTGAACCAACATCTCTTATTCCTCTGTCATTGTTTTTTTTTTTTTTATAATGGGAGCATTATGTTTACTTACTCACAACACATCAGATAATTTTTTGATACCTAGGTTGACATTTTTAAGCAGTTATCTCTGCTGCTACTTTGCAAAATCCAGTGACATGTTAATTAGTTTGAGTGTTTTTTTTGTAATCAGACCTACAATGTCTCTTGACTAAACTGAATCCAAAGTCTAAAATGGCTTTTGTCCTTTGCTTCCTGCTGTGACAGAAAGGGTTAATCATTTTAACCACCATAATGATACGACAGGCTTTCACTTCTTGATGGACCTCACAGCCTCCTCCCGGGAGAGTCTCTCATAATGGCTTCATCACATTAGAGCGGTAAACATCAACGGTCTCCGCAGCACAAAGCAATCTGATGGAGTGGACATAATGCATATTGAGGACTCAGTCTGTACAGTATTTCTTGACTAAGACAGGGGTGAGGCAAACTTTTGGTTCCTTTTGTGTTTATGCTTTTCAGTTGTAAAATTAAAGAATAAAAAATAAAGTACTGAATGCAATTAGTAATGACTGTTTTTCAACAATACCAGCATGTGGTTACAGATGAGGGACTATTTTAGGTCGGGAGAATATCTGTCTACTTTAAGACCTGTATTTTTAGCATCAGTCTGGCGAATGATCTGTTAGCCTCTTTATGCTAATGGTCTATTTACTGTATAATATTATGATATGTTGTGTTTCAACATTGCCAAGAACTTTTAACTGTCACAAAAGTCATAGAGGAGGATGCAGAGTTGTGGAGGTCAGAATACAGCAGGAGTTGGCAGTAATCCTGATGTGAGGTCAGCCAGTGGTACCTCACAGCCAGCTCTGAAAAGGAAACTAAAAAAGGGAACTTTTGTTAAGTGTCAAAGTGTGTAAATAGAAAACAAACACACCACATGTCGGGCGAGGTTTGTCATTTTTGTCCATTTTTAAAGGTAGTATTGTTTTAGCCTGCTCACAACCATCTCAGATAACTGTTGTTCAACATCAGATGGCCAACTTTGTTCATTCAGTGACAAGATTTTACTAATTATTAGAATTATTAATACTGTGGGGTTTTTTTTTTTTGTTTTTTTTTATCCCTCCAGAGGGATTATATTTTCGGGTTGTCTGTCTATCCGACCCATTCTCATGAACGGGATATCTCAGTTTTTCAAATTTGAAAGAAAACATTAACTTAGATTCAAGGATGAACCTATTAGATTTTGGTGGTCAAAGGTCAAGGTCACGGTGACCTCACAAAATACGGTTTTTGGCCTAGTGAACGCAACACCTCGGGAACTCTTCAAGGGAATCCCTTCCCATTTGGCACAAATGTCTACTGGGACTGAAGGATGTACTGATTACACTTTGGTGGTCAAAGGTCAAAAGGACAAAATCAATGTGAAACAGGAATGTAACCTGAAACTAGTCTGAGTGGCGGAGGCATACATCTGCAAAGCGGTAATTCTTTGGTTTGTGATAGGTTGGTAAAAGCTTCTGGTCTAATAATCTTTTTGACAAACCTTGAAACACTGACCTTCATTTTAGGCCCTAGGTCACTTCTTCTCAGACTTATCCCATCTTACATAAAAGACTACGTTGTGTACTTTTCTTTCTACACAACATTGTGAGTCATTTTATCTACTCTCTGTTGCTCATTTCTCCTCTTGCGTAAAATGAGGCGTACATGATAGTAAAACCATGGTGGAGAGGTGCTAATCACCAACACATCCTGCTAGCCAGCCAACATCACCTGGCTCTGCTCCGGCTATCAGCCTCCCACTCCGAGGTTTGGAGCAGGTAATGTTTCTGTGGTGACAGAAATGTGTCTAGTTGGTGGGAAGTTGCTAAAGCTTGTGGGTAGAAATCAGATTAGCAAATGTCTTGTAGAGACGGGGAGAGAGAGAAAGGGAGAGAAAGACAAAAGATAATTTTTCATTCTGATAGCTGCGGGTACATCTGCATCTTATTGGTAAAATGTTCACCGTGAAAAACAGAAAAGGCAAAGTGCTGTTCTAGCTGTTAATGTCATGTTGGTTCAATTAAAAGAAAAGGCTGTTTTTAGCAGCTATTAATTTGATATATTGTCCAATCACTTAATTTACACTGGAAGAGCAGAAAATCAATCTTCCTTTGAAATGTAGGCCTAAACTTTACTTATTTACTTTTATACTCATTTGCATGTTTAAAGCAGTACTAATCAATATTTTCAAATGAATAAAAGGTCACATGATAATGTGTAATATGAAAGATGTTGCTCAGAGTCAACAAACACACGAAGACACGCCGGAGTCTGCAGTTGCAGTTTAGCAAAGTTTCTGTATCCAGAGACAAAAGTTCCCCTAAAGTTCCTCTCCAGACATGTTTTAAACTATGTAAAACACTCTGCTAAGATTAATACTTTGTTAACAGGATTTTCCCACATAAAAAATGAAAAAAAGGAAAACTGGGGCTGGAAGCACATCTACGTCCTCACTGAGAAACTCTGGAAACTGTGGCTTGTGCTAGGTTGACAGGTAAAAGAGCAAAGAGTATCAAGACGGTTAGCAGAGGAAACAAGTAAATGCAAATGCAAACTCTCACTCTCTGTACTGACAAGGTTTTGGGTTTATTTTGCCCATCCCCTATCCCAACAAGTTGATGGGATTGGCTCCCTCGGCATATGATATATGAAACTCTGGCTGTAGAAATCTGTTTTTATGAGACTGTATTTGGTTCACTGCAGTTCAAGGTGGAAACACTCAATCATGGCATTAATTATATATAAAGAAAACACCATATGGACATATTAACAAGGTTGAAAACTTGATTTTCATCGGATGGGGTCTTTAAAGCTTTATAAGGGGATAATATGTCACTCCTGTGTTTATAGCTTGCTGAGCAAACGAAAAAATCAATTAATGCAGGTTTAGCAGAGCAGCCATTATTGTCTGCTGCTCTGTAGTAATTATCTTTCTTTACACAGTGTCTTAAATAAATGGAAAACTGTTTGACCGTATCACTTTTAGAGAGTGCAAACTCAAATCCAGCTCTCATGTCAAGAAAGTAAGAAATTGTGAACATTTATAGAATTTAAGATATCAAGGAACAATATGCTTTTCTAACTAAAACATACAACAAAAAGTTGTGTATTTAATCAAAGGACATTTTGAAGGGAAGGACTTTCACTTTGAAGGATTACATTTAAAATAATCAGATCGGGTGATTTACAATTGTACATCACAATTTTTAATCAAGGGAGCAGTTGTGTGAAAGCCTTTATGCAAGGCATGAATGTGCTAGAAGTCTTTCGGAAGGGAGCACAAGGAGACATGGGGCAAAATTACTAATTCTCCTAATCCAGATCAGACAGTGAGGTTATGCTGAAGAAATTCCAGTCTTTCTGCATGAGATCAAACAGTGTTACTGTGGACGGAAGTCAGAAGCCTCCTCATACATGTATAAAATCTTCCACGCCGTCCTGCTCGCATGCCAGTCCATGAGTGAGGAATAACATAAGAAGGAAATGAAGCAGAAGAATAAAATCAGAACAAAATCAATGTGGATTAAACTGAAGTATCATATTGTGTCTATTCAGATTACTGCAATGATACAGCTGTTTGCAACATTTTCTCATCATCTTTGGTTCAGATTTCTACACCATTTACTGTCTGTGCTTTATCAGCAATGTTATCAAAAGTTACGAGGCGTTCTAGTGCTGCTTCCTGCTTCCCCTCTTATTTTCTCTTTTCTTGCGAGCACACAGAATAATAGTAAACACTTCCCTCATACATAAAGGTGCCAAGAGAGCCAAGTGTCTTTTGTTTAACCTCTCCTTTGAAGAGACAGAATCTCCAAAGTCTCTCCTTTGTCAAATGTAAATGAAGTTGCCAAGCATTCAGCCTGGGACTTCATACACGCAAAAAAGATGCATCTAAAAGAGGACCCACTTTGTCTCAGATGTGCCTCTTTGACTTAAATGTCACAGAAATGAAGGTGAGGAAGATATAACTGAAATCGGTTGACTTTTGATCATCTTAGACAACGAATTCAGGGACGTTAAGGAGAATTTATCCACTTCTTTTATTTTTTTACCAACCCTTTCTAATGTAGCGGGCTTTATGTGACATTTCCAATCTATAGCTGCAGCTACAGACTGTTTGTGCTTGCAGGAAGTGAGCTGCTGCTCTGAAAAGATTGGCAGTCACTGCATTGGGCCATAACCCTGAACCCCCTCCCCCACGGATATTAGAGAAACAATCTGGGAAATAAAGGAATAAGGAACTGAAGGTAGTCAGCAGGCCAAGCCGTTCACCTTGTCGTCCCCGTGGACTTCTTGGCCGAGCGCCGAGCCAAAGCACTAAGGGGCAACACTGAGGAAATGAGTTTCACCCTGATATCACGCTCTTAAAACAGGCTGTTTTTTTTTTTTTTTTTTTTAAAAAAGCTTTTATTTAGTCGGAAATGTTTGCTGAGCACACGATGCCCTTTAGTTTCACACCTGGGAGCTGACCAGTGTAACCAGTCTGCAGCAGAGAAGGTCGGTGACCACTGGACATTTAGGACTTTATTTACAATAAGACAGTGCAGGGCATATGGTGGAGTTTCAGCTTTTTTTTTTTTTTTCTTTTTGTGGCTATACAAAGGATCATCTCTTCGTCTGTGCTTGTTTGGTTGTCTTGGTGACTCACTGTGAACTGGAGTGGGAGGAGACACAGTGAGGGGTGTATCAGTAGCCATCAAACTGTGCAGTGCAATTTTGGTGTTTTAGGATGAGTGGGATTTGGGTTTGTGCTGCCTCCTCTGCTCAAAAATAGTTTCTTGTTACCAACCAACTCCCCCAAAGGCTCGGAGAGACAGTAATACACCGTTACAGCTCATGGTCATGCCAAAAAAAAAAAAAACGTTAAACATTTGTTGGAAACAGGAAATGATGTTACTAAGGCTGAGGTTTTGTTGACCCATTGATGCTATGTGGACAGCATCACTCCTGTTTTCTATTTTCATCAACATTTCATTAATTAAGTAGAAAATATGAATGGACATCATTCTAGTTCGTCAACTGTGATTTTTTCCTTATTATTCTAACAGCTTTTCAGTTTTAAAACGCACCATATAGTACACACGAGTGTGGCATGTGATCACCTGACCCATGCCTGTTCTTCCTGATCACCTGACTTTTTCCATCTCATTAAAGGACTGGTTGGAGCCCATTTCAGCTGGACGGTTTCAAGATGGCCTCTCTCTCTCTCTCTCTCTCTCTCTCTCTCTCTCTCTCTTTCTCATCCCTCCTGGCAGGCTGGTGCCTTTCAAGCACCCAACTTGGTTGTGTTTGGTTTTGAATTGTGTTAGTTAGTTAATTAGTTTGTTAGCGTCAGTTCATGTTACAGGTAGTTTAAGTTAGCTCTTCCATTTTTCCTTGCATCCAACAGTTATACTACACCACTGATTACTGACTTCATATGTTTTAGTTTACTTAGGCTGGGTTGAGTTATCCCCAACAATCTCAATGTGTGTCCTCCCTTCTTTGCTATGCTCCTGATGACCCAGACATAACACATGTAAAAATCTTGTATCGTAAAAAGACATTAACCCCTTGAAACTTTTCACAAACTTTTCATACATTCACAAATAAAATCAGAACAAATGGTCATGGCAAATGAATTGGCTTTAATAAGCCACCCCCCAATCTGTTTGCTGGGCTCTGCAGTGCAGTGCTGGCTGGGTGGCAGTATGCAGCCTGCCCTCTCTCTGACTTGTCTCTATTAAATGGATGGTGCTTTTGGCAGCGGAGCCTGTGTGGCTTGCTTACCCTGGATATAAATGATGTCTGGTCTCCCCAGCAGGTTGGAGACACTGCAGACTGCTCATTACAGGAGAAAATCCACCCCAGCTCCACAACGACATGTCGGCTATTTCTATGATCCATAAAAGCGAGATTCCTCCTTAAACTGGGGCCACACGCGCTTGAGCTTTATACACTGGAGATGACAGATGGACTGTATTGCCATCAGCAGGGAGCAAGGCTTGTAAGTTGGGCAAAATCAATGTGGACGTGTTTGTGCAGGGTCTGGTTTTGTGTCAACAGTATTTTACCATCTCTCATCAGGACCCCTCAGAATGAAACAGAATATAGCTGCAGCATGTTATGATCCTCACATCAATGCACTGATTCATTAAATTAATATCTATAAGAATGGCACAGAGTATCTACACTTGTTTTGATCTTATGCAAATTCCTTTGGAAACATATTTGAAAAGAAAAATGTCCTCCGTCCATTTCGTCTTTTGCTCTTGGGCTTGATCAGGACTTGATTTACTCTGGTTACAGGCTTGAACAAAAGGATCCATCTGCAGCCTATAGTACCTACAGTTACACCCAGACTTATAACTAATATAAGTATTATAAGATTTATTTTATAATACAAGTTACGCGTGACACAGCTATGCTAATGATGCTAGCCATGCCAACCAGCTGCTAGCTGTCAAGCAGGCCAACTTAATAAGTTTTACAAACAAACACCAAAGTGACTCGTGGAGCACCGACGACATACACAGCAATCATAGGCTTAAAACATGATTTTTCTTAACTTGTGTCCAGCTACCATTGTCTCCCATCTTGCAGACAACATCTCGTTTGTGTGATTTTGACAAGTTAGAGTTTCGCCCCTTCCTCGCAGTCTGCAGGCCGACCCCTCTCGGCTTGGAACTGACCCAAACTCGACTAAGGCTGGGGAACGATTGCAGGACTTCATTTAGTCTGATCACTGACTGGAACTTAGCTTGACTTAAGCTTGTGTATCTTGATTAATTCAGGTCACACGTTTGTTATTTACCTGGACCTGACTATTAGTGTCATGTGTTTGTATGATTTCCTCCTGCTACAGGACCCCCTAGTTCCATTGCCACATTACACAATAACAAAAAATCTTAATTAAAAACTACCAGCCATGATCCAAAGACAAATGATTAGACTCATTTAACACCATGCAGTGTATGATTTTATCTCCCAGTGGTAAGTATCAACTGATCCAGACCGTAATGGGCTTCATCCACCGTGGACAATGTGGAGTCAGGGCGCTAAATTTATACCAGTAATCAGCTCAACAATCTTAATGTGTGTCCTGCACCTTGAAGTGGTCTTTATTGCAGCCCTGAATCAATATTTTGACATAATAGTTTGAGCTTACCTGCTGGGAAAATTAGCCCTCTGCTTTACCTGATAATTTCCCTAATTTACCAAAACAAGAGCGGGATTTCCACCTGGGGGCGTAGCAATGTGACAAATGACTTCCTGTGGAGAAATAAAAAAAAAAAAAAATGAAAGAGGATCAAATGAAATTCTGCTGAGATGTTTTCATGTGAAATTAGTGCAAGAAACCAAGAGTCATCCCAGACGATGAGCCAATAGATGTAAGCCGAGCTCCGCAGTGGCTTTGCGGCGGTAACAATAAATGCTTTGAGGCTCAGCTCGGGTCCATTCACATCCCTCAATGCCTCCTTGAGCCTGAAAGAGAATGAACCACCCTATTGTGGCTGGTGGAGGAAATTCAACCTGTCTGTCTCTTTTCCTCCTCAGCTGTCAGACAGTAATCGGGTAGGGCGGGTTTCGTCATGAAGGGATCATCCATACACAGAGGTGCGGCTTCAGAACAGGCAAGGCAGGGCAACTGCTTGGGGCTATTAGGCTATTAGGAATCCCCAGAGGGCTGACAAACTTTACTCCACAGCAAGTCCTCAAAATGTGGCTTTCTTTCTCCCCCTTAAACAATCAATGGATGGTTTACAATGATGTTTCAGCAGGAAACCTCTCTAAAGGGACCCCATTCAGAATAAAAAAACAAGTGGGGATCAGTGATTGGTCGCTAGATACACCCATTCAAAGCTCATTCATGTCTTTGTCTGGCTGGGGATTGGTTGACTGAATGTGCTGCTGATCTGTCCCACCCACTGAACACTGTCAGTCCAAAGAGCCACATCAGAGTTTCTTCACTGAGAAGAAAGAGGAAGGTTCCGAAATACACATCGCTATAATAAACCATTGTAATGTCTCACAAATAAGATTTCAAGTTAAAAATCTAGATTGCGATGTTCTTTGTGGAGAGTTTTGGGTGGGTTTTTTTAAAGACAGGCCTTCCCTTTTTTCTACCCCGTCCCTCTTGTCTGAAAGATGCTCACTAAAATGAAGAAAAGGCTAATTCTGGTAATTTACTGTTCCTGGCCATAAAACCGATGCCTCCTTGGCCGGCGTCGGGAGCAGAAAGGGGGGTTGTGAGGGGAAGGCCAGACAGGAATTCAAATGTTGGGACACTGAACAGATGCAACGTGGCTGATATAATGCTAAAATATTGGCCGAGGAGGCTAATATAAATGCTGAGATGTTGGCTGGCAAGGTTAATATGATTGCTAAAATATTGGCAAGGTTGGCTAATATGGATGGCGCTGAAATATTAGCGCTGAAATACGGCCATGGATTTGGCTGAAGCCGCAGCGAGTGTTACAGGAAACAGTGGCCAGGCGACGTCTTTGTTTTCCCTGCTGTCCTTTTCCTTCCCTGAGGTTATTCCTGAGCATTTCATCTTCATTTGGTTCATGCTGGCCTGATGGATTTATGGACAGTCGAGGAGAGAGCTGGATGGGACAGAGAGGCAGACAGTGGGAGACACTGCAGTGAAGTCAAACCTTGAAACCCTGTGTATTTTTATTGTGTATTTTATTTAACACTGTTTCATTTTTAATAGTAGAGCGTGACATGCGTTTGAGCTTTGTTTGGGCTTTTTCAACACTAGTAACACAGAGGCAACAACAGAATGTGAATCCAGCCATAAACAGGAAGCTGTGTGGTCCAAATAAACAAGTTAGATCACCCCCCATCTCAAAAACTTTCTCAGTGTTTTCCCTTTCGCTCTCTTTCTTCCTCTTGTCCCCTTTTTTCTCCCTCGCCCTCCCCTCCTCCTCCTCCTCCTCCGTCAACACAGACACACTCAGCCACCCGCCATCACCTCCTCGCATCTCCTGGGTCCATTCAGCAGCCAAGAGCCCCAAACACTTGCCTGAATCTTAATTAGGGCCACTTAGGTTGGAGGATTTTTTTTCTTAAAGACATGGAGTGCAAATCAAAACATGCTGAATCAGAGCCGAGGCCGTTTGATGTCACAGTCAACCTGCGATTGCTCCCTGGTTTTACCTAATCTTATAAATCTCATGGTTGAGCAGCTGGAGGTGGCTGACGGCTTTATTGTGTTGATGTGCGTAATAGGATTTTAGCAAACCGGGCACTTTCTGATACACTGAGCTCACTTTTGTGTAAAGTAATCACAAAGATGCTGCTGATTTAATTTAAAGTTCTTTTTCTTTTCTCTATTAATGATGGATTAAATGACTATGTGCATCTGGAAGTTGTTGCTTCTTGTGATACAGAGAATTATCACCTCACTCTGCTGTTCCTCTCAGCTCTATGCAGCATTTTGGTGTTTTTCAGTTAGTTCATTGTTTCGGTTTTACCTGCTACACACTACTGATTCATCACAAACAAACAGTACACTGACAAAGTTAAAAAGGAGCTAAAAGCTGAAAGGAGAATGAATACTGGACTTAACTTCATCAGGTGGCCAGAAATGCTACTTCTTTAGCACTCAAATAAATGCTAATGTTGCTCCATATCTACTGGAACTGTAAATAGGCAATTGTTTGCTAATACTTTCACGTATCAGCTTTATATGGTGAAAATATGCTGCGCTGTCAGTTTGTTCTGCTGCCCCTATAAAATAATCCATTAATGCGAGTTTTTAAGTGCTAAAGCCTGATTGATCATTTGTTCTTCCATCACTGTTTTTATGTCTTGTATTTTTAGACTTCAACTTTTAAGGGAATAGTTTTAGACACTTTTGGAAATATGCTTATTCATCTTCTCATCTGGAGTTAGAAGATCAATACCACTCTTATGTCTGTAAGTTAAATCTAAAGCTACAGCCAGGAGATGGTTAGTTTATCTTGGCATAAAGACAGAAAAAAAGGGGAACGTGCTTGTCTGGTTCTATCCAAAGGGAACAAAAATCACCTACCAACAGCTCTGAAGCTCACTAAATAATACGTTAAATCTCATTTCCTTAATCCATACATAAACCAGAGTTTTAGTTATTTATTTATTTTTATTTTGTCTGTCACTTTTTGGAGTCTTGTGATCACCATGGTTCGGGCATCACCATGAGACTTTCAGGACGCAGTTTAAACAATTTCTAGAAACAGTTGGTATGGAAACTGAAACTGAACACAACCGAACATATGTCTCTACCAGACAGTGTTTTCGTTGACACATTACTTGCTATTTAACATAATGATTATTATTCCAGATAACTACAGAAATATTTTACATGAAAAACCTTCCTGTATATGTTTGTATAATAGATATATATTTTGTGCAGTTGAATACCACTTTTGCCTTTTGTTTGGCCCATTTCCATTATGGTCTTTTTGTCTACATAGCTTTTCTATGTAGACAAAAAGACCATAATGGAAATGGAAATGCAGCATGTGTCTGCACCAAAATCAAAATGTAAACTAGTTTGCATTGCTAATTTATGGTGAAATTAGCATAGACCAGAATTATCACCTCAAGGTTGTATTCCTCCATCAACCAGCAGAGTTGCAGGATCTCTCCTTCCTGAGGTACAGTGTTGAATAATCACCAGAAGTGTTTTTTGCAGAACATTATGATGTCACAGTGAACTTTCACCGTTTGGATATAAAATGTCATCATTTTATTTGATCCTACTGGACATTTGTGCTTAATCGTGTCATAATTACTGAATGAATTCTTGACTTCTGGCCAAAAATCTGTTTCAGGTCAAAGTGATCTTGACCTTTGACCTTTGACCACCAAATACTGCTCAGTTCATCATTGAGTCAAATTGAACATGAAAATTGTCTACCTCCGCCTCTAAACTGAGAAAAATACACTAAATCTAGATGATATGGATGGAGAGCACAACAGTGGTCATAAGATGAGGTGACCTCTGGCTCTGGAAACCTGCATTATTATCATCATTAGCACATAATTTAATTAATTCCAAAATAAATGTATGGAATTAATTTGTTAGCTTACACAAGGATGTTAATTTTCATATAATAAATGACATATTACGACATACTGTATAATTGTGCAAAATTTTGTACAAGAACCCTTTAAGATCTTTCCAATGCTGTGTTCTTGAGAAAAAATAAATACTACTATGGTTAAAGATTGGTAAGTTTTAGGCACAAAAACAACTTGGCTAGGGTTCAGGAAAGATCATGGTTTTGATTGAAATAACTACTTAATTATTCTTTTAACCATGACAATGACTCTAAGGTCTGGGAATGGCTGTGGTCATGGTTAAAAGAAACTGTCATGGCAGGAAACAGGAAATAAACTGTGGCCTCCTGTGTCAAAGTAAGATGATTTGTTAACCCATTCATCCACCCCAACCTCCTCCCTTTTGACTTCGTGGCTCTTTAATAAAGTCACACTTTGTTCCTTCATTCATGACGGACGAGTGTCTTCTCTCCCACAGCTGCTGGAGGGTTTGTCAGTTAAACATAAACTTAAATGTTTGTAGGAGTTTTGCAGAAATTACTTTTTACGGACATTTTCAGGTGCTCGGTGACATTGGGAAAAATAAATGAAGGAGTCTTGGCTATGTTGGGAATTTTTGTGTCGCCTTCTCCCTCTCCCTCTCTCTCTCTCTCTCATCTATCCCTTCAAGTGTGTGGAGCTTTTTACCTGCAGAACTCAAAATGGCTGATTGATTGGGATCATTTTAAACTCGAGATGAAACAGTCTGTCCCAGTGCTTTTCATCAGATTTCATAGTATTTCTTATGCTGTTTATAGTACACTGGTAGGGGGTGTTGATCCTTGCTATGTACTTGTCCCTATAAAAACTAAACATTAGATAAATCCTACATACAGAACACAAGCTGGCTTTTGTATATTCTGCACACATTCTCTCAAATATAAAGTATAGTGATGGTCAGTTGTGTGTGTGTGTGTGTGTTGTCTATAGAAAGAGTGTTATTTGCGGGTAATAATGGAATTCTTGTACACCCTCCTGAACATCCACTGGGTCAGGAACTCTTTTCACCTTAGTAGCTCTCACCATGTTTCAAATGGCAGCTCGGGGAAGTGTGGCAGTGAAGCAAAAATGTTGCCTCGCAGCCGCAGCACACGAGATGAGATTGGAATAGAAGTTACAAAAGAAAGAAAAGTGGAACAGTTATCACAGATATATAGATATAGTTTAAAAAAAATGGAAGCATTTTATTACATGAAGTGGCCTTTACCAAGACACCTAAAGAGACTGAGGAGAGTTCTTACTGTCTCACAGTGAGAGCTAATGGAAGTCTTTAAATGTCTCTGTGTACAGTTTGAGGCTGCACTGAATGTTGAAATGAGTTTAGTTTATCTCAATTACTGGAGCTGCTGATGAGCTTCTCAGCTCAAAAGGAGACATTAGTGCTTTGTATCTATTTTTGTAGTGGATAAGTCTGATGATGATCTGTATTTTTCTCATAGTCAACAAATCACATGAAATGACCAAAACCAACAATGAACTGATCACACTAACAAGTACTGTGAGTGTATCAAAGCCTCCTGCTTCTATTCCTCTGTGCCACAGAGCTCCATTGATGTCCTGAACTATTAAAAACACATCAGCCCTGTTGCACTGGGTGACATGTTCCTTCATTACCATCAACACACACACTGGAGTTCATTTTGAGTCGATCCCACACACCCCATCCTGATGTAAATACTCTTCATGTGGATTAATCTACTGCAGAAAATAGTCCACAACAAACAAATCACACTACTTTCTTGCCAGTTGTTGCGTAAATGTAAAAATGGCATTATGTGTTTTTCTGGGATGTTACATGTAAGAATATTTCTTAGCCAGGCCAGTGACCTCCTGGAGTCTTGTCATCACCGTGAGATTCCCAGGCAACCAGAAAAGACTCCAGGAAGAAACTGCACCTTTGTGCAGAGGAAATTCCATAGGAATTTAGAAGCATCTATCAGTGTGCCTTCACTTGTTGAACAGGAAATTGATTAATTAATTAATTAATTCTCCAAATAACAACCATTTTATTTAGCCTTCAACAGCTCCAGACAGCATTTGTACTATAAATTTCATATTCTCAATGAGAAAAACAATGCTTCTTTTGGTGGTGATCATAGGCTCTGGGGGCCCCAGGCAAAGAAGCACATCAAAGCCGATGGCAGATGCTAGAATTAAGAGATGACCCCTAAACTAGATGCTACAATTTACAGCTCTTCATTGAATGCCTCATATGCAGACAATGGGTAGACACCAGCTCCAGCATGTGCCAATATGAGGGGCCATATCAGGTCTCTTTTCCCCCCCTGGGAGGCTGCAACCATTTGCCTGGCTTGCCTCTCCTGATGGTGCGCCTCTGGGTGTAATGACAACGAAACCATCTCCATGACAACTGAGCAACTCCATCCACTGGGGAGGAGCACAAGATGGTGAAGATGTGGGTGAAAGCTTTGTAAACACAAAGTAGGTGAACCTTGTATTTCTTCTATTTCTTTCTTTTGGTAAAAACCAGAAGACCATAAAAACATGAACGTACCCAGATAGAAAGGTGTTGTATTTTATTTGCCAGCAGCTGCTTGTGTCACATCTCCACGACAAACACAGACAAAGTGACGGGTGTGTGTGGGGGGTGGGGGTGGGGGGGGCTGGATGAAAAGAGAGACAATGACAGAGAGGTGGAGCATGAGCCTTCAGCCCTGCGCGATGTGCTCAATGCTAACTGCTTGACTTGGTTCTCTGCCAGAGGCTTATTCAGAACCAAGGACAGCTCCCCTGGTCTCTGAGCCCACTCACTGGGGAGAGACACATTTAGATAAAGTCTCTCTCTCTCTCTCTCTCTCTCTCTCTCGCGCGCGCGCGCTTTCCATCGCTCCCATTTTCTTTTCTCTAAAGCTCGTTCCGTGTCATCGGGGAGCCCACATTTAGCCACGCTCTCCTTCTTTGTCAGTCTTTCTATTCAAACTCTGTGAGGAATGTCAAATTTATAGTCATCTCGCCCTCTTTCTCTCCCTCTCTCTCTCTCTCTCTCTCTCTCTCTCTCTCTCTCTCTCTCTCTCTCCCTCCATTTGAGTCTCGGAGCTCAGTTTCCCCTCGGTTGCTCATCAGTGAGGCCACATTTAGAGTCTGCACCATAGGGGAGCACCATGGCCTTTACCTCTTATTCAATTAAGCTCTGCCTGAAACACACACGTGAACACACACATGTAGACACACACACGTGCACACACACGCAATTACAGCCCACTGGTGTCTGGAGACTGATGGCACGGAGATATGACCTCAGAGAAATGGGCACGCTAAGAGAGGAGGTGTGCGCGTACATACACAAACACATAGACTGAGAAGTACATGTGCTTATAAGAATATCCACCAGGGCAGGAGTGTGTTGGATACACACACAAACCGCAACAATACCAAGCAATTACCAGATGGTAAATCTCTATGGTAATTTTCTGATGGCAAATCTCTGCAGTAATTTTGGACTGACTTCAATTTAAGTTTTTTTTCTGCTTTCTGAGCATTTTTTCCCCTAATGGGCCTGAAGTATTTAGTTAAACACACACAGACTTCACACTCTGTTACGGGGCTATATTCATCGAGAGACATGTCTGGCACAAACCAATTGTCGGGATAAGATTAAAAGAAAACATCCACAAAGGTGCGTGAGTGTGTTATTTTTTAACTAACTTGACAAGAAAAGGTTAGAAGATAATACAACTTGCAAATCACTTTTCAAAGACAAAAACATCAAAGCAGACAGGCTCAGAACAGAATCATAATACACTGCCAGAATACATTGCATTATGTGGCCAAAAGTATATGGACACCAATTCATATAATTGTATGCGCTTCTGGTCTGCAGCTTTTTTTATGGGTCTCATTCCAATGGTGGCAATTGTAAAGCTATAGCATATAATGATACTTCAGAAAAGTGGTTTCCAACCTAGGGGTCAGGACCCCGCAAAGGTCATAAGATTATTAAATTGATATAACAAAACAAATTACCTTTGCACAAAATTATAATAATTTTTCTAATGACTTTTCTCATGTGTTTTCCTTTTTCTTGTGAAATATTGAAAATGTTCACCTGTTCAAACCTGAGTACCTCCCTCAAGTAAAACAACGTGAGGAGGCTGACAGCTGATTGAGGCCAAACTAAGGCTATAAACTGTGATTTGTGGTCATAAATAGGTATTGCTTTATTTTAGGTGGTTGCAAAGCTAAATTGCTGGGAAACACTATTTTAGACAATGATGGGCTTCATAATTCATAATTCATTCATAATTTGTGGCAATATTTAAGGGAAGATTCTTTCCTCTTCAAACATGACAGTGCTGCCTGAGCCAGTTTTGGCTTGGAAGAACCTGACTGGCCTGCCCAGAACCCTGTCCTCAGTCCCATCCAACACCTTTAAACACATAGTGTCTAGTTTTATGGCAGAATGAAGGCTTGAGGTCAGAATTTTAACAATACTGAGGTCATGAGATCAAGTCTTCCTGACACTAATTGGAAAGATTTAAATTATTTGGATCTTTCATTTTAGTTTTTCAGTCCAGGAAGAACATTTTGCTGGAGAAATGTGTTGGCCTGAAACTAGTTCAACTTAAATATATAAAATCTAAACATACTGTGTGCTGTAGAGTTTCAATTTTAGAATGTAAACCCCTCCCAGGTTATTAAAACCCCCAAACACAGAGGTCATTACCTAATTGGCCTTGAGGTTAGTGTTAATGAGTTCAAGCAGAGAAGAAACACCAACATCGTTTTACTGGTAACAAAAAGTAAACAGATGTTTTTCTCTTGAAGGTGTAAAGACTAAGTGGAGATGACACAATGTTTCCTGGTCTGACCCCCAATCAGTTTCTTGTGTTACTGCTTACACATCCTACATACAACACATCAGTGAACACAAAAGCTCCATAAGGCTTAAAGACTCAAACTACCGAAGGGCCTTGACTGCAGTGACTGTTCTCTGAGTGTTATAGTGTGGTTCACAGTCGGTATCTGTGTGTATTTTTCTTCTCTTCAGCCTTCAGAGACCGACCTTCCTTCATACTTGAGAATTTTACATTTCTAAACTAGATACACCTGTCTCGCCTTTCTCAAGTAAAGTTATCACCTCACCTGAACCTTTGATTACAATGTACATACAAGCCTAGTGTCTGTACAGACCATGTGTCTGTGATTTAACTGTTTATACAGTCTATAAAGTTTGGAAACATGATACATGGAACACAAAGATACTGCCTATACCAAAAATCAACTAGGAGAGGGCAACAAAACACACTCTACAGGCCAATTCAATAGAAACTGTATTTGAAAAGATATGACAGGCTAATTTCAACTACAGAGCAGCTACAGCAGGTTGAGTCATACAGGAACAAGATCTGATTTGTGGTTAGTCTGTAAGCTAATCAAACAGTAATCCATCTGGACACATGGAATACAAAGATGCTGACTAAGTGCCTAAAGTCCCTAGAGCAACTTCCTTTAAAGATTTTAGAACTGTCGCACTCACCCCTCTTCTTGCTTAGTGTATGGAGACAGTAGTCAGCACTCATCTTAAGTCTCTGCCTGGGATCAGCTTGACCCCCTCCAGTTTGCTTATAAATCACACAGAGGGACAGAGGACACAACTTCTACTATGGTGAACCAAATATCTCAGCACCTACAATCAAAATCAATTTTAGTTCTGCTCTTAACACAATGCAAATTGATATATACAGAGAATACAGAGTTTTGATGAATGGGGTCAGGTCTGACGAGCTTGTTTTAAATACTGGGGCACCACAAGGCTGTGTGCTGTCTCCACTTCTGTTTTCCATTTACACAAATATGACTGTTCACTGCAGTAATGTCACGCTGTTTCAATATGCTGAGGATATGGCTCTTGTAGGTCTTCTCCTGAAAGATAATGCCACACATGAGGAGGCTTCCTTTGGACAGGTCACTATACTACAGGACTGGTGTCAGGAAAGTAAACTGGAAATGAATGTGGCCAAAACAAAAGAGCTTCTGATACAAACACAACCAGGAGGAATCAGTAACATCCAGCCTGTCGTACTCAATAACCAGCCTGTAGAAGAAGTAGAACAGTTTAAGTACTTGGGCACCATCACTGATCAGACCCTGACTTAAAGAGAACGCAGAGAACATTTTTAAGAGAGCTAACCAACAATTGTTCTTAATCAGGAAGCTGAGGAGCTTTGGTGTTAGCCAACACATACTTGAAATGACAGGAGCCTGGTTGAAAGCGTCTCATTACTAACATAACAGCTTGGTTCGGCAACCTGAGTGTAAAGAGCAAAAACATGCTCTCCAAAATTGTTAACATTACAGGGAAGGTGATTGCAAGTCACAAAAACAACTTTGCAATATATTTGACAGTGCTGTTCACAGGAAGGATAAACACATAGCTGCTGATACCTCACACCCCCACTACACTCAGTCTGAACTGCTTCCGTCTGGCCGATGATTCAGGACCCCCAAAGACCAGCCGGAACATATATAAGGAGCCTTTTATTCCCTATGCCACACAGGCATTGAACACAGGATGACTGCATCTATAAGATTTGCTTTCTGGTATTTATTCATTCTACCTAACTGCTGCTCATTTACACTGTTGTATATTGTACATGTTATGTTTTTAATGGCATGTCTTATCATATGGATTGTATGTATTTTTATTGTACCTTCTTTGGGAGAAGCTGAACTCAAATTTCCACTGAGGTGGACAATAAAGTCAATCAATCAATCAATACTCACAATCAACTACGAGAGGGCAACAAAACACTCTACAGGCCCATTCAATAGGAACTGGATTTGAAAAGATGTGACAGGCTAATTTCAACTAGACAGCAGCTACAGCAGGTTGAGCTTTAAGTATCTGTGGTTCAAACAAATGCTTCATCAACAGAAAGACCAGAACAGGTGAGTGGTGATGCTGGGGGGGACTGCCAATACTTATGACTGTGATTTATCTGCCACCAAACTAATCTCAAGATCTAAAAACTGGCCCAGAGAAGAATAAGAACAATGTTGTCATATACTGATTAGGGGAAGTGTTTAAAGATTCATGACAACATGTCACATGAAATCATATTTGAGGAGATTTAAAACATTTTCTGAGTTGATGACTCCCTGAGACGACAATAGTTTCAGGAAAATGCATCAAACTGATGTGATAACTTTTTAAAAACTATTTCCTAAAAATAAATTTGTATGAAAAAGTAGGAGAAAATAGGTAGGACAAATATTGATGCATGAATATTAGACCAAGAGTGAAGCAATTCTTCCACATATTTATTTACTAACCTTACCTCTTTCTGGGTGCTGGTGGTATCCAACCCTGAAGTTTTATGGCCCCTGACTTTATCAGCTCATCAAATATGTCCGCGTCAACCTCAGTACCTGATGTACCCGTCAAGACGAGCACTCGTTCAGTTAGAAGTTGAGCCTGCAGACTACATGTGTCTGTAACTGTGAGAAGTCAAAAAGAAGTTACATTCAGCTACTATATGAACCTTGTCATGTAGATTTGTAAACTGACCTTTTGGAGATGTTATTTTTTTAGTTTAATATGGAGACAATCCTTCTTGAATACTCCACCTACACCAGCATTTTCTCTATGTATTTTAGTAAATTGATGAGAGGTTAGCCTCCTGCTCAAAAAGTAATTAATATGAAGAGTTAATGTGAGTCAATATCATAAAACTTCTAAAACATTAGTATCTTACCACAAAATATAATGCCAGGAGAAGATATTAATGCATCTGTTTAAAGAGAACCTGAGAACCTGTTTAGCTTAGTTAACAGCTCAATCGGATAATAACCCCTCAAATTTTTTACCATAGCTACAGTCTTTGTTATCAAATGTAAGGTTTTAGCTAATTAACAGCAGAAATAAACATAATTACAGCCTGGTACAAAAACAGTTTTGGTCTTTAGAGCTAATTTCCTCCTTCATGACAACTGTAAGGGGGGGGGGTGAATTTTTTTATAACTCTCTCATTAAAATTTTATTAAATGAGGGAGTGAGCATATGATTACCACCAACTGGCATGCACTGAAGTCTCAGCTCCACACACACCCCACCTTTTTGCTCATTTTCGGATTAGCCGGGAGGTAGGTGGAGTCAGGCGCTGTTACAATGGCGATGGTGGAGCAGCTCACTCTGAGCTTCAAAACTGTTCTTCAAAAACCTGTGGGTGACATCACAGACGAAACACTAGTGTGTCTTGGTTTCTCCTCCTCTTCCTCTTCACTTGTGTTCTTCTCCTCATTTTTAACCTTTGTCTCCTCCCGTTCTTTCCTCTTTTTGTCCTCCTCGTTTTCAACCTTTGTCTGCTCCTTTTCCTCCTGACTCCTGTTCTCCTCCTCATGTTTAACCTTTGTCTCCTCCTCCTCCTCCTGACTCTTGTTCTCCTCCTCCAGAACTTTGTGCCACCTCCTTCACTTCCTTCCCACTTCGCTCCTGTCCTCTCTGTGAGCCAGCTCCTGCAGACTCTCCTCCAGTGCGCCACACCTGGCCTTCCACTCCTCCTCTCTCCTCTCCAGCTCGCTCTCTTTTTGAGCGAGCAGGGCCAGGACGTCTATGTGGACCTGTGTGCGAGCCTGCCTCTTCCTGAGCCTCCTTTTGAGGAGCTCGTCTTTTTGACGCAGTTCCTCTTGGAGCTGGCTCTCCACCTGCCTCCACTGGTTTTCTTGCAGGTTGATTTTCTCCTCCAGAGACTTGTTGTTCTCTTGCAGAGACTTGATCTGGTTGATGGCAGAGAGCAGGGCGTCTCTGAGGCCCTGCACCACTGCATTTTGCTGCTCAGTGTGCAGCGGGACTGCAGTCGGCCTGTACTGTATTTCTCAATGTGGCTCACTGGATATGGGGGTTGCATCGCCTTGATGCATTCACTCAACAAACTGTTTGAAAATGTTTTAAGCTTTAGACAAAATGTGAAAAAAATCTTACCTGGTTTCTTTGTCTGTTGATCTTCAGAATGAGTGGGACAGACAGAAGTTGTATTCAGCGGCTGGAAATGGACTTGAAAGTTTCTGATACAGTGTTTAAGTTAATGCAGTCAATACAATCAATACAATCAATACAATCAATACAATCAATACAAATCAATACAGAGAGTTGTCGTTTAGTAAAACACGGACGGTCAGTTGGGATCAAACACAGAGAGACTGGTCAGCTCAAGTTTCTGGGAGTGAATGAAGAGTTTCTGCAGGTGCAGGTTCCAAACAGGAAAAACCTTATGATGTCAGAGTTCTACAGTGATGATGTCACAACTGAAAGTTCTCATCATGTGTTCTAGGTCAGCAAGGTTCTAACAAAGCTCTCAATGGCATTTTCATGAGGTTCTGGTGAAAGTACTGTGGGAAACATGGACATTATGTTTTTTTAATGTTCACTGAGTCCCAAGTGAGTGATTGAGTGTTTTTTTTATTTTTTATATATATTTATATTTTGTTAACCACAGAAGTAGATAACCATCTGGAAGCCCTGAAAAAAGCCCTAGAAAAATGCCCCAATTTTTCTTTTTCACTTTCCTCTCACAGGTTGTTATCACAAACAAAAAAAATGTAAAATTATTATTTTTCTTTCACATAATTTTCCAGAAAAAAGGGGCTTCCGTACATGACAGTTGGTCCTGTTTTGTCTCATTGTATGTCATCTTTCCATTAAAGACATACTGTATATCCCCCAATAAAATACATATATATGCTTTCAGATGGGTTATTATTGTTAATGCTATGTTGTAAAAAGTTTAAATATTTCATTTCTATGCTATATAAAACAGGACAGAGTGAATGACAGAAGATTGAGCAGCCATGTCTCAGTTGGGGTTGGTTTTCTCTAAGTCTCAGCCACTGGTATGTTTTGCTAATATGTTTTATTTTTTTCCTGAAACAAACAATGCTGTGTATTTTGGACCCAAGCACAGAGATGGCTCAGAGACTGCTGGATATGGACAGAAGTCTTTTTGTATAAAGCTCAGCACAAGATGTGATACGAGACAACTAAGGACTACTACCAACAGGAACTAAAGTTACTGTATGCTGCAGGAAAAAAAAAGGCAGGTTCAGAGAACGAGGGGCAGTTTCTTTCTCAGTCTTTCTTTTGGCTGTCAACTCGCGGCATCACAGATTCTGCCCACCTGGGCAAACGGCAGTCAGGACCACGGACAGCTCCTGCACTGCTGACAGCTGCAGGTTCAGCACTCTGGACAGCGGCCATAACAAAAAAGCTTACCGAGTGCACTTTTGAAAACTTCATTAATAACCTGACAACAAATCATCATGTGACCATTGTTTATAAAGACGGGACAACAGAGCAGCAGAGAGGGTCGATCGTGTACAAGCTATAAATCAGTGCTAAAGAAGCTGATGCTGGCTTCAGGAACAATTTTAAATGGGAGTTATTTTCATAAGAAGATAAAACATTTTGCTGCAAGATATAGGATCTGTGAAGTGTAATTAGTAAAAATCATCTTTCCTTATCAGTCACTTGTTTTTTTTCTGATTGGCATTTGCTGTTTGCTCAGTAAGTCAATAACCCACACACTCTCTCACACACACACACATGCACACGCAGACACTTACACACACACACACACACACACACACACACACACACGCACACACACATATGGACACAGAAAACTCACTCAGATACTTCGAACTGCAGGAAAAGAAGACTGGTTCCAGCATCAATACACATCAGGGAAACACTGACCTTTGTGTGTGTGTGTGTGTGTGTGTGTGTGTGTGTGTGTGTGTTTGTGCGAGCCTCTGTGCATTCATCCATGTAGGGGTGTAAGTGTATGCTTGTGTTCATGTTTGAGCATCTATGTGTGTCAGAGTATGTGTGTGTGTGTGTGTGTGTGTGTGTGTGTGTGTGTGTGTGTGTGTGTGTGTGTGTGTGTGTGTGTGACCTTTCCACCAACTGCTCTTTCTGTGTGTGTTCAGTCATCAGGATGGTATTTTCCTCTCCACACCAGCGCCATATGAAACAGGAGAGATTGCTCTTCACCCTCTTTTCCTCCTCATAATGCATCTTGGTGTGTTGCCTCTCAACTGGAACGTTAATTGTCGTTAATATTTTCAAATGTCACAATGGTTTGTTTCCATGACTTTGGTTAAATAAACAGGCTTTATGAATTGTGACAACATAAAATAAAAAAAAAATCATTACGCTTCATTTGTAATAGAAGACAAAAATAAATAAATTCCAGCCAATTTGTTTTTACCTGGTTGAACTCATGATACAGCAGCTAGAGGTTCAATAACTAGAAGCCAGGCCTAAGTATTTAAGCATTTACATACAAACATTTAACTAGAATATACCATTATGTCATTATTTTTTTCAACAGATGTGTTTCCCGAACAAAAAGCTTTTCCATTACAGCCATACAAACACATTTACACATTTCAATCACTTTCTTCAGTATAATGAACATAAAATATTTGCATTAAAAGCAAATGGATGAGGTTATCGTGGTTTGTAACTCTCTCCTCTTTAGTTCTCTTGCTTTTGCAAACTCAACTGCAAGAAAGCAGGGAAACAGAAGTGAGACAATGCTGATTAAAGCTTTATGGCTCAGTGATCTTAGACACATAGCACCTATACACGTACCTGCCATGGTCCTCTATGAGATACAGAAGAAAAAGAAAAAAACATCATTATTTGAGGATAAACACAAGGAAAGATGTTGAACACTGTATTTGAAAAGAGGAGAAGAAAAAGTCCAGACCTGCCTTCACCCCATCAACAAAACTGTCCACTGTAGATCATTTACTCACTATAGGCCGCAGAGACCGGCTCAAACAAGCTTGACAAAAAAACATGAACTTCTGATAGTCATTAGCGATCAAAAGCCAGTCTGATCTGTGTGCTTCACCGTCTTTCATTTTATTCTGGTGACAACAGGACCTCCTGACAGGTGGAAAATGGATTACAAGCTTCCTTGTTCTTAAGTAAATGTTTCTGTAGAAGGCCTGCATCTATTATTTGAGTAAATTAGAATAGATATGGTCTATATTAGTGAACTCTGTAAGGTGCTTTTTAGCACCTTAGATCATTTACTGTGCTTTTTAGCACCTTACAGAAGCTAAAAATTCTCTGTTTAGTGTCTCCTCAACCAAGTGAAATTTACGTCGCATTGCAAGACATCAGCCTGGTGCCTCTGAATTGCTGCCATCATCCCATATTTGTCTTGTCTGATATTTTGGTCTGGTGATTTCCTGTGTAAGTGGGATTAACGTCTTCCTACTTCAGATACAGACAAAAACAAGCAGAAAGTGTGGATGAGACGAGCAACAGTTGTATAAGATATTGTCAGTGGACTAACAGAAATCACAACTCTTAAATCAATATGTCTCCTAATGTGTTAGAAAAGCGTTTACATCTTGAGTGTGTCAGGTCACATTTGACCCGTGTTTGAATTCTTCTTCATTACATCCAGTAAAATGTCTTAGCTGCTTAAATAACTTGTTTTTCATCCATACATATAACATAAATTCACTTACTTTGAGTTTTATGCGCATTACACCTCATTTAACTCACAATGGACAAATCATTTTAGTTTAAAATAGGCAGGAACAGAACTGACTGATTATAAAAAAATAATTTCCACAATGACTTATTTGTATTTTATTATGTCAGTTGTGTTATGGGTCAAAATTTGCTGCATATACTTTACTATGAAATAAGGGGAAATGTCATATGTGAAATGTCACCTATGAATGTGTGTGTGTGTGTGTGTTTGTGTGTGTTTGTATGCGCACTCTGCAAGGTGTGCAGTGTGATATGTAAAATAAAGTGTGAGAAAGCCCCTTCTTATATACTGCTGTACAGCTGGGGGACAGGAGATGTGTATGTGTGTGTTTGTGTTTGTGTGTGTGTGTGTGTCGCTGATGTGTGTGTTTGTGTGTGTGTGTGTGGGTGTGCTGTGTGTGTGTGTGTGTGTGTGTGTGTGGTGAAAGTGAAAGAGGCAGTAGAGGGGAGTGTGTGGGATCATATTTGCTGCCACTCTGCAATTGAATTCAAGTCAATGAGTCTTGGCATGAAACATAATTTCAACATTATCTCATATTATTATTATACCCATATTATAGGACTTTATTGCTATTATTTTTGATTGGTGTTTGGCAACATTTTTTATGTATTTCTCTGCATAAACAACCCATAATTACCACCAGCCACTCACCGCTTCTAACACAACTGAAAATGATGCCAAGGGGGCAGATCCATCAGTCACTACTGATTGTGAAATAACTCCCCTCTCAAACAGAAAATGGCTGACAAACACAATGTCAGACTAAATCGTGGTGTTAAAACAAAGCTAGCGTGATATAGAGTTTAAAGATAATATTTATGTCCTGACTTCACAAAATGATTCAGGCAGCAGCTGTGACCACAGGTTTTACCTCAGCTTTCATTTTGGTGTCATAGTGACACAGACAGGTTTAAAGGAATACGTTGATATTTTGGGAAAAACACTTATTGTCCTTCTGGCTGGGGGTTAGAGACTCTAACATCTATTCAAAATGAAGCTGGTGCCAGCAGCTGGTTAGCTT
Organism: Seriola dumerili; assembly: GCF_002260705.1. Classification (NCBI taxonomy): domain Eukaryota; kingdom Metazoa; phylum Chordata; class Actinopteri; order Carangiformes; family Carangidae; genus Seriola; species Seriola dumerili. The sequence continues at coordinate 7,565,980 of NW_019174416.1, read as the reverse complement.
AGCTTAGTTTAGGGGGAAACAGCTAGCCTGGCTTTGTCCAAAGGTAATAAGATCTGACTACCAGTGCATTTCAAGCTCAACAATTAAGACATGATATCTTGTTTGTTTAATATATTTAAAACCCAAAGTGTAAAGAGAGGGTTATGGCTGAACCTGTTTCTCAGCAGGAAGCCATTACTTCCTGGAGTGTCCGCTGGTTGCCTGGCAAGACGCTTGTCATCCCTTAATGTGAAGTTAAGATAACCTGCTGCTAGCTTGTAGCATCATATCAAACCAAGCAGCAACCTCCAGGGTTTAAAAATGAACCTGACACTGAAGTGCCAAAAACTGCCGTTCTTAGAATGGCCACTAGACTCTGGTTTCAAAAGTGAGTCAATCCCTTTAGACTCCCATGTTTAAAATGTCCAACTTTGCATCAGAAATAAACATGTTTACAGCCTGGTACAAAAAACTGTTTCGTACAGTTGTCATGAAGTTCCCCCTTCATGACAACTGTACGAGGGGTGAATTTTTATCAAGGCTTAAAATTATGCATAAATGAGGGTGTGGCTGCAGTGAGTAACAGCTAGGTGCTGTCACAGTTGGCTAGCCGCTCTTTATGTACAGTCTATGTATTGAACAGGCAAATATGGGAGCGGTATTGATCTTCTCTGCACGAGAAGTGCTTTCTGATGTTGGTTCAAAACTGTTTCCAAATGATATGTTTCGTTAGTGTTCAATGATATCTCATTACAAAGAGGAAAGATGTAGTCCTGCAGGTTGAACCTTCGCTTCATGCAAATCTAAGCTGACTCAGTTTCCTCCTGCCTGTCAGGTGACATCAAACCCTGTGTCATGACAACCAGGTCCAACAGTCAGCTCTGTATTTTGACAGCCATTTAACTCCAGCCGGTAGCTACAAACATTGTAATGCAGGTGGATCGAATGTATTTCTGATGATTGAGCGAAGGACTCTTGTGTTATTTATTCCAAGGTCACCCAGGGTTCAGGGAATATCCCTCCCTCCGGAAACATTGCTGGCACTAACACACACTCTAAGGTTCCTGGGCTTGATTCATTTATGCCATTAATACAATCTGGCTCTTGGCACCAGGATGAGCCGAGGGGGGTGAAGCTCTCTCGCTCTAAGCCTCCATACACTAAATACACACATACACACACACATTTTTCCAGTCAACTGGTGGTTGCGTCTCCAGAAAGGCTCCCTATTAAATAAAGTGGCATCCAAGTGCTTTAATGCAGCACCTATTTAGAGCGAGAGAGGTGGAGAGAGCAACAGATAGAGAGAGGTGATGTCGAGGTGGAGAGAGCAAACAAATGAGTAAAGAGAGAGAGAGGATGAAGAGGGGATAGAAGATGAATTGCCTCTCTGTTCAGCTGTAGGTATAAATGTATGTATCTGTGTGTGTGTGTGTGTGTGTGTGTGTGTGTGAGAGAGAGAGAGAGAGAGAGAGAGAGAGAGAGAGAGAGAGAAAGAGAGTGTGTGTGTGTCTTTTCAACTCCTCTCTTCTTGTGTACCTCATTATTCATGTGCCGAGTCCTTCAGCACTGTGATACTGATTGCTTCACACACACAAAAATAAACACACACGCACACACACACACACACACACACACACACACAGTTTCACATTTAAACCCAAACACATACAGTGTGTGCACCGAACACACACAGACACATTTATCCAGGTGCTAACTCACAGCCTACTGTGAGTGCTGTGATTCATTTACACGCAGCTCAGGAGTGTGTGATTGTGGGTTAAAAAAACCAGTGACAAACCAACGTACACGCTGAGGTTATTATTGTCAACTACAACTAACAAAGTAACAAAAACTAGATGTTTTGTCGACTGAAATAAAAATCGAAACAAGGCTTTATAAAGAATTGATATCCAACTGAAACTGCAGTGTGTGTTTACAAAACCAACTACAATAAACTAAGTTCATAGAGAAATTGTATTTAGCTTTCATCTTTGTCAGTTGATTTCATTCGCTCGCCTGGCATTTCGGGTGGATATGAAATCTATCTTTCAGCTATGCCAGATGGAGCCGAGCGGTACATGTTCACTTTAAGTGTTTGAAAACATTCATTGTATTAATGACGTCAGGTTGTCTCGACCTGCGTCTCACCTCAGAGGCACAACTACACACATTTTGCGCTTCAAGCTGCATCCTGTGTAAATTGTTTACATATTTCTGCTCATATCGACATCGTATTTACTGTTGTTGTTGTAACTGTTGTTGTTGTTGTTTGTTGTTGTAACTAACTAACTAACTAACAAGCATTTTCACAAAACACAAACAAAGAAAAGAAGAAAAAACTAAACTTAACCATAAAACTTGCTTGAAAAACAAATTGACTAAACTAAAGTCCAAAGGAAATGAAAATGAAACTAATGAAAAATTCAAAACTATTACAACCTTGGGTGCACAACACACAACTTTTAGAGAGTGAGACCAGATAATACCCATAATCTTAAGTATGTGTGTGTCTGTGTGTGTCTTGTGTGTGCTGCAACAGAAATAACTACACTGCCTGTATTATATGACTACATACATGACGGTAGTGTATGACTTATAAAAACCTCCACTGCTCATTTTAGAAACAATATCGCAGTTCTTCAGTGAAATCCACGGCCCTTGCTCTTTTCATCCCAGAAGAGGATTTTACTTTAAACCTTTGAGCACAGATAGAGCCTCACTGTACTTTCAGAACCGCCACGATTCTTGAGGTGAGAAAAGGAGATTTGAGCTGGCATTGCTAACCTGACCTCTGCACTTGTGGAGGTGGCCTGTATTCTCACTGTGATGAAGGCTGGCCTGTAGGCCTGCAGCCAGACTGCTTGGTGCTAGACTGGAGATGACACATCACAAGCAATAACACTCCCCTGCCGCAGCAACTCTCCTCTTCTTCAGTTTTCCCCTTCCTCCTTCTCTCTCCTTGGATATCTTCTCTCGTACTGTTATTCTCTCTCGTGTCTTTTCTTGTCTTCTTATTCTGCTCTGTTTCCTCGCAATCCAGAGATACTGTATATGGTTAAAAAAGAGACATGTAAACCTATAACTCAAGTACTGAATCTTGATTTCAAAACATATACTTTTATTCCAACCTCACAGGGTGGTAAACACTATACATAGATATATCTACACTGTTGCTCATAAAGTTGGAATAAAATATTTTTTTTAATATTTTTTTAGCGCCAAACAAATGTTATGCATGAATTCATTTCACCTGGGTAATTGGGACACATAATGTAATCATTGCACCTGGTCAAAAGTGATTACTGATGCATTTAAATAGGAATAAACAGAGGATTGTGTCTGAAAACAAAATTATTCCAACTTTATGGGCAACAGTGTATATATCACTTTGTTTCTAGAAACAAAGAAACAAAGTGACTCAAAATTTAAAATTGTGTTAGAAAATGTAAATTATTTTAATTTTAATCATTTTTTTTACTGCATTTTCACAGAAAATACGATTTTTAAATTGTCCACAAACCAGAGTAGTTTAATCTGATGAGATTAGTTGTATCACTGTTCAAATTGGACAAATTAAAAAACCCAAGGCAAATTATTAAACATATACATATATCAAAAATGTCATAATCAATCTGACAAGCAACATTTCAATATCAATTCACTGTCATCCTGCAATGGTCCAAAGATGCTCTTCCAATTAGATTATAAAATGAAGTGAAGTTATCAAATTTTTTTTTGTGAGTGAATGTACTGTAGCTGTGCCGCGCTGTGATTACCTGCTTCATTGTGGAGGCCTGACTGTGGGATATGAAGGCTGCCCACTGGGCGGCTGCTCCGCTGACTGACAGGGGCCACACACAGGGGAAGGCCTCTGTTTGTCTTCTGTCAGTTCATCAATCGAGGTGCGCCGTATTTGCAGTGTGTGAATTCTCAACTGATTTCCAGGCTTCTTTTATCTTTTATGAACAAGGTCATCACACTAGGACACAGGTTCTGTCTAGAACACGTTTGTTCCGATATGCAGCCATGATCTGGGTCAAGCAGAAACATTTAACTTTGCTGACATGATTCGGGGCTCAGGCCTCTGGTGTCACCTGTGTTTACAGTGTTACTATAGTTACTGACAAATTCAGTCAAGTCAAAATACCAAAGAAAACGTGACTTCTTGTAGCCGTAACTCAGACAGGCTTACACATTATTTTAAGGTAACACACGTATTTTAACAGAGTGCTACACAGTATCATCTTCTAGTGGAAAGATTCGAGGTAAATATCTGCTTCCTGTCCATGATAAAATTAGAGGACACTGCAGTTTGAGAAACGTGTGAAAGGAGACACGCCCAAGGCTTGTTTGCTGTTTGTGTTTGTGTTGTGCACAATTCATTAGGCTGAAGTGCATCATAATTAAAACCAAAGAATTTTCTGTGTAAAATCCATCAATTTTCTTTCAATATTACAGTTAGATTTTCCAAATCCGGTTAAAATACAATCACTGAATTAATAAAATATGTTGAATTCAACTTGAGATTTTTGTTATTGTTCTTTTTGATAGTTTGAAACTATTTTTTAAAATTTTGCTATTGTTTATTTGCTTAGCATTAATTGACCCCACTCTCATGAACTATGTCTCCACAGTGAATCTGTCCTGGGACCTTTGTTGCATGTTATTCCCCATCTCTCTTTCTCTCTCTCCCTCTCTCAATCCCATTTTTCTCATCATCTCTCTGTCACTGTCAGTACCTGATGGAGGCATAAAATGCCCCAAAAAGTTCAAATTACTGAGGATAAACCATGCCATACGTCAATGTATACTGACCATAAAACTCTCAGTTTGTTTCTATTTCACCAGATCTGCATCATGGAAAGTCCTGCTGCCACATCAGTCCCTGTTTACACTGCACAGACAGTCGGATCACTTTGATACTGAGGAAAAATCTGAATCTGATGATTATTTGACAAGACCTTAAGTTATGAGGAGTACTGTATACAAGCATTCACAACATATTTATAGGCTTTTATCTTTAAGGAAAAGGGTCATAATTCCAGGTTGTCCTTCATAATGATTGATCTTTTTATATGTTTGTCTAAGATTAAAAGAAGAAATGGGTGCAAGCATACATAAAAACATGACCCCCTATAATGCAGATATTTCTTAGTGTGCAGCAGGACCGTTCAGCGTTCACTGAGATTTCAATTGACTCTTAAAAACCCTATCACCTCCTTCATATGTCTAATGAGCCTCCATTTGTATGTAATCATGTTTTTTTCTCCCTGTCTTTTAATTAAAACGTCCTCTTTTACCTTTACATAGAAGATCAAAGGAGGAACACGAGCTGCTGCTAATTGGAGGTAGATTTTGGCGCTTTAACAATATTTTGTTTTGACTAATTTCCTCCTGTGCACAGGTGAGGAGCGGGATGAGGAGAGAGGAGAGTGTGGAGGGGGGGATTCATATAGGTAGCATGAAAAAAAACAAAAAAAAACAAATAACACAAGGTAATAGAGAGGAAAGTAGGAGAAATTAGGAGATTAGTCAAGGTAAAAATAGTACAGAACGGTTATTTTGCTTTGCTAATTTCCTCTCACAGGTGAGATGCGGGAATAGTGGAGGGATGGAGAATTAAAGAGGATGCACATAATCGCTTAAAATAGCAAGAAAAGGCAGAACGCTAAAGAAGAGAACAATCAACATGGGAACAGCTAACGAGGCACATGTGGGGAAAAAAAAACACAGGGAAGCAGAAATACAATCCAAAAGGCAGGAATTACGATGTTTAGATGCACCTATTTCCTCTGGTGCGTCTGTGTTGAAGGGCAAGAGCATAAAATAATAAGATGATGGCAAAACAAGGTAAAAAAGAAAAAAAAAAGAAACTGGTTTAATTATCACCTCCTGTGTTGTGCTTTTTGAAGCGTTCATTGCATAATTATACGTCTAAAAATACAAAGGTTAAACAGCTCTGCGGGGAGTTTAGGATGCTATCATTTATCAAGTCAAAACACTCGCCCACTCGAGGACTCAGGGGTCAGCGTGCCTGGCATTTAACGGGCCGGAATAAGTGGGCCGAGACGAACGATGACATGTTTGAGAGGCTGCTTTTCATACTGCAAGTGTACCGCAGGAAGCTCCTTTGCAAAAATATGGCTTGATGAAGATTTTTTTTTTTTTTTTTCAGAGGTCCTGCTGCTTTTGACAAATTACAGATCAAGAAACACTAATGGGAGAAGCAGAGATGAAACATTTCCCCTCGGCGCTCGGGAAGATGAGCAGAGGAAGGACAGACTAAATGTTGTAAATATATGTAATTTAGCTGTTCAACTCTGAGGCTTTTCAAACAGGGAGATGACTGCATGTTGAGGGTAAAGCGCTCAATACATGGACCGGTGAGTGGCGCACTGACTCACACTCAACTTCACTGAAAGGACAGCAGGGTCATATCGACCTCACGTTTCCATTTTTTTTTTTTTGCCACTGCTACAACTCACAGCAGCTTTTCTTCTGAGCGTAACAAAGGTTTACTGTGTTCTGGAACAACCATGGAATGATGGTAGGTGCTGTTTGAAATCAGAAACCACAGCCGTGAATGTTCGAGAAAATGTTATATGGCTTGATGTCGGGACTTCAGATGAAACTTTATAGTGGAAATGCTCAGGAACCAGAATATTTTCTATTAAAAATCAACCGTAGAAAGGTCCCATATTGTATAAAGGTAGATGTCCATGTGTTGTTAGTTTATAAAGCAGCTCTAGGTTCTATATCAATACTGTGAAAGTATCAAAGTGCTCAGTCCGCAGAGAAATGCACACAGCCTGTATTCACAAACTGAGCCTTAAAACCAGCTGTCAGGACGTTACAAAGCAGTCACCGCTCTCAGCCATGCAACAAGCCCCGCCCACCTGGACCCACCATCCAACCTTGCAGGATTTGGTTTCACTGAGTGTTTTAGCTGAAATCTGCTATATTTTTTATTAGATCGCTTGAAAACAGTCAGCTGATCAGAAGAGAGTCTCAGAGCCTCCTCTCCTCTGATTGGCTCACTGACCTGTTGTTACTAGAGCTCCAGAGAGAAGCCTGAGAGAGGAGATGTAAAACTACACTGAGATGGAGAGGTTTTTGGTTCTTAAACCCACAAATCTTCTTATGGATCAACACTTCAAATAAAACACAGGAGAAGAGGAAAATACTGGACCTTTAAATTTTTGTCAAACCAGAACTCGAAGGAACATTCTGTTTAAAATTTCCCATTAATTACGACTGTTGTGACTCTCTGGGTCTGACTAACTTTCACGCAAAACAAGATACATCAGAGCAAACAGCTAAAGCCTCCTACAGCCTTTCAAATAAACACGATTTGTACATGAGTCAACACAAATCAGCTGCGTATGATGTGCATCTATGCCCCAGCAGCATTGTTTCTGTGTAAGTCATTGTTGTGCCGACGAGCATCGCCCTATTGTCGGGGATATGCTACTATCCTATTATCCCAGCGTCAAACAAAACATCAATTACATCAGTCAGATTTGCTGCTCAGATGGGCCACATCCCACTCTGCACTCACACATGGGCAGGACGCAGAGACACCTGCAGTGTCATACTGTGTTTTATTGAATGGCTATTCTGTCGTAAACCCACTTAGGAGAGCTTTTTAACACTGACAATTTTTCAGGTGATAAGTGAAGATTTTAAAGACTACACGTCTTTGTTTGTGTGCATGTTGTTGTGTGTGTGTGTTTATTTCTTTTTTTCTTTTTAGATTCCTGCTCCTTACGGCACGTAGCACCTGATGCAAAGATTGGTGTTCAGTGTCTTTCCGAGGAACACTTTTACACGTTGGATGGTAGAAAAACTGGGACGCCAACCGACGCTTTCCGAGCCACAGCCGGCATGACAGTACCCACTATCATTGAGCTCTGGTTATATAGAGGTTTCTTATATTGCACTGAATGCACATTTAGACTTGAGAGCATGTTTCTAATTCGGTGTTGAGGCTCTGAGTTAAAAACGCACTGGATGCCAGAGAGAGAAAGGAAGATTGCTGGCCATTAAAAAACATAACTTAAGAGAGTCCATTTGTCTTCTTTTTAAACAATTAGTTTAGACAAAATAGTTTTGTTTCGATTTGCGAGTCTTAAGTACTTCATACTTTTGTGTTGACGCACAGCTATTGCAGTCTGGTCACTCCGCTTTGTGTGGAGGAGTTGAGACAACACTTAGTGTCAAAATTTCATTTTTCTACAGAGCAAGTGATCACGATGCTTCGTTCCTAAGAATCATAGCAAGCTAGCAAAGCTTGGCTATGGCACCCTGGTCCATTGAGGCTGCCATCTAGAAATCCGTTAATAATTTGAAATGGCGTTCCACCTTATGAACCAAATTGATCAATGGATTTCATCATTTTATGATGATCTTAGCGGAGCCGCTGTCCAGTGTTTATAGGTGTCATACAGCTGTAGTCGCATGGAAACGCATTCTACAGATATTGTAGTTTGCCTGTTTAGAAAAATGAAAGTTCGTGCCTCGGGTACTGTGTGCTCTACAAGCAGCCAATAGCTGTGCTCAGACAAAAGTAGTGAAGTACTTAAGACTCAAATCGGAAAAAAACTATTTTGTCTAAACTAATTGTTTAAAAAGAAGCAAATGACTTCTCTTAAGTTATGTTTTTATGGCAGCAATCTCTTTCTCTCTCTGGCATCCAGTGGTTTTTAACTCAGAGCCTCACACCGACATTAGAAACATGCTCTCAAAGTCTAAATGTGCATTCAGTGCAATATAAGAAACCTCTATATAACCAGAGCTCATGATAGTGGTACTGTCATGGCGGCTGTGGCTCGGAAGCTGGCGGTTTGGTCCCCAGTTTTCTACCATCCACGTGTAAAAGTGTCCTCGGGAAAGACACTGAACACCAATTTGCATGGTAGCTCGCTGCGTGAAGGAGCAGGAATCTAAAAAGAAAAAGAAAAAAACACACACACACACACATGCACACAAAACAAAGAGTGTAGTCTTTAAATCTTCACTTATCACCTGAAAAAATTGTCCAGTGTTAAAAGCCTCTCCTGAAGTGTTTTACGACAGAATAGCCATTCAAAAACACAGCATGACCTGACAGTGTCTCTGCGTCTGCCCATGTGTGAGTGCAGAGTGGGATGTGCCAATCTGAGCAGCAAATCTGACTGATGTAATTGATGTTTGTGACGCTGGATAATAGGATAGTAGCATATTCCCGACAAGGCGATGCTCGTCGGCCAACAATGACTTACACGAAACAATAGCTGCTGGGCATAGATGCACATCATACGCAGCTGATTTGTGTTGACTCATGTACAAATCGTGTTTATTTGAAAGGCTAGGAAGGCTTTAGCTGTTTGCTCTGATGTATCTTGTTTTGCATGAAAGTTAGTCAGACCCAGAGAGTCACAAACAGTTGTAATTAATGGGAAATTTTAAACAGAATGTTCCTTCGAGTTCTGGTTTGACAATATATTTAAAGGTCCAGTATTTTCCTCTTCTCCTGTGTTTTATTTGAAGTGTTGATCCATAAGAAGATTTGTGGGTTTAAGAACCAAAAAACTCTCCATCTCGTCAGTGTAGTTTTACATCTCCTCTCTCAGGCTTCTCCTCTGGAGCTCTAGTAACAACAGGTCAGTGAGCCAATCAGAGGAGAGGAGCTCTGAGACTCTCTTCTGATCAGCTGACTGTTTTCAAGCGATCTAATAAAAAATATAGCAGATTTCAGCTAAAACACTCAGTGAAACCAAATCCTGCAAGGTTGGATGGTGGGTCCAGGTGGGCGGGGCTTGTTGCATGGCGAGAGAGGGTGACTGCTTTTGTAACGTCCTGACAGCTGGTTTTAAGGCTCAGTTTGTGAATACAGGCTGTGTGCATTTCTCTGCGGACTGAGCACTTTGATACTTTCACAGTATTGATATAGAACCTAGAGCTGCTTTATAAACTAACAACACATGGACATCTACCTTTATACAATATGGGACCTTTCTACGGTTGATTTTTAATAGAAAATATTCTGGTTCCTGAGCATTTCCACTATAAAGTTTCATCTGAAGTCCCGACAATCAAAGCCATATAACATTTTCTCGAACATTCACGGCTGTGGTTTCTGATTTCAAACAGCACCTACCATCATTCCATGGTTGTTCCAGAACACAGTAAACCTTTGTTACGCTCAGAAGAAAGCTGCTGTGAGTTGTAGCAGTGGCAAAAAAAAAAAATGGAAACGTGAGGTCGATTATGACCCTGCTGTCCTTTCAGTGAAGTTGAGTGTGAGTCAGTGCGCCACTCACCGGTCCATGTATTGAGCCTTTACCCTCAACATGCAGTCATCTCCCTGTTTGAAAAGCCTCAGAGTTGAACAGCTAAATTACATAATTTACAACATTTAGTCTGTCCTTCCTCTGCTCATCTTCCCAGGCGCCGAGGGGAAATGTTTCATCTCTGCTTCTCCCATTATGTTTCTTGATCTGTAATTTGTCAAAAGCAGCAGGACCTCTGAAAAAAAAAAAAAAAAAAATCCTTCATCAAGCCATATTTTGCAAAGGAGCTTCCTGCGGTACACTTGCAGTATGAAAAGCAGGCTCTCAAACATGTCATCGTTCGTCTCGGCCCACTTATTCCGGCCCGTTAAATGCCAGGCACGGCTGACCCCTGAGTCCTCGAGTGGGCGAGTGTTTTGACTTGATAAATGATAGCATCCTAAAACTCCCCGCAGAGCTGTTTAACCTTTGTATTTTTAGACGTATAATTATGCAATGAACGCTTCAAAAAAGCACAACACAGGAGGTTGATAATTAAACCAGTTTCTTTTTTTTTTCTTTTTTACCTTGTTTGCCATCATCTTATTATTTTATGCTCTTGCCCTTCAACACAGACGCACCAGAGGAAATAGGTGCCTAAACATCGGTAATTCCTGCCTTTTGGATTGTATTTCTGCTCCTGTGTTTTTTTTCCCCACATGTGCCTCGTTAGCTGTTCCCATGTTGATTGTTCTCTTCTTTAGCGTTCTGCCTTTTCTTGCTATTTTAAGCGATTATGTGCATCCTCTTTAATTCTCCATCCCTCCACTATTCCCGCATCTCACCTGTGAGAGGAAATTAGCAAAGCAAAATAACCGTTCTACTATTTTTTACCTTGACTAATCTCCTAATTTCTCCTACTTTCCTCTCTATTACCTTGTGTTATTTGTTTTTTTTTTGTTTTTTTTTCATGCTACCTATATGAATCCCCCCTCCACACTCTCCTCTCTCCTCATCCCGCTCCTCACCTGCACAGGAGGAAATTAGTCAAACAAAATATTGTTAAAGCGCCAAAATCTTACCTCCAATTAGCAGCAGCTCGTGTTCCTCTTTGATCTTCTATAGGTAAAAGAGGACGTTTTAATTAAAAGACAGGGAGAAAAAAAACATGATTACATACAAATGGAGGCTCATTAGACATATGAAGGAGTGATAGGGTTTTTAAGAGTCAATTGAAATCTCAGTGAACGCTGAACGGTCCTGCTGCACACTAAGAAATATCTGCATTATAGGGGGTCATGTTTTTATGTATGCTTGCACCCATTTCTTCTTTTAATCTTAGACAAACATATAAAAAGATCAATCATTATGAAGGACAACCTGGAATTATGACCCTTTTCCTTAAAGATAAAAGCCTATAAATATGTTGTGAATGCTTGTATACAGTACTCCTCATAACTTAAGGTCTTGTCAAAATAATCATCAGATTCAGATTTTTCCTCAGTATCAAAGTGATCCGCTGTCTGTGCAGTGTAAACAGGGACTGATGTGTGCAGCAGGACTTTCCATGATGCAGATCTGGTGAAATAGAAACAAACTGAGAGTTTTATGGTCAGGATACATTGACGTATGGCATGTTTATCCTCAGTAATTTGAACTTTTTGGGGCATTTTATGCCTCCATCAGGTACTGACAGTGCAGAGAGATGATGAGAAAAATGGGAGAGGAGAGAGAGAGAGAGAGAGAGAAGAGAGAGAGAGAGAGATGGGGAATAACAGCAACAAAGGTCCCAGGACAGATTCACTGTGGAGACATAGTTCATGAGAGTGGGTCAATAATGCTAAGCAAATAAAACAATAGCAAAATTTTAAAAAATAGTTTCAAACTATCAAAAAAGACAATAACAAAAAATCTCAAGTTGAATTCAACATATTTTATAATTCAGTGATTGTATTTTAACCGGATTTGGAAAATCTAACTGTAATATTGAAAGAAAAATTGATGGTTTTTACACAGAAAATTCTTTGGTTTTAATTATGATGCACTTCAGCCTAATGAATTGTGCACAACACAAACACAAACAGCAAACAAGCCTTGGGCGTGTCTCCTTTCACACGTTTCTCAAAACTGCAGTGTCCTCTAATTTTATCATGGACAGGAAGCAGATATTTACTCGAATCTTTCCACTAGAAGATGATACTGTGTAGCACTCTGTTAAAATACGTGTGGTTACCTTAAAATAATGTGTAAGCCTGTCTGAGTTACGGCTACAAGAAGTCACGTTTTCTTTGGTATTTTGACTTGGACTGAATTTGTCAGTAACTTATAGTAACACTGTAAACACAGGTGACACCAGAGGCCTGAGCCCGAATCATGTCAGCAAAGTTAAATGTTTCTGCTTGACCCAGAATCATGGCTGCAATCGGAACAAACGTGGTTCTAGACAGAACCTGTGTCCTAAGTGTGATGACCTTGTTCATAAAAGATAAAAGAAAGCCTGGAAAATCAGTTGAGAATTCACACACTGCAAATACGGCGCTCCTCGATTGATGAACTGACAGAAGGACAAACAGAGGCCTTCCCCTGTGTGTGGCCCCTGTCAGTCAGCGGAGCAGCCGCCCAGTGGCAGCCTTCATATCCCACAGTCAGGCCTCCACAATGAAGCAGGTAATCACAGCGCGGCACAGCTA